>NC_091620.1:9115453-10315453 GCF_027580195.1 Bos mutus | reverse complement strand
TCAAAACTTTTCATTCATTATTCTCAAGATCTTTATCTTTGACTCCTAAACTCTTTTTCAGGTACATTGCTTACCTCTAATTCACTTCTTCTGGGTTTTTTCTATCTTATTCCTTTATTTGGAACATGTTCTTCTGTCACCTCATTTTGCCTGACTTGCCGTTTTTATTTTACTGTATGTGGCAGGCTGGTTATGTTTCCCAACCTTGGAGAAGTGGCCTTTCATAGGAGACTTCTTATGAGTCTGCGCAGCACAGTGCTCTTTGGTCACCAGAGCTTTATGCTGTAGTGATGCCCCATCTGAGGGGTGTATGGATCCTTCTTGTATAGTGAGCTGACTACTGTGAGAAGTCTGGTAGGCATGGCTTGATCCCACTCTGGTTTCCAGGCCCTTCCTCATGTGGTGGAGGCTTCTAGCCACTGGCTGGCAGGGCCAGGTCATGATGCACCTGCCTGTGAGATCCCTGACAAAGTGAAAGTCACTCAGTTGTGTCTGACTCTTTGTGACCCCATGGACTATACAGTCCATGGAGTTCTCCAGGCGAGAATACTGGAGTGGGTAGCCTTTCTGTTCTCCAGAAGATCTTCCCAACCCAGGGATTGAACTGGGGTCTCCCGCATTGTGGGAAGTTTCTTTACCAGCTGAGCCACAAGGGAAACCCCAAGAATACTGGAGTGGGTAGCCTATCCCTTCTCCAGCAGATCTTCACAACCCAGGAATCGAAGCGGGGTCTTCTACATTGCAGTGGATTCTTTACCAACTGAGCTATCAGGGAAGCCCTGAAACCCCTGAGAGCCCCAGGGCTAATGCTGGTATTCTGGTGAGTGGATTTGGGTTCCAGGAGGAGATCTTAGGACTGGTGCCCACCCACTGGTGTGAAGTCATGTCCTGGGGCTAGTTCCAGCCTACTGATGAACAAAGCTAGGTCCTGAAGTCTGGCTACAGGGTTTTGGGTGTCCTAGAGCTTGGCCTGCTGGTAGGTGGGGCCATGGCCTAGCAGGTCTCAGAACTTTTGCCCCGTTAGTAGATGAGGCTGGTCCTGACAGTAGAGGAGGTTTGCTGGTGGGTGAGGCCAAGGCCAGAGCTCAGGCAGTTCTGAATCTAGCACCTGAGCCCTTGTGTGTGGCAGCGGGTCCTGGGCCTTCTAGTGGGCAGGGCTGTGTCCCTGCCCAGGTAGTTGCTGGCCTGAAGTATCCCAGATCTTGTGCCTACAGGTTGGTAGGTGGCACTGAGGTTAGATCCTGAGGCTCATAAGCTAGAGGGAGGATTCCAAAATGGTGGCTGCCAGCGCCAGTGTCCTACATGGTAGAAAGAACTCACCAAAATGACTGCCACCAGTCTCTGTCCCCAAGGTGAGCTCCAGTCGCCTCCTGCTTCTCTAAGAGACTTCCAAGATCAGCAGCTACGTCTGCCCCTTTCAAATTACTGCTGCTGCTCTGGGTCAGTTCAGTTCAGTCGCTCAGCATGTCCAAATCTTTGTGACCTCATGGACTGCAGCACGCCAAGCCTCCCTGTCCATCATCAGCTCCTGCAGTTTACTCAAACTCATGTCCATTGACTCGGTGATGCCATCCAGCCATCTCATCCTCTGTCATCCCCTTCTCCTCCCGCCTTCAATCTTTCTCAGCATCAGGGTCTTTTCAAATGAGTCAGCTCTTCGCATCAGGTGGCCAAAGTATTGGAGTTTCAGCTTCAGCATCAGTCCCTCCAATGAACACTCATGACTGGTCTTTAGGATGGACTGGTTGAATCTCTTTGCAGTCCAAGGGACTCTCAAAAGAGTCTTCTCCAACATCACAGTTCAAAAGTATCAATTCTTCGGTGCTCAGCTTTCTTTACAGTCCAACTCTCACATCCATACATGACTACTGGAAAAACCATAGCTTTGACTAGACCTTTAATATGCTGTCTAGGTTGGTCATAACTTTCCTTCCAAGGAGTAAGCGTCTTTTAATATCGTGGCTGCAGTCACCATCTGCAGTGATTTTGGAGCCCCAAAAAAATAAAGTCAGCCACTGTTCCCCATCTATTTGCCATGAAGTGATGGGACTGGATGCCATGATCTTAGTTTCCTGAATGTTGAGCTTTAAGCCAACTTTTTAACTCTCCTCTTTCACTTTCATCAAGAGGCTCTTTAGTTCTTCGCTTTCTGCCTTAAGGGTGGTGGTATCTGCATATCTGAAGTTGATATTTCTCCCGGCAATCTTGATTCCAGCTTGTGCTTCATCCAGCCCAGTGTTTCTCATGACGTACTCTGCATATAAGTTAAATAAACAGGGTGACAATATACAGCCTTGACATACTCCTTTTCCTATTTGGAACCAGTTTGTTGTTCCATGCCCAGTTCTAACTCTTGCTTCCTGACCTGCATACAGATTTCTCAGGAGGCAGGTAAGGTGGTCTGGTATTCCCATCTCTTTCAGAATTTTCCACGGTTTGTGGTGATCCACACAAGTTTTGGCATAATCAATAAAGCAGAAATAGATGTATTTCTGGAACTCTCTCGCTTTTTTGATGATCCAGCAGATGTTGGCAATTTGATCTCTGGTTCCTCTGCCCTTTCTAAAATCAGCTTGAACATCAGGAAGTTCATGGTTCACATATTGCTGAAGCCTGGCTTGGAGAATTTTGACCATTACTAGCGTGTGAGATGAGTGCAATTGTGCAGTAGTTTGAGCATTCTTTGGCATTGCCTTTCTTTGGGATTGAAATGAAAACTGACCTTTTCCAGTCCTGTGGCCACTGCTGATTTTTCCAAATTTGCTTCATATTGAGTGCAGCACATTCACAGCATCATCTTTTAGGATTTGAAATAGCTCAACTGGAATTCCATCACCTCCACTAGCTTTCTTTGTGATGCTTCCTAAGGCCCACTTGACTCACATTCCAGGATGTCTGACTCTAGGTGAGTGATCACACCATTATGATTATCTGGGTCATGAAGATCTTTTTAGTATAGATTTTCTGTGTATTCCTGTCACCTCTTCTTAATATCTTCTGCTTCTGTTAGGTCCATACCATTTCTTTCCTTTATGGAACCCATCTTTGCCTGACATGTTCCCTTCGTATCTCTAATTTTCTTGAAAATATCTCTAGTCTTTCCCATTCTATTGTTTTCCTCTATTTCTTTGCACTGATCACTGAGGAAAGCTTTCCTATCTCTCCTTGCTATTCTTTGGAACTCTGCAGTCAGATGCTTATATCTTTCCTTTTCTCCTTTGCTTTTCACTTCTCTTCTTTTCACAGCTATTTGTAAGGCCTCCTCAGACAGCCATTTTGCTTTTTTGTTTTTCTTTTTCTTGGGGATGGTCTTGATCCCTGTCTCCTGTACAATGTCACGAACCTCTGTCCATAGTTCATTAGGCAGTGTATCAGATCTAGTCCCTTAAATCTGTTTCTCACTTCCAGTGTATATTCATAAGGGATTTGATCTAGGTCATACCTGAATGGTCTAGTGGTTTTCCCTACTTTCTTCAATTTAAGTCTGAAGTTTGCAATAAGAAGTTCATGATCAGAGCCACAGTCAGCTCCCAGTCTTGTTTTTGCTGACTGTATAGAGCTTCTCCATCTTTGTCTGCAAAGAATATAATCAATCTGATTTCGGTGTTGGCCATCTGGTGATGTCCATGTGTAGAGTCTTCTCTTATGTTGTTGGAAGAGAGTGTGTGCTATGACCAGCACATTCTCTTGGCAAAACTTTGTTAACCTTTGCCCTGCTTCATTCTGTACTCTAAGGCCAAATTTGCCTATTACTCCAAGTGTTTCTTAACTTCCTACTTTTGCATTCCAGTCCCCTATAATGAAAAAGACATCTTTTTTGGGTGTTAGTTCTAAAAGGTCTTGTAGTTCCTCATAGAACCATTCAACTTCAGCTTCTTCAGCATTACTGCTTGGGGCATAGACTTGGATTACCATGATATTGAATGGTTTGCCTTGGAAATGAACAGAGATCATTCTGTCATTTTTGAGATTGCATCCAGGTACTGCATTTTGGACTCTCTTGTTGACCATGATGGCTACTCCATTTCTTCTAAGGGATTCTTGCCCACAGTAGTAGATATAATGGTCATCTGAGCTAAATTCACCCATTCCAGTCCATTTTAGTTTGCTGATTCCTAAAATGTCAACGTTTACTCTCACCATTTCCTGTTTGACCACTTCTGTTTGCCTTGATTCATGGACCTGACATTCCAGGTTCCTATGCAGTATTGCTCTTTACAGCATCAGACCTTGCTTCTATCACCAGTCACATCCACAATTGGGTGTTGTTTTGCTTTGGCCCATCTCTTCATTCTTTCTGGAGTTATTTCTCCACTGATCTCCAGTAGCATATTGAGCACCTACCGACCTAGGGAGTTCATCTTTCAGTGTCCTATCTTTTTGCCTTTCCATACTGTTCATGGGATTCTCAAGGCAAGAATACTTAAGTGGTTTACCATGCCCTTCTCCAGTGGACCACGTTTTGTCAGAACCCTCCACCATGACCCGTCCGTCTTGGGTGGCCCTACATGGCATGGCTTAGTTTCATTGAGTTAGACAAGGCTGTGGTCCATGTGATTAGATTGGTTAGTTTTCTGTGATTGTGGTTTCAGTCTGTCTGCCCTCTGATGCCCTCTCTCAGTGCCTACCTTAGCATGTGAGATTTTTGTGTGCCCTTTCAAAGTGAAGTGTCTATTTCCCACAAGCCATTGGGTCTCCTGAAAGTAAGCCCCAGTGGCCTTCAGAGCTAAATGTGCTGGGGTTTCATCTTCCCAGGGCAGGACCCCCAGAGTGTGGAGCCCTATATGGGAATTACATCCCTTGCTCCTTGGGGAGAACCTTTGCGATTCTAATTATTCTCCCACTTGTGGACTCCCTACTCAGGGGTATGGGTCTTGACTTTACGATAACTCCACTCCTCCTACATATCTCAGTGTTATTCCTTCTTTATTTCTTTAATTGTGGAAGATCTTTTTTGGTAGGTTCCAATCTTTAACACTGATAGTTGTTCTGTAAATTGTTTTAATTTTTAGTGCAACCATAAGAGGAGGTGAGCTCAGGGTCTTTCTACTCTGCCATGTTGAGCCTTTTCCCTAGTCTATTTTTAATTATGTTATTCAGTGGCCCTTAGGTACACAACACTAAAGGAAAAGAACAGGTTAACACTAAATATAGCATAATTAAAGTTTCTCTCTAAGAATCACAGCACAGATAGGGGAGAGAAAATGGTGTAATAGAATGATGTATGCTCACCTCCTCTCAAGAAAACACCAAAAACAGAACTAACTGCTGGAAAACTATCAACAGCTACAAAAGAAAACACTGAAACCTACCAAAAACAATACCCTGCGTCCACAAACAGAGAGGAAGCCTCAGTGAGACAATAGGAGGGACACAATCACAATAAAATCAATTTATTGCAATCGCAATAATATCACCCATAGCTGCTAGGTGGTCTACCCACAGACTGAAAAAATAATTAAATTGCAGAGGTTCTACCATAGGAGTGAAAGTTCTAAACCCCACATCAGGGTCACCAGCCTGGGGGTCTGGCATGGGGAGGAGCCATCGGAGCATCTGGCTTTGAAGGCCAGTGGAGTTTCACTGCAGGAATTCCACAAGATGAAGGGAAATAAACTCGATTCTTGGAGGGTGTACCTTAGGACCCAGGGGAAAAACAATGACCTCGTAGGATCCTGGGTCAGACCTACATGCTGGTATTGAAGAGTGTCCTGCAAGGAGCAGCTGAGGCTAACTGCAGACACAAGGACATTGGTGGTGGTAGTTGTGTAAAGTGTTCACTGGTTAAGTCTGCCTGCAAAGTACTATTTTCTCACCAAGACCTGGCCCAACCCAACAGCCTATAGTTCTAATGCTGGGATGCCTCAGGCCACAAAACCAACAGCAGTCTATCTGCCTGGAGCCTAAGCAGCCTGCTAAACAGATCCCTTGACATGGCCCTGCCCAGCAGAGGGACAAGACCCACCAGAGGAAAGGAAACCACCTACCAGGACATCTGCACAAGCCTCTTGGCCCAGCCTCATCAACCAGGGGACAAACAGCACAAGCAAGAAGGACTACAGCCCTGCAGAACAGAAATTGCAATCACAGAAAATCAGACAAAATGAGATGGCAGAGGAACTTTTCCCAGACAAATAAACAAGTAACACTGACAAAGAACAACTAAGTGAAGTGGAGGCAGGCATTCTATCCCAAAAAAGAATTCAGAGTAATGATACTAAAGATGAGCCAAACCTTGGAAAAAGAATGGAGGTACACACTGAGAAGACACAAGAAATGTTTAACACAGAGCTAGAAGATCTAAAGAACAAACAAGCAGATGAATAGTACAATACCTGAGATGAAAAGTTAACTAGAAGGAATCAAGAGCAGAATACATGAGGCAGAAGAATGAATGAGTGAGCTGCAAGACAGAATGGGGGGGATTACTGTCACAGAGCAGAATCAAGAAAAAAGAATGAAAGAAATGAGGACAGTCTAACAGACCTCTGGGACTACATTAAACACACCAACATTTGCATTATAGGGGTCCCAGGAGGAGGAGAGAGAGAGAAAGGACCTGAGAAAATATTTGAAGAGATAACAGCTGAAAACATCCCTAATATGGGAAAGGAAAAGAAGCAAGTCCAGGAAGCAAGAAGAATCCCAGGCAAAATGAACCCAAGAAGGAACATGCCATAGTGATCAAATTGACCAAAATTAAAGACAAATATATATATATATGACAAATATATATAAAGCAACAGGGGAAAAGCAGCATACAAGGGAAATCCCATATGTTACCAGCTATTATTTTAGCAGAAACTCTGCAGGCTGGAAGGGAGTGGCATGATATATTTAAAGTGATGAAAGGGAAGAACCTCTAACCAAGAATACTCTACCCAGAAAGGCTCTCATTCAGATTCAACAGAGAAATCAAAAACTTCACAGCCAAGCAAAAGCTAAGAGAATTCACCACCACCAGACCAGCTTTCCACAAATGCTAAAGGAACTTCTGATGGAAAAGAAAAGGTCACAAACAGAAACAAGAAAATTACGAATGGAAAACTTCACTGTTAAATGCAAACATACAGTAAAGGTAGGAAATAATCCACACACCAATATGATATTAAAACTAGCAATTGTAAGAAGAGGATAGTGCAGGATATTGGAAATGCATTTGAAATGAAAAAAGTAAGACAAAATATTCTTGTTTTTATAGACTGCTGTATCAAAACCTCATGGTAACCACAAACTGAAAATCTGCGATAGACACACAAAAAAGGAATCCAAACACAACAATAAAGTTAGTCATCAAATCACAAGAGAACAAAAGAGAGGAAGGGGGAGAAAAAAAGACCTAACAAAACAAATCCAAAACAATTAACAAAATGGCAGAAAGAACATATATATTTCCAAGTGGTGCTGGTAGTAAAGAATCTGGCTGCCAATCCCGGAGATGTAAGAGATGCAGGTTCAATCCCTGGTTTAGGAAGATCACCTGGAGAAGGAAATGGCAACCCACTCCAGTATTCTTGCTTGGAAAATCCCATGGACAGAGGAGCCTGGCAGGCTACAGTACATAGGGTCACAAAGAGTTGGACACGACCAAAGTGACTTGGCACGCATTGATAATTACCTTAAACATAAGCGTATTAAATGTTCCAACCAAAAGATAGACTGGCTGAATGGATACAGAAGCAAGATCTGTCAATATATGCTGTCTATAAGCTACTCATTTCAGATCTAGGGCCATGTACAGACTGAAAGTGTGGGGATGGCAAAAGGTATTCCATGCAAATGGAAATCAAAAGAGAGCTGGAGTAGCAATACTCATATCAGACAAAACAGACTAAAGAATGTTACAAGAGGCAATGAAGGGTACTAAGTAACGATCAAGTGCTTGATCCAAGAAGAAAATATAACAATTATAAATATTTATGCACCCAACGTAGGAGCACCTCAATATACTAACAAATACTAACAACCATAAAAGAGGAAATCAAGAGTAACACAATAATGGAGACGTTAACACCCCAATTAAACCAACTGACAGATTATCTAGGCAGAAAATAAATAAGAAAACACAGACCTTCAATGACCTTAATTGATATTTATAGAGCATTCCATTCAAAAGCAGCAGAATACACATTCTGTTCAAATTCACATGGAACATTCTGCAGGATTGGTCACATGCTGTGCCACAAAGCCAGCCTGAGTAAATTTAAGAAAATTGAAATCCTACCAAGCATTTTTTCTAACAACAACTCTGAGATTAGAAATCAATTATAAGGAAAAAAATAAAACTGCAAAAAACAAATATACGTAGGCTAAAGAATGTGCTGCTACTAAATAACCAATGGATCACTGAAGAAATCAGAGGAAATAAAAAAATACATAGATACAAGTGAAAATGAAAGCATGATAATCCAAAACCTATGAGATTCAGCAAAGCAGTTCTAAGAGGGAAGTTTACAGCAAAGAGTCTAACCTCAGGAAACAAGAAAAGTCTGAAATAAAACACCTAACCTTACACTTAAAGCAACTACAGTAAGAAGAACAAACACAACCTAAAGTTAGTAGGAGTAAAGAAATTATAAACATCAGGACAGAAATACAGACAGACAAAACAATAGAAAAAAAAATCAATGAAACTAAAATCTGGTTCTTTGAAAAGATAAACAAAATTGATAAACCTTTAGCTAGACTCATCAAGAAAAAAAAAAGAGGGCTCAAATCAATAAGATTAGAAATGAAAACGAGTAAGTTTTAGTGGACATCACAGACATACAAAGGATCGTAAGCGACTACTACAAAAAACTAACAACTATATGCCAATAAAATGGACAACCTAGAAGAAATGGACAAATCCTTAGAAAGGTATGATCTCTCAAGACTGAAGTAGGAAGAAATAGAAAAAAATATGAATAGACTAATTAAGTACTGAAGTTGAAACTGTCATTTAAAACTCCCAAGCGGGACAAGGAGCTGGTGGTACAAACGGAGAGAGTAGCACTGACATTTGTACACTACCATTTGTAAAGCTGATGGCTAGTGGCAAACTGCTGCATAGCACAGGGAGCTGCGCTTGGTGCCCCGCGATGACCCAGAGGGGCGGGATTGGGAGGGGGCGCTCAAGAGGGAGGGCATATATATACATATATATACTGACAGCTGATTCACACTGTTGTATAGCAGAAACTAATACAACATTGTAAAGCAATTATACTTCAATTAAAAATAAATTTAAAAAATGAAAAAATAACAAAAAAAAACCTCCCAAGATATGAAAGTCCAGGACCAGATGCTACACAGGCAAATTCTAGCAAATATTTAGAGAAGAGTTAACACCTATCCTTCTGAAACTTTTCCAAAGACTTGCAGAGGAAGGAATACTCCCAAACTCATTCTGTGAGGCCACCATCACCCTGATAGCAAAACTAGAGAAAAATACAACAGAAAAAGAAAGTTACAGTCAAAATCACTGATGAACTTAGAGGCAAAAATCCTCAACACAATACTAGCAATCCAAATCCAACATTACATCAAAAGGATCATACACCATGATCAAGAGGGATTTATCCCAGGGATGAAGATCTTTTCAATATCCGCAAATCAATCAGAATGATACACCACATCAACAAATTCAGGGGGAAAAAAATCACGTGATCATCTCAATACATGCAGAAAAAGCTAGTGACAGAATTCAGTTTTTGACAGAATGGACCCATTTATGATAGTCTCTGGAAAATGTGCATAGAAGGAACCTACCTCAATATCATAAAGGCCATATAAATGACAAACCTATAGATAACATCATATTCAGTGGTGAAAAGTAGAAAGCATTTCCTCTAAGATCAGAAATAAGACAAGGATGTCCATTTTCACCACTTTTATTCAAAATAGTTTTGGAAGTCATCGCCACGGCAGTCAGGAAAGAAAAATATAAGAAACCCAAATGGGAAAAAGTAGAAGTAAAACTGCCACTGTTGGCAAATGACATGATACTATACATCCGATCAGATCAGTCGCTCAGTCGTGTCCAACTCTTTGCGACTCCATGAATCGCAGCACGCCAGGCCTCCCTGTCCATCACCAACTCCCAGAGTTCACTGAGACTCACGTCCATCGAGTCAGCGATGCCATCCAGCCATCTCATCCTCTGTCGTCCCCTTCTCCTCCTGCCCCCAATCCCTCCCAGCATCAGAGTCTTTTCCAATGACTCAACTCGTCACATGAGGTGGCCAAAGTACTGGAGTTTTCAGCTTTAGCATCATTTCTTCCAAAGAAATCCCAGGGCTGATCTCCTTCAGAATGGACTGGTTGGATCTCCTTGCAGTCCAAGGGACTCTCAAGAGTCTTCTCCAACACCACAGTTCAAAAGCATCAATTCTTCGGCGCTCAGCCTTCTTCACAGTCCAACTCTCACATCCATACATGACCACAGGAAAAACCATAGCCTTGACTAGACGGACCTTTATTGGCAAAGTAATGTCTCTGCTTTTGAATATGCTATCTAGGTTGGTCATAACTTTCCTTCCAAGGAGTAAGCGTCTTTTAATTTCATGGCTGCAGTCACCATCTGTAGTGATTTTGGAGCCCAGAAAAATAAAGTCTGACACTGTTTCCACTGTTTCCCATCTATTTCCCATACATGGAAAAGCCCAAAACCCTACCAGAACTACTAGAGCTCATCAGTGAATTCAGTAGAATTGCAGGATACAAAGTTAATACACAGAAATCTGTTGCATTTCTATATACCAGCAATGAAAGACCAGAAAGAGAAAGATACAATCCCATTTACCATTGCATCAAAAAGAATAAAATACCTAGGAGTAAGCCTACCAAAGGAAACAAAACACCTGTACTCTGTATAAGGCATTGATGAAAGAAATAGAAGACAACACAAACAAATGGAAAGATGTACCATGTTCTTGGAAGAATCAAGATTGTCAAGATGCTTATACTATTCAAGGCTATTAATTTAACACAAAGGAGGCAAGAATATACAATGGAGAAAAGACAGTCAATAAGTGATGCTGGGAAAACTGGACAGCCACATGTAGCAGAATGAAATTAGAACATTCTTTAACACCATGCACAGAAATAAACTGGATTTTTAAAAATGGAGTAAAAGACCTACAAAAATGGATTGAAGACCTATGTAAGACCAAATACTATAAAAACTCTTTGAGAGGAAAAAGGCAGAATACTATTTGACATAAATTACAGCAGTATCTTTCAAACTGTCTCCCAGACTAATGGAAATAAAAATAAACAAATGGGACCTAATTAAACTCAAAAGCTTTTGTACAGCAAAGGTAACCATAAACAAAGCTTTTAAAAAGACAGCCCATGGAATGAGAAAATATTTGCAAACAGTGTGATTGACAAGGGATTAATCTCCAAAATTTACAAACAGCTAATGCAGCTTAAGATCAAAGAAACAAACAATCCAATAAAAAAATAGGCACATGATCTAAATAGACATTTTTCCACAGAAGATATACTGATGGCCAATAGGCTCATGAAAAGATGCTCAACATTGCTAATTATTAGAGCAATGCAAATCAAAACTACAATGAGATATCACCTCACATCAGTCAGAATGGCCATCATCAAAATGTCTAGAAACAATAAGTGCTGGACAGGGTGTGGAGAAAAGGAAACCCTCTTGCACTGTTGGTGGGAATGTGAACTGGTACAGCCACTATAGAGAACAGTATGGAGGTTCCCTTAAAAACTAAAAATAGAGCTACTGTAGGATCCAGCAATCCCACCCATGGGCTTATTCCCAGAGAAAGTCACAGTTCCAAAGCATACATGCTCTCCAGTATTCATTGTAGCATTATTCACAACAGCCAAGCACTGGAAGCAACCTGAATGTCCACTGACAGATGAATGGATATAGAGGATGTGGTACAAATATACAATGGAGTACTACTCAGCCATTAAAAAGAATAATGCCATATGCAGCAGCATGAATGGACCTGCAGATTATCATACTAAGTGAAGTCAGAGAAAGAAAAATATGTAATATTGCTTAAATGTAGAATCTAAAAAAAGATACAAATGAACTTATTTATAGAAAGATGGTAACAATAACCCTGTATACGAGACAGCAAAAGAGACACTGATGTATAGAACAGTCTTATGGACTCTGTGGGAGAGGGAGAGGGTGGGAAGATTTGGGAGAATGGCATTGAAACATGTATACTATCATGTATGAAACGAGTCACCAGTTCAGGTTCGATGCACGATACTGGATGCTTGGGGCTGGTGCACTGGGACGACCCAGAGGGATGGTATGGGGAGGGAGGAGGGAGGAGGGATCAGGATAGGGAACACATGTATACCTGTGGCGGATTCATTTCCATATTTGGCAAAACCAATACAATATTGTAAAGTTTAAAAATAAAATTAAGAAAAGAAAAAAAAATTCATCAAGCTGTACACTTGTGGCATGTACACATACCTTCATGCACATGTCATATATTAATAAAAAGTTTATGAAAAATAAAGAAAAAAAACAGACTCACCAACTTAGAAAATTTATGTTTACCAAAGGGGAAAGGAGGGAGGAGGAGTAAATTAGGAATTTGGGATTAACAGATACACACTGCTATGTATAAAGTAGATAACCAACAAGGATCTACTGTATAGCACAGGGAACTCTACCCAATATTCTGTAATAACCTAATGGAAAGAATTTGAAAAATGTGTGTGTGTGTGTGTGTGTGTGTGTGTGTGTATCTGAATCACTTTGCTGTGCCTGTCAAACTACCAAAACATTGTAAATCAACTATACTCCAATATAAAATAAAGAATTTTTAAAACCACACAATTAAGAAAAAAGTCACACAATTTAAAAAAAAACGTGTTGCAGGCAGATTCTTTACCAGCTGAGCCACGAGGGAAGCCCAAATCATGAACTCCCCAGCAAAATGTATAACCTCAGTGGAGCAGTCTTCTATAGGGTATGCTGTGATTCCAGTGCCAGCAGCAAAACACAGGTACAGATGCTGCAGCAACTTCTCAGCCTTCAATATTCCTCATGGATAAGGGCTTGAGCACTTATGTGGATGTCAGAAAAGAGTCAGTTTCTTTGTCCTCGTCTTACATTCGGCATTCAATCACCTATCATAAATAACACAGATGAATGAATGGAGTGTGTATTAATGTCAGAACTTTTCTTTAAAAGAAAAAAAAAAAGCACATCTGGCTATGGAAGTATTTAATAGTCAAAGATTTTCAGTGATGTTCTTTATCTGCAAATTAACTTAATAAAATCATCCCATCATTAAAATTAAGTTATGTTCACGTTTGATTGTCTCTTAATCAGCACTTCAAGAACTTAGCATCTGGCTTCATTATTGCATGTGACTCCGTGGTGCACAGATGCCTTCTGTAGCTGAGGGAGCATATGTTGATAATTATTGGAGGTTTATTATTTCCTGTAATAGCTTCGAATTATGTTTACTGCATGAACACCCTCCTTTCATGAAGGCCACACATCTGTATCAATTTCCCAGAAATCTCCAACACCGTTACAGTGATGGGTTTCATTCCAACAATTACATGCCATGAAATAGTAGCAGTAGCAAATGTGTATTTACCATGTGTGAGGCACCTTGCTCTGCTTACATTAACTGATGTAATCCTCATGACAAATCACTAAACTTAGAAAATTACCCTAGTTTCTTAGGCACAGAGGAGCTAAATTGCCTCAGACACTCATATGTGAGATTGGAGTCGATTTAACCCATGAAGACCGAGGCCAGCACCTACACACTCATCATCACCATACTATGCCACCTCTTGAATCACAGGAAGAGGCTGCCAGAGCTTCCTCTACCCTATGCCTCCCTGTTTGGTGTTGATCTCTATGTCAACAACTAGTCGTGATCTGTTTTCTCACTGTTATGTTATCATATGTCTTTGAATTCAGCTTATTAATCTACTTTTCCTCCAAGAGTTTATGATCCATGGTACAAACAAGAGGAACATAGAAGAGGGGGGTCAGGATGGCAGAGGAGGAGGATGTGGGGCTCACCTCCTGCCACAAACACATCAAAAAATATTACATCTACACGTGGGAAATCTCTTACAGAAAGCCAACCGGAAACTGGCAGATCATCTCCTATACAACCAGGGCTGCAAGATTCTCATGGAATTGGCAAGGACAGGCAGAAAACAGCAGGTGGGGACCTGTACTCCTGGGGGAGACTAAGAGGAAAAGGGAGATCATAGGGAGTAGACAGGCCAAGCCACAGACTAGGCACCGCAGTTCCGGGGTCCGCAGGATCAGAATATTATATACAAATATACACTATATACATTCACACTACATACAAAAGTAAACTAAAGGTGGTTTAAAGACCTAAACCTAAGACCTGGAGCCATAAAAGTCCTGGAAGAGAATGTAGGCAGAACAATTGACATAAATCAGCAGTATTTTCTTAGATGAGACTCCAAAGCAAAATAAATAAAAGCAAAACAAATGAGACCTTATTAAATTTTAAATGTTTTGCACAGTCAAGGAAACAGTCAACAGAATGAAAAGACAACCTGTGAAATGGGATAAAATATTTCCAAATGCAACCAACAAGGGGTTAATACCCCCAAATATACAAACTATAGTAACTATATACACAGTGTTCCAGAGAAGCCCTACAGATGGCTAAGACGCATTTGAAAAGATGCTCAACATAGCTAATTATTAGAAAAATGCAAAAACACCACAATGAGGTATCACCTCACCCCTGTCAGAATGATTATCATAGGAAAGTCTACAAATTATAAATGTTGGAGAGGATGTGGAGAAAAGGGCACCCTTGTAAACTTGGTAGGAATATAAATGTGGTGTAGCCACTAGGAAAAACAGTATGGAAGTTCTTTAAAAAACGGAAAATAGAACTATCAAATGATCCAGTAATTCCACTCCAAGGTATACATCTGGAAAATATGAAAGCACTAATTTAAAAAATACACATGCACCTAAATGTTCATAGCAGCACTTATAATAGCTAAGACATGCAAGCAACCCAAAGTGAAAAAATGAGTGTAGTCACTCAGTCATGTCTGACTCTTTGTGACCCCATGGACCATAACCTGCCAGGCTTCTCTGTCCAGGGAATTCTTCAGGCAAGAATACTGGAGTGGGTTGGCAGTCCTTTCTCCAGGGGACCTTCCTGACCCAGGAATCGAACCTGGGTCTTGCACACTGCAGGCAGATTCTTTACTGTCTGAGCCACCATGGAAGCAACCCAAATGCCCATCAACAGACAATTGGATTAAGAACATGTGATACACATGCAGAAACACACACAGAAACATGACTCAGCTATAAAAAAGAATGAAATTCTGCCATTTGCAGCAATGTGGATGAAGCTACAGAACATTATCCTTATTGAAATAAGACAAATACTATATGGTATCACTTATGTGGAATATAAAAAAGAATACAAATGGATGTACATACAAAATAGAAATAGATTTACAGATAGAGAAAACAAACTTGTGGATACCAAAGGGGAGAGGGAAGTTGAGATGGACAAATTATGGGTATGCGATTAATAGATACAAAGAAGTATATATAAAATAGATAAGCTACAAGGATATATCCTATAGTACAGGAATTATACCCATTACCTTGTAATAACTATAATGGAATTTAATCTGCAAAAATACTGAATCATTAAGCTATACACCTGAAACTAACACAATATTATATCAACTATTTAGTCCAATTAAGAAGCCTCTGGGCTTTTTGCCATAAAAGTGCTGTTTTGTATACCTAAAGTTGATTTTTTGAATCTTAAAAAATAAAGAAGAAAATAAATACCAGTAAATATAGGACTCTGAAACAGTTCTGCTTCTTAAATGTCACATCACAACATTCTCATTATTCCTGATGTATGACTTTTGGGTTAATCAACATTATCAAATGTGCAGCATGGAAACATAGGTAATTAAATCACAAAACCTTTATCAGTGATTTGCCTAAGTAGCTGTAATTCACAGAATGTTTAATGTAAGCATTAATCGTTCTTTTAGTTTCTCCAAGTCCTGTCTCAGAAAGCATTTAAATTATGTTATCTCATCTACCTAGATCAGTGCCAGCCCTAAATTATACTTTGATAATAAACCTTCAACCATTATACAAGGATCATTACTAGAGTTTTCATTTTCAGCAATTCAGTATCTTTGGCACAAATGGATTTTAATGCATTATACATTATCCACTGGATTGCCTAATATCCCCTTTTCAAACAAGAATAAATGTTATAGTATTGCTCAGATTTTAGCTCTGGAAAACATTTCTCTGCAGATGTGTTTGCATATGTAATTTGGTCAGAAAATAAAAACTTAACTATCATCCATTTTATACACATTTCATCAGAATGAGGTTTAACTACAAGTAATAGAGACCCCAACTATAGTAACTTAACCTAATGGCTTGTTTTTCACAGGAAGTAGGCCGGACACAACTGAAGCGACTTAGCAGCAGCAGCAGCAGCAGGCAGGTCAGGGCTGGTTCAGCCACTCAGGAAAGCAAGTAGAAGCTTTCATAAAATGCCATGTCTGCAAAAGCCCCCATCCGCCTACGATCACCAGAAGAGGAGCTAGATGGCTCCTGTTTCATTTCTGCCTTCCACATCACACAAGTACCTGTCATTAGAGGAGCCTGCCCCAGAACACCGCTGGCAAAGATTCTGGGGACTGTAGACTCTAAGACCTCCGAAGAGGGGAGAGAGTACGATTAGCTAGGGAAACAGCGAATTGCCAGCAGGCAAGCTTCCTTGGTGGCTCGGTTGGTAAAGAATCGACCTGTAATGCAGAAGACCTGGGTTTGATCCCTGGATCAGGAAGATCCCCTGGCGAAGGAAATGGCAACCCACTCCAGTATTCCTGCCTGGGAAAACCACCAACAGAGGAGCCTGGCGGGCTCCAGTCCATTGGGTCACCAGAGTCAGACACAACTTAGCGACTAAACCACCTAGCGAGCACACTGTGCCCTGTGGCTGGACTATTAAACAATACTATTTAACTTCCAGACTAACAATTCTAGTAAAGCAGCATGCCTCTGCCTAATAAGATGTGACATCCCTCACGCAGATGAATGTCTTGCATTCTTTGCCCTTAAGTTCCCAGATCCATTTCTAGTTTCATCACAATTCCCTTTTGATATCCTGTGACCTGAAGCCAAAGTGTAAAAGTTAACCACCACACATCTTATATAAGATGAAAAAGGTCAGAAGATGGGGATTTGCAGCTGAAAATAAAACTAATTTGCTAATGTTAATACCGGAGAAGGCAATGGCACCCCTCTCCAGTACTCTTGCCTGGAGAATCCCAGGGACGGGAGCCTGGTGGGCTGCCGTCTATGGGGTCGCTAAGAGTCAGACATGACTGAGCAACTTCTCTTTCACTTTTCACTTTCATGCATTGGAGAAGGAAATGGCAACCCACTCCAGTGTTCTTGCCTGGAGAATCCCAGGGACAGAGGAGCCTGTATTTCTAACAATGCAAAAAGCAAAATACGCAGGCTTGCTGTTATTCCTCATTTTAGCTACTGTTTCTGAGGCCATCATTGGTATATTTACAACTTTTAATTCTGCTCCTTATGCTGTGTTCCCTTTGCTTGAGGGTCTTTACCTTGTGGAATGACCCAGACCTTCATTCCTGAAGGATCTGAGCCAGTTGCTACCTGCGCTGGTGGTGTCTTCCATTAACTTGTGCCTCTGGGCATGTAAGTATTGAAACTAAGGAAGTTCCCCAGAGGATGCCTTGAGTCACAAACATTTCTTATTCCCATGATATGGAGGCCCTCTGTTTCCCTGTCATCATCAGGATCAATCCCCACCCCTTCACCCTTCCAGCAACAATAACAATCCCCTACTTGACCTATGGCTACAGTGACATAGGTCAAAAGTGACCAGGTGGAGGTCTCAACTTCCTCAACTGAATCTGTTGCACTCCTTGGCAAGAGCATTCCTCCCTTGGGATCTAAAACTTATAGACCAACAGCATTTAAAGTTGTGAGACACACGTTTTACAAGTGTCTTAGGGGTAATGGTGTGAAGCCACTTCACATCTACCTCCTAATTCTTGGACCCACATTTCCTCTCTGTGAGTGAAAAGGGACAGTGTATTGGTTACTGGTCTAAGCAGATACTTGCTGGACAGCAGATTTTAATTGCTCTCCTAAGACTGAATGAGGCAAACCTAGAGCCTTTTTTTTCCCTTCTGGCTGCCGCACAAGCTCTCAGGGCTCAGGTGTTCATTCTGGTTTAGAACAGCTTGAGTGACATGGAGTTGGCCTAGCTTAATACGCCTGTCTCTGCCTCGTCCCCAAATGCTACTTAAACACATGCAAATGAAACACACACACAACTGTTTGCAGTGTTTCTGGTGTAAAAAAAAAAATCCTGAAAGTGACATTTTTTTCTTTCTCTTTTGAAGGCTCCCTGGCCCCCCTGCCCCCACTCTTTCTTTGGTGGGCCCATTTCAAATGTGTTAAATCTAGGGAAAAAATGTCATCAAAAGGAGGAAAACAGGTGGGGAAGAAAGAGATGAAAACACTCTTTGACAGTTCACTTCTGTTTTGCAGCTGTGAGAGCCGCGGATTTGAATTGTGCTACCTCCCTCACTCACCAAGCTAATTAATTCTCTTCAAAACAAAAAAACCCACATCTCCTTCCTTCAATCAATGTCAACAGCCAATTACAATCTTTCATCACCCAAAGTGTAATAACACAAATGTTATCAGGGAAGGAAACAGTTGGATTGACAAGATTAGAAATTTTCACTCCTTCTTCCTTAATCTTGTAATCACACGGTAGGCAGGAGTTTACAATAATATACACCCCAGTTTGCCAGTGAATTACTCCAGAAAGGCTTTGTGTAAATTCCCCATCATGTCATGTCTACTCTGGGTACAGAAGCACGTGTCTTCCTTCAAGAGGCATGGGATGAATTAAGATCGACTCCTTAGAGCTTTTTCCTCATCTATTAATCACTGCAGAAGGTTGTTAATTATGCAAAGAGGGGCAGCCTTGGTGGAATATATAACCACGAATGGCATTTAAGGGTGTCAGAAAATGGAGACAGCTGATGGTGACAGAAGGTATTTCACCGATGCTAAGATTAGCACTTTGCTGTCATGTGCTGGACAACAGAAGGCTCTCCTTGTCTTATGAGGATTAAATATTTGTTGATATGATTAGGGTGTTTTCCCTAACGTCTTTGGGAAGCCCAGCTTGGTTACTGGTGCTCAAAACCCACACTCCCCACCATCCCAGGGGTGTGAGTGTAATGGTTTGAATTTTAGATCACAAGTGGGATTGTGAAAAGAATGTCACATATATTTGATATAAAGAAATTGACTTAAAAGAACTGATTCCTAGCTCCCATCCTGCCAGGCTCAGCGGGGAGTCCCAGATTCTGTCTTTGCCATGGCTCTCGCATCTCCCTGGCGTTGAACAAAGACCCAGGAGGCTCGTGTGATGTTTAGAAAATGAATGGGAGGGAGGTTCTGATTTCTGACCATTCTTGATGTTGGGATCCCTGAAGCCTGGTGACCCTGCATCCCCAGTGCCTGCCCTGGAAACACTTGTCTTGGTGTCTCCTTGTCTGTGTTACTCTAAGTACTTCCCTGGCTCACCCCAGGTGTGGGAGCACAGAGGCTCTGGAGGGGGAGTTAGAACAGGCAAAGGCTTTTAATGGAGAAGAAGGATGGAAAGTCAGAGGCAGATCAGTACTCAGAGAAACACTGTACAAGTGTAGATCTTGTTTCTCCTGCCTTGAGAAGAGCCTTTAGAGCTCTGTCCATTTAGAGAGAAGGTTTAGAGCCTTGTGTCTACCTGGAATTCTTCCAGCTTCCAAGAGGACTTAGCCACCCCTGCCACTAACTCCTCCTCCTCCTCCAGACTGGGGATGGTGTGACTGGTACCTAGTGTGGCCTAGGGAGGGCCCTGGCATCTGCTGTTGCATCCATATCCACTGCTTGATTCTAGATCCTGAAGGAAGATTTCTCCTTCCTGAGTGGCTACAGGAATTTCGGCTGATCTTAGAACTTATATGAGAGCAACCATGCTGCTTTCAGAGCCTCTCTGTGGCAAAAACTAGAACACACTTCCTTACTTTCCCAAAGCTCTCTTCGTCATTCCTGCCAGGGCTCCTTGACTGCTCTCATGCCGGAAGGACTTTGTACCCTATAACTGAATAGCCCAGCAAGGCAGGAAGACCAGGCTTAATATTAGCCAATGCTGGAGTCACATGATTTTGATACAGGATCAGATCTTGGCAGTCAATAGGTGAGTCAACAAAATCCTCATTATTTCATACTGAAAACATATGTCCCAAACCTCTGAATCATCCTTAAATAGCCAAAATATAACCACAGTAGGCAGTTTGTGGAAGACACAAGTTATCTGAGCTCAGCACGCTTAGTGCCTTGTGCTTGACAATCTCCCACCAAGAGTGTATGAAAATACATTGATTTCAAATCAAGGATGTACACACTCTGCTGTGGATACTGCGGGTTGAGTTCATGTCACATATAGCTAAGGCACAGATTACACAAACACACGTCACGGAAACAGTCTGCAGGCATTCAAAGGTGCTGGTGACAAATACGCTATGTATTTGCCTTGCCACTTCCAGTACACAGACTGCCCTTGGCAGGTATTACTGGTGGGGCATGCCAGCTGCCTGTTTTGCAAGCAGGAATATATGATGATAAATGAAGCTTTAAAATACACAATCAGTGATTAGTTACTGGTAATGGACTATGAAGGATGAAGAATTCTCACTATTTTAAAGTGCATTATTCCAATTAATTATTGACTATCACAATTCACAAGTACTGTGCCGAATTATAAAAATACCAACCTGGAACAACTTGGAACTAATTTCAAGGCACTTACAGTGCAACATGGTAATTATACTTACTGATGGTCCCTATCATCTAGAAACAACTACTGGAAAATACTGGCACATTTCTAATTTTTTCTATGCCCAGATACCATATACCAAAATTAGATAATTAAATATACAGTTTTATGTCTGTTTTATTAACACCATTTTGTTTGTAGTTCTTATATTCCTTGAGATTGTTTTAATGACTTCATGTCATTCTATTACATAAATATTATACTGTTTAACAATAATGTTAAATATTAATAATGTTTAATGGTAAACAATAATATTTAATGTTCCCTAAACTTTATTATAAATAGTGATTGTATGAACACTCTTGTTTATAAATCTTTTTGCCTTGATCAGATTTCTTTCTTAGAGTACATACCTCAAACTAGATCTACTGGTCCATAGGCTGCGAACATTTCTAGATTCTTAAAGCCATATGGCCCAGTTTTACTGGCTCTATAATTCACATAATTCGTTAGGCAAGTATTTTTTGAACAAGCTGCTAATGTGCCAGGTACCATGCTCCGCCACTAGGAGTATACAGGTGAGTAAAACCAATAGAAGCCCTATCTTTACAGAACTTAGACTCAACTGAGAGTCTAGATCTAACCTGAGAACAAGAATCTTTGTGAGTTTATGTTAAATTTCATGCAGAATTAAGAGCTTTGGACAAGGTAAAAATAACAAAATGAAAACTTTGGCTCTCAAAATGCTATTTACGCAAATAATTCCAACAAGTTAAAATTTGCTGAGCATTTTAGCAGCAGTCAAATTACCCATAAATTATGTGATTGAATCATAAATTATGTGTTCAGTTGGTTAAGGTTATGGAGGAATATTAGAAATTGATTCGACTCCAAATGATGCTCAGAGAAACAAAGAAAAATATTATTGTACTTTCACAATTTAAAAATATAAATGACTAACTCACATGTGAAAAGAGTTGTCTATCTTTCCAAAACGTCATCTAGAAAAACTGCCCAAAATATTAGGAATGGGAAAGTTTAAGAAGAGTCTATTGGGAATTTCTATATAATGTGATGGGTTAAGCTACATGGATGGCTCCCCTTCCTGTTCTAAATCCATAGATATTCTGGGGAAAAGTTTAACAAGGAAGGGAAGAAAGAGGAAAGGAGAAATATTAACCTATGAACCAGAACATATTTGTCATATATATATCTCCTCTTTCAGATATATATATAACAAAGAATTAATATCCAGCATTTAGAAAGAACTCCTAAAATTAATAAAGAGTAGACACAGAACAGAACAACAGGCAAAAAGACATGAGCAGTGTTTCACAGAATAAATAACATCCAGTGGCCTCTAACCATGAAAGGATGCTCAAACTCATTAATCATTAAAGAAGTACATCCTAAAACCAGAGTGATATATCATGTTACAGCCATCAGATTGGCCAACACTGAAAAGTCAGAAAATGGCAAGCGTGGACAAGAAGTATATCAGCAGGAACTTCTTACGCAGCGTTGTGGAGTGTAAACTGGCACAGCAGACTTGAAAAAGAATTTGATGATACCTTTTAAAGCTGAAAACGTGTCTGTCTTGGGACAAGAAATTCCACTCCTTGCTCTACCCAAGGAGAAACTCTTGTACATGTGCACCAGCCAACAAATCCAAGACTTCACAATAGTGCTGCTTACTCTGTGAAGTGAAAATAAATGAAAAAGACCAAAACTGTCATTGACAAGAGAATGAAAAAATGGAAAAGTAATGAATGAATGAAATATAGCTCTACCTGTCCACAAAGATGAATCTCAAAGATCTATCGTTGAATGAGAAAAGCAAATCTCAGATGACGACAAACATTTTCATACAGGTCAAAAATTAGCAAGCACAAACAGTAGGTACTATTAAAAAAAAACAAGGTAATGGCAAGCTGAAAACTGAGAATTATGGTTATTTCTGCCTCCTGGGCCTTCATTTTAATAAGGAGAAATATATGGTAAACAAGATAAATAATGAAAATCAATGGTGGGAGTGCTAGAGAGATAAATGAAGCAGGGAAAGGGGGTAAGGGTTAGGTGGAGGGGACGGGGGCTATAGACAGATTTTACATAGGATGATCAGAAAGACCTAAGGCAGTGATGTAAGAACAGAGACCTGGAAAGGTGAGGGGAGCAAGCCAGGTGGTTATCTGGGGGAAGAGTGTCCGAGATAGGGTTACATCAAGTTCATATATTCTCATCAGTAGCTTAACTTCGTCTGTGCATCAGAACCACAAAATATCCTTCACCTTAAAGCTTCCTTGCCTTTTCTGTTTTTCCTTCATTTGTCAAGCTTTCTGAATCAGATATTGATTGGGTTTTTAAGGAACTGCCTCCCAAACAAGCAAGTGGAGTTATTATTTAGGTAAAATTAGTGCCTCTGCCCTCCAAATCTTTATTTGGCACAATTCATAGTTAGATCAAGAATTCTGCTATAATTTACAAGTACTTCCATTTTGGGAAAAACAGACTGGATCTTTATACCTAAGCTCTATGATCCAGGAAATAAAGAATTTAAATATTCTACAGTGGCAATTGAGAATACTTTTGACTTCACAATTGGTAGGGGAGCACTATTTCTTATAGGAGTTAGAGAATTAGAGGTATGCATTAGGATAATAGAATTTTCGAGAGAACCTTATAAACTTGGGTGAAAATTAGATTGGGGGCTTTAGTGTCTGGGATTCTAATTTAACATGCTGTGAATTCACCTCATCAAATTGCTGAGCTAATCTCCCATGCCAACAACTGCCCAGGTTAATAAAAAACCTAGAGCTTTTCTCATGTTAATAAATAAGAGAAAATATAAAACTGCAGACCCTTCTCCTTCTTAAATGCAAGCAAGAAGTACGTGACCTTAGCTGAGCCACTTTGATTGCATGGAGGCTTTCTAATTAGTAGATCAAATTGCTCTCATCTTTCATAGTTCTTGTTCAACAAAACTTGCTGCATATGCTTTTTAAAAGTAGTGATACTGCAAATTCTGTCTGGTGCTCCACTGATTATTATACTGAGGAGCTGTTATTTATGTGTTGATTTCACCATCTCTGTAAACAACACCCTTGGCTATCAATACAGTTTGGGATTGGGGTGTTTTCATTAATCGGGTACTTTAGGGAAGAATTTTTACACATGTGACCATGTCTCCAAAACCTATGAAAATTATTATTAGTATGTGATGTTTATGCACTTGGAGATCTGAATGGCAAAAATGCAACATCTCACCATTTCACCAACACTGAGTGAGAAGTCTTTGTGTAGAGGGTTTGATGTGCTTTGGGAGAAGAGGGTCAGGCCATTCTCTGGGTGCCCTGACACCCCCCCTTGCCCAGAGGACTCTGCCTGGGCCCTGCACTGACAGAAAGCAGAGTACAGAAGTCTAGGTGGTGTTGGCGTTCAATGGCTTTCAGTCACAGCCCAGATTTCACTTCTCCCTCATTCCTCTTTTAGTTTTTGGCTAGTTTTGTTAAAGAATTAAACATTGTGTATATATAAACTATTCTATAAATACAAGCCTATCTGTGTATATATAAAGTATTCTATAAATACAAGCCTATCTGTGTGTATTATATACAGAGGTGTATATTTTTAGTGAGTTTTTTTTTATTTTAGTGAGTTTTTCTTACTCTATTTGTATTGTTCTGTTTATATTTTTATCCCATTTTACAATTTATTTAGTCTCTGTGTTCTCTGTTTTGTATTTTAAAATGTATTATTACACATTCTAATGTAACATTTCTAGAATACTTAGTTTGAGCTTTTAGCCCCTTGATGCAAAGAACTGACTCATTGGAAAAGACCCTGATGCTGGGAAGGACTGAAGGCCAGAGGAGAAGGGATGACAGAGGATGAGATGGTTGGATGGCATCACCGACTTAATGGACATGAGTTTGATCGAGCTGTGGGAGTTCACAATGGACAGGGAAGCCTGGCGTGCTGCAGTCGATGGGGTGTCATAGAGTCGGACATGACTGAGTAACTGAACTGAACTACTCTGCAATGTTGTGATGGTTTTTGCCATACAACAACATGAATCAGCCACAGTTATACGTGGGTCCCCCCAGTCCTGAACCCCCTATCTCCCTTTTAAAATGTGAATGTGTACATGCTTAAGCTTTTTGTGAATTTTATTGATGTGATGGCAGTACACACTTTAGAAACAATAAAATACTAACACTACTTTAGAAATAATAAAATACTAACTAGAAATAATAAAATACTAACTAATAATAATAAAATACTAACACTTTAGAAATAATAAAATACTAACACTACTAATACATGGAGAAGGAAATGGCACCCCACTCCAGTATTCTTGCCTGGAGCATCCCATGGACTGAGGAGCCTGGGGGGTACAGTCCACGGGGTCGCAAAAATTGGACACGACTGAGCGACTTCACTTATTCACTCACTACTAATAAAATACAAATATGCAATATTTTTTTGTGGTTAATTTCATATAGCAAATTGGTACTCACAGAATGCTTTCATTGGTTTTTGCAAAATTCTTGTGTCTACTATTTACAATAGCTAGGACATGGAAGCAACTGGGATGTCCATCAGCAGATGAATGGATAAGAAAGCTGTGGTACATAAACACAATGGAATATTACTCACCTATAAAAAAGAATGCATTTGAGTCAGTTCTAATGAGGTGTATGAAACTGGAGTCTATTATAAAGAATGAAAAGTAAGTCAGAAAGAGAAACACCAATATAGTATATTAATGCATATATATATATGGAATGTAGAAAGACGATAATGATGACCTTATATACAAGACAGCAAAAGAGACAAAGATGTAAAGAACAGACTTTTGGACTATGTGGGAGAAGAAGAGGGTGGGATGATTTGAGAGAATAGCATTGAAACATATGTATTACCATATGTAAAATAGATGGCCAGTTCAAGTTCGATGAATGAAGCAGGGCACTCAAAGCCGGTGCTCTGAGACAGCCCAGAGGGATGGGTGGGGAAGGAGGTGGGAAGAGGTTTAAGGATGGGGATACATGTGCACCTGTGGCTGATTCATGTCGATGTATGGCAAAAACCATCACAATAGTGTAAAGTAATTAGCTTCCAATTAAAATAAATTAATTAATAAAAAAAACAGTTGTTTCACCTTCTCAAATGTTTTTCATTTAACGAGTCCAAGATGTAGGCTTTTTACTATGGAATTATTTTTGTTTTAGTTTTTATTTATTGTTGATTTCTTGGTTTTTCAGTTCTTGTTCTTAGGCTTTTATATATCTCACTAATTGAATTTTTATCTTTCTGTATTTAAATTATTGTATTTCTCACATTGTCCACATAGAAATGGAAAGACTGACTCCTCATGACCCGTACATAGAATGAGCTTATCAATTATTATCTACATTAGGATGCTTTTGAGAATGAAAGCGGAGTCCTGTTAGGAATTTTGCTGGGACCCTGGGCATAAACTGGGGACAGTCCCAAGAACACCAGGATGCATGATCATTCGATCAATAAGGGAATTTTTAGGTCCTTCCCCACTTCAGCACTCCTAGGTACCATGAATCGCAGTAGCATTTCTGTTTTTTCCCTAATCTTTCATATTTTCCAACAATGTGTGGCCAAAACTACTTATAAAACTAGCTAATGCTTATGGAGCATTTATCATTTGACAGGTAATTTATGTAGACAATTCTGGAGGGAACAGGGGGTGAACTTCCCCTAAAGGGAGATGTAGTTTCTTCCCAAACTGGGATGGTGTAGTTAGCATCCCAGTTGGCCCTTCCTGTGCTGATGTGAGTTTCTGAGTGTTCAAACACAGCAGTCTCTGATATTCTTCCTGGTGGCTTAAAGTCAGAAGAATAGTTCACTGACAATGGTCTCTCAACAGTCCTGACTGACTTGTGAAATAATACCTAACCACAAGAAGGCTGACAGCCAAAGAATTGATGTTTTCTAACTGTGGTGCTGGAGAAGACTCTTGAGAGTCCCTTGGACTGCAAGGAGATCAAACCAGTCCACCCTAAAGGAAATCATCCCTGAATATTCATTGGAAAGTCTGATGTTGAAGCTGAAGCTCCAGTACTTTGGCTACCTTATGTGAAAAACTCACTCATTGGAAAAGACCCTGATACTAGCAAAGATTGAGGGCAGGAAGAGAAGGGGGCGACAGAGGATGAGATGGTTGGATAGCATCACCGACTCAATGGACATGAGTTTAGAGCAAACTCTGGAGGATAGTGAAGGACAGGGAAGCCTGGCATGCTGTAGTCCATGAGGCTGCAGAGAGTCAGACATGACTTAGGGACTGAAAAACCACCACACAAAGAAGTGGTATGGAAGGGGCTCCTGGCAGGCTGTCCACTTCCTCTGCCTTTTTCTAACTGTGTATTCTTATGCTTTTTTGTAGTTTAACTCTTTTCTCTGTTGACAAAGGAATTTCCTTGTACATGCAGTTCTTTTCTCTCATTATAAGGGACCTGGGAAAGATGGCTAATGCAAGGTTAGCCCTCGTTGGACTTCTTTCCTAAATGGGAGACCACCTTCTTTGACATAGCCCTAACTGGACAACCATGGCCCTCTTAGATTGCCAGAAGTTTAGAGGCATCCATGCTACCTCCACAAACAGACCTTAGCTGCCCCTGATGAAAAGCTGGTCTCTTGCAATAATTATCACTATCACATTTTATTGAATCTAAGGTGTTATAAATTATAACATACCCCATCATTTTATATTCCACCAAGAAAGAAAAACAATGCTGCCAATTCAGCTATGGCATGCCATCAATTTTAAAATGTGCCCTGATTTTTTAAATATTTTTTAAAATGTGAAAAATGTGTCTCTCAGAATTGATGGAATACTTTCTTTTTCCTTCAATTTTCCACCATTTGATTATTAATTCTCCACCAAGGCCCACCACAGGGGGTTGGAGACTTGAGGTTGGAGACCTCATTCATTACAATGTGATTAATTACAACCCCACACCTCTACCCTACTCCAGTCTGTAAAAGGACATTTCCATCAGTCCCTTCATGACCGAGCCTGGCAGTGGAAGAAACAGGGACTTGAGTGAGTTACCTAAGGTCAGACTCTAAGCTAATGACTGAACCAGGGTTTGAACTCAGGAATTTGGACAGCAGCCTTACATAGTTAATAACCATTATGTTACAGTGCCTCTCTACCTATTTAGATAGAGCCTCTCAAACAATTTTATATAGGCTGCATCGCAGGACATTCTAAGAAATAGCTGTGTCAGACTCTTCAATGCCTACATGATATGGAAAATATGGTCCATGTGTTCAGACAGCACCCACTTTTGGAGAACAAGGAGAGAAAAATTCTCCAAGTCTCATTATCAAGAAAGGCTATTGCTGCTCCTGGGCAATGACTTGTCTTATGTTAAGGTCACCATGAATCGTGAAACTGTGGTCCTGATCGTGCTTTCTTTTGTGCTGTGACTAAGTATAGTAGTCAAACCAGTCAACCCTAAAGGAAGTCAACCCTGAATATTCATTGGAAGGACTGATGCTGAAGCTGAAGCTCCAATATTTTGGCCACGTGATGTGAAGAGCCAATTCATTGGAAAAGACCCTGATGCTGGCAAAAATTGAGGACAGGAGGAGGAGGGAACAATAGAGGATGAGATAATTGGATGGCATCATTGACTCAATGGACATGAGTTTGAGCAAGCTCCGGGAGATGGTGAAGGACAGGGAAGCCTGGTATACTGCAGTCCGTGGGGTCTAAAAGAGTCGGACATGACTGAGTGACAGAACAACAACTAGAAAGCTTAATTTTGCTCAATTTTCCTCTAAAAATTAGGGCTTGCACTTGACATATTAAAGCATCCTCTTTTTCCTCGTTGCTTCAATATCCTTACTTTTTCATGTGTTATCTGATTGAACTGAATGCACCACTGTATGTGTCCTCAAACCTTTCTGGAATGCAGTGGTAGGCCACTGCCGAGGTCCAGCCCCGGCTGATCCAGGGTATTCGAAGGGGAGACGGCGTCGGCGACTATTTACATATTCATCAAAGATACAAAGAGTAATAGAATAAGGATAGCTCAGTAGGAAAATTCAGTGGAGAAAAGAGGCTGAGTAGCTTGGTTTATGCAGAAAATCAATATAACCTGTGACACCAGGTTAGCTCTGACCACGGAGGCCGCAGGCGCCCTCTCGAATAGCGGAAGGTGCCCCACCTTAGACACCTTCTTGAGTGGGTCTTAGAAGCCCAGGCAAGTAAATGGTCGCAGAGGACCTCCGCACTCCAGATGGAGACTCAGCTGGAAATTGAGGAGAAGAATGACATGGGGAGACCAAGCTTTGGTGAGCAAGGCCCGTAGCTTTATTTTCAACAGGGGCTTTTATACCCTAAGTTACACATAGAGGATAATAGGGGATGCAAAGTCAGCAGTCTTTGATCCTTATCAAAAAGCAGGGTTTCTTTCCTGCAAATTTATCGTATACAAATGGTTTAGGTGATTTACATCATCTTCTGGCCAAAAGGCCTATTAACATTTTATGACTCTTGACAAAGGTTTGTCAACCGTAAGAATTATTTTCTCTAAGAGTAATTATTTTAAGGTTTGGTGCCATCCTCCGAAGGTGTTAGATAAAACTGCATTCCTATAGGGCAGAGGTGCAGTGGGTTTACAACAAAGGAAAGAATTTATTACCTTAAGGGTCTAAAGTTGCTAGCACCAAGGCCACTACTTATCTTTTCTACATACCAACTATATTAATACACATTCAAGGATACAATACAGGGGATGTGGAAACTTGGCAGCAAGCATTGACTCATCAATGAAATCTTTTACTAGTTTTATTCTGACAGTTTCTAACTTTCTGAGAGGCTCTAAGCTATTTGAATATCTTAAGCTTCCTGTGCCTCTCGAGGCTGGGAGACTGTAAACAATCGTATGCACAGCTGTAGGAGTCCAGGTAAACTTGTCAGGCGAGTTAGAGAGCTACCTGAGGGGTTTGGATTTAAACACTCCTAATTGCCCAGGAACTTATTAATTGGAGCTGTAAGTTAACTCTTTGACAGAGAGAGTGAGATGATGGTGGGGGACAGCCCCCAGTAAAGTCAGAGGTGAGAGCACAAAGCAACAAAGTAGGCAGACTCTGGTTTTTTGGGGGTAGATGCTCGAGAATATCCAGGGGGACTCCTGAGGCTCGATCCCGCCTTTGCGTATGCCGAGCCTCCTTCCTCATGACCTTTGTCACGAGTGGAATGCCTCTCGCCGGCTTCCAGCAGGCCACACAGACAGACAGATATCTTTATGAACTTTTGAAATGTTGTGCTTCCTAGAAATTGAAATGCACGTGTCTAGGTTGGAATGGCCGCATATTAGCAGCCTCCTATCCTAACTTCCTGTTCAATAAATAATGAAAGACACTTCCCTTATAAAATGCAAACAAAAGTAACAAAAGCAACTGGTACTAGGAATGAAATCTAAAGTTAAGTTTACATGCAAAATCTTAGAATACTTATTGAGTACAGGATCCTGGGAGAGCAGAAAGAAAATATGTCCTGGGAAAAGCAGAATAAATATTTTAAAAATGTAAAAAGAGTTCAGTCAGCTCTCACCTCTTTCTTTTCCTAGTAGAATACAGAAATCAGATTCCTCCATTACTTTAGAACTATTTTCTGAAAATACTTCCCTTCCCTCACTTTCCCTTCAGGATTTTTTAGCTTAAGAATTTGACAGTAAGAAAGTAATCATATAAAAGAATTGGTAGTAAACATCGACATTAGTGAAAAATCCAGAGAGAAATAAAATAACATAAGAACTGAGGATAAAGCCAAAAAAGCTCTTAAAAATTTAATTGGGGAAAATAGAAAGAGGGGTGAGGCTCTATAAACTGAGTCTAAAATTCTGAAGTAGGACTTCTCTGCTAGTAGAGTGGAAAAGAATCTGCCTACCAATGGCAGGGGACACAGGTTCGATACCTGGTCTGGGAAGATTCCACATGCTGCGGGCAACTAAAGCCTGTAGACCACAACTCCTGACCAGGCTCTAGAACCTGCAGCCACACTGCTGAAGCCCCTGTGCCGAGAGACTGTGCTCTGCAACAAGACAAGCCACCATAACTAGAAGCCTGTACATGACTGCGAAGAATAGCCCCCACTCGCCTCAACTACAGAAAGCCTGTTTAAAGCAGCAAAGACCCAGCATCACCAAAAATAAACAAACACTTTTTAAAAATAATGAAAGTCTTAATTAAATGTATAATTGTGGGAATGGAAAAGGCAGGGAGAACTACAGACATTTTGAATTCTATGATATACATCAGAGTAGGGGGAAATATACCTTTCAAATTACTATAGATGAAAAGAAGAAAATATATAGCAAAAGACATAAACCAATAAGTGAAATGGTTAACAAAGCCAGCCTGTCAAAACATGAGAAGAAACGATAGGAAAAGGACTGAACTCGTCAGTATTAAAAAGAAATAAAAATTGTTTTGCACCACACCTGAAATAAAAGGCAGAAAATCAGATTGAGTTAAAGAAGAGAGCATCCAACTGCATGTTTCTTATAATAGTGAGACCAAAATCAAATTACATAGAAAGAATAAGATTAAGAAGATAGAGTAAAACATATCAGCGAAACAGAAATAAGCAGAGGTGGCCCTGATACTATCAAAGGAAACTTCAAAGCAAAAAGGATTCTATGAAACAAAAAGGACTCTTTCAGGACCCTTTTATTTTGAAACAAGGTGAAATCCTAATTATGAAATAGTCCTGAGCATTTATGAACTGATTAAGATAACATCAAAATCTAAATAGCAAGAAAACTAAAAGACTATAAAAAGCAAACAAAATAAAGGGAAAACATTTACTATAGCAAACAATTATTTGATATTTTAAGAAGAGACAGAAATAAAACTACAGTCTACAGAGAGATACTATAATACCAATATCATTTATGACAGAGCAAGTTGATAAAAATAAAGAGGATATATCTTGTTTGAATAATGTAAATTAGAAAAAGTGAATTAGTAGATGGAGCAAAATTTTATGCCACAGACTTTCTTTTAAATCCCAGTGATGATTTTTTAAAATTCAGCACATGCCAAGGCATAAAGGACATCAATAAAGTTTATAAAATATAAATTACAAAAGCCATATTTTCATTATCATTTCTTCATTATACTCCACCAAAACTAGAACTTATAAGGAAAAAGAACTCTCAAAATAACTGTCAGACAAAAAAAAAAAAAAAACCCCAAGACTACAATGATAAATTCTTTAGAGCTGTACTTTTCAATTGCTCAGTGTAGTAGCCACTTGTAACATGTAGTTATTTACATCTAAATTAAGTAAAAGTAAATACACTTAAGAATTCAGTTCCTCAGTCACACTAGCCACATTTCAAGTGCTCAACAGCCTCATGGAGCTATTGATTGCTATACCAGATAATGCAGATATTTTTACATATTTCCATCATCACCCAAAGCTCTATTGAACAAGCACTGCTTGTTCAATAATGTAATAGAACACATTTTATGTTCAAAAAAGTATATACAAAAGTTCTATACAAAAATGTATAGAACATATTTTATGATCATAAGCACTTTATAAGAAAACATAGTTTTGAAAACCTCTCTATTGAAAATAAATATGGACCAATGACAAATTGGGATGGATATGTAAAACAAGAGGGGGCCACTTGGTTAATATTTAATAGAGAAAACTCTCATAAAAATATAACAGAAAACACTGACATCCTAGGATAAAAATGTAACAAAGATATGAACCAACAATTCACCAAGATGGAAATACCAATTTAAAAAATAAGCATATGAAAAATATTAAACCTAATCAATAAATTAACATTTTTCAACTATCAAATTAGTAATGATAAACAATTATGTGGGAATATAAATTTGGTGTAGCCACTATCAAGAACAGAATGAAGCTTCCTTAAAAAAGTTAAAAATAGACTTACCTTATGATCCAACAGTCCCACTCCTATGCATATATCAGGAAAAAACTCTTAATTCAAAAAGATACATGTACCTCAATGTTCAAAGCAGAACCTCAATGTTCAAAGCACAATGATTTACAGTAGCCAAGACATGGAAGCAACCTAAATAGCCATCAACAGATGAATGGATAAAGATGTGGTACATACATACAATGGAATATTAGCCATAAAAAAGAAATAAATAAAAAAAAAGAATGCCATTTCTAACAACATGAGTGGATCTAGAGATTATCATACTAAGTGAAGTAAGTCAAAGACAAATATCATATGATGTCACTTATATGTGAAATATTAAAAAATGATACAAATGAACTTACTGACAAAACAGAAATAGACTCAAATACAGCAAACAAATTTATGGTTACCAAAGGGAAAAGTAGGGGGAAGGCCAAATTTGGAATTAACAGATACATTACTATATATAAAATAAACTCTCTCTCTCTCTCTCTATATATATATAAAATACTATATCATACTATTTTATACAGTATGTAAAATAAACAACAAGGACCTACTGTATAGCACAGGAAACTATATTCAATATCTTCTAATAATCTATACTAGAAAAGAACCTAAAAAAGAATACATATATTTCTCTATATATATGTACAACTGAATCGCTTTGCTGTATACCTGAAGCGTTGCAAATCAACTATACTTCAATAAAGATTTTAAAATATAAACATTAAAAAATCATAGTTTATGCTACTAAGAGTATGATGAGCTGGTGAGTCATCTGTTAAAGACAAAAAAATATACATTTGATAAAATCATTGTAGAAAAGCCCCATGACTCAACCCTCCAGGAGCAGTGGTAATTTTTTAAAAATACAATGCCTTAACACCCACCCCAACAACATACACACAGATCCTTATCTAAATGACTTGGGATGGAGCCTGGATATGGGTGTTTTTTTAACTTATGGAGAGAGTGACTTTCCTATCAAGCTGAGAACCATTACTCCAGAGACAACTTAGGTCTAGGATACAACAGAAATCCTATTTGAACTTGGGACTTGAAGAATAGGGTCCCAATGTTTGGCTTCCCGTATGGAGCTCTACCAGGTAGCCAATTGACCAAGTTCCCAATATATCCATGTTCTGGGAACTTGGCAAAGAAAGAAGACTGCAAGGGAATCAAGGGAGAGAGGCACTAAGACACACCCTTTGCCCCAGACTGGTACAACGGAGCAATGGGTTTATTATATGCTTTCATAAAGGTAATCAAAGTTACATTAGAGAAAAAAAAAAGAGTCGACATACCTGGAGTGGTCAAAATAATAGGGCACGTCAGCAGCTACAGGCATGGTCCCTGAAGAACAGGCAAGACCCCAAGATTTTCTCATTAATGCAGGAACCAGATGCTTTCTGCTGATGCCTTGGAAACTCTATAAACCCCTAGAAGTTGGATGAGATCCCAGGTTAAAAGCAAGAGAGAGGCAACAGAATTAAGATTGTCCTGAATTGATAGAGAATAAGATTAAATTTCTTTCACTTTGGATTTGACTTAAGAGTTTGTGGCCTGAGGTATCTGTACTCACTTACTATACACATGTCACTTAGCTTAACCATCAAAAAGTCCTGACAGGCAAACCTGTTATAATCCTAGGTTTATGGATGAGAGCACTTTGATTCAGATAGAAAGCAATTTACATTTCTAACATTTTTTTTTTTGCCGTATATACTTTGATGTTATATGATTCAATTTCTAAGCGTTCATGACTGTTACCCCTTGGTAATGGGATGCGCCTCTTTTAATGGAAAAGGTGCTTTACATATCATTTAATGATTGTTATCTTAACCTCTTATTTTGTCTGATTATAAAATTGCTGCTCTGCTGTCTTTCTAATTTGTGTGATGTTTCTGTAAGCGTGTCTTTTAGGTACCACTAACTTTTCTACAATCAACAGGTAATCTGGGAAGGGAGGGAGGGAAGGAGGAAGGAAAAAAAAAAGAAAGGAAAGAAGGAAGAAGGGAAGGGGAGGGGAGGGGAATCCAGTCATAGTGAGAGGGTATTTTTTTTAATGTTTCAGTATAAGTAGGAAAAAAATTTAAGAAAATAACTTTGAATAATACAATTGATATGATTGAATTTGTATAATACATACCTCAGATTTCTGTGCCCTACAAAAGAAAACATTTTTTTTTCAATACTCATTCATGGTAAAATGTATGGTAATCCAGGAATTAAATGAAAATTCTTTTTTCCAAAGGTGATTATCTGCCAAAAATCTACAGCAGATTTCACACTTAATATAATGAAGCATTAGAAAAATTCCTTTTAAAATCAGAAGTGAGACAAGGATGTCTACTATCATTGTTTCCACTCAACACTGAATTTAGAAGTTCTCTTCAGGGAAGTTTTTAAAAGAAGAAAATGATGAAATGAAATTTTCAAAAGAGAATAATAATAGGAATGTAAAGAAGGGAAAAAAATTCATTTTTGATGATATCTGAATGGAATCCTGAAATAATCTCCAAATATACTGTTAGAATAAATAATATGTAACTATAGGAATGAATTGCATCTCATATATCAGTCATAAAAAATATAATCTTAAAGAATATTCCACTTACAATGACCAAAATAAAAGATACCTGGGAATAAAACCTAAAGATACATATATCCTTTATGGAGAAAAGTATACAACTCTTGATGAAAGTGAAAGAGGAGAGTGAAAAAGTTGGCTTAAAGCTCAACATTCAGAAAACGATGATCATGGCATCTGGTCCCATCACTTCATGGGAAATAGATGGGAAACAGTGGAAACAGTGTCAGACTTTGTTTTTTTGGGCTCCAAAATCACTGCAGATGGTGACTGCAGCCATGAAATTAAAAGACACTTACTCCTTGGAAGGAAGGTTATGACCAACCTAGATAGAATATTCAAAAGAAGAGACATTACTTTGCCAACAAAGGTCCATCTAGTCAAGGCTATGGTTTTTCCTGTGGTCATGTATGGATGTGAGAGTTGGATTGTGAAGAAGGCTGAGCGCCGAAGAATTGATGCTTTTGAACTGTGGTGTTGGAGAAGACTCTTGAGAGTCCCTAGGACTGCAAGGAGGTCCAGCCAGTCCATCCTGAAGGAGACCAGCCCTGGGACTTCTTTGGAAGGAATGATACTAAGGCTGAAACTGCAGTACTTTGGCCACCTCATGTGAAGAGTTGGCTCATTGGAAAAGACTCTGATGCTGGGAGGGATTGGGGGCAGGAGAAAAGGGGACGACAGAGGATGAGATGGCTGGATGGCATCACCGACTCAATGGACGTGAATTTGAGTGAACTCCGGGAGATGGTGATGGACAGGGAGGCCTGGAGTGCTGCGATTCATGGGGTCACAAAGAGTTAGACACAACTGAGCGACTGAACTGAACTGATACAACTTTATTAAAGGAATTAAAGTTTATACAAAGGGAGCATGTTTATAGGAAGGGAGGTTCAATATCATAAAGAAAATAAGCCTTCCCAAATTTATGAACTAAATGTGATTCTAATTAACTTCAAGTAAGGTATTTGTAAGTTTAAAAAATTCTAAAATTACTTGAAGTAGAGGATTTATGTGGCAAAACCAGAACTATGTTCACCAACATAGAACTGCATGTTATTTTTCATATAAAGTTAAAAGCACATTGTATTTCATTCCTCACCACTTGCCAGTCCCAGTTTGTTTGAGAGAGACAAGCTTCATCTTGTCTTCAAGCTTCATCTAAATTATTTCATCTGACTGACTGTCATTTTTGCTACATTTACTGCTATTTCTGTCTTGGGTATTCCTTTGGAAAAGATGTATGGATTCATTACATATTCTAATGTATTGTCTATAGATTATAAGATAAAGTCAAGCATGTATCGGCTGATACTTTTAAAGTGGACCTGTCTTTATACTTACAAATGTCTCTTATTAGTAGGCTTCCCTGGTGGCTCAGATAGTAAAGAAACTGCCTGCAATGCAGGAGACTCAGGTTCAATCCCTGGGTCAGGAAGATCCCTTGGAGAAGGGAATGGCAGCCCATTGCAGTATTCTTGCATGGAGAATTCCATGGATAGAGGAGCCTGGCAGGCTACAGTCCAATGGGGTTGCAAAGAGTCGGACACGACTGAGCGACTCTCACTCACTCAAACTTACTTGGTACAGCAAAATGTGAAGAATGGTCAAGATAATTTTGAGGAAAAAAGAAGTACACAACTTGTCCCACAGGTTGTAAGTCTTATTATAAATGTATAGTAAATAAAACAGTAACACAGAGCAGAAAGCCCAGAAACAGACCCAAGCATTTATGGAAATAATATGTGAGACATGGTCTTACAGATTAGAGAGAAAAAGAGGTGGAACAACTGGAAAAAAATTAAGCCCTACCTCACACTGTACACAAAAATCCATTGCAGGTATAGACCTAAATTGGAAAGGCAAAATTCTTTAGAAAAAAGCATTTAGAATAACATCTAAGGGACTACAGTTACAGTCGACACAGGAAATGAATATATGAGACATAAAAAAAAGCACAGTATCAAGAAAATGGTTGAAACATTTGGCCATATTAAAAACTTTTATTCATTACAATATAACATTTTTTAAAAGGTGAAAAGACACAGCCTTTGAAAAGATATGTGATTCATATAACTAAAGACTTAATAACTAGAATATATAAATAAATCCTGCAAATTGATAAGAAAAAGATAATCTAAAATTGAACAAGACATATAAGTAGGCAACTCGCCGAAAAGCCACAAATGGCCAAAAAACTCATAAAGAATGTTCAACTTTGGAGAAATCCAAAGCACCACAATGAGTTTACATTATCACCTATTGGATTAGCAATAAAAAGACTGTCAATCCCACTTGTTGCTAAAGATGTGGGAAAATAAAAACCTCTTACATATTTGTGAGGACATATTAGAATAACCAGTGTAGCCATATCTGAAAAGAAAGTGAAAGTGTTAGTTGCTCAGTCGTGTCCGACTCTGTGAATCCATGGATTGTAGACCACCAGCCTCCTCTGTCCATGGGGATTCTCCAGGCAAGAATACTGGAGTGGGTTGCCATTCCCTTCTCCAAGGGATCTTCCCAACCCAAGCATCAAACCCGGGTCTCCTGTACTGCAGGCAGAGTCTTTACCGTTTGAGCCACCAGGGAAGCCCAAAGCCATAAGTTGAAGATCTACATACTAATAACACAGCAATTTCACACATAGATAAGACTTTTTTTACCTGCACCTTTTATAGTAGGAAAAAATTAGCATTCATCAGCAAGAAAGTGGATAAATGGTGGTATATTCTAACCGTGAAATATTATATAGCGGTGAAAAACCTTAAAACGAAACCAATACAATGTTCACGGAATAAACCCACAAACATAAAGTTGAGAAAAAATTAATTGACGAATATATACAGTATACTGTTGAAGTCATGGTGAATAAAAGTGTATGTTGTTTAAGGATAGAGACATGTACCAAAAAGTCTTTATCAAATAGAAGAAAGTCTCCTCTGTGCCAAGATTTTATCATGAATGGGTATTAATCTTTGTTAAATGCTTATGCTGCATTAATTGATCTGATCATGTAATTTTTATTGTTTAGTCTGTTATTATGGTAGACTACATTGGTTCATTTCAACTAGTGAGTGAATCAGCCTTGCATCCCTGGATTAAACTCTGCTTGGTCATGCTGTATAACTCTTTATGTATTACTCAACTTGATTTGCTGAAATTTTGTTAAAGCATCTTTTCATGATCTGTCTCATTTTGGTATCAGGGGATATTTGCCTCAGAAAATAAATTGGGAATTGTTCTTTCCTTTTTCACTTTCTGAAAGGGATAATGTAGAATTGGTATGAATTCTTTTGTAACACTTGGTAAAATTCTCCAGTGAAAGCATCTGGATCTGGAGATTTCTTTTTCATAGTTCAATTAAGAATTCTTTAATTATTCAACTCCTGTAATATATTTATAGGATTATTCAAATGATCTGAGAGAGGGTTCTCAACACTAGGTGGTGGTAAATGTCCTGGCTCTCCACAAAAAAATGTTCTGATACTATCATAGCAGGGAGGAGAAGGCGAGCATCATTACAGCTAGGAAAGCATGAAAGCATTTGCTCAGATGCTGGGAAAGATTGAGGGAAGGAGAGGAAGGGGGTGACAGACGATGAGATGGTTGGATCGCATCATCGACTCGGTGGGCATGAGTTTGAGCAAACTCTGGGAGATAGTGAAGGACAGGGAAGCCTGACATGCTGCAGTTCATGGGGTTGCAAGGAGTCGATATGACTCAGAGACTGAACAACAATTTGCTAACAAGAGAGTAAGAATGGGGCCATGACTTTCTTCACAGTGTTTAGCTGGTAGGAGGCCGTCTATGGGGTCGCACAGAGTCAGACACGACTGAAGCGACTTAGCAGCAACAGCAGCTGGAGTAAAGCAGTTCTTGCCTAAAAGGTTTCTGTGCTGCTAGTCTGCTCCTTCCCCAGTCTTTCAGCTAGAGAGAGCAGGCTCTTTTTTGGACATTTTGTTGTCTGTGTCGTTAGTGTTGTGGGACTGTAGCTTCTCCAGCACCCGGTAAAGGAAACGTCTGTGGCAAAAGGAAACCCAGAGAAATCACCACTATGTCGTTACTCAAGTCCCAGTGTCCTCAGGTGCTCTGCCTTCTCCCTTCTATCTCTCAATCTTACATTTTTTTAGCTGTGCTTAGTAGGATAAATTTTTAAAAGGCATCTCTTCCATACTGTCTGAAGTTGAAACTATTATTTTTATACCTTCCAGTATGTCTAAAATATTTCATAATAACATTTAAGAAGATTAGATGATGCTGGTGAATCTTATTTTCTAAGGTTCTTGGGGCATGAGACCCACTCTCTGCACCCCTACTTCTCCAGAGACCACTGCCTCCCTTCTCTGGCTCAGCCTATTACTCTCCTCTGCGTTCTGCCTCCCATCCTCTCCCACCCACCCCCAAGAGAAGAATTTAACCAGCTCCAGTTGAGAATAGGGCTAGGTGTAAGATAGGAGCCAATAGCATATCATGTTACATCCAAATTTGAGTTATAGCAAAGAGGGTTATTGAAGGAGGTTTTGATATTTTTTAAAAAGGAAACATTAGCAGATTTTGATATTTAAAATATTTAACAATCAGTGCAGTACTATGTGAAGGCTCTGGTTCCCATGAACCATCATGCATAGAGGATTCAGAGGAGAGGCCATTTGCCAATCCAAAGGGATGTGTTTCAATATTTTTAACAACCTGGTTAGTTATGCTCACACATATCAGCTGAATACCAGCTTCATTTATAACTATTAAACAATTTTTTTTGCAAATAGCAGGAAGCGAAACTACAAAGATGATGAAAATTGTTTATAAGCTTTTCATAATCAGAGTCTAAAAAGGGTAAAATAAAAGAAATACCTGATACTCTTTATTTTTTCATATTGCTAAAGCAAGTTGAGATACCATGCTGGTCAGAAGTTAAATGGAATGCTATAATTTTTTCATAATGAGAAGAACAAAATACTTCAATCCTGTAAAGTATACCCTAATGTTATAAATGGACATGTTGAAATTTTAAGACCACAATCTCCATTGGCTTTATCTTCACACCACTATGCATGTAGCAAGGCAGAGATCTTGGGAGATTTTTGCCATCTGATATTTTGGAGCAGGAAGCAGCTGGAAGAGTCATTCATAGCTATGGGAAAAACTGAAATTACATTAATAAAAGCTAAGAATAACTTACATTTCAAAAAAGACACTTTTCAGAGAATCACAAAAGAAGCTGATTGAGAGGATTAGGGCACATAGAACATTCTTTTGTAGGCAGTTGGTTGAGTGAGGAATAGCCAGGATGCACGGCCAGGTAAGACAGAGGGACCAGACATGATCAGAGAGGATTTTCCACATTGAGATCAAACATCAAGTACTGGTCTACTTGCGGCCCTGAGGTATCGGAGGGAGGGTGGGTTTGATGTTGGAACCTGGGCGACTGATGGCTGAGACCGTGTGTCTTCTGTGTTGGAGAGACCCTTTTCCATGTGGAAATGCTTGTTTATATAGTGCTGTAAAACATTAAGGAAAAAAACACAGTATGTATGGTTAACCCCTTGGTGCATTAAACAAAGAAAATAAGCATTGCATGACATAAAAAACAGAATAACTTTTAGAATGCATTCATAACTATAAAAAATTAATGACATCCAAATAAGAAAAATAGGAATGAGGTTGAGAATATATTGTGTGTGTGGTTAGACAAACCTTGGGTTGTAGAGACTTGCTCAATGACCCGAAGGTGGCCACAGCAAGCACTTCCCATGACACTCTTCTACCCTGCTCATACCCTCTGCACAATGCCCTGCACATATTCCTTTTCAATCATATATGAGCAGACTTAACAGACACACACACACACCCACAATCTGCCCCCCCACACACTCTGAAGTCCTTCCTAGAGAAACCTTATCGAATGCTCTTAAGATTGGCTTGTTCACCAAGGATGGGGACACAGGATGAACCATGGAGCTAGGTCCCTTCAGGGACTGTGGAAGCAAGAGGAGTTTGGAAGATAAGAGACTGAAGGTGGAAGCATGCTGGCAACAGAGGAAGCTGCATCCTCAGTGGGCAGAGAAAGCAGTGTAAGAAGAATTAAGAGAGTGAGGCTAGAGGACTCTATAGGAAGTGAGCAAAACAGAACGGCCTGTAAGATTGGGAAGTAAGATTGCCTCAGTTTATCAGGCAAAGCAATGCAATCCCAAAGTTAAAGGCAATATGGGCCTTTTTAAAGGTATATTCCCTTGTGGCTCAGCTGGTACAGAATCCACCTGCAATGCTGGAGACCTGGGTTCAATCCCTGAGTCGGGAAGATCCCCTAGAGAAGGGAAAGGCTACCCACTCCAGTATCCTGACCTAGAGAATTGAGGGACGGTATAGTCCATGGGGTTGCAAGGAGTTGGACAGGACTGAGCAACTTTCACTTTCAAGGTATATTCAGAGCAAGAACAGCACACTCCTTGAGAAGATGATACTGTGTTAACAGAGGACACACACACAAAAAGAAAACAAAAAGGCTCCTCCTCATGTTCTTCTCTTTTGTTCACCAAGGAAATTTTTTTTTAAGCTGGAAAGGATAATAAAAACACCTTAAATAAAGGCCTGTAGGAAGAATGCAGAGAGTAGCAGAGTCGGCCTCCCTTCTCAATCAGTTCATTTTTCATACCCAGGTAAGCTACCTCTCAGGGCGTTGAAAAAACAGGAGTAATTTTTAGAGTGTCTTGTTTTTGAGAATTCATCACCATAAGAAAAGCATTGGAGGTAAATGATACTGCCACTTCAGTTCACTTCAGTTCAGTTCAGTCGCCCAGTCGTGTCCGACTCTTTGCAACCCCATGAATTGTAGCACGCCAGGCCTCCCTGTCCATCTAATTTACAATATGGGGAAACAGTGGAAAGTGTCAGACTTTATTTTTGGGGGCTTCAAAAATATTTCCTATGAAGTGATGGGACCAGATGCCATATCTTCATTTTCTAAATGTTGAGCTTTAAGCCAACTTTTTCACTCTCCTCTTTCACTTTCATCAAGAGGCTTTTCAGTTCCTCTTCACTTTCTGCCATAAGGGTGGTGTCATCTGCATATCTGAGGTTAATGATATTTCTCCCGGCAATCTTGATTCCAGCTTGTGCTTCTTCCAGCCCAGCGTTTCTCATGATGTACTCTGCATATAAGTTAAATAAGCAGGGTAACAATATACAGCCTTGACGAACTCCTTTTCCTATTTGGAACCTGTCTGTTGTTCCATGTCCAGTTCTAACTGTTGCTTCCTGACCTGCATATAGGTTTCTCAAGAGACAGGTCAGGTGGTCTGGTATTCCCATCTCTTTCAGAATTTTCCACAGTTTATTGTGATTCACACAGTCAAAGGCTTTGGCATAGTCAATAAAGCAGAAATAGATGTTTTTCTGGAACTCTCTTGCTTTAGAAGATGGAAATAAAAATAGACAAACCAGCACACCTCAGTTTGCTGCTGCTGCTGCTGCAGCTGCTGCTAAGTCCCTTCAGTCCTGTCTGACTCTGTGCGACCCCATAGACGGCAGCTCACCAGGCTCCCCCGTCCCTGGGATTCTCCAGGCAAGAACACTGGAGTGGGTTGCCATTTCCTTCTCCAGTGCACGAAAGTGAAAAGTGAAAGTGAAGTTGCTCAGTCCTGTCCAACTCTTCGCAACCCATGGACTGCAGCCTACCAGGCTCCCCTGTCCATGAGATTTCCCAGGCAAGAGTACTAGAGTGGGTTGCCATTGCCTTCCCACACCTGAGTTTAATCTTAGCAAATTCAGGTTTATTAAAGAAATGATTCAAAAAACTAAGATCATGGCAATTGGTCCCATCACTCCACAGCAAATAGATGGAGAAACAATGGAAACAGTGACTGACTTTATTTTCTTGGGCTCCAAAATCACTGCAGACGGTGACTGTAGCCATGAAATTAAAAGACGCTTGCTCCTTGGAAGAAAAGCTATGATCAACCTAGACAGCATATTAAAAAGCAGAGACAGTACTTTGCTAACAAAGGTCTGTCTAGTCAAAGCTATGGTTTTTCCAGTAGTCATGTACAGATGTGAGAATTGGACTATAAAGAAAGCTGAGCGCTGAAAAATTGATGTCTTTGAACTGTGGTGTTGGAGAAGACTCTTGAGAGTCCCTTGGACTGCAAGAAGGTCAAACCAGTCCATCCTAAAGGAAATCAGTCCTGAATTTTCATTGGAAGGACTGATGCTGAAGCTGAAACGCCAATACTTTGGCCACCTGATGCGAAGAACTGACTCACTGGAGAAGACCCTGAGGCTGGGAAAGGCTGAAGGTAGGAGGAGAAGGGGACAACAGAGGATGAGACGGTTGGATGGCATCACCAGCTCGATGGACATGAGTTTTAGCGAGCTCCGGGAGTTGGTGATGGACAGGGAAGCTGGGTGTGCTGCAGTCCATGGGGTCACAAAGAGTTGGACACAACTGAGCGATTAAACTGAACTGAACTGAAAGAAATGGTTTGTGCGTTCAGAAAGCAATGTAGTGAGTAATAAGTGTTGGAAGAGATTTGCAAAGAAAAATGATTCATAATTAACTTAATTTCCCTTTCACTTTGGCAGGGGTCAACAACCTATGGCCCATAGGCAAAATCTGGTCTGCAGACATTTTAGTTAAAAAGTTTAATGGAACCCAGCCCACACCCTTTCATTTACATACTGTCTATAGCAGTTCCCACAACACAATAGTAGGGATGAGTAGCTGCTAAGAAGTCTATATGGCCACAAAACCAAAAGTATTTACTATCTGGACCCTTACAGAGATCTTGATGACCTCTGAGTTAGAAAATACGACTAATATGATGCGAGGCACACATCAAAGTTTCTCTTGTGAATACATTAGAGAGATGTGAGTAAGAGTCACAAAGCAGGTAGACTTTCCCTAGACATGAGACTCCAGAGACTTGTCACAGGATGTTACTCTTGGCCAAGCCCTAGGTGTCAGTGTTGACAGAGACCATGACAAAGGCATAGTGGCATGCTTGCTGGCTTAATAGAAATCTATGCGCCCAGTGGTTCAGTCATGTCTGACTCTTTACGGCTCCATGGACTGTAGCCCACCAGGCTCCTTTGTCTATAGAATTTTTCAGCCAAGAATACTGGCTGCTGCTGCTGCTAAGTCGCTTCGTGTCCAACTCTGTGCGACCCCATAGACGGCAGCCCACCAGGCTCCGCCATCCCTGGGATTCTCCAGGCAAGAACACTGGAGTGGGTTGCCATTTCCTTCTCCAATGCATGAAAGTGAAAAGTGAAAGCTAAGTCGCTCAGTAGTGTCCGACTTTAGCGACCCCATGGACTGCAGCCTACCAGGCTCCTCCGTCCATGGGATTTTCCAGGCAAGAGTACTGGAGTGGGGTGCCACTGCCTTCTCCGAAGAATACTGGAGTGGGTTGCTATTCTCTACTCCAGGAGATCTTCCCAACCCAAGGATCGAACATGCATCTTTTACATCTTCTGCATTGGTAGGTGGATTCTTTACCATTAGCACCACCTGGGAAGGCCCAATCTATAGAAGTAAATATGGAAGATGAATAAAGACCCCAAATGATCTAATCAAGTTGGAATGTGGGACTGAAACCAAAATAACAAAAAGATAAAGATAAAAGTTGCATATATATATATCATCAATGGCACATATATTATATAATAAAAACTTTGGCAGTTTGTGGGGAAAAATATTTATGTGTATATATATATATATGCTGCTGCTACTGTTAAGTTGCTTCAGTCGTGTCCGACTCTGTGTGACCCCATAGATGGCAGCCCACCAGGCTCCCCCGTCCCTGGGATTCTCCAGGCAAGCACACTGGAGTGGGTTGCCATTTCCTTCTCCAATGCATGAAAGTGAAAAGTGAAAGTGAAGTCACTCAGTCGTGTCCGACTCTGTGTGACCCCATAGACAGCAGCCCACCAGGCTCCTCCATCCATGGGATTTTCCAGGCAGGAGTACTGGAGTGGGGTGCCATTGCCTTCTCATATATATATATATATATATATATATATATATATATATATATATATATATATGTATATGTATATGTATATGTATATATGGGTTTAACTGACCCAGAACCAGTAGTGTGTTGTGATTTCTAAGAAGATAACCATGGAAAGATGGAAAGACGTTGGCAAGATGGCAGGTTAGGAAGCTCCAGGCCCTTATTCTCCCAGGGAAACATTAAATGAATAACTAGGGACTAGCTAAAATAACTGTATAGGAGTTCTGGAAATCAGTCAGCAATCCATAGTGACTAAGTGAATACCCAGTCATGAAAAAACCACAGGCACAAGGGTAGGAAATCTAATGAAGTTTTTACTCATCTTTGTCTCTCCCCCTTCCAGGGGGTTAAAGTACAGTTTGGGGGAAGAGAGGTCTGGCTCCCAGCTCTCTCATGAGAATCAGAGAGAGTAATATTCTAACCCATCTAGGGGCAGCCTTCTGGGTGTCTGCATCACCTAACTCGGAGCCCAGATGGCTAGAAGTGGGATCTCAGGGTAGAGGAAGCCATGGCAAGCAGTGGGCAGGGCTCCTGGAAAACCCCACAGGAGGCACAGACCCAAAGATGCCTGGAACAAGGGATTCCTACTTGAGGAACACAAGAGAACAGCTAAGACTCCAAGAAGACATTTAGGAAAATCAATACACTCATTTAAAAGCATCTGTGTATACTGGGGAACTGGGGGAAAAAAAGCACCCCCAGAGATCCAGGGAAAGGGCATGCCCAGGAAGGGAATGAAAAGACCTTGGTCCCTCAGGCTGGGCTGATCCTGGGCTCAGGACACATGTCTCTGGTTAGTGAAGGGCTTCCCCTGCATTGAGCCAGTCTACACCTTGAGAGAGGTAGCTGCTTTTCCAAATGCCCAGTTTTCAACACAAGATCACAATGCAGATAAAGAAATAGGAAAACTTCGCCCATTTCAATTTTATTCATTCCATTCATTCATTCTAATCTATTTCAGTGAAATAAATCTCCTCCAAACATTCCATTAGAAAACAACCACAATCTTCTATGTGTGTAAAAATTTACAAGCATAATACCTGGCAGGTATCTAACACTTAACTTCTTACTTACACCACACCCCATCTTGCTGGTCCTGTATTATCACATTATGTCTCACATTATAATGCATATATTATAGTAATACAGGATATTACTATATCATTGTGAGACAGATATTATTAATTCTAAGGCTCAGACATTAATTGATTTGCCCAACACTGTGCAGCCAGCCCACTGTAGAAATGGAACAGGAACCCAGGTCTTCTGATCCCTAATGCAATATTCTTTCCGCAGCCCTGCCCCACAGGTAGCATCCCTCCTTTGCTCTGGCTAGACTAGGTTTGGAATATAGTTTTCAACTCTAAGGATTCCATTGATAAGGAAGGAGACAGGCAGAGGAGGAGAAATGAGATGGGAAAGGTCTGGGAACATGTCCTGTGGGAAGCCAGAACCATGATGGACCTTGGGGGCATGTTTGGCCCAGGGCTCCTGTTTCCTCAGGCTTTGAAGTGGCAGCTCACGGCTTTTAAAGCGTTCCCAGAGCACTTCCCACATCCTGTGAGATGACACAGTATGTCTACCTGAGAACCTGGGACTATTTCCTGGAATGTGAGACTTGGGACTTGTAAAAAAATATATATATTAATAAACAGAAATTTCAATTAAGTGAAGTTGGAGCTGTTGTGTCCTGTGACCATAGTAGAGCCCACCAGGAAGAAGAAAGTCTCCTCTTCTTTCTTGGGATGGACTCAGGCAATGAAAAGCCATGGACTGTTTGTTTACTAAAGCTCTCCCAACTTCCGTTCCCTCCCTGTAAAAGCTTTCTCCTTCCTTTGCCTTGTGAGGTCTTGCATGTGGATGGTTGTGGTTGTAGACCCCAAATTTTGAAGTTCTCAGCTTCAGCCCCAATAAACCCATCTTTGCTGGAGAAATACCTGGCAGTCTATTTGTTTCAGGCCGTGTGCTAGGCTCAGTTGGGTCTGACTCTTGTGATCCCATGGATTAGCCTGCCAGGTTCCTCTGTCCATGGAATTTTCCAGGCAAGAATACTGGAATGGGTTGCCATTCCCTCCTCTAGAGGGTCTTGCTGACCCAGGGATTAGATGCGCGTCTCTTGCACCTCCTGCATTGGCAGGCGGGTTCTTCACCACTAACTAGTCCAACAGATTCTAATTCTTATGGTTGATGTCCACCCTTATGAGTAAAATCCTTGAAGATACTTGGTCAGCTGTCCTGAAGACACCACCTGAAGAAAAATGGTTAGAAGGTGCCTGATTCAGGACCTTCCTTCTGGAGAATGCCACCTACTGTGTCCTCTTGTTGCTGGTGACCTAACACGCCTGTACCCTCCTTCTGGTTCCCATGGTCACCTGAGCAAGCAGGCGATCCTCAAGTCTTCTGGGCTCAAGCAGGTCACCCCACCCCACCTCAGGTTGCTCATGGTGGCTCCTTGCCTCCAGGTCCTAGAGAATTCCCCCCAATTTATTCATCCCTCTATCAATCGCTCACGGAGCCCCATACGGACTACTCTCTCCCTTATCCATTTTGGCCTCCAGCCCTTCAGTCTTTACTCAATGTCCTTTATGAACAGTGCCAGAGACAAAAATGCAATGCTCATCCTGTCTGAGCTAGGCGATACACATTCACAAGTCTGTTGGGCAGCTGGGTGTAAAAAGGAGGTGCAGGGGAGTGGGGGCTGAATCTGATCCTTCAAGCCCTGAACCATCAGGATTCTGCTAGACCCCCAGAGCAGGAGATTGGTCAGTAACATGGCACCTTCTCTGCTTTTCTTCACCTTCACTGAATGGAGCCCAAGCTGCTATTAATAAAGTAGCACCTCTCGCTCCACAGCACCCGTGCAGGTAGTGTGGTCAGATGAGCCAAGCAGCAGCACCCACCCTGAATAGCTAAGTAACCCTCGGCACGTTCTGGATCTTTTCGAACTTTGTTTCTCATCTGCTACAATCTCATCCTGCCTCAACAGATGGATTCTCAGGTAAAACACTTATTTAATTTTTAAAAATCAGAAAACAGAAAGACGGTGGAAAATAGATATAATTATAATATGAATATCTATAAGAGAACCATATGTAAATGACTCATACCTTTTAGGGCATGATCCTCAGTATCACCTATTATTGAGCCTGGTTGCGAATAAATTCTGTCTTCTAGAGGCTGAAAAGGCAAATCTTTTGGCCATGGACAAGAATGAAGTAATTCAGGATATTGCATGGAATCACTGGAATCCATGACACTGAAATATGAAAAATGGATATCTTTGAGCTGTAAAACCATGAATGGTCATATGACCATTGGGTTATCATTGTCAAATTATTCAGTAGTTTGCAAAAGTATCTCTGTTGAGCTTAAGCTTTCAACAATACTTAGTAGTCAAGACCTATTAGCAGCTGAAATATTAAGTAGCATATATATATTAGCATAAAGTTCTCATCCATTATACAAAACATCCCTGAATATTTGCAAAGAGCATGGTGAGAGGTGCTGGCATCTATAAAACAAGATGAGTCAGGCGTGGATCCTGATTCCTAGGACTTTAGAGTGTGTGTTTATATGTGTGTGTATGTTCAGTCACTTAGTCATGTCCAACTCTTTGCAGCCCCATGGACTGTAGCCTGCCAGGCCCCTCTGTCCATGGAATTTTCCAGGTTAGAATACTGAAGTAAGGTGCCACTTCCTTCTCCAGGGGATCTTCCCAACCCAGGGATCAAAGCCACATCTCTTGCATCTCCTGCATTGGCAGGTGTAGTCTTTACCACCAAGACACCTGGGAAGCCCTTAGAATCAAGTGAAACTTATACAGGCAGTCTCTGCTATTTCAAGGTCAGAAAAGATGAAAGCATGCTAGGCAGCCTGATCTGGACCATACATTGGGCATAACTGTTGCTAGATGTTAGTTCCCCTTTTAAGGACGAAGCTGGGGTGTGATCTGGATGCCTGGACTCTCTGCCTCTGGGCCAGTGCACTTCCTATCAGCAAGCTGCTCTCCTTTGCGTTCTACCTGTTCCTGCTTCCTCCAGGGTGGAGGGGCGTGGGAGGCAGCAAATCCACCGAGGGGGGAGCTCATTCCTCAGAGAGAGCACTGTAAACAGCTGAGCTTTGTTTACGGCAAGGTTAATCATTATTTCTTGCACCTATTAATTAGCTTTTATGAACTATTTACTTCTTTTCTTTATTTATGTTTTGAGGCTCTGAATGTTTTCCATATCAATTTATGTGAATACATACACATTTCTGGGGGAACGCAATTCGACTCAAAAGACAGATGGTTTGCTCTCTTATTTCTAGAAAAGAATACCTCTTCATTTAAAACACACACCAAGAAAGGGATCACAGCAAGTTCTGCCTTTCAAACAATTACTGTTCCTTTGTATCAAAGGATGTAGTAAATGAAAATGCTTTGAAAGTCAGAAGTCCAAAAGTCGTGGGGTTGAAAGACACAGGCGTTACCATGTGGTGTGAGCAGACTTGAGTGAAGGTCTGACCCACCGATTGACAGAGAAGCCTTGAGTGAAGGTCTGACCCACAGTTGACAGAGAAGCCCATTGCAGTCTAGTAAGCAATTTTTAATTCTTTTTTTTTAAATTCTGCTATGGACTGAATGTTTGTGTCCCTTCCCCACTCTGCCCAAGTTTATATGTTGAAATCCTAACCCCCAATATGATGGAGTAAAGAGATAAGACCTTTGGGAGGTGACTAGGTCCAGAAGTCCAGCCTTCCTGAATGGGATTAACGCTCTTATAAGAAATAGCTCAGCTGGTAAAGAATCCGCCTGCAATGCGGGAGGCCTGGCTTCGATCCCTGCATCGGGAAGATCCCCTGGAGAAGGGAAAGACTACCCACTCCAGTATTCTGGCCTGGAGAATTCCAGGGACTGTGTAGTTTATGGGGTCCCCATAAAGAGTTGGAAGTGACTGAGTGACTTTCAAGAAAGGACAAAAGGCAGCTCGCTTCTGCTGTGTGGGGACACAGCAAGAAGCCAGCCATCTGCACACTAGGAAGAGGATATTCATAAGAACCCAACCACGCCGACCTCCTGATCTCAAACTTCTCAGCTTCAGAACTTTAAGAAATAACTGTCTTTTGGTTAAGCCACTCAGCCTATGGTGATTTGTTATAACAGCCTAAACTGAGACATTCTTTCTCTCAGTGTTCCCATCAAGCTACCCAACTGTACTAAAAACTGAGAGCATGAATAAATGCTCAGAGATCTACAGTCTCAACATTGTCACTATAATGAGTTAACTAATTATAATCTAGAGTATCTAGTATCCAGTGAGATGTGCCGACTTGGGGGAACCATTTAGTGGGGACTCTAGTTTTTGGTTATCAAATTTCTCAAAGGAAACCCAAAATATTATGACAATAAAACTTATAAATAAAGGAAGCCATTACTCATTTTTTAGGTTGGCATTCTCATGATGAAACATCCCCCTCATAAAACATCCCTTTGCCATGGCAGACTTCTAAAATGGCATTTTAAAGTTACATTAATACCTCAAAAATTATAAAATGCTCACTTGGAAAATATGGTGAAGAATAAAGAAAATAAAAATTGGCCATAATCCCATCACTAGGAGATAATAACTGATAATATTTTGGCATATGCCTTTTTAGTGTTTTTTCATGTTACATATACATGAATATTTTTTAAAGCTACACTATATCCTGGATATACATTTGCATCTGACTTTTAACACACCATTGATATTATAAGCACTGATTTGCATTTCAGTTCAGTTCAGTTGCTCAGTCTTTGCAACCCCATGGACTGCAGCACTCCAGTCTTCCCTGTCCACCACTAACTCCCAGAGCTTGCTCAAACTCATGTCCATCAAGTTGGTGATGCCATCCAGCCATCTCATCCTCTGTTGGCCTCTTCTCCTCCCGCCTTCAATCTTTCCGAGCATCAGGGTCTTTTCAAATGAGTCAGTTCTTTGCATCAAGTGGCCAAAGTATTGAGTTTCAGCTTCAGCATTAGTCCTTCCAATGAATATTCAGGACTGATCTCCTTTAGGATGGACTGGTTGGATCTCCTTGCAGTCCAAGGGACTCTCAAGAGTCTTCTCCAATACCACAGTTCAAAGACATCAATTCTTCAGCAATCAGCTTTCTTTATAGTCCAACACTCACATTCATATATGACTACCAGAAAAGCCATAGCTTTGACTAGACAGACCTTTGGTGGCAAAGTAATGTCTCTGCTATTTAATATGCTGTCTAGTTGGGTCATAACTTTTCTTCCAAGGAGCAAGCATCTTTTGATTTGTATTTAACTGTTTGTAATTTACTTCCCTGGTGGCTCAGATGGTAAAGCGTCTGCCTGTAATGCGGGAGACCTGGGTTTGATTCCTGGGTTGGGAAGATCCCCTGGAGAAGGAAATGGCAACCTACTTCAGTACCCTTGCCTGGAAAATCCCATGGATGGAGAAGCCTGGTAGGCTACAGTACATGGTGTCACAAAGAGTTGGACATGACTGAGTATCTTCACTTTCACTTTATAATTTACCCAAAATTTATTTTAATATATGGAAGCAATGAGCAACTTAATTGTATTATAGGACCAATTTTTCCAATTTACTGAATATTTCATCAAATTCTCATGAGTTTTTTTTTTTAACATTTTAGGATATTAAAAATAAAACACATATATGCTGTGTGGATGATTTAGAATTTACAGAAAAAAAGATGAAGACAATAAAAATAACTGATAAGTCTAGAGGAATACCCACTGCTAATGTTTTAGTGTGCTTGCTTCCAGTCCCTTCTTGTCTATTTTGTTGTCATACATTCAGAGAGACCAAACCCACAAACTCCTGCTGAAGAGTTCTTTACTTAGTTCTCTGTCACTGCTCTGGCCACAGATGATTAGGAAAAAAGATGGTTATCTGACATCAGATCAGATCAGATCAGTCGCTCAGTCGTGTCCGACTCTTTGCAACCCCATGAATTGCAGCACGCCAGGCCTCCCTGTCCATCACCAACTCCCGGAGTTCACTGAGACTCACATCCATCGAGTCAGCGATGCTATCCAGCCATCTCATCCTCTGTCGTCCCCTTCTCCTCCTGCCCCCAATCCCTCCCAGCATCAGAGTCTTTTCCAATGAGTCAACTCTTCCCATGAGGTGGCCAAAGTACTGCAGTTTCAGCTTCAGCATCATTCCTTCCAAAGAAATCCAAGGGCTGATCTCCTTCAGAATGGACTGGCTGGATCTCCTTGCAGTCCTAGGGACTCTCAAGAGTCTTCTCCAACACCACAGTTCAAAAGCATCAATTCTTCGGCACTCAGCCTTCTTCACAGTCCAACTTTCACATCTACACATGACCACAGGAAAAACCATAGCCTTGACTAGACGAACCCTTGTTGGCAAAGTAATGTCTCTGCTTTTGAATATGCTATCTAGGTTGGTCATAACTTTCCTTCCAAGGAGTAAGTGTCTTTTAATTTCATGGCTGCAGTCACCATCTGTAGTGATTTTGGAGCCCAGAAAAATAAAGTCTTACACTGTTTCCACTGTTTTCCCATCTATTTCCCATGAAGTGATGGGACCGGATGCCATGATCTTTGTTTTCTGAATGTTGAGCTTTAAGCCAACTTTTTCACTCTCCTCTTTCACTTTCATCAAGAGGCTTTTCAGTTCCTCTTCACTTTCTGCCATAAGGGTGGTGTCATCTGCATATCTGAGGTTATTGATATTTCTCCCGGCAATCTTGATTCCAGCTTGTGTTTCTTCCAGCCCAGCGTTTCTCATGATGTACTCTGCATAGAAGTTAAATAAACAGGGTGACAATATACAGCCTTGACGAACTCCTTTTCCTATTTGGAACCAGTCTGTTGTTCCACATCCAGTTCTAACTGTTGCTTCCTGACCTACATACAAATTTCTCAATCTGACATAGGGGCCACCAATTATAGACCAGCTTGTTACCTATGTTACCTGTGAGGATTCCAGCTAGAGATTTCTACCCAAGATGATTGACTCAACCAGCCACATCTTTGCTTGAGAAGCATGGATTTAAGACCTATAGAGAGACAGTCAACGGTAGTAGCAGGGACAGCTGAAGCAGAAATGGAATGTAATAGAATGCGCACAAAAGTCAAGTGCTAAAACCACTGGGAGGCCCATATGGAGTTCTCAACCTACACATATCAGGTTTTGAATCACAGTTTGACATATTAGGGACCCAGGGAAAAAAAAGACTTTTATAATAATTGAGAGAGAGCATCAGCTAGCAAACATTTTCAATCGTACTAATCAGAGATGTGGATTACAAATTACAGACACCAACTCTGGCTAATTTAAATTTCAAAAAGGGAGTCACTGAAAAGCTATTGGGTAGTTTGCAGATTTAATGGAAAACTAGAGAACCAGGCTTTTACACCTGGCAAGAGCTAGATGCCAAGAACACAGCCAAGCTGCAGTACAGGAAGAGACTGGTAGACATCACAGCTTTTGCTTCACACCGGACTCTTGATTATTCACCACTGGTGACCTGAATGACCTCAAACTGCCCCTGCATCTGTGTGCCATTCCCTCAAGTTTCAAAGTCCCAAAGAGAAGCTTCTTAGGTTCCAGTGAACCTTGATTATAAGGCTGTGCCCTCCCTAGAGGGCTCAGATCTACTCCATTCATATTCCACGGTGGGGCCTGCTTCCCAGCGTCAGGAATCCTCTGAAGTCTAGGGACAAGCACCATGACTGTAACTAGCCAGCAGAAAATAATGTATTCTATCCGACAAAACTCAACTCACCTCTTTTCAGAAGGTCCAAAGGGGGCTTTAAAATAATCTCCATAAAGCTCAAAACTTTTCTTGAGTTCTAACGCTGTAAAATAACGTAGACTATTGATGATGGGTGCTGGTACTAGACCCCTGAAATTGGAAAAAAGATCCACAGAATTCTGTAATGATACCAAGCATATACACACATGTTATACCTAAATAGTGACTCTTACATCACAAGTAAATGCATTTGACAGCAAAATCTATTTGGAATAATGTAATGTTTACACTTACAAACACATCAGAGCTTGTCTTAGATACTGGTATTACATTTTAATTTGTAGATTAAGCAAATTTGTATTTTTCTGAATATTCCTTATCCATTAAGACATTAATATAGGCAGATTATCTTCCTGTTGATTAGTGCATATTCTATTGTAAATCCTCACCTATTTGTTACATGAAGTCCAGCAATATATCAACTGCTATAAGAACTGAAACAGATATTTTTCAGTTTTGTTTGTAATCTAATACTTTGAAATAATATCAGAATAAAATATTTATAAAAATTCTGTTTTACTTTCTACTGAACTCTAGTACAAAATATCCTTTTTTCATCTATACCAGCCTGTTTTCCCAGACAGAGTGACTTGAAAGAATCATTAACTACTTTTAGTAAATAAATCCTGCCGCTATTCACTCTAGAGTTGCTAAACAGAGTTGCTATGTGCAAAGTAGACCGATTGCATATAAAGGCATGCAAATTTCAGAGCACCCTTCTGCCCTTGTATGACCCGTCAGAGGCTCAGATTTAAAATGTCTACAGTGTGCCAGTAGGCATGGCCGCTCAGCTGGTCAGAGGTCGGACAAGCCCCTACTTTAGCTGCTCTGGGGTATACTGCCCATCTCCTGACTACCACCCATAACCCCTCCTCCAGTAGGATTTGTATATTCCATACAGCCTGCCTTTAGAATCAGACTATCCAAAGATAGCTTACCAATATGGAGAAAAGAAATCACACTTTTTTTTTTTTTTTGCTACATAGAAGACAAAGATAAAACTTAATTTATATTGGGTTAAAGATTTTCAAAAGATAGCTTAAAATTACAGACAATAAAAAGAAGTGAAATTGAAAAACATTTTAAAATGGCTTTAGCGTTCTGCTTTCTTGAATCACTGCACTTTAAAAAGCTCTTTAAAACACTATAATTAAGGTCTTGTCAGTGCTCTTAGTAACTTTCTGAAAACAGGGGCATCACTTTACTACTCGAACTTTCCAAAAGGTCACACAGAAAAGAGAATTCAGAATACTGAAGCCTATAACTTTCATGAGAAAATAAAACACAAACATTTCATAAACATCCTGGTTATTCATTGTGAGTATCTCTTAAAGTTAAAATGTGCCTCATCACATGTGATAATTAATAGTACAGTAATTATTATAGCCACCAATATCTATGAAGCCTCTACTATGAATCAGGGGCTAAGTGAACCACTGCATATTAAGGATGGAGAATTCATGGATTAATAAAGATACAACAGTCCCCATCCTCATGGAATTTACAGTTTAATGTGGAAAGGAGACATTAAACAAATGATCCCACAAATCATTAACTACTATTGTTTTGAGATTCAGGAAGGACAAGGACAGGATATTCAATAGGATAAAATTAACCTTCCATCATCAAAGCCTTGGTGAAGGCAGATACTCATATTCAAACACGACCAGAAATATCATCCTTTGCAGTCCTCAAAGACTGCAAAAAATCATCTGTTTCTAGCAACAGTGAGTATACTGTGCCTTTAAAAACATGTATAAATGAAAGGGAAATACAACTTCTAGAACTAGGCTTACTACCACCAGGTCCATTTTAGTACAAAGGTCCCTGGCTATGCTGACGATTTAGGATTCACTTGGTATACCTGGATACTAAAAAATCAATCTAAAGATGCCCAACTATAAACACACGTGACAAGTATCTACCTTTGAAACAGGAACGTGTGCTGAGGAGGCGTGTTTCCCATTAGGGTCTGCCGGGCTGTCTCATACTGTCTCGCCAAAGACTCTCTTTCCTAGGCAAGAAATATGATCTATAATTATACTGAATTAAAAATGTCAGATATTAAAATAGCTATAATCATCCTCTTCTTGAGAGAGACTGCCAAATGTGTGGAAAGAAAAAAAAAAGGCCTATAAAACAATATTTGTCCAGTGGAAAGAAAAAAAACTTTATAAAACAAAAATATTTTTATGAAGACTGAAATTTAAATGTGGCAATTTTTATTAACATGTCATATTATTTCCTACATCTAATGAGATTATCTCTTGATGATACAGACTATTACTGTCTTTTTAGTTTTATCATAGTTTTGCACACACAGTAACTGACTGAATATATCTGATGATAAGTATGAATCTGAAATACGACAGACTGTGAGGTTTTCCTCCAGTATTTCACCAACACCCCATCACCATCACTAAATACCAAACAGCACAAACATTTCTATTTTGGGGGATGAATGATTTACGATATAGATATCTGACTGAGGAAGTTGTAATTACTTTCCCCAATCCAATAAAAAGTTTCAAATATACATAGGGATTTATGCTGGGAAAGTAAAATGAATTAAAATAGCTTCTCCTAAGGGTTGCAATGAGGGGTACATGAGATAATTTACATGAAAGCCCCTTCCAAATTATAAGTGATGCATAAAGTCTGTTTTCAATCCTAAAGGAAATGACCCCTGAATATTCATTGGAAGGACTGATACTTTAGCTCCAGTACTTGGGCCAACTGATGCGAAGAGCCAACTGATTGGAAAAGACACTGATGCTGGGAAAGGATGAAGGCAGAAGAAGGGGAGGACACAGGATGAGATGGTTGGATGGCATCGCTGACTCAATGGACATGAGTTTGAGCAAGTTCTGGGAGATGGTGAAGGGCAGGGAAGCCTGGTGTGCTGCAGTCCATGGGGTCGCAAAGAGTCAGACACAACTGAGCTGAGCGACTGAACAACAACAAAGGCTATTTATGATCTCCGCCATAACATCTCATTAAACTTCTGTTGTGATGATCTTAAGAAGGTTGTTGTTCATTTTGCAGCATTGTAACAGCTGTGCAAGAGGTTGATAACCTACGAACTATCCTAAAAGCTGATAAACACTTAAAATTTCAAAATAGCATTGAATTTTCATAATCTTTATAAGAAAATGAGGCACTAAAAATAATCTCAGGCAAATTCACCTCATGTGTATGACAGCAGCAATTTAGCACTACTTCTCTCATTTCTGAGGAGTGAATCTGTTGGTTCCTGGTGGGATTTGATTTGCTTTTCTATGAAATTACTCTGTTAGATTTTATCTCTACCAGGGTTGGCAGGTGAAGTTACCAGAACCTCGGGCTGCAAGAGGCTTGAGCGCTGTTGCCATCATGGATGAGAAACCGCTAACCCTCTAACACAGAACACAGCAGATTTCCACACTAGAAGCCCGGGATTATGGGGGCTGAACAGTTTCTCAAGGAGGTGGCAACAGATAAGGCATGACCCTGGGCATGTCAAAGTTCAGGAGAACTTTTGACAACATGTGGTCTGCTTTACCTGCTCCCCTCCCCCCGCCAACGCGGCCCCTTCTACTCTCATATTGCCTTTTGATCACAGCTTCTACTCTCCAGTTCCTCCATAATGTTCATGAATCTTATGTTGAGATGCTGGAGATGAATTATAGCTGAGAACCCAGCGTGTGTGTATTTCATCTCTGTTTCTCTGCTCTCACTCCTGAGTACCTGAGTGCCCTTGACCAGAGAAAAGCTGCCTTTAATCGGACCTGAGAACTTTCTAGCAGGTAGCATTCAGGTTGGTCATGTGTAAATAAAGCACGATACGCACTAACAGGCAGCGGCTGCGAGGCAGTGATGTGTGTTTCCCATCAGTGTGTATGAGGGTTAGTGGCAGGACAACCTAACTGCGACATGAGCTGGTTCTTGTTGTTAAGACACAGACTTATCATTACAGAGTGGCCAAGGGGCTTCCCTGGTGGTCCTGTGGTTAAGACTCTGGGCTTCCAATGCAGGGGCTGTGGGTTTGATCCCTGGTTTGGGAACTAAGATCCTACATGCTATGGGTAGCACTGCCCCCAAAATGGATAAATACATAAAGGTGGAAATATTTTTTTTAATATATTAGAGGGAAAAAAAGAATAAAGGTGGCCAAGAATGTGTGTTCTGGAGTTCACAGTCTGGATACACCATGCCCTGGGAAGTTAAACAAAGAACTTATATTTGAAAGTCTAAGCTCAAAGGAACATAAAGATGTACCATCCAAGGAGGGTGGGAGAGCAGATACAGAGAGAAAGTGATGGGAAAAAAAAAAGAGCTGGGCTTCCCAGGACTACAAGGAGAGAGGCTGATGGGCCCCTCATGTCGAGGGAGCTCCTAGGGTGTGGTGAGATCTTAGGAGTTGGCACTGGGCGAAGGTACTTGCAGGAGGAGATCTGGAGAATACCAGAACCACTGGCTGGGAATGGAACTCAGGGTTTCAGACAAGGTGCATCGCCATGGTAACCACGATAACCATAGTAACCAGGGGCCCTTCCCTTCCCTAAATTTCCAGGACGATGTAAACCTCAGGATTCTTGAACTTAATCCAAAGACTGGGAGTGATCCCCACTCCTAATGACTGATGTTTGATTTCCCACAGATTCTAGTAGGTGGGAACAATTCTAGATTCAATTTATTTTGCATAAACAAATGGGACATTTCCTGCACTCCAGGATCACTTCTGCAGAAGTGGCAATGATTTAGGTCTCTGTATTCCCAACATTCACAGAAAACCCATCACAAACAGGAAAAGAACACGACCTAATGTGAATGCAGGCCAACTCCTGTCCATCCTGACTTCTCTAAGTTCTCGAAGGGATTAGAGTAAGTTATAGGACAATTCTACGTACTGCAAGCTTATAAAACATGGGCTCTTTGAGTGGACTTGCTTTGAAGGCTCAGCACAAGAATATTCAAAATTGTATCTCAACACAAAGCAAGTTTTACCTTGAAATATACATATTTTACAGTATTAATTCTGTGTAGCGCTTTTCTGTGCCTCTTAACTAGAAGAACTGAGTGTCAGAGTTTTGACTAGGAGCCTGGGGGAAAGCTACTCCCAAAATCTACACTAAATATTCTACTTTTAAAACCCGTGCCTATTCTTAGAGGTGTAGAAAGTGTGTGGGGGGCCAGTGGGGGGGCTTGTCTTCAGCTGACACTGTCAGAGAACAGTCCTGGTGAAACTTAGTGTTAAAATATCCAATGTCCTTTTTGTCTGAATTGCGTAATGTTCAGCTGCGGCTTCCCCCTCCCCTTCTATCCCTTCTTACCACTGGCGTTTTTTTGCCTGAAAGTCTGGCCCATAATTTCACAAAGTAGTTTCTGTCTGCAAAATCCAGGGACTCAAACTCATTTGAAACTCTTAACTTCCTAGAAATCTTTTCAGGTTTCAGCTGAGGTTTCTTAGTATCTCCTAGGGGAAAAAAATAAGGTTTCAAATAAAAGGCATAAAATAGGATACAAGAACTTTCTGAAGTGGGGGAAATGTTTTATACCTGGATTTGCTCAAATACAACAAAGTGTATACTTGAAGTCTGTGCATGTCAACTTGAAAGTAAGATAACTAAAAATATATCTTAAGAGTACAATAATAATTATTATTGTAAATATAAAGGTAGTCCACATCACCTAGTAGAAACATTCTGGGAGTACACTTTGTGTTCAATCAGTAAAGACTTATGAATGCAATTAAAGGCTTCCAGATACTTAACTGAAAAGTCCCCTTAATAATTACTTTCCTTTTGACAAAATTGTCCTAAAAGGCTAAAATAATAATGAACATGCAGTGCTAATAATAATAGTCATAATAAACACACAATGCTAAGAAAAAACTTCTAAAAAGAATGGAATGGATGATGAGGTCACTATTTAGCAGAATTTATACATAAATGTCTAAAGTTTCCTTTAAAACATTAGAATGTCCATAGACCTAGAATATGGAGAGGGCAATGGCACCCCACTCCAGTACTCTTGCCTGGAATATCCCATGGATGGAGGAGCCTGGTAGGCTGCAGTCCATGGGGTCGCTAAGAGTCGGACACGACTGAGCAACTTCACTTTCACTTTTCACTTTCATGCACTAGAGAAGGAAATGGCAACCCACTCCAGTGTTCTCACCTGGAGAATCCCAGGGACGGGGGAGCCTGATGGGCTGCCGTCTATGGGGTCGCACAGAGTCGGACACGACTGAAGCGACTTAGCAGCAGACCTAGAATATAAAGAATCTAAATTTCTATCACTGCTCATGTATCATGGGGCCAAGTGTGAATACTTTTGGATGTATTAGGAATATCACCATTTTCAGTATTGCTATAAAAATGCCAAAATAAATCATCTCCACAGTACCAATATGGCTGACTGAACAGATGTGGGAAGCGAGCCCCAACTCAAGACAGAATTGAATAGTGGATAATATATAACAGAAGTGTGTTTTTAACACAGAGCAAAACTGAAACCAAGAAGGAAACATTTTCAGGTGCTGAAAGTGAAGATTCTAAGTCAGAGCAGAAGACATTGACACCAAGAGGTCAGAATGTTTTGGGCCTGAGGTTTCTGGACTGAGAGGCAAGGCCAGTCCTCATGTGCTTCATGGACAAGACCTGGGCTCTTTATTAGGCGGGAAGTTGGAAAAGGCGTGTCTGGAAATCTCAGGACTTAGTCTGGCACAGGCTCACCTACACCAATGATGGAAACACCCATGGGAAATCAGACCTTTAATTCTGGGCTGTGTGCTGGTACAGAATCTGAACTCGAACTCCTACCAAATTGCGTAGCGATCCCCACAGCAGCCAACAAAAACAAGCAAGGTAAAAGCTGTTGCAGACAAATGAGTTTTTAACCATGGTAGGGAAGTCTAAAGCGCCACCATTCAGCACCTGTCTTGAAGGGGAGAGACTCAGAAGATGTAACAAACGCATGAATCCACACCCAAGGAATTCCAGGTGACAGAGCACTTGAGACACTGAAGTAATTAAGTTTACAACAATCACAGAGATAATAGGAGACAAATGTTATGTGGAAACATCCTCTATTCAGTCTTCCTGATGGAAAAGCCATCCAACCCATATTGGTTGAGCACCTACTATGTGCCAGGCAGCACACTGACTGTTGGGGGTAGAGCAGTAAATAAAATGTCTTGACCTGTGAGATTTACATTTTCATGTTGGAGACTAGACAGACAAATAACACACCAGATAATGTCAGGTGGTGATAAGGGCAACCAGGAAGGTAGATAAGGAGGCAGAGTGAGGGAGAGCATGATGGTCAAAGAAGTCCTAAGGAGATGACATCTGCACAGTGGTCTAAAGTTATAAAGGAAGGCATTCAAATACCTTGATACCTTTGATATGGGACAAAAGCATATCAGGCAGAGAGAATGGCTTTGTATAAACACCCAGAAGCATGCTCAACACAACTGACTTACAGTAAAGAATTCAGCATGGCTGAGGCAAGGCAAACAAAACAAGAAGAGAGGGAAGGGCTGGCTGAATCTTATTAAAACAAAGAAACAAAACCCAAAACATTTGTTCTCTTGATGAGACTCTTAGAGCATTGTAAAAAAAAAAAAAAAAGAATAGAGCATTGTGAAAAAGATCAGATGAATCTGAAAAAAAAAAAAGATGAAATTTAAAGAAACAGAAGCTATAATTTCCATAGAAATGATCCTCTCTATATAAAAGCTTATTTAATGTATAGTATTTGTGTCAGGGTCCCTTATTCTAGCTTTCTCACCCATAAGTCAATTGTACCATAATGTAAACAAACCAAGTTCTATCCAGTGATACAATGGACCTATAATTCAACAGATGAATGTCTTAATGGTTTCTCAGCAACAAAACATTTTGGGTAAAAATAATGCGTTTAGACTACATTAGACTACATTGAAATGCCATTACTTTCGAGACTTGGACTCTTATAGTAAAGAGTTTCATACAGTTCTTAATATAGTTTCAAATGTCTTGATACATTAATGAACAAGAGATATTACTTTTCAGTTATTGAAAAATCATAATTACTGGTTATAATATCCTGCAACAAAGTTTCTTAAAGTGATGTTATTCAAAGTATCTAAATTAAAGTCAAACTTGAGGCAACATTAAATTATATATGTCATTGTATAGTCCACAAAAATTACCAAGTTCTTCAGTATATAAGCTAGTTACATTTACTTAAACACCTACAATGAAGCATAAATGAATTTACTGATGCATAACAGATTGTCAAGTTATTTTATGGATTGGTATCATTACCAAATACAGGAAAATATCAATGAAATATCTGGAACAACCAGAACTATATCTCAAATGAATTCAAAGTAACTTAGACTTTATTTAGAATTATACCCTTTTGCAGTGAATTAAAATAATATTTATATAAGATGTTTAAAAAATGAGCACAGAATCCAACCAAATAACGAATGCAGTAGAAACCATATACCTAAGATAAAACATCTGTGTGTATTTCATAACACATTATTACACAAATGAAATAAGACCTTGTACTGCAAAAAAAGGAGGAAAGAAAAAATGTTGATGATCTGATATCATAGGCACATAGTCATCTTAATAACTAGTAATAAAATTAGAATTTGGGAGTCAAATGGTAAATATTTTTAAAAATAAAAATCCCTATTTCGATGGCTAATTTTTCTATAGCTGTTAAGATTACTTGTTTAGCAAAGCAACTAAGTCGCTCTATTGTCTAAAGACATGAGGCTGAATGCTTTTTTTTTTCTCTTTATTTGTGCTGGGTCTTCACTGCTGCACGGGTTTTTCTCTGGTTGTGGAGAGCAGGGCTAAGCTCGAGCTGTGGGGCATCTCACTGCGGTGGCTTTCCTTGTTGCAGAGCATGGCTCTAAGACACAAGGGCTTCGGTAGTGTGGCACGTGGGCTCAGCAGTTGAGGCTCCTGGGCTCCAAGGCACAAGCTTAGCTGCTCAGCAGGATGTGGGATCTTCCCGGATCAGGGACTGAACTCATGTCTCCTGCATTGGCAGGCGTATTCTTTACCACTGAGCCAGCAGGGAAGCTCCTGAACACTTTTAAGTATACATTTTTTTTTAAAACAGTTAAATAAAACTTTGCAACAACAAAATAAATGAATCAGCACTAGACTAGGTTTGTCTCTCTTTGAAAACACATGGAAACGTATGACTTGGAAGTAGGCTTTAATTTTCACACAAAAGTTCTCAGACAGCCAGAATCATTCCTTTCTTTCCCCACTCAAATGGGGCTTAAAATACATGCTTATTTTGGTAGCAGTGAGGTGTTTTGTTTTTTTTTTTTTTTAGTTAGCAAGAGTAATATATGCCTACCATGATTAAATACATATACATATACAAAATGCAAATAACTATAAAAATCTCTGTGAAAGTTTCAATGCTGAAATATGTAACCATAAAAAGGACCAGAAACAAATTAAAGTGCAATAATCTGATACACAATTTTAAATATTTATTTATTTTTAATAGGCTAGTTATACAATTTGTAGTGGAAAATTGCTCAGTGCATTACAAAGTATTAACACAAAACCAATGGGGCCGAAAGAAACCATTTTTCCCAGGACAGATTTAAATCTTAAACGTCTTGTCTGTTCTTCTGAGAAAGGAATAATTGCAACTAGAAAAACAATCATTTCACATAATATCTATAATAATTTTCCATAACAAAATAAGCTTTTGTAGTAGAAAGCTATCATATGAGTCTAAAAATATAGTAATAATGTTCATGTTATACAGGATAAATGAATACTGTACTAAACTATTCTAACAGCAAAGTGCTATATTCTTTAGTGTCCAGTCAAAGGAATAACCAGTTATTTAAACAGAGAACAGATTCTACAAAGGAAAGCATGTGAATGTATTTTCTAAGACAGAAATTATGAGGCACAAAAAGAATGCTTCCTTCCATTGAACTCCATGCTTTGAAATGTCTTCAGCAGAGGCGAACTAATGGGTTCAGTATTTGGACACTGTATCCAGAATGTCCTAAATAAAACAGATAATAACATTACCCTGAATTTCAGGGTTTTATAAAATAGATGAGTTTATCAGGAAGTAGTTAATTGACACTTTGAAGGAGATAAAATGTAGGGCAGATAAGTTCAAGAGTGGAAACGATGAATAAAATCTGGATGTGTATAGTATTTGGGGAAAGGAGAGGATAAGGAAAGAGTGGCTATGGCTGGCAGGAAATAGGATAAAAATCTTCAGGAAGCTTGAACACAGATTAAAGGTTTCCTCTTCTTGGAGCAAAATGTTTTAGAACTAAATTTCTGATGTGATTTCTGCCCAATCCTACATCTCACCTTGGCTAAATGTGGTCTCTGCTTGCAAGGGCTCATCCCTTAAGAACAACATTTTCAAAGATGCTGTTTCACTGGTCACTTCTCAAGCAAATACATCTTTCTTTTATTTCTTACCTATGCTATCTTTGTCCCTGTAAACTAAGGGACTTTAGATCTGGTAGTTTATAGAAGCCAGTCTTTGCTTCAATTTACCACAAAGAGAAACCAAAATGCCCACTATCTGGTAGTTTCTTCCTCAATCATATACCTTGATGGCATTTACGATGTAACCAACCTGAAAGGTGGAACATAAATGCCTTTGATATTATCAATGACATAATAATGGTAAAAAAAAAAAAGATAACATTTACTGAGCACACTATGTTTCAGGTGCTATTACAAATCTGTTCTGTGTGTGCATACATGCTAAGTCACTTAGCTGTGTCCGACTCTTTGCGACCCTATGGACTGTAGCCCACCAGGCTCCTCTGTCAGTGGGATTCTCCAGGCAACACTGAAGTAGGTTGCTGTATCTCCTCCAGAGGATCTTCCCCACCCAGAGACTGAACCCGAGTCCCCTGAGTCTCTTTCATTGGCAGGAAGATTCTTTACCACTGAGCTACCTGGAAAGCCCTATGAGAAAACCACATCAGTTGCCAAATATTTCCACCTAGTTTGAACAATGTTGTGCTTTCCAATTAAGGATAAGATGATATTAGAAAAAATTTTTTTGCTGCTTACATGTTAATGTACAAATACACATATAAGTACTTACTATGTGCCAGACATTGTTCTGGGTATTTTTCAATATATTAGCTCATTTAATCCTCACAATAATCTTGTGAACAGGTACTACTAGTATCTCCATTTTATACATGAGAGCTTTGTAATTTGCCTAAGGTCGCACAACTAGATTACACTGGAACTGGAATTTCCAATGATAATTTTGACTCAATGTTTTCTGAAATCATGAATTTCTAAGGTTACAAACTTAAAAAAAAAAAAAAAAAGATCTCCAGCTTTTGCTAATCAGGACTGGTTTCTCATAATCACCTTTGAGATGAAAGATTTTAGTCTAACATTATTTATCATCAACACAAAGAAACAGTCTCTTTTTATTCTCTTTTCTGAATGCCTGGTCAATAAAGAAATAAGATTTCTAGAATGATTATCTTTAAGCTGAACCAAGCAATTAAGTTTTGACATAAGTTTTTGTCCATTTTTATTTCCTCTTTTATAAATTACCAAATTATCCTTTGCCCAATTATCTTTTGAGATTTGGAAATAACTGATTAAAGTATTTGAAGAAGGTTCTTGGCACACAGTGGAACTATTACCTCTGTTGATTTGAATACCAGGTACCAGACTTCTTCTAAAAAGCTGAGGATTGTATTAGGTTAAGAGAGAGACCAAAGTCCACAGAGTTGTTTTTTTTCCCCCATAAAAATCACTTTGCTAAGGCACAAAACAAATGAAAGTGATATGAACTTTGTTTGTAAATGTAGATGGAAAATGACAATTTTTAAATATTTATATTCTATGATTAAAAAGCAGAAGTGTCCCTGATGCCAAGAAAATCAATAACAGCTGTTAAAAATCTCGTACCGAGAGAGAAGATGGCAATCTTTTCTACCTATTTCCTTGAATCACAGACAAAATATCCAGCTGCATTGACTCAGAGACATTTATACGACCAAAACACAAACCGGACACCATCATGGACCCCAGGGAAGGATGCTAGAGCTTCTTCCGATTCAGAAGATGGGAAGTTTGGCATCTTATTTTGTATTAGAGCCCTAATGAAGATGCAGTCCCGAATTCCTTAATGAGCCTCCAAAACAGCTGCTCAAGGAGGAAATCAAATCAATTTCTAAAGCTTTTCACCTAAGTGAGGTATTTGTGCCTCTAAAATGCCCCACACGCAGGTCAGAAAAAAATGGGTGCTTATCCTGATTTTCCTCCTCTCTTTCAGTCTGCACTCCCCCTCATCCAGTCCAAATGTCTCGAATCTGCCCATTCCTGCAACAACGTGCCTTGTTTCAGCCCCTTAGCATTGCGTCAGGATTAACGCAACAGCTTTCCAGCCACCGTTCCAGCTATCTGTATTGCCCTCCTTAAAGCGATCCTCTATACTGACTAGACAACAGATGCCCCCTAAGATAAAACATTTAACCATTCAATGGCTCCCCACTATTTTCTAACAGATCAAGTTTCCAGGCTCACTAGCATAATACAAAGTGCCCTTTGGATCTACAAATACCTACATATACCTACAGCTCTCCTGACATTTGGGTCCTTAGAAGATGCCATGCCTGCTCTTACCTCCCTGCTCAGGCATATGCTGTTCCCTTCTGAAAGAACTTCCCTCCTCTCCTGTCAGCCTGCTGACTACTCTGCAAACTTGAGGACTTAGCTGAAGGGTAGCTTCCTCTTGGAAGTGTTTTCTCATCCAGTTCTCACATCCCAGGCTGAATCAGTGTCCTTCCTTAGTATTCTTCTTGTGACATTCTGGAAAAGTTAATAAATGAGTTTTCTTCTCTATTTGGTGCTAAACCTACCCTCGCATGCTGCGGGGACTCCAGCTGCCCCAATCACATGGTGTTGTAATGAACCCTCTTATCTGTCTTCCTTGATAAGAGACAGAGCTCCTTGAAGTGTCCTCATCATCCCACTCTACGTAGAAGCTATCAAAGTGTCTGGCATATATGAAGTACTCAATCCATGCTTGTCAGAGGACTTGAACTAACTTCATAAAAATAAGTTATGATATGTTAAAAACATTCACCGTATTAATTTCATCTTGGACAAACCAGATAAATCAGAGGGTAATTATTAGTATATCACAGGCTCTTCATCATACAAGAGGAGTCCTGCACCGTGGATTGTAAAAAATATCAATTTCCTCTATGGCACTTGAAATAACACTTGACCTACATACAATTTTGGGGGATATGTGTTAAGGTAAGACATACCTTTTGTGTAAGATAAAGACATATTTATACAGGCTACAGGTAATGTAGTCATCAATGACATTTTTAAAACACAGGACACCAAACACAGTTTAGTATGATACTGAACACACAGTAAGAGTGCTCAACGACTGTCTTGTAAATTCTTCGGAGTCAAATCTTAGACTGGCTGCTTTCTTTAGTTATTCTCTTTCATGTGAATGATAGGACTCACAGAATGGAACTTATGGAGTATATCTAAATGCGCCCCTGTCCCCAGCCAGAGTAGACTGGCTGAAGAGTGAGCATCTGACTCACACTGGGCCACTCAGAGAACATCCCTGAAAAAAAAGAAAAAATATATATGTATATTTTAATCTTTGGACCAAGGGGCACCTGAGTTAATCCCTCTCTGACAGTGGGAGCTGCCAGATATAAAACCAAATGTAAACTTTAGGAGTGACTGATGGTCATATTCCCTGCCAAGTGCAGAATCTGATTTAGAGTCATTTATGTCATAGAGAACGAAGCCAGCATGGAGGCAAAAACAGAGATGAGAAATGGTAAGAGTCCTGGAGATGACAGAAGTCTAGGAGATGACAAGAATCCAGTAGATGATGAAAATCCTGGAGATGACGAGTTATGGATGTGTTGAAATGGTCCCCGGTCTCTCTGAGGTTCTTCTGCCGCTCTGCTCTCCCCAGTTTGGCTTTGTGAGATATTCCCCTCCCTTCTGATAGATTTGTGTAAGCTGGCTCAAGTTGGATTCCTGACACTTGCCAGCAAAAGAATCCTGATGGTATGAACAGATAAACAAAAAACCGATTTGCCTCAATTTTCTCCTTCCTAATTCTTTTAGCCAGCTGGTTAGGCATAATGAAGGCATGGGCTAATTTACATGGGGTTCTGGTTCAGAGAAAGAAGGTGTTCATTTCAAACAAAGTCAGTTTCAGGCCGTACATGCCAATACAAATCTGAAGCACTCGATCACTTGTCATGGATGTAAAAAACCTGTCCTCTTCACACAAATTAACTGTGGGATTGGAATGTTTGTGGGAGAGACCAAGTAACTACAAAGGATTCATTTCTCAGAGTTCTTTTTGCTTTTGAACCCCTTGATAATGCAAGAAGCATAAGAGAATCTGCTAATGTAGAAATGACTTTTCCTAATAAAGAAGTCTGAGCATTGAAGAATTGATGCTTTCAAATTGTGGTGCTGGAGAAGACTCTTGAGAGTCACTTGGACTGCAAGGAGATCAAACCAGTCAATGCTAAAGGAAATCAAGCCTGAATATTCATTGGAAGGACTTAGGCTGAAGCTCCAATACTTTGGCCATCTGATGCAAAGAGCCAATTCATTCGAAAAGATTGAGGGAAGGAGGAGAAGGGAGTGACAGAGGATAAGATGGTTGGATGGCATCACCGACTCAATGCACATGATATCTGAGCAAACTCTGGGAGATGGTGAAGGACAGGGGAGCCTGGCATGCTACGGTCCATGGGGTCGCAAAGAGTTGGATACGACTGTGACTGAAGAACAAAAAAGAAAACTTAGTGGCTATAAAGCATTGCTTCAGACAGAGCCTACAATCATGATGGAATTCATGTAAGTCTGGACACAAAGCATTTTTGCTGATACCAACCTTTCAGACCTGCTCTCTCTGCTGCAGCAGGGGAACCACTTGCTGGCATACCCCACCACCACAGAGCTGCTCTTCCACCCTGACCGTAGCTTTTCCCGCCTTTAGGGGCACGTATGTCAATGACCTGGTGGCCCCGGGATGACTCACATTTTGGTGCTCTGACTCCCCCGAGCTCGAAGCCTCCCCTTCTGGTTGCCCTGCTCCCCAGCAGATGCCTGACTCTGGGGTGCAGCCGGGCTGGTGCTCCCCGGGGCTCCCCTGCGTTTCCAGGTGCCTCTCTCTTTGGCGTGCTGCCTGGAAGCATGGTCCCTCTGGACAGAGCTCAGCCCAGTCTGGCTGGCTCCCTGCTCGGCTTGTGTGTTTTTGACAGGCTGCTGGACAGGGGACGTGCCGTCCTGCTCTGGGGGATCCGAAGAAGTCTCTCCCATCTGAGACCTACCCCTTCTGTGATCCTCTTTTTTTCTCCTCGTTTGCTCACGGGCAGCAGAGCCCTCTGATGCTGACTCTACAGAGACCTCCTCACTCTGGGGGGGTCTCCCGTGAAGGGGTTGACCTTCTGGAGTTGCTTGATCACTGCTGAGGGTAGTTGCATGTTCTTGAGATAATCCTCCAGAATCCTCTCTTTTCAAAGCCGGTCCTTTCTTCGACCTGGCTCCCTTCTGAACCAAGTCATCTGCAGGGAGGTTGGCTTGGACCTTTTTCCTGAAACGATGTACGTTTCCCCTTTTCTCTTCCTGGACCTGGGCATCTTTAGGCACTGGTTCAGTGTCGGGTGGTTCAGGAATGTCTGATGTCTGGACTTTTCCTCTCCGATTCCCTTGAGGGCTCCGGGGAGGGGTGGGGCTGGGGTGGCTGGGGGCCTTGAAGGGGGTTGGCTTCCTCTGGGATTCTGGCTGCAATGCTGCATGGTGGCCTCCAGGTGGCGCCCTCTTCAGGTATGCGGGCCCTTTAGCTGTCTCTCTGTGGCCAGGAAGTTTTTTTTTCCTAGCTCCTGTGGGCTGTCCTGGCTCGTGGTTTTGGGGTGAGGCATGCATACCTGGAATCTTCTTGCTGGAGGAGTGGCCTGCCTTGGGAGTCTGCCTTTCCTTGGCAGACCTCGAATCAGAAGGAGCCATATTCTGAGGCAGCTGCTCCGAGAAAGGAGTGGAAATTTGGGGGAGCTTGATTAAGTGGGTCTCCCCTTCCTGGGGTGGGTGGGGTGCAGCTGATGGCTCTTGCACCGGAGGACTGATAAGAGGGAGTTTCACCTCCTGGACTCTCTCTTGCTGGACTTGCTGGGGGCCGGGGCCCTGATGGGGGCTTGGGTTGGGTGGCTGTTTGGAATGGGGGGAGCTGATAAGAGGAAGTTTACTAGGGTCTTCATCCTGAGCTACCTGGGGCCTGGGAGAGGGAGTCACGGTTTGATCTGAGGCTGTTCCGAGGGCCTCCTCCCTGCTGGGTGACAGGAGTTTGGGCGTAGGCCTCCGACTCTGGAATGGAGCAAGGACCCGGGGCTGGGGCAGCCTGGTGGGAGCCAGCCGGCTTCTGGGAGGCAGAGTCACAGGTTCCCCCCTATCCTGCGTCTGCTGGGTATCTGTTGAGTCCTGGGGATGTGGCATTTCTGGGTAAGGTGTGTCGACCCGGGCAACTTCCGCTTTGGGGACGCCCTCCTCGGGAGGTTGTTGAGAGCCTCCCGGAGGTGGTCCAGGCCTCACCTCGTCAGGGCCGGAGAGATCTCTGGGAGGATCATGGTGGGAGCTGCTGGCCTGCAGGCTGGCCGACCTGGTTTCCCCCTCCTGGATTCCCTGGGGGCTTAAGGATGCTGGGTCAGATCCCTGTGGAAGTTCAGAGCAGGGAGGGCTGCTGGGGGTTACTCTGGCCTCCCCTGATTCTTCATCCTGATCCAGCTGAGGGCTCTGGGATGGCGGTGGGTCAGGATGCTGAAGAGGCCCTTGGGAAGGAGTGGTGGCAGGCTGCCCCTCTTCACCTGCTTTCACCTCGGATGTCTGGGCCTCATTCTCAGGTGGATTTGTGGTTGCTGTTTTTGAAGAAAGAGCTGATTGTTGGGCATCGCCTTCCTTCCGGTCTGGGGATAAGTCTTGGGCCTTTTGGAGACCAGGCGCTGATGGGCTGGGCTCTGCAGGAGGCTGAGCGCTGACCTGGCTCTCGGGAGAAAGCCCCTTTTGAGGGGCTGCTCCCTCCTGAATCAGCTCCTGGTTCTGGGAGGGAGCGAGGCTCTGATTTTCAGGGACCTTTGTGGGGATCTGCATTGCAGAGAGATGCTCTGTTACCTGGCCATCCGCTTGCAGTTTCGCCAAGCGCCTTGGGGATGGAACCAGGTGTGCTGGCACCCCAGAGGCAGTCTTCTTGCTAGAGGGAGCGCCTGCTTTAACATAAAAAGAAGTTAGCTAAAAAACATCTTAACAAAGGCAACAATGTAACTTTAGAAATTAATAACCAAAACTATCTTTCCTTTTTTTGTTGATGCACATAGGACCTTGAAAAGAATAAAATTACACATATAGAAGAATTTAACGATCCTTTCTCCTTGGTATACTAAGTGCGTAGAATTCTCTTATTTAATGGAATCAGAGCAATTTGGGGGCTTCTCATGTGGTGCTAGTGGTAAAGAACCTGCCTGCTAATGCAGGAGACATAAGAGACGCGAGTTCGATTCATGGGTTGGGAAGATCCCCTGGAGGAGGAAATGGCAACTCACTCCAGTATTCTTGCCTGGAGAATCCCATGGACAGAGCAGCCTGGCGAGTGACAGTCCATGGAGTCGCAAAGAGTCCGACACGACTGAAACGACTGAGCACGCAGAGTAATTTTTAGTCAAATGAAAGCATAAACTTTTACGAATAAACATGAAGAGGCTTCTTCACAGAACTGACATTTATATTCAGGTCTGAGAATGGGCCAGAATATTTTCTAAATGAATGACATTTTCATTTCACCAGCTTAGAGGTCAATGCTGCTTTTCACAGTAGAAACTAGAGGATGGACAGCTAGGCTACCAAGTCTGATTGGTTTCCTTGTTCAGTGGCCTGTTTCCTTGTCCCATAAAGAAACTGTGAGCTCTGTAAGGAGTACCTAGCAAGGTGCAGAAGCTCAGCAGGCACTCAGTAAGTGAGTGATGAATGGAAGGAGGAAAGAAAGAAGAGATCCAGTGGGATCTCACAAGACGCCATGGCTCAGGGACATTGCACCTGAGGCTCCACCGTCCAAGCTGCTACCCATCCCCACTCCACCCCTCCACCCCCCCAGGGCAACCTCTTCCCTCCAGATCCACCCTGGCTTCAAAAGTGACTCTCAGAGGCCAACATCCATGCCGATGTTGCAGAGGGGGGATGCCTTCTTCAGTCACCTGCATGAGAGCACATGTGAGTCTGGTCTCCTGGACACAATCACCTCAGCAGGCTCTTGTTCAGGATAGAACCCCTGGTGTATCCTGGTGGCCCGTGGATCACTGTAACCCAGTCCTTAGGACACGGCTCTGAAAGGTTAGTGGTCAGAGGCGGCACACCAGTCTGGAACAGCCTTCAAGAAACCAGCCTCAGCTGACCCTGGGGGAGACTGGTTACTCAGAGGCCAAACCCAATCAGACCTCTGAGGGGAGCCCAGAGCAGTCCATCTCCAGGAGCCAGCTGGGCTCCTGGCCACCAGTCCCTCTCCTCCCACAACACAGGAGGCTTTCAGACCACTCCGGGTTCTCTCTGAACCTCCTGGTCTGGGTGTGCACCCCGAGTGTCCAGACAAGTGAGAGGTAACCGGGGAGGAAGAAGAGGGGGAACAAGGAAAATTTTGCCATGTGGTGGGTTTTCTGAGGGGCTGCCCTGTTCATCATTCTTAACATCCTAGTTTATAACAGTTATAAATTAAAATACGAACTTAGTCAAGAAACAAGGCTAAAATAAAAGAACAGTAAAAAAAAATATCTAGAATAGGCAGGTTCATAGAGACACCCAGTAGATTAGAGGTTACCAGGGCCTAGGGGTTGGGGTGTTGGTTATTGTTGAACGGGTATAGAGTTTCTATTTAGGATGACGAAAAATACTTAAAATAGGTAGTAGCTATGGTTTGCAACATTGTGAATATAAATAATACCTTTAAGGCGTACACTTAAAATGGTTAAAATGGCAAATTTCATGTTGTTTTTTTAAACCACAATAAAAAGCATTAAAAAAAAAAACAGAAAATTCTAAGAATGGTGAAATCCAATGCTGAAAGTTCTTTGAGCCCTCCTGGTTTCCAATAATCAGATACACAAAGATTTTTCCACCCCACTTTCACAATTTAACCATTACAATTTAACCATATAGCTTGGCAAATGATACCAGGCCCCTCATTAGAGATAAAGGCACCACTTTACGGACTAGTAAATTGCTCAGTTTTCCCCTTGTTAGACTCATCATCGCCATCATCATTCTCCTCTATCATTAGTCAGAATCTTGAATAATGATTTTCAAATAAAATGTTGTTTTATGACCTCTGTAGTGAGAACTCAGGGTGGTGGTTGGATCAGCTTTTTAAAAGCTTTACTGGAAGTACTGACAATTCCAGAAATCACTTGTAAAGAGACAAATGGAGAGAAAAGACATCACATATACTGGGTTGTGAATATAGTGAGTTTTCCCTTATTTTATAGACATTATATTGTTTACTCAGGATTTTTTAACCATCTTGGTTTTAGAAATGAATATTACCTGCATTGTTGTGGGGGGAGGAAGGCAATTCTGTACCTTAATTGATACAGGATGGCATCATCGACTCAATGGACATGTGTTAGAGCGAACTCCAGGAATAGCGAAGGGCAGGGAAGGCTGGTGTGCTGCAGTCTATGGGGTCGCGAAGAGTTGGACACAACGGAGAGACGGAACAACTAAAGAACTTGAAGGTTTACAATTACTCTGTGCCCAAAGTTATTATTTTATATTTACATGTATTAAATGAAATTTAATTAGTCTCTCCTCCAGTGAAGGTTTGCACTTGTGGGTCCAGGCTGATGGGCTGCTATACTCAGAACTGATAAACACTGGACTTACTTTGTTCACTTCATTCTACTCTCATCATTAAGTGTAGAATTTAAAATTGCATTCTCAAGTACAAATTAGTAACATGAAGTTACTAAAGATAAAGCTATGTATTAGCAATTCAGATGTTTGGCAATCATTTTCTGTTTGCATTGACACAGGATCACTGCTTCTATGAAAACACCATTGGCCATCAGGTTTTTGTCTGCAGTGAAGCTGACCGTATAGATGGACAGTTTAGGCCCGTTGTGGAAAACCTCAGCTCTGGAAGAACATATTTTAACGTGTTCCAGAATGTTATATATAGTTTTTTTGCGTTTTGCTTCTTAGAAATGGGAGTTCTAATCAAATTAATGATTATTGGTGAAAGTTTGAATGCAAAACTGAGGTTTCCTCTTTCCAGTCCAATTTTTTAATTGTTAAGGCAAAATTGGCATCATAGAATCTTAAATATTTTTAATTTCAATTTCTTACCTTTGACAGCTCAATTATACATGAAAGTGATTCCACATACTAAAATTATGGAGTTTTGCTTTTCAGGATCCCATTTACATGCACGAAAGTAATGAAAGTCTTTATATAGACATACCTAAACCACAGAACTTTAACTCAGAGTGACCCGGCCCAGAAGGGAGGCCGAGAATTGCGAGCCAGCCGAGCCTGTGGCAGTGACCCTGCTGGGGCTCTGGACCCTTCTCAGGGAGTCACATGGTTCACCTTAAGGTGATTATGGCTAGGCCTTGCTCTCCCGCCGGGAACCTGTTACCATCTGCTCCACGCTCCCTGGCGCGCACCTCACCGCCCGGAGACTCAGAGGGGCCGCTGGCTCTACTCTCGGGCCACTGGAGACAATGTATAAGCTTCTTAATGAGGACTATGTTAATTAGAATTTTTAAATACTTGAATAATATCTGGCCTCCACAAAATCACTTTATGTGCAAATTTATCCTTAAACCATCAGCTGAAAAAAGTACCTTCTTCCACAGATGAACTGCATAAACCAAATAGAGTGTTTGGCTTCTAAAGAAAATATATCAGTTTCCAAATAGTAAGCCTGTCAGAGCAACTGGGGTCTATCAAGGCCAATGATTTGATATAATGAGTACAAACCCTCCCATCTACTATTAAAAGCTGGGGCTCTATTAGTCAATAACTGGACGGCCCGATTTCAGGTATTAAATGTATCTGAGAGTGAGAACACTTTTACAAATTCCATAAGTCATACTTTTCATTAAATCAGACAGGTCTAACCTAATTAGTCCAAATAAATGAAGTTTCCCAAAACCGTTTAAAACAGAAGTCTATTTCCTTATGCACACATTATCTGGTCTATTAATTTGCCAAATGGCACACTGCAATCAACCATCAGTGTTCCTGATGGCTGCAGAGTAAGACGAGCTGTGTTGGTGGGGGGGGTTGGGGGACTGGCCACATCCCATTGCCCGGGGTGCTAAGTCCTGCTCGGCAGTCACAGTTTAGAGGTGCCCTTGGGGCTGCTGTGTCTCGGTTGTTCAGAACCGCTCAGGCTCAGGGGACTGACTCATGGTTCTCCCAACCCACAAGGGGCTGATTTAAAAGCCAGAAACACCAACTTATTAATTTACAATGGGAGATGGGCCTGGTGCAGGGATGGGGCAGGGTGCTCTCACCTAGGGGACAGCCCCATAGGGACAGGTCCACACAGGGGACCAAATTAAACATCAGAGGTTGCTGGGCTGCTAGCAAAGATTTAAAGCAAAGGGAGCCATATTTCCTCAGGAGAAACTTACATGGAGCTTCTATGGAAGCCTCACGAGATAACACTGTACAACTGGATAGGCGAAGCTTTCTAAAGAACAGAGCCTGACGCAGAGGCGGTGGCCAGGCAGGGTGGACCCTGTCCACCCCTCATTGGACGTGCCCCTCCACGGACTGAGTGAAACCTTCCCTCCTCCAGGGGTGCCCATTTTCTCAGCGTGCACGCTGGTCATTATATGTTGGGTGCCACCATTTTCACACCAATCTCGTTCAGGGATTCCAAGGGCACCCTCCTCGAGAAAGTGTGTAGAGTTGCAAAACAACGCAGTTAGTTTGAACTTTGGCAAAAACCATGACCTGACATGCTGCTGGCTGGCCAGGACGCAGCCCGGCCAGCAAGATCCTACTGGGCAGGGTCATAAAGACCAAACCACACGACAGACTGCCTGAGCATTCATAAGCATGAATGCAGGTCAGTCCATCGAAGAACTTCTTTCATGAGGGCATTCTTTGATGATGATGATAGTAAAATACATGTAACCTAAAATTTGCCATCGTCACCATTTTTAAATGGATGGTCCAACAGCATTAAGTACACTCACACCATTCTCCAGCCGATCCCCAGAATTCTTTCCATCTTGCAAAACTGAAACTCTGACACCGTTAAACAACACTCCGTTCCTCTCTCTCCCCCAGCCCCTGGCAACCACCCTCCTCCTTTCTGTCTCTATGATTTGTCTAGTCTGGGTACCTCATATAATTGGAATCATGCAGTATATGTGTTTTTGTGGCTGGCTTATTTAACTTAGCAGAAGGTCCTCAAGGTTTATCCATGTTGTGGCAGGTGTCAGAATTTCCTTCCTTCTTAGGCTGAATCATATTCTGTTGTGTGTACAAACCTTCATCCACCAATGAACGCTTGGGTCACCTCCACTTTTTGGCTATTGTGAATAATGCTGCTGTGAACACGCAAAGACATCTGTGCAAGACCCTGCTTTCAGTTCTTTCGGGTATATACCCAGCAGTGGAATCACTGGATCAGATGGTGTTTCTAATTTTAATTTTTTTGAGGAACCACCATACTGTTTTCCGTAGCAGCTACACCATTTTACATTTCTAATTTCTCCACATCCTTGCCAGCACATTTTCTATTTTTTTTTTTTTTTCATGGTAGCCATCCTAATGGGTGCGAGGTGGACTTGGGGGAAAACTGTTAAAGACATCTCAAAATACTCATGTACTGAAATTCTAAGTTAGGGCTTTAGAATTCCTAGATTCCAAGGAGAGGCACTCACATATCCCATTTTCTTTGCTGCGTATGATTCATGAAGCAGGTGGGGAGGATTAACTCCATCTAACAAGAGGGCAAACTGAAGCTCAGAACAGCTAAGCAGCCTGTCCCAGATGGCAGCCGGGCCAGGACCACTCTCACACTCTCCTCCATTATTCTCTGACGGGCCGCATTTTGAGGACTAGAGCAGCGCAAACAAAGAGGGAAATAATCTCTTGGATTGAACAATGCTGTCAGGCAGAACACCACCCCAGCCCCTGAGAAGCCAAACTTCCAGAAGGCTGAGTTCTGAACCATGGGACTGACCTATATCTAACTAGTACCAGCCTGCAAGGTACTGCCCAGCACATCCTTAAAGGACAGTCCTCTGCGATCCATTATAGTCACCTTGACAAACAGAGGGACACATCCAGAGGGGCTGTTTCACACAATTTGTTTGTGGGGACAGTAACCCCAGAGGAAGGACAGGGATTAAAGAGTAAGAACCAGCTTTAGAGGCCTTCCCTGGTGGTCCAGTGTCTAAGACTCTGTGCTCCACTGCAGGGGGCCCAGGCTTGATCACTGGTCGGCGAACCAGATCCCACGTGTGACAACCAAGAGTTTGCATGCCACAACTAAAAATCCTGTGTGCCACAACTAAGATCTGGAACAGCCAAATATGCAAATAAATTTGTTTCTTAAAAAAAAAAAAGAAACTAGCATTAGCCTGGTTGATGAGTCCTCAAATAACAACCGATAGATTTGTTTTCCTTTCAACGCAAAATAAGTTTTGGCACAAAAGGGACAGGACCGTACCTGTGGTTGGAGCCAAACTCTTGGCAGTTACCTCAGAAAATCCAAGGTATTCTCTAATGAGCTGACTCAGCTTTTGGTAGGCAACATCCAGATCATCTACAGCAGAGGAGAGAATTTACTTTAGCAACAGACGTATGTAAAAACAGCCAATCTGTGGCAATAATTTTTTAGCTAGATCTAACTGCATGAATATCGTGGTAGGCAGAATTCTAAGACCCAGTGACACTTCACCCTTGCTTAATTACACACACACACCTTGAGTGTGGGCAGAACCTGTGAATCTGATGAGCTATGACTCCCGTGGTTATGTTAGGTTATATGGCATAAGGGACTTTTGCAAATGTAATTAGGGTTATTTTATTAAGATCCTAATAAATAATTTACTGTCCTAATAATAAAAATCCTAATAAATAATTTATTATCCTAATAAATAATTTGGGTTATTTATGAGTTTGGGCTAATCAAAAAGGAGATTATCCAGGTGGGCCTAATCTAATCGTATGATTCCCCATAAAAGGAGGTTTTCTGTCTGGAGAAGTATGAGGACACTCGAAGCAGGAGGAGGAACTTAATGGGCTGTTGCTGCCCTGAAAGTGGAGGGGCCACATGCACACAACCTGAGCACAGTCTCTAAAAACTGAGGGTCACCCTTGTCAGACAGCCAGCCAGCAATCAGGAACCGCAGTCCTACAACCGTAAGAAACTGCCTTCAGTCAACAACAAGAATGTACTTTGGAGCAGGTTTTTCCCCAGTGATCTTATACTTCAAAAATAAAACTTTGCTGAAAGTTACTTACCTGCATTGATTACTGCATCAAAGTATCCTGGATATTTCTGGTTAATTTTAATATAAAGGTCCACTCTGGAGACAGCAAATTCAATCTCTACACGACTGAATAATCCTTTTCTCCTCAAGTAGCCCTCATATTTTTGCTTGTCCATGGGTACCACTAGGATATATCGAGGCTCAAAATAGCAATGTTTTAAACTTCTTACACCCTATGTATTTAAATAAAAGATAATAAATTAGAAACACAGATACAATTTCGAAATCATTTAGGAAATATGTGACAACATAGGCTTAATAAGTAGTGTTGTACTGAAGAATTTGTTTACTCTGTATAATTAGCTATTATTTTCCTCAGGATTGGATTACTTCTGTTTGTGTATCAAATATTACATTATCATTAGAAAAATAAGAATTCATCCTACCTGGTTATCCTTTAACAGTTCTAAGGAACATTACTGTTAAAAAAGAAAATTGCTAGAGACAAATAGGTATGCTCACAGAATACTGCATATTTATAACTGAAAAGCAGTTTCAATTCTACTTTTCAAAAGGCATCCTTGCAGCCGCAGGAGACAGAGATCTTACCAGAGAGAAAGGCTCCTCTGTTTCCCCTTTGTCACCAACTTGGTGCCTTCCTGTTCCTAAACCAGCAGCCTGGTGGTTGGCTGGTTCCTATTCCATCTCACGGGCTGTACCCAGAGCACGGGAAGGCCAGGCTCCTGATACCCTGATAACCAGGAGCCCACACGAAGCAGGGAAGCGGCGGTACGTAGCAGTGCTCTGAGGAACCAGGGGCCTGGGTCAGGACTGCAGCTCGCCGCCACCGTGACTCTGTGCCAACTCCTCTGTGAAATGGAAGTTCTTTCAAATGGACTCTGAAGTTCCTTCCATCTCAATCCAACCATCAGTAGTTTAACTCAGTGTTCAAAATCTTTGTTTTTAAAAATTCAAGGGGAAGAAATAGAGACTCTTTAAAAAAAAAAAAAAAAAACAATGTCTAAAAGCGTCAATGACAAGGAGAGTTTGGAAGAAGGATTTAGCTAGGAAGAACCAGGAATAAAGCCTGGTTTATAGACTCAACCTCCTGGAAATGAGTAGGAGGAAGCTCTCAGGGAGGAAGAAAGTAAAACGGGAGCCAGAACTCAGAACCACTGAGCTGGAAAAAGGTGGACACTGGAGCTGTGTCTGCACTCAAAGATGCATACTTTTTGTGTCTGCCTTGTTCAAGGAAGTCATTTTCTGGGAAAGGTCTTTGTTGTTGTTGCTCTGGCTAATTAGCATAGAAACAAAGTCAACCTTAAGGATGAACAACCAATCAATTGCAGGAAGATAAGAACTGTAGGGTTTTAAAGTTAGGAAAATTACTGAGGTGGAAGAAACTTGACCAGTCTCACTGAAGTGAGGCAACACTTATCTCCTGGATGGTAGCCCACCAGGCTCCTTTGTCCAAGGGATTCTCGAGAATATGGGACCAGGTTGTCATTCCCTTCTCCAGGGGATCTTCCAGACCCAGGGATTAAACCCAGGTCTCCTGCATTGCAGGTGGATTCCTTTATTGTCTGAGCCACCAGGGAAGCCCTTGTGGGGACTAGACCAACACAAAAGACCAAAAAGGAATCACAGTCTCCTGCTCTTCAAAGTCAGAGAGGAAAAAATTTAAGGGAGGGGTAATCAATAGTAACGGAATACCTGACCCCTAGATTTTGTTTTCTGTGTGTTTGGTGTAATGGGATCCTTTTTATCATTTTTTTTCTTTCTGACTAAAAAAATGTTACACTGTCAGAAGGTAACTTGGAAAAAAAAAATCAACTGTATTTGAAGATCTCAAATATTTAATATAACTACATATTTTTTAAAAACAAATGCATACATCTGCCGGATTGTCAAAAAAGCAAGAGAGTTCCAGAAAAATATCTATTTCTGCTTTATTGACTATGCCAAAGCCTTTGACTGTATGGATCACAATAAACTGTGGAAAATTCTGAAAGAGATGAGAATACCAGACTACCTGACCTGCCTCTTGAGAAACCTATATGCAGGTCAGGAAGCAACAGTTAGAACTGGACATGGAACAACAGACTGGTTCCAAATAGGAAAAGGAGTACGTCAAGGCAGTATATTGTCACCCTGCTTATTTAACTTATATGCAGAGTACATCATGAGAAACTCTGGGCTGGAGGAAGCACAAGCTGGAATCAAGATTGCCGGGAGAAATATCAATAACCTCAGATATGCAGATGACACCACCCTTATGGCAGAAAGTGAAGAGGAACTAAAAAGCCTCTCCATGAAAGTGAAAAAGTTGGCTTAAAACTCAACATTCAGAAAACTAAGATCATGGCATCCGGTCCCATCACTTCACAGCAAATAGATGGGGAAACAGTGAACACGGTGGCTGACTTTATTATTCTGGGCTCCAAAATCACTGCAGATGGTGATTGCAGCCATGAAATTAAAAGATGCTTACTCCTTGGAAGGAAAGTTATGACTAACCTAGACAGCATATTAAAAAGCAGAGACATTACTTTGTCCACAAAAGTCCATCTGGTCAAGGGTATGGTTTTTCCAGTGGTCATGTATGGATGTGAGAGTTGGACTATAAAGAAAGCTGAGCGCCGAAGAATTGATGCTTTTGAACTGTGGTGTTGGAGAAGACTCTTGAGAGTCCCTTGGACTGCAAGGAGATCCATCCAGTCCATTCTAAAGGAGATCAGTCCTGGGTGTTTATTGGTACAACTGATTTTGAAGCTGCAACTCCAATACTTTGGCCACCTGATGTGAAGAGCTAACTCATTTGAAAAGACTCTGATGCTGGGAAAGATTGAGGGCAGGAGGAGAAGGGGACGACAAAGGATGAGATGGCTGGATGGCATCACTGACTCGATGGACATGAGTTTGGGTAAACTCCGGGAGTTGGTAATGGACAGGAGGCCTGGTGTGCTGTGATTCATGGGGTCGCAAAGAGTTGGACACAACTGAGCGACTGAAGTGAAGTAAAGCTAATTAAAAATTTCACATTATTATTACTTTTTAACTTTTTGGCCACACTATGTGGCATGTAGAATTTTAGCTCCCTGAGCAGGGATCGGATCCAAGCCTCCTGCAGTGGGAGCATGGAGTCTCAAACACTGGACCACCAGGGATGTCCCCCAAATCTCACCTTTCGTATGCATTCCTTTCAGGCCTAGAAGTGTGCTGTCTGCACACCATAGTCTCCTCCCCAGTCCCAAATATACACACAGTTTTACACACTAAAAAGAAACTGACTGAATGGAAAGTACTTACTTCTATTTCCATATGAACACAGCTTGCTAAACCATCTCTCGCGATACCTTCTATGGTGTCCCTACTTAATCCGTACTTGTGATTACCGTAATTATAGGTTAGAATGAATTTCCCCTGCAAGGGAAGAAGTAAAAAGACTTTCCAATAACAGCTGCCATCATGGAATTTAATATAAATTAAATTACTTGATATCTTCTTTCTATATGACTCCATAAAACTTATAAATATTAGCGATTATATAAGGATGACAATGGGTTTAAGAAACTTAATATCAAACTGTGATGGAGAAGTTCATTCAGAATTCCTGGCTGGCAAAAAAAAAAAAAGGCTTTTGGAGATAATCTAGAGCAGAGTGAAGGCAATGAAGCTTACGGTAAACAGATCATTTTGTCCACTGACCCACTTCCTGCCAAATGTGTGCTATAAACCTTCATTAAGGAGAAAGCAAAACTAATAGTTACTTTGTGCCTCAGCCGTTTTGGGTCTCCCAGCACACCAGCTCTCCCCCAAAAGCTTTCATTCCCAAAGGCCTTGCACTCCCAGATAAGCCTGAAGGCTGTGAATTACAGCCACATTCTCAACTTTTGCATTCTGAGATAAGCTGTAAAATACAGACCCCTCCTGCTTTTCCTCATAAACACAGCTTTTTATTGGAACTGCCCCAAATGTATTCAGCAGCCTCGCTGGGTGCCCTCTAGACATTTGAGGTATAAATACTGCCTTCTCATTATATTCCGGAAGCTCCTCCTGAAACTGTAGTCATGTGTAAAAAAGAAAGAAAAAAAGAACTAGAAACATCTCTCAAAATTGTCTTGACTTTTCCTTTGATGATATGATATTTACTAAATTACAAGGTGGATGCTGATGACAACAGAAGAAAGAAAAATGTGGACATCCTTGGCCACCAGGACTCTTACGATACATGATTTTGAAATAAATAATGAAGTGAAAACTCCTCAGGCTGAGCCCCATCCTCCGAAGCCCTGCAACAGCCAGCACTGTCGTTACAAACAGTAGCAGTTTGGGGGTCTCTGATGCTACCCTGTGCCTCCTGGCCTGGAGGTTCTGGAGATCCATGGGGATGGGGGGTGGGCTACCTGTCAGGGGGCGGTGTTGGAAGGCCATGAAACATAGGGTGTCCCTCAGGTGGGATGGGTCTCTGGGGCATGTGTCTGGTGTGGGCAATGAGAAAAATCCATACCCTCCCATAATCAAATGAAATTTATGTTATATATTCTAAAAGTTAAAGACTCAACAATAAATATCCTTAATACTTTACCCACTCAATGTCATACTGTATTCTCTGCAACAAACACTATGACTCCTTTCCTTTTAATATCTATATTATATTTATATACAGATAAACAGATATCTGAATCTCTTGTCAGGTATGACTTATTTCATCTTGTTTACTGTGACTCACCCTGTTTTTTACAATGTATATTTGAATCACTTTCCAGATGTAGACTATGAGTTTGCTTACTTGTGTGTACAAGGGCACACAAGTGGACCCAAAAAACATTTTTTGGAAGAAGGGAGGGTTGGGAGAAATCTTGCATTGTACTTGTGTACATAAAACAAGCCTTGTTCAACTGATTTGTTAAGAATTGAGATGAGTGGTCCCCCAGCTTCTGGAGAGGTATACTCCTGTCATGGCTTCCGGCCTGTGGATTTCTTCATACATAGCAATAATCTTATCTCAGACACCTCCATATCTGCGGTCTTATTTCCACCAGGGAAGAAGAGGCTATGCAGGTGAGTGACTGTGTATATGGCCTTAAGGGTTCATGTGTCTGTGGGCACATGGAGAGATGATCTGTGTTTTGGGGGGTGTGGAATGTATATTGAAGTGTGTGCTCGTCTACGTGTACCCATCAGAGTGGGGAAGTGTGACTGTCCACAGCAGGTGTGCAGGGCTGGGGTGTGCCAGGGCTTCTCTTAAGGGGGACTGTGACTTGGAAGGGGACAGGCTGGCTGGGGAGTGTTCCGTAGAGGGGTTCTGTGTGCAGAGGCTGAGTGTGTGGGTGTGACTGATGCAGCTGACAAGGTGTCGTGAGTTTCTCCTCTCTAGGTTTGTCTCTCTTCACGAAACAGCCTCAAGCTCCCTTTAAAGAAAAGATCTTAACTACAAAATTCAAGTTAAAGATGCTGATACCACAGTGAAGTCATGCATGTTAGCAGAGGCAGTAAAAGTGAGTGCTTTTCCAGTACACAAGAACTTTCATAGTGAGAGTAAATAGAAGACTAAATACAGTTCAGACGTATGGTGATTTCTTAGACTAGGGACTGTTGGACTTACTTGATTACAGACAAGATAAGGTCTGAAACATCAGGGGAGCCCGTGGGGCACTGAGAGCAGTGGAACTAAATCAATAAAAAATGCCCCAGACTCTACCACGAGAAATTAACAGCAGTGTGGGGAACTAGTTGTCTTTCAACCCAAAGAGTCCTAAGAGAAGGCTTCTTACTAATATCAAGATAACTCCTCAGATTTCTATTATGGCTTTTAGAAATAGAAAGTCTCAGAGTACCCTTGGTACATTAAACCAAACTTCTAAAATATAGCCCTAGGAGAGAAAATCATAAAGAAGTTCCAAGATGTTCTTCTGACAAGATTAGAGGGAAAATGGCCGAGGGACTTATAGGGCTTTCTCACTCGGCTTCTCTGTGAAAGCAAGAGAAAATATGTACCATGTGTAAAGTTGGTCATTCACAATTAAACTCATAGCAACTGCAGAGCCTATGCCTACATGCTCCACAGTTGCCTGCACTGAGGTGGAAGCCAGGTCTGTTATCCGAGGATGGGGCAGAGAAAGGACAGATGAAGGAGCAGGGGCAGAGAGGAGGAAGCCTGCAGCAGTAAGAGCATCACTGGTTGGATGGTAATCTTTCAAAAGCAGAAACAGAGATTAATCCTTAATCCTGTCCTTCACCAGGCTTCAGGGGGAAAAAAAAAAGTGGTGTACGATTAATTTAGTGATAGAAAGAAGTGAAGATAAGATAAACAAAATTAAGGCCCATGCCTGAAAAGAGAATAAAAAGGCTTACAGATTTATCAGTAGTGATGAAGATATGAGATACTCTTTAACTGAAGTCATGGGTGGATAATGTATGGACATTAGCAATATACCTTTGACAGATGAAACACACTAGGGTTGTGAGGATTCCCTTTGATGTGAAGGGCCAAGAAAGAGCAAATAAATTATTTTTAAGGAAATGAACTCAGACACCAGGTTGTTGTGAATTACTACCGATGACCAGATGATCAGGGTTTCAGGGGGTAAAGCCTTAAATTGAATAAAACTGTCCAGAGCTCCTATGAAAGGGACCAGAGCAGGGTAGTGACCCTCACCCAGGAAAGCCACAGACCTCAAGGAAATGAGGAATCTTTTCTGATCTAATGTCGAGGGCTTCCAACTGCGTTAGTGACCTGCCTGCCAGCTCTCTGGGACTGAGGACTCCTCACACAGCGATGTTTCAGGGGAAGAGTAAGGCTGTGTACGTACGTGTCCAGGGCAGACCAACTGGCTGAAATGGTGCGTAGGGTCACAACAATTAGAAAGCACCAAAGATAGCAAACACAGGGAGTGGTCTGTGGACAGAACACGCCAACTCCCTGGAAGTGCTCAATTCATAAGTTAGCTGCGTAACATCAGTTCTGTGCGAGCCGTTTATCTTGAGTAAAATCTGACCATAAATAGCAGCACCTGACAAACACAGATCTCAAGAACTTTTCATGGTGCTCTTTCTTCCGTTTTCTTAAAAAATCTCTTTATTCAGTTTCATTGGAGATTTACAGTATTTTCTCCAAGATCATAAAGCCGTGTGTGGACGATGATATATCAAAGGTATTAAAAACACAACTCAATGAGAATCCATCCAAGTAATTGTTCTCTTTCTTATCATGATCTCCTAATACTTCTACCAGAGAACATGTATTTCTTGTGCACATAAAGAGCATTCTTACCATGTTTTGCATTTCATCAAAAACTTCTTGAGAGGTAAAATGATAATCAACCCGATCTCCTTCTCCAAAGTAAGGCAGTCTGGTGGTGTGACAGGCCCTGAAAACAGAAAGTGTCTCTTTCTATTAATTTGAAATTCAAAATGGAAAAGGTTTTGGCATAAAGTATGTTTTAAAAAATGGATCCACAAATCATAAAGTAACGTAACCATGAAAACCCTGATGTTTGGCAGTGCTAGACATGTTCACTTGCTATGCTGTATAGGGGTTATACAAACTTTGGATTCAGTTCAGATCAGTCACTCAGTTGTATCTCTTTGTGACCCCATGGACTGCAGCATGCCAGGCCTCCCTGTCCATCACCAGCTCCCGGAGTTTACTCAAACTCATGTCCATTGAGTCGGTGATGCCATCCAACCATTTCATCCTCTATCATTCCCTTCTTCTCCTGCCCTCAATCTTTCCCCAGCATCAGGGTCTTTTCAGATGAGTCAGTTCTTCGCATCAGATGGCCAAATTATTGGAGGTGCAGCTTCAACATCAGTCCTTCCAATGAACACCCAGGACTGATCTCCTTTAGGATGGACTGGTTGGATCTCCTTGCAGTCCAAGGGACTCTCAAGAGTCTTCTCCAACACCACAGTTCAAAAGCATCAACTCCTCGGCGCTCAGCTTTCTTTATAGTCCAACTCTCACATCCATATGTGACTACTGGGAAAACCATAGCCTTGACTAGACGGACCTTTGTTGGCAAAGTAATGTCTCTGCTTTTTAATATGCTGTTTAGGTTGGTCATAACTTTCCTTCCAAGGAGTAAGTCTTTTAATTTCATGGCTGCAGTCACTATCTGCAGTGATTTTAGAGCCCCCCAAAATTTAGTGTTGGATTATCAACACTAAGTTTTCACTTACTGTTCCTGACCACCTTCCGAGTCATGACCTCTGATATCATATCATCAAACTTTAAGAAATAAAACAATATTTATTACCCATATACTTTTCACCCAAATGTTTTCATACTCTCCCTGGTCTATGGCTATTTTCTAGAATGCTCCCTACCCCATTCCTCTATCTGGTTAGCCCACTTGTCTTCAGGACTCAGTTTAAGTGTCACTCTCAAAAGGCCTTTCTGGACCCTCTGTGGCTGGGTTATGCACCTCTTCTTTATCCACCTGTAGTCTCAATGCCTGCCGCCAACTCCTCCCCCGCCCCCTTGTTCAGGACCCCATCTCCTCCACTGCTGGAGGGTGGAGACTGCTCGTTCCTCATTCCTGCCACACTCATCAATCTATATGAATTTCCTGAGGGACTCCATGATTCCAACACTGTATGGAATTCTCAGTATGGCATTCTCAGCTCAACCAGAGAGGGCTTTTCTGCCCGCTGTCTGAAATAACATCCCCACAGCTTCCTTGGTGGCTCAGATGGTAAAGAACCCACCTACAATGCAGGAGACCCAGGTTTGATCTCTGGGTTAGGAAGATCCCCTGAAGAAGAAAATGGAAAATGGCAACCGGCTCTAGTATTCTTGCCTGGAGAATTCTATGAACAGAGAGGAGCCTGGAGGGCTACAGTCCATGAGTCTCAAAGAGCCAGACACGACTGAGCACACACATGCATGCAACCAGCTCACCACACCCCAATTACCCTGTTACTCCTTCTCTTTTCTGTTTTTTCCTCTTTTCCCCAGGAGGATGTATGAATCATAAAGGGAGCACTTTATGTTCCTAAAAATTTTTTCATTAATTTTTAAAAATTTCTGCCATACCACAATGCGAATCACCCTTAAGTATACATATGTCCCTTCCTTCTTGAACCTCCCTCCCACCTCTCCCCATCCCACCCCTCCAGGTAGTCACAGGGCACTGGGTTTGAGCTCCCTGTGTCATACAGCAAATTTCCACTAGCTATCTGCTTTATATACGGTAATGTATGTGTTTCAACGCTGCTCTCTGAGTTCATCCCAGCCTCTCCTCCCCGCGCTCGTCCCACACGTCTGTTTTCCATGTCTGCGTCTCTATTCCTGCCCTGCACATAGGTTCATCCTTACCATTTTTCTAGATTCCACATATATGCATCAATATACGTATTTGTTTTTCTCTTTCTGATGAACCTCACTTTGTCTAACAGGCTCTAGGTTCATCCACCTCACTAGAACTGACTCAAATGCATTCCTTTTTATGGCTGAGTAATATTCCATTGTGTATATGTACCACAACTTCCTTCTCCATCTGCTGATGGACACCTAGGCTGTGTCCATGTCCCAGCTATTGTAAATAGGGAGCACTTTATCTTGTTCATCGAATCTGCTACTTCATTCACAGTGCCTGGCCCACAGTAGGCATTTACTAAATATCTGTAACATGAATGAATTAATCAAACATGTGAGGTGGACAGTAGCTGTGATAAGCTCCGTTTTAAGATGACTATAAAAATGACTTGCCCAGGGACTTCCCTGGTGGTTCAGTGGTTAAGACTCGGGAATTTTCACTGCAGGGGGCTCAGGCTTGATCCCTGGTTGGGTAACTAAGATCCCACATGACAGGTGGCATGCCCCCACCACCAAAAAAAAAAAAAAAAAGACCTGTCCAAGACCACAGAGCAGGCCAATACTGGTCCCAGAACTAAACTATGACTCCCAACTAGCCCAGGACTCTTGATTTCAGACATGCTGACTTCCCAATGCTAAGTTCTGGGAATGCAAACTGATTTTTAGATTATCCTATGGCTTTAAAACAGGAGATGCAAGTAGCTAGACAAATGACATGCTGTTTCACTGACTCCTCACAAAAAGATATGAGGTAGGTATTATTACCATTACCAATGGTTATATTACCATTACCACTGTTATTACCTCATTACTACTGTTCTCATTTTACAGATGATGAAACTGAGATACATCAGTGAAGTAACATGACTCAGTAACAACCACAGGATGACACTGAAGTCAAGTCCTTTTAGGATCACACTAAGAGGCAAGAATACACAGAAGAACTGTACAAAAAAGATCTTCATGACCCAGATAATCATGATGATGTGATCACTCACCTAGAGCAAGACATCCTGGAATGTGAAGTCAAGTGGGCCTTAGAAAGCATCACTACGAACAAAGCTAGTGGAAGTGATGGAATTCCAGTTGAGCTATTTCAAATCCTAAAAGATGATGCTGTGAATGTGCTGCACTCAATATGTCAGCAAATTTGGAAAACTCAGCAGTGGCCACAGGACTGGAAAAGGTCAGTTTTCATTTCAATCTCAAAGTAAGGAAATGCCAAAGAATGCTCAAACTACCACACAATTGCACTCATCTCACACACTAGTAAAGTAATGCTCAAAATTCTCCAAGCCAGGCTTCAGCAATATGTGAACCGTGAAATTCCAGATGTTCAAGCTGGTTTTAGAAAAGGCAGAGGAACCAGAGATCAAATTGCCAACATCTGCTGGATCATTGAAAAAGCAAGAGAGTTCCAGAAAAACATCTATTTGTGCTTTATTGACTATGCCAAAGCCTTTGACTGTGTGGATCACAATAAACTGGAGAATTCTGAAAGAGATGGGAATACCAGACCACCTGACCTGCCACTTGAGAAACCTATATGCAGGTCAGGAAGCAACAGTTAGAACTGTTGGAACAACAGACTGGTTCCAAATAGGAAAAGGAATATGTCAAGGCTGTATATTGTCACCTTGCTTATTTAACTTATATGTAGAGTACATCATGAGAAATGCTGGGCTGGAGGAAGCACAAGCTGGAATCAAGATTGCCAGGAGAAATATCAATAACCTCAGATATGCAGATGATACCACCCTTATGGCAGAAAGTGAAGAAGGACTAAACAGCCTCTTGATGAAAGTGAAAGAGGAGAGTGAAAAAGTTGGCTTAAAACTCAACATTCAGAAAACTAAGATCATGGCATCTGGTCCCATCATTTCATGGCAAATAGATCGGGAAACAATGGAAACAGTGTCAGACTTTATTTTTTGGGGCTCCAAAATTACTGCAGATGATGATTGCAGCCATGAAACTAAAAGACGCCTACTCCTTGGAAGGAAAGTTATGACTGACCTAGACAGCATATTAAAAAGCAGAGACATTACTTTGCCAACAAAGGTCTGTCTAGTCAAGGCTATGATTTTTCCAGTAATCATGTATGGATGTGAGAGTTGGACCATAAAGAAAGCTGAGTGTTCCAACCAGTCCATCCTAAAGGAGATCAGTCCTGGGTGTTCACTGGAAGGACTGATGTTGAAGCTGAAACTCCAATACTTTGGCCACCTGATGCGAAGAGCTGACTCATTTGAAAAGACCCTGATGCTGGGAAAGATTGAGGGCAGGAGGATAAGGAGATGACAGAGGATGAGATGGTTGGATGGTATCACCGATTCAATGGACATGAGTTTGGGTAAACTCCGGGAGTTGGTAATAGACAGGGAGGCCTGGTGTGCTGCAGTTCATGGTGTCACAAAGAGTTGGACATGACTGAGTGACTGAACTGAACTAAGAGGGTAAAGTCACAACCTCAACATCTTCTCCATTTCAAAGTAAAAAACCAACAAGCTTTTATAATTCATACTATTGTTCCCCTGCTTTATAGCCAAGAACTAACAATAGTATAAATGTAAAGGTTTTAAGATCACATTTAAATTGCATACTGAAGAAAGTGCACATATTCTAAGAGAAGGCGGTCCAAACACCACAACCTTTGTTGAGGTGTTTGCTCGCACCAACATCTCTTCCCACCATTTGGCAGGGACCTGAGACCTTCTGTTTGTTGGTGTCCTTGACAGTCAGGACAGATAACTCAGTGACTTCGCTTCGGGTACGGTGCACCCTTAATGTAGCCTTTACACACTGTACTGAATTTGCATTTTCCAACAAAGGAATTGAGCGGCAGGGATTTTCTCAGAATTTCTAAAAGAAAGACAAAGCAAAGAAGCAATCTGAAGCTTCTAGGCAGGTAAATAAAGGGATGGCTTCACTGGCGTGGAGAATGCTGATGACAGAACCGGCATCCACTGTGGAACTTTCTATTAAGAAGGACCTGGGATGACCTACGGTTTTTTCAATCTGTCATCCAGTTTTCACATATAGAAATGTCTGCTCTGTAGCATGCTGTCCAAATATGAATATCTTAAAAAGGAAATACTTCATAGTGAAAGCAATGTTCATTAAACTGAGATAAACACAATACCAGATAAAGAAATTTGCTTGGGCCATCACCTTTAATATCTTTCCTGTCCCCAGTCTAAACATAATTTCAATTGTAATTTACATTTCTATGAGTTTATTTTTACTAACTTACTAGTTCAATCATGGTATGTTAGTTAAAACCTGGTTTGTGATGGGAGCCATACTCCCTGTTAGTTTCATTTAACAGACAAAAGAGCTGAGTTAGCAGTTAACCTCAGACTATAACACAGGTGCTCAAAAGTCTAAGGGTGAGTTACACATTCTCAAAGGCCGATTCACTGGCCAGCTGTCATCTAGGATCCTAACAAACCAAGTCCGTGGGCTGGGGGAGATGATCAGGACAGAAAGGAATCTGGAAGGCCAGGCCAAATAATGAAATGTCTCTACATCCGGGAAGATATAAGAGGAAGAAACAAAGATGTCTAAGAAGAGCTAGGAGATGGCTGAGGGAGTAGAAGTTTTTTCAGTGTAATTCAGAAGTGTGCAGATTTAGAATCTCAATTCTGGACCAGATTGCCTTAAGAAATAATGAACTTGTTACTGCAAATATTTAGGCAGAGCGCATTTTGGCTGTGAGTGCATCCAAATTCAAGCATATTTATAGAATGCCATATTGTGAGCAAGGGAACTGGGTGTTCACAAATGCCCAGGTATTCTGAGGGTGCTTGGTAGGCATGCCGAATTGGTCCCAATGCCCAATGCAAATGTGTATCAGTAAGTTGCTGGATACAATTTAAGAGATCAGGAACACAGAAGATTCCAGCATATACTGTGTCTGACTATCAAATTCCAGGGATCCACTACTCTGTCCACTTTCCAGTAACTACATACCACTTTCTAATTCGTGCCACCAGCACCTGTCACTACATCCTCCCCAGTCTCCTAGTTTCCAGCCTTCCTTCCCCAAACCCTCTCCCAAACTGCCCACAGGGGCCACTTTCTGAAATGCAGCTGTGACCCTGACACTCCTCTGCTCAGAGATCCTTTATGGCCAAACCCCTGACTTTTTCTCTGGTCCCATCTTCTGCCATCTTCCTCCATGCTTCACGCCTAGACAGGCTACAGAGTATAACACTCTCAGTTAATCAAATGTGCTGTTGTTCTTTCTGCCTGGACTGCATTCCCTGCTCAAATCTCACATCCCATTTACCCCTGATTTCTTCTGTCACAGAGATTCTTCACTTCCCTCACCATCAGATCAGATCAGATCAGATCAATCGCTCAGTCGTGTCCGACTCTTTGCGACCCCATGAATCACAGCACGCCAGGCCTCCCTGTCCAGCACTAACTCCCGGAGTTCACTCAGACTCACGTCCATTGAGTCACTGATGCCATCCAGCCATCTCATCCTCTGTCATCCCCTTCTCCTCTTGCCCCCAATCCCTCCCAGCATCAGTCTTTTCCAATGACTCAACTCTTCACATGAGGTGGCCAAAGTACTGGAGTTTCAGCTTTAGAATCATTCCTTCCAAAGAAATCCCAGGGCTGATCTCCTTCAGAATGGACTGGTTGGATCTCCTTGCAGTCCAAGGGACTCTCAAGAGTCTTCTCCAACACCACAGTTCAAAAGCATCAATTCTTTGGCGCTCAGCCTTCTTCACAGTCCAACTCTCACATCCATACATGACCACAGGAAAAACCATAGCCTTGACTAGGTTGGCAAAGTAATGTCTCTGCTTTTCAATATGCTATCTAGGTTGGTCATAACTTTCCTTCCAAGGAGTAAGCGTCTTTTAATTTCAAGGCTGCAGTCACCATCTGCAGTGATTTTGGAGCCCAGAAAAATAAAGTCTGACACTGTTTCCACTGTTTTCCCATCTATTTCCCATGAAGTGATGGGACCGGATGCCATGATCTTTGTTTTCTGAATGTTGAGCTTTAAGCCAACTTTTTCACTCTCCACTTTCACTTTCATCAAGAGGCTTTTTAGTTCCTCTTCACCTTCTGCCATAAGGGTGGTGTCATCTGCACATCTGAGGTTATTGATATTTCTCCTGGCAATCTTGATTTCAGTTTGTGTTTCTTCCAGTCCAGCGTTTCTCATGATGTACTCTGCATATAAGTTAAATAAACAGGGTGACAATATACTGCCTTGACGTACCCCTTTTCCTATTTGGAACCAGTCTGTTGTCCCATGTCCAGTTCTAACTGTTGCTTCCTGACCTGCATACAAATTTCTCAAGAGGCGGTCAGGTGGTCTGGTATTCCCATCTCTTTCAGGATTTCCCACAGTTTATTGTGATCTACACAGTCAAAGGCTTTGGCATAGTCAATAAAGCACAAATAGATGTTTTTCTGGAACTCTCTTGTTTTTTTGATGATCCAGCAGATGTTGGCAATTTGATCTCTGGTTCCTCTGCCTTTTCTAAAACCAGCTTGAACATCAGGAAGTTCACGGTTCACATATTGCTGAAGCCTGGCTTGGAGAATTTTGAGTATTACTTTACTAGCGTGTGAGATGAGTGCCTATCTTGTTAGATGGCTTTACTTAACTGAATCTCATATAGGTTGTAGGCTGCCAGGAGGACAAGACCCATGTCTGCTTGTTTCACAGTTTTTTCGCTGGAACAAGGCACACAGATAGTGCTTAAGAAACACTGACAGAAAGAATAAATAAACCACTCTACTAGTCTGTCACATCTGTATAAAGGGGCATTAGATTAGATGGCACTAGGGAGCTATAGCTCATATCATCTCATTTAGCTCAATAGCTATGAGTCTCTGATTTACCGTATTATTAGTAGAATATATTTAGTAGTCAACATCATGAAAAGGTTATAAAAATAAAGATTTCTCTAAGAAGAATAAGGTTTTGCTTTCATGCCTCTTCAGATCACTTTCAAGGCCTTAAATCTGGAAGATGAACAGGCGTGCTGGTATTGTTTTATGTTTCTCTCATTATCCAGCACTCTTCCAGGAAGCTACTGATCTGTGCAGTAATAGTAAGACTGAAAATAAGTGGAGAGACTCAGAAGGCATGGATGCATGCTCAGTTGCTCAGCCATATCTGACTCTTTGTGACCCTATGGACTATAGCTTGCCAGGCTCCTCTGTCTATGGGATTTTCCAGGCAAGAATACCAGAGTGGGTTGCCATGCCCTTCTCCAGGGGATCTTTCTGACTCAGGGATTGAACCTGCATCTCCTGCATTGGCAGGTAGATTCTTTATCAGTGAGCCACCTGGGAAGCCCCATCTTTAGGTCACTTATAACTAATACTGGTAAAGAAAGAACATCCAGCCTATTCCTAAAACCAAGAACAAATACTAAAATCAGATTCTGAGGCAAGAGAACAATCTCTCAGCCATCCCAATATCTGTTATACCACTGAGATACATTTTTAATATTTATACATCTGGATATGCAATTCAGTATGTGAATATTTCATTGAATGTCATGGTCTTGGGTAAATGCAATTTAAAAAGAAAGACAAAATGCCAGGAGAAAATGAGCTAACTAGGAGGGAAAGAAAAGATTCAAGCAAGCGCTAGAGAAAGTGCCCTTGTAAATGTTTATGTGTTTCACAATGAGACTATGTTCAAGCCTTTTTTTCCCATTTAATTAAAAATCAATAAAATTTATGTTGGCTGAAGACTAAAATAAAAGAAAAATCTAAACAAGAGCAATGGCTTGCCCCTGAGGATATGCTTTGGTTTTATCATTTGTTTTAATTAGAAAGTTGCCGCATATCATCATAGTACTATCTGACTTTCTTATTGCATGAAATTACTGGTTTCCTAATACTCTTTATAGTCCAATGATATGCTCTTTGGGCTCCCCAGGTGGCGCTCATAGTAAAACAACTCGCCTGTCAGCGCGGGAGAGATAAGAGATGCGGGTTCTATCCCTGGATGGGGAAGACCCCCTGGAGATGGGCATGGCAACCCACTCTGGTATTCTTGCCTGGAGAATCCCATGGACAGAGAAGCCTGGCGGGCTACAGCCCAAAGGGTTGCAAAGAGTCGGACACAACTGAAGCGACTTAGCAAGCACGCATGACATGCTCTTTGATCCATGCCTTGGTGAAATTCTTAGAATGACCCTCCTATTTACAAGCCCTGATCTCTGCCTCCATGAAGATGCCAATGCACAGTCAGACAAGGCTTTTGAGCCCATGAGGGAGGTGGGAGGGTGACTGCAGGTCTTTCCACTCAGGTATCTTTCTACTCGTCACTAATCCTATCCAGAGGAGAAAAATAGCAGTGGTAACAGTACCATTAGAGGAGCAGGAAGCTAATTTAGGATTTCCATTTTGTCATCCTGTGCCTCCAGACAAAGTGCATATGATGCTAACTATTTAAGGTCTGAGTTCCCCACCTTCAGAGTCTCTCCATTTATTTCCAAATACATTACAGACATTAAGGCAAGGGCCTCATCAATATTGTTCCCACTGCATCTTCAGGGCCCAACACATGGGAAGAACTCAATAAATCTTTATAGAAAGAATGGATGAACAAATGAATGAATCTCTTCATCTCTCCATGTACCCATCAGTGGAGGTTGGAAAAAAAAAAAAAAAACACCTATGCTTCTTAGCATAGTAATTTCCCACTGAATTTTGCAGGTAATACCACTAATTAACTCATCAGACAATCACTTAGTCATTCATTTAATAAATATTTCTCATGCAATTGGAAGTGCCTGGCCATCCACTGAACACTGGGAACTTAGTCATGAGCAAAGCTGGCATTGGTCCCCACCCTCACTGGGCTTACAGTCGAGCAGGGGAACCAGGCATTAAGTACATCATCAAAAGCATGATGGACAGATATTTGTAACAGTGGAAAAGCAGGATTTAATGAAAATGAACATTGGTGGGGTAGAGGTGGGGGCTATCCAGTGAGAATGTCAAGGCCAACTGGATAAGAACCTTGACGATGACTTAACAGACATCTCCAAGAACACATCTGGCCCTACATGCCTCAGAGAGTAAACCACAAACAAACACGAAGGATGGGCTCTGAATCATTTGCAACAGAACTGGTGTCAGACATGTGAAAGGACTTCTAAGCAGGAAAGCCTTGGTTCATGTAAGTTACTTTGGTTCACTAAAAGGTTCCAGGTTTACACATTAGCACCATAGTCAAGAGATATCTTTTTTGCTCTAATTTGATCATCCATTCATTATGCTCCACTTATCTTTCGAAGCAGGTTCTATACCGCTGTATAAGCATAAAGACACTCTGCCCTTTTCAATTCTGATATTAAGTTTTAATTTACTTTTTATTGCTTCAGGGTGTTTAGAATAGATTAATGAGTAAATTCTTCCATAGTATTTGTTTCCTGGAGTTGCTCAAATGCTGGATATAATTTTATTCAGCATAAATGAACCTGTTTAACACAGTGTTTACATTGTTTGAACACATGTAGCTTAAGGGAAGGAACTTGTCTGTAACAGCATTAGAACATAACTTACATTTCTTTTTCTTGCCGTCTTATGTATCTTTGCAGTCACATTCTCAGCTCACTGAGAAACATCACTAATCTAAAAGTAAGGTCTTTGCTATATGTAAAAAAGAAAAGAGGAAGCCAGTTGAAAAGGCCACAGCGATAACTCTAACACTGAGACACAGAAACCTTTAAAAAGTCTCTAAGTCCAGCTGATGATTTCCCCGCAAGGTTCTTGTGTTTTGGATATATCCAGCTATTTTCACTGAGTCATTTGGGAATCACACAGCGAAATATCTGCCCCAGAAAACTGAAAGGGTACTGAATGCTAACCTGAGGGTAAGGAAAAGGAACCCTTTGGCTGTCATTTCTCATTCCTTCCTTCTGAAATATGACCTGAGCGGAAATAAAGCAGCTGACATGCTGGCAGCGTGCGCTCCGACAGTGATGAGGAGAGGCTGTGACTGGAGTGCAGACACACCCCCCACACCCCAATCATAATGTTGTGATTCGCGTGTCACACCACATGGCGATAGGAAGAGGCCATGCTCCAATACCACGAGACTTAATTAAAACCACTACTACTACTACTAAGTCCCTTCAGTCATGTCCGACTCTGTGCAACCTCATAGATGGCAGCCCACCAGGCTCCCCCGTCCCTGGGATTCTCCAGGCAAGAACACTGGAGTGGGTTGCCATTTCCTTCTCCAATGCATGAAAGTGAAAAGTGAAAGTGAAGTCGCTCAGTCGGGTCCGACTTTAGCGACCCCATGGACTGCAGCCTACCAGGCTCCTCCCTCCATGGGATTTTCTAGGCAAAAGTACTGGAGTGGGTTGCCATTGCCTTCTCTGGTTAAAACCGCATGTAGTTCCAAATCTTGGAGCAGGATTTTGGCTGTGGCTGAGTGCATCAAAACATTTGGAGGGTTAAAGTAAAAAATAAACAAATAAATACAGTGTATATCACAGTGTAATAACCGGCAAAGCAGCTCATAAGCCTTCTATGCTTGTTTTTTAACTTGCTTAAAATTAATAGCCATTGTGAGCAACAGCTGACATTTTATAGCCTTAGCAGCCAATAAACTCACCCGTATCTGAAGTAAGTGCTGAACTGTCTGCAGAGGCGGTGAGCGAGTTCTCGTTTACCACATGCTTGAGGACCGGCCAATACCAGCATGGGGTACGGGGCATCCAGACTAGGCAGGGTGCTGCAACATAGGGCAGAGCGGGCACGTGCATTAATGCATCCGGCGTGGAAAGCTGTCCACGTCGCAGTCACGGTGAATCCGGCTATCCGGCACTTGCTATATGCAGACAGGGTATGGAAGGACAGTCCTACTTTCCAGAAGCAAGTTGATTACAAAATAGCAAAGAATTTACTTTAACACCATTTTTTGAAGGAAAAAGACGGTAGGAGAGATATTAATTTCTGGTTGATGGGAGTTTTCCCCCAAGAAATTCAAAATGAAAGAAATAAGCCTTGCCCTCTCAGAGGTAAACTTTTTCATATCTTTTTAATAATTACTTTAATTGGCGGATACTTACTACACAATATTGTGATGATTTTTGCCACACACCAACATGCATCAGCCATGGGGTACGCATGTGTCCCCCCATTCTGAACCTTTCCTCCCACCTCCCTTCACACCCTGTCCATCTGGGTTGTCCCAGAGTACTGGCTTAAGGTGCCCTGCTTCATGCATCGAACTTGCACTGGTATCCTTTTTGCATATGGTAATGTACACGTTTCAATGCTATTATCTCAAATCATCCCACCCTCGCCTTCTCCCACTAAGTCCAAAAGTCTGTTCTGTGTCTCCTTTGCTGCCCTCAATGTAGGATCATTGTTACCATCTTTCTAAATTCCATACGTATGCATCAATTTACAGTATTCGTCTTCCTCTTCCTGACTTACTTCACTCTGTATAATAGGCTCCAGTTCTTATCTATTGATTTAGAACACTGATGTGGGGACTTTCCTGGTGGTCCAATGGTTCAGAATCCTCCTTCCAACACAGAGGATGTGGGCTCAGTCCCTGTCAGGGAACTAAGATCCCATGTGCCACGGGGCAGGTAAGGCTGCACACAACTCGAGAGGCCTATGTGCCACAAATACTGAGCCCTCAGGCTCTAGAGCTCAACCACCAAAACTAGAGAACGCCTGCATGCCACAACGGAGACCCAGGGCAGCCAAAATAATAATAATAAAGATAAAATGGCAAGTTTACTATAAAAAAGAACACATGTGTGCAAAGAAAATAATAATCACTAACATTTACATAAGCAATTACTATGTGCCACGCACTACTCTAGGCATCTTACGTGTATTACCTGATTTAATTATTGCAGGAAGCTAATGAATTCATTCTCCCCACTTAACACACGAAGAAACTGAAGTACAGAGAGGTTAATTAACATGCTCAAAGTAACAGCTAGTAAGTGAGAGCTGGTATATGAATTTAGGCCTGGCTTCCAGGTCTAAAAGACCAATTTGGACTAATTTACATAAAATCTCTTACAACAGGCAGAGCTGAAGTGTGTGGGCTTCACTCATGACACAAATTCTAGAAATACAGACTAAAATATAATATTTTGAAAACAATATGGCTGAGGTGTAGATTCTATGAAGCACGGGGGCAGCACAGCATACGTTTTCAATCTCTCTGAACACTCACAGAAAGACAGAAAAACTTGAGAACAGAAGTCCATGGAAAATGTGGATAACAAAACCAGACGAAAAGCCACAAAGCCACAAGACCTTTATGGCACTGGAATCTGTGCAGGAGGAAGGAGGAGGGAGTGATGGGCAGCATTTGAGGACAACGGAACCCCAGAACAACACGTATCCAGCGAAAAGCAGGCAGGCTGGAACTGTACATGTCCAAAAGCCTACACATGAATGCTCATAAAAGCTGTATTTGCAGTAACCAAACACTGAGACCAGCCCAGATGTCCTTTGAGAGATGACTGGTTAAACTAATTGTGGTGTATTCAACAAGGAATACTACTCAGCAACACAAAGGAGTGAACCGTTGATACATTTAACAGCTTGGATGAATCTCCAGGGAATGAGGCTAAGCAAAAAAAAAAAAAAAAAAAGTCAACCCTCAAAGGTTATACATACACTATATGATTCCATTTATATAGGCTTCTTGAAATGACAACATTCCAGAGAAGGGGAACAGATTATGGGAAGATGAGAAGGATGGAGGCAGCTGTTGCTATTAAAGGGATTCACGTGACAAAACTCCTGTATCTTGACTGGAAGTATGTTGTGCTCAGTCATGTCCGACTCTTTGCAACCCCATGGACTGTACCCCTCAGGCTCCTGAGTCCATGGGATTTCCCAGGCAAGAATACTGGAGTGGTTGCCATTTCCTACTCCAGGGGATCTTCCCAACTCAGGGATCGAACCCACGTGTCTTGCATCTCCTGCACTGGGAGGCAGATTCTTTACCACTGTGCCACCTGGGAAGTTACCCATTTCCATCTTGAGTGGCGTGATGCTCATGTGAATCTACACATGTGATAAAATCGCACATAACTAAATGTACACACGAGTTCATGCAAAACTGGTGAAATCTGATAAGGATGATGGACTGTATCAATGTCAGGTTCCTGGTTTTGATATTCCACTATAGCTAAGCAAGATATTACCACTGAGGGAGACTGGGTGAAAGATACCTAGACTTTTTCTGTATTATCTCTTAACTGCATGTGAATCTAAAATTGCCTCAATAATTTTTACGTGATTAAAGAGGAAAATTTTTGAAAGAAGTGATGAAAATTGGGGATAGGCAAAGAAGATCTACTTCCTAAAGGAGAAAACCAAAACCTACAGAACAGAGCAAATATTACAGACTGTCATTCAAGAAAAAAGTTTCCTGAAAAAAATAAATAACAGTATACAACATATCTGAGAATATTAGCCCAGAACAACTGGGCTAGAAATGCTGTGACAATAATAATAAGGCATAGTCTCGTAAAATTGCTGGACTTTAAAAAGGCAGTGCGTGCTCAGTTGTGTCCAATTATTTGCAACCCCATATACTGTAGCCCACCAGGCTCCTCTGTTCATGGGATTTCCCAGGGAACAATACTGGAGTAGGTTGCCATTTACTTCTCCTTAAAAAAGGCAGAAGTGGGGGTAATTATTTAGCTAGAAAGAGAACACACGATTTATACAGGAAAGAAAATTAAATTGTCATCACATTTTTGACAGCAATTTTTGCATGAAAAGAAAATGGGAGAAGCCCTTTTAATATATTCCAGGAAGAAAAAAGTGTGAGTCATGGCTTTTATATACAGCAAAAACTGATTTTCTAGTGTAAAGGGCAGATAATCGTCCATATTATCAACATGGAAGATTTCAAGAGACACTGATTGCACAGCCCTTCCTAAGCACTGTGCTAAAGAACAAGCTTCATACAACTAAAATGACTCAAGAGGCATCACTATAAGGGCTGGCAGTGGGCAATAAATATGCAGTTACCCAGAGAACTAAGGCTAAATGACAGCAAAGGAGAAAGTGCAGTGTGTGATGGATATATGTTCTGACAATATAAATATAGTGCACTATTTTTAAAATGGAGTGATTGACACTTATATGAAATATATACAGTAGGCAAATTCATAGAGACAGAAAGTATATTAGAAGTTACCAGGGGGTGAGGTAGCAGGAAATGGGGAGTTATTACCTAAAGGCTACAGAGCTTCTGTTCTGGGTGATGAGAAACTTGGAAACAGATGGTGGTGATGGTCGCACAATACTGTGAATATAATTAAGGCCACTAAACTGTACACTTCCAAGTGGTTAAAATGGCAAATTTTATGTTATATATATATATATTTTTAACTGAAATAAAAAACAATGGGGGATGGTTAACAGGAAGAACATTAGCAAAATGGTTTTAATGCTTCAGTAATTATTACTACTGGTATTCTTACACTGTTGTGGTGTAATATGGGACATTAAAAAAAAGAGTAATCATGGGATGTTCTAATTTCAGCTTCTTCAATGTCTTTGGTGAGGGAGAAAAGGAGATATAGATGTAACACAGGTGAAGTTCAGTAAAAGCTCAACTGTAGTCTTGAAGCTGAATTGTATCAATTGAGGAGGTATTTTACTATTTTCCTGGTGGCTTCCCTGGTGGCTTCCCTGGTGGCTAAGACAGTAAAGCATCTGCCTACAATGCGGGAGACCCGGTTTCTATCCCTGGGTTGGGAAGATCCTCTGGAGAAGGAAATGGCAACCCACTCCAGTACTCTTGCCTGGAAAATCCCATGGACAGAGGAGCCTGGTAGGCTACAGTCTATGGGGTCGCAAAGAGTTGGACACGACTGAGTGACTTCACTCACTTTACTATCTATTTATAGATAGAGCTATCTAGATACAGATTCAGTTCAGTTCAGTTCAGTTGCTCAGTCGTGTCTGACTCTTTGCAACCCCATGGACTGCAGCACGCCAGGCCTCCCTGTCCATCACCAACTCCTGGAGTTCACTCAGACTCACGTCCATTGAGTCAGTGATGCCATCCAGCCATCTCACCCTCTGTCGTCCCCTTCTCCTCCTGCCCCCAATCCCTCCCAGCATCAGAGTCTTTTCCAATGAGTCAACTCTTCGCATGAGATGGCCAAAGTACTGGAGTTTCAGCTTTAGCATCATTTCTTCCAAAGAAATCCCAGGGCTGATCTCCTTCAGAATGGACTGGTTGGATCTCCTTGCAGTCCAAGGGACTCTCAAGAGTCTTCTCCAACACCACAGTTCAAAAGCATCAATTCTTTGGTGCTCAGCTTTCTTCACAGTCCAACTCTCACATCCACAGGAAAAACCATAGCCTTGACTAGATGGACCTTTGTTGGCAAAGTAATGTCTCTGCTTTTCAATATGCTCTCTACATTGGTCATAATTTTCCTTCCAAGGAGTAAGCGTCTTTTAATTTCATGGCTGCAGTCATCATCTGCAGTGACTTTGGGGCCCCAAAAAATAAAGTCTGACACAGTTTCCACTGTTTCCCCATCTATTTGCCATGGAGTGATGGGACCAGATGCCATGATCTTCGTTTTCTGAATGTTGAGCTTTAAGCCAACTTTTTCACTCTCCTCTTTCACTTTCATCAAGAGGCTTTTTAGTTCCTCTTCACTTTCTGCCATAAGGGTGGTGTCATCTGCATATCTGAGGTTATTGTTATTTCTCCCGAGAATCTTGATTTCAGCTTGTGCTTCTTCCAGCCCAGCGTTTCTCATGATGTACTCTGCACATAAGTTAAATAAGCAGGGTGACAATATACAGCCTTGACGTACTCCTTTTCCTATTTGGAAGCAGTCTGTTGTTTCATGTCCGGTTCTAACTGTTGCTTCCTGACCTGCATACAAATTTCTCAAGAGGCAGGTCAGGTGGTCTGGTATTCCCATCTCTTTCAGAATTTTAGAAGAGGTGCCAAGAATGCACAGAAGAACTGTACAAAAAAGATCTTCATGACCCAGATAATCATGATGGTGTGATCACTCACCTAGAGCCAGACATCCTGGAATGTGAAGTCAAGTGGGCCTTAGAAAGCATCACTACGAACAAAGCTAGTGGAGGTGATGGAATTCCAGTTGAGCTATTTCAAATCCTGAAAGATGATGCTGTGAAAGTGCTGCACTCAATTTGCCAGCAAATTTGGAAAACTCAGCAGCGGCCACAGGACTGGAAAAGGTCAGTTTTCATTTCAATCCCAAAGAAAGGCAATGCCAAAGAATGCTCAAACTACCACACAATTGCACTCATCTCACACGCTAGTAAAGTAATGCTCAAAATTCTCTAAGCCAGGCTTCAGCAATACATGAACCGAGAAATTCCAGATGTTCAAGCTGGTTTTAGAAAAGGCAGAGGAACCAGAGATCAAATTGCCAACATCTGCTGGATCATCGAAAAAGCAAAAGAGTTCCAGAAAAACATCTATTTCTGCTTTATTGACCATGCCAAAGCCTTTCACTGTGTGGATCACAATAAACTGGAAAATCCTGAAAGAGATGGGAATACATTGTGATTGGGAAATACCATTTCTCACTAAAACGAACTAGGGCTTCTTGGAGAAACGGCTGATTTCAGAGTTCGGACAAGGCTTGGACAACATCAGTCTGAAGAACCTTGTCATATGAGAGAGGTAGAAAGCCATCACTGACTATGAGGCCAGAGTCAAGACAATATGAAAAATCCATTTTCATATTCGCTTCTTACTTCAGTCTCGCCAGGAGAGAGGACAGTGATTCCCCAGTATCACAGCCTAAAAGTTCCAAGAGAAAGAGTCAGGGTTTCTTTCCTGGAGGTTGACTTCTGGGGCTGCCAGGGAGCATGTCCTGACCCAGGGTGGGAAGGACACAGCATGCCTCCTCCTGCCTCCACGAGCTTTACATCATGGACACTGCTCCATCCCAGGGCATCTACGGTGGCTTGGCCATTTGCTATTCTCTGTCTGACAGCCAGAAATGATCAAGAAATGTGCGTTTATCAGACACTGCTGTAAATTTGCTTGATACATATTTTTATATAAATGTACCCTAAAGCATGAAACAACTAGCAATCTCATAAACTAGAAAAGAAATACAATGAGGACAATAAATGCCCTTCTTTTAAATCAAATGTGCTTTTCCAGATGTATGCAAATAAATGATAAATCATTTCACCTAGAGGGCTACCATAAATATATAAAACTGTCAACGTCTACATGATTAAATTACATGTAAAAAATCATGTCCTGGATGCAAAATAAAACATTTTCTCTCTGTGGGAAACCAACCGGGTGGAGTATAGGACCAGACCACATGAAGAAGAGGAGCCATTTATAACCTAGAGATTTTACAAGTATTTTTCAAATGCCTTTGGGTACTGATAGAAATTCTGTATTATACTTATAGTGTCAATGGCCATCTGCTTCGACAGAGTGTTTAAAAAGAAATGGAGAAATTGTGGTAAATCTGTCTTCAAACTTAGAGGTGAGGGTCTCTATTCCTGTGTTCAGACAAGCTGGGTGACTCCTCCCTGTGGGGTTGATTGCAGCTCAGCACAACCCCTGGAAAGGCTGTTTCAGTTCCCCTTCGGCGAGCAGGGACTCTACGGACTCTCTAATATAGAACCCGTGGTCACGGGTGCTCTTTGGCAGGGGTTTCTAGCATCCACTCACAGCTAAGGAAAAATTGTCAGTGGATAGAGACCATCACAGTTCTCTGTTGATGAGGCGAGGGTCTGGGGTTCTCTCCTATAGCAGGTCTGTCGGCAAATTTTTTTTCCTTTTTCATTTCACCATCCTATGTCACAGGCTTCCCTGGTAGTAGCTCAGCTGGTAAAGAATCCGCCTGCAGTGCGGGAGACCGCGGTTCGATCCTGGGTCAGGAAGCTCCCCTGGAGAAGGGATAGGCTACCCACTCCAGTATTCTTGGGCTTCCCTGATGGCTCAGCTGGTAAAGCATCCACCTGCAATGTGGGAGACCTGGGTTCGACACAGAAGGGAACAGGTACCCACTCCAGTATTCTGGCCTGGAGATTTCCATGGACTGTATAGTCCATGGGGGTCACAAAGAGTTGGACATGACTGAGCGACTTTCACTACCATGTCACAGGCTAGCCACCATTCAAGAGTCCAGATGAAAGAGAGAAGTTGAATCCACTTATTGCCACACTTGGGAAAATGCCAACAAGGGAGTCCCATGTTTGAACATCTGATGATGATATGCTATATCCGAGACAATACAACCTGTCAAATGAAGACCCGATCCCTTCCTCAGAGAGGTGAGAAAGGAATGAGTCACAAGGGAGATGGCTAGGGCAATGAGGAGGTTGTCCTGTGCTGACCACCCCAGGTTCCACCCAAGGCGTCTCTCAGAATACCTGTCAAAGATCCTCTGTGGCTGCATCACGCTGTTGACCACATGGGTCATGTGATCTTGGGCCGCGACCACTTCCGGGGGAGGGTTGTATTTATTCACGGCCGAGATCTTTTCCAAAATTAGAAATGCAAAGGGGAAAAAAAATTCATTGTACAAGAAAGACAAGACTTTCTTTACTGAAATGTTCTAGACATGCAACCAGGAATCTGTGTTCTGGGTTCATGTCTACTCTAGCTTTCCTAAAACCTAAAGAATGATAATTCTTTCAAAATATTGAACTGGAACCCCTTGGTCACCTATTTCTTTATATTTTCTGGTTTGGGGGAAAAAGCAAAAAAAAAAAACCTCAAAAGTCTAAGATTACCTTTAATACAGTAAATGTTTCAACTTTTACTAAGAGAAGAATAAAATTCTTAGTTCCAGATTTCAGGTAGCTGTTATTGTAGAAGTTTTCCTCCTGCCATCATACCAAGAACTATTCCTATTATCTCAAATTCTACTAAACCTCCTCCTCTTTTAATATAACTTTCTCTTTTCCAAAGATACAGGCCTTTTCCTCATGACAGACAGTTGTCTGTTCCCCGGCTTTGCTATCACTCTAAATACAGTATACTTGTCTACCACATCTTTATCTAATGTGTGGTTTTGAATGTTATCCCCTTTGCAAAACATTAAAGGGAAAGAGAAATCTAATAAGTGCCTCTGAGTGTGAGAATAATAACAGACCAGCATCTATAACTATTTTTAACCAAGATTTCAGAAAGACATTTATGAACTGGAATATATCTGCCTCTCTGCATATTTATACCTGCTCTTTCACGCCCATCTCAACTTTGCATCAGGTGTAAGAAATCCCTCATTAGTAGAGATCTCAGCTGACACCTGTCACGACAGCATGACAAATTGGCTACCACAGGTATGGTGTGGGGAGGCAGGTGCTAGCATTCAAGGTCTGGTTACTCTCAAGTTGCGTGTCCAGAAAAGAATCATTATCTTAAAGAGGAGAATAAAGGATTTAAAAAACCAGAGTAGTGATTTGAGTCCTTTACAGTGATGTGGTAGAATGACATTGTAATTCATTTCATTATTAAGTGAAGATTTAGAGGAACACAGAATCATACATCCCCCACATATGATAATTTTCCAAACTTATAGTCAGCCTTACAGCTGCCAGCCTAGGTACATGAAGGCTGCTTCTGTCTCCCATGGCCAGTCTCCTTACTGTACCAAAAGCAGGGCTTTCACTGCGTTTGTGTTGACACTCAGCTCTGCAGAGGGTTAAACAACTAGACTCTAGGACAAGGAAATGCTCCTTAAATAAATAATGAATGAGCATACGGTTATATGCTCATTTCTGGATTGCAATGGTCCTGCAGCAGACGGCATGAGCTTTTGAACCTATCAACTCATAAACATGTGAAATATGACTACATACCTTTTCGTCTACTTTAATCTTCTTCTGATCCAATTCTGTTAATCGGAGTAGCATAAAAATGACGAAGGACCAATAGTCAGGTTTTTCCTGTTTAAAATATCAAGAGGGTTATTTTGTTACCTTCCTTTTCCCAAATTAAAAAGCAGTAGCAGTCTGCTTTCATGAGCCAAGGCCTTTTACCCACGAATGCTGTCATTCACACACACACACACACACACACACACACACACACACACACACTAGGTTTTCACATTTTCACAATTGCAGTCCCCTGATATTAACAACTCAAATGCAGACTCTGCCTTGTAACTTATAAAGCTTTTCAAATGTGTGATCTTGTTAATCTCCCTGTGAGATAGGCAGGACAAACCTGATTATCTTCATCTCTAAAGAGAAAAACACCTAAGGCTCAGGGAGGTGGAGTATTTCATCTGATGTTCCATGGCCAGTGACTGAAACCCTATCTTCTAACTTAAAGGAGTTTCATTATTATAATAGTAGCAGTCCTTATGATTAATTCCTCATTATTTCTTTGTGTTGTTTTATATTAATTTTGTATCATTAATTATGACTGTTTTACAATAATAAAATGATATTCATTTATAGGACAGTTCCCTTAATACTCTATCATCTGCTGTGTTAGGACTATCTGCTTTTTAGAAATATAATTAGTTACATTGTATCAAGAAGCTACGTCTCTTTGAAGGGAAAGATATTAAGTGGGTGATGCATTTTGTAGATGAGAATACACATGAAATGAATATACAATGGCATCTTTTGTGTACTTCAAAGTGCATATGTGGGAGGGGCTTATAAATAAATGAGGTAACATTGTGAAAGGGTTTGGGCTATTTATTTATGCAAACACCTGGATGCTCTTTATGGGTCTGAAACTGGGAGGGATGGCCACTTTAAACCCCTTCCTTTCCAGGGGACGCTTTTACAGTGTCTGCCATTATTCCCATACCAAGCGTTGTTTTTACTTTCAGACTGTACTTTTCATTTTTCATTTTGATTTTTTGCCTGCCTAGTTATGTTTCTCAAGTCATACACGCACAAAGAAAGGTACTCAGAGATACATACAAATTCGAGAATCTACGGCAAAGTGAGCAAAGGATATAGATTCAAAGGGGAATGAATGACATTTGCACAAAGAGGGAGGGACAGAGTTGAGCAGAAAGGATCTATCATTGGTGACAAAAAAGAGAGGACCCAGAAAAAAGAAAAAGCCTGGATCTTTGATATCCAAAGGTGAAGAATCACTAGGATATAAATGATTTTTTTCCTATAATCATTTTACAATGCCAGTTTTACAGCAATCGCCAGGATAATTTCTTTAGGTGTCTAATCTTAGACTTCTCCCTGATATAAAATAGGAGCCACATTCCATCTACACCTCAGGCTGCTAAGTCGCTTCCATCGTGTCCGACTCTGTGCGACCCCAGAGACGGCAGCCCACCAGGCTCCCCCATCCCTGGGATTCTCCAGGCGAGAACGCTGGAGTGGGTTGCCATTTCCTTCTCCAATGCATGAAAGTGAAAAGTGAAAGTGAAGTTGCTCGGTCGTGTCCGACCTTCAGCGACCCCATGGACTGTAGCCCACCAGGCTCCTCCGTCCATGGTATTTTCCAGGCAAGAGTACTGGAGTGGGGTGCCATTGCCTTCTCCACACCTCAGGCATTCTTACACTAAAAAGACATTGCTCTATAATCTCAATAGGTCCCTCTTGATAATCTTTGTTACCATGTGGATGAGTCACAAATGGTCATACAGAGTAGACAACTAATATTCAATTTCAGGCTTTACCTGCACCAGTGGTGGAGCACGGGTATGACTTTGCTTACCCTTCTAATAGAGAATGGTGATAAACACACTGTATTCACATTCTTCATGTTCTATCAAAAGTATTTCATAAAGAAGAATTCCAAGAATGTTCTCATCCCTAACCCCCACCCTCAAAACAAAGGACGTCTTACCCGAATTGGATTTCTCAGAAGATTGAGAACTCGAAGGAGAGGTAGGTTTTCAATGTATTCTATTTCACCCAGCTCAGCAACCTGTTTAACAGAAAAACAAACACACACACACAGAGACAATATTATCAACAGACTAAATGTACCAAGACAACAGAGAACATAATATAAGAGGAGCTACACTGGATCCTTTAAACTCAACTTATTTTAAAAATTGCTCTTGTGAATATCTAGCTTTTCAATGAGAATTCCATAAAGTCACACAGAACAAGAGAATAACTGCATATTCCTTCAATAAATGTAAACTCACAGTCACATTTTCTTTTCTCCCCTCTGGATAGAAAACAGTGAGGTGGACAGATGTTCCTCATCTCATCCACATTTAAGGCAGGAATAAAATAGTATGTAGAAACAGAGAAAATGCAACAAAGGCACGCATGGGCTATGCGGCTCTCCCCATCACTCATCCTATCTAGCCTCCAGTTCCCCAGTCCCCTCCCCACCACTGGTTCTGCAGGTTATTGTGGTTATTTGTGACTGGGGAAGCCTTCTTACTGCATGCAGCTCTATCATTTTATCAATGAGGTCACTGTTTTAAGAAAAGATAAAAATGGCAAGTTGCATGACATATTTCTTGATGTCAATGTTACATGACTTCACCTGAAAACTCTTTGCTAAACTGTACATTTATGAGTTATACATAACTCTTGAGAAGACTCTCAAGAGTCTTCTCCAACAACATGGTTCAAAAGCAACAATTCTTCGGCTGTGTAGATCACAACAACTGTGGAAAATTCTTAAAGAGATGGGAATACCAGACCACCTTACCTGCCTCCTGAGAAACCAGTATGTAGGTCAAGAAGCAACAGTTAGAACCAGACATGGAACAATGGAATGGTTCAAAATTGGGAAAGGAGTACATCAAGGCTGTATACTGTCACCCCGATTATTTAACTTATATGGAGAGTACATCATTTGAAATGCCAGGCTGGATGAAGCACAAGCTAGAATCAAGGCTGCCAGGAGAAATATTAATAACCTCAGATATGCAGATGACATCACCCTTATGGCAGAAAGCAAAGAGGAACTAAAGAGCCTCTAGGTGAAGATGAAAGAGAAGAGTGAAAAAGCTGGCTTAAAGCTCAACATTCAAACAGCTAGGATCATGGCATCTGGTCCCATCACTTCATGGCAAATAGATGGGGAAACAATGGAAACATTGACAGACTTTATTTTGGAGGGCTCAAAAATCCCTGCAGATGGTGACTACAGCCATGAAATTAAAAGATGCTTGCTCCTTGCAAGAAAAGCTATGACCAACCTAGACAGCATGTTAAAAAACAGAGACGTTACTTTGCCAACAAAGGTCCGTCTAGTCAAAGCTATGTTTTTTCCAGTAGTCATGTATGGATGTGAGAGTTGGAGTATAAAGAAAGCTAAGGGCTAAAGAATTGATATGTTTGGATCGTAGTGTTGGAGAAGACACTTGAGAGTCCCTTGGACTGCAAGGAGATCCAACCAGTCCATCCTAAAGGCGATCAGTCCTGAGTGTGCACTGGAAGGACTAATGCTGAAGCGGAAGCTCCAATACTTTGGCCACCTGATGAGAAGAACTGACTCATTGGAAAAGACCCTGATGCTGGGAAAGATTGAAGGCAGGAGGAGATGGGGATGACACAGGATGAGATGGTTGGGGTGCATCACTGACTCGATGGACATGAGTTTGAGCAAGCTCCAGGAGATGGGTAAGGACAGGGAAGCCTGGCGTTCTGCAGTCCATGGGGTCGCAAAGTCAGACACGACTGAGTGACTGAACAACAACAACCACAAAACCATATGAAGAGATTTGGAACCTGGTCTTATGACTTCTTAGGTCTTATGACTTCTTAAGTCTAATAATTTCATGAAGTCTATGACTTCATAAGACATATGGGACAGTGAACAAACGCATTAAGCTTAGAAGTTGACCATTTAATATGCAAGTCACATGAAAATGAGGAACAGTTTTTCCTGTTATTAAAAATCCACTCTTGCCAGACTTAAAGACTGTCCTTTTTTTGATTTTTAGAAATATAACAGCTAATGGAAGCTCACTGGAGAAAGTCATTAGATTCAGCTGATGAGCACCATCACGGCTGAACAGAGAAACGTCTCCTCAGAAATTCATCTTATACTCTCTATGTCTCTTTTAGGGTCAGGCAGACTTTTCATTTTCAAGAAGTAAATAATCAACTTACTTGTGAGATCTTTCCCAAAAATACAACAAAGTACTCAAGATGAATAAAATCACAAAGTAGATCTTATCGCAGAAGAAGTGAGCTACAGGTACCAACTGAATATATCATTATTAGGAGCATACATGCTTTATTAAAAATAAAATATAATTCAGAGTGAAAGCCAATTGATATAATTTGTGAAGTAATGTGTGCATTAAGCCAGAATGGAAATCTGAATAAGTCCAGTCTCCAAATGTATCCAAGTTGCAAACATAGGCTATTGTTACAAATAGGATATGAGAATTCACTTCCTGGGTCTCTTCTCATTAAATGGAGGCAACACCAGCCTGAGGCTATTCTCTTGGCTCCAGTTTCCCTGCTCTGACATGTCAGACATTCCTAATGCAATCTTTCTACCCCAAATTTCACATGAACATATCTACTTCACAAAGTCATGCGCCCTTGGTTGCAGTTTAAACCTTCAAAATTATGAAATCAGGAATGCTTAAAAGCTAAGAATCACTATTTATTAAAAAAATAAAAAAGCCCTTCACCTATTGCTCCAGGAGGGTTTCTAGAATATTTCTGAGCTGGCATTGCATGTGATAGCACTTGAGACATTAATAATGGGTCCTAATATGTTCTCTTATGTAGACACTAAAACCAAGACACTTAAAGTATGACATTACCTTATTATCCTCGAGGTTGATCACTTCCAAGAAATCATGACCCTCTAAGCCTTGGAGGCTACTGATCTGATTCTGGCTCAGATCGAGGATCTGCAGGACTCTTAGGTCATCCAAACCTGTCATCTTCTCAATCTGGTTATTGCTCTAAAATTGATAAAAATACACTTAATGTCCTAAAGAGAAAACTGCAGTGACAAGTTTTCATTCTGGGTACACTGCCTCAAACCTCTTAAAATCAGTAAGACATTCTTGTCTCCCTCTATTCCCATCATTCACCTCCCTAAACACATATACATACATCATAGAAAGAAATCACGGTATTTCAGCTGGAAGACTCAGAACTTAATATTTTTTGCTAGAGATAAGCAGATAAATGTTCATAGGAACATTGTTCAGTAAGAAAGACAAAAGCTAGGCAGTATAAAATTTGGACATTGCTAACCTCAAGCCTAATGGCAGCATGACTCCATGCTCCTCTTTAGAAATATAAATTTAACAACAATTCTTTCATGGCCATTTTAACAAACCACTTGAATGCTACAACTCCCACATCTACTCTGTCTTCAGAAATATTCTGAATATAATCACTTCATATCACAAGGTTTGTGGCAGTCTGATATATGCTTCTGCTTATTCATGCTCTTGGTACCTTTCTCTCCTCTTGAATCCAGGCTGCACCTATGACCTGCCTTCACCCAAAGAATATGGCACAAGTGTCCTAGTTACAAATCTAAGACATAAGAAGGCCTGGCAGTGGCTCCTTTTGTGTTTTGGAGCCCTGAGCTGCCATGTAAGAACTCTAGCTCCTCTAGAAAGAATCTGTGGAGATGTTAAACAGAGAGGAGCCCTGAGACTAGAGAGAGAGAAGAAACTCAGCTACTGTAGCATCTCCGCTGAGCCCAGCCCCCAGTCAATCTGCTAGCTGGACAAGGCAAGACCAGCAGAACCACCCATCTGAGCCCAGCTCAGATTACAGAACTGCAAAATAACAAAATGGTTCACTAATAGAATTTCTCAACACCACTACATTTTGGGGTGGCATGTTTTACAACAATACATACACAAACTAAGTTCTTAAATAATTCACACATAAACATCTTCTTAGACAACACCATGAAACAGAGAAAGATATAGGACTTAAATGTTGTTCTCTTTTCCAACCCCCATGAACCCATAACACAAATTATGGTGGTAACAACAATTTGCATTTTCTTGTACATTTCCCAACACATGCAAAATTCCTTGTGCTCATTAGTCTTTGAAGTATAAGAATATGTCCCAGTAAAGCTAAACTCTGAGTTGAGAATCACAGTAAAGAGTAATTTTGAGATTTCAACTAATGCCATGTTATACCCATCCTTAACCTTTTAAAACTTTTACTGACCACTTTATAACTAAAAAATTTTAGTATTCTCTACCATCTATAATATTTTTCCTGGTACATGTTTCCTGATACATTTAATAGTAAGAGCTCATTTTCACCCAATTTTTCATAAGATTTCACTTTAATAATGAGCAAGATTTATATTCATTAATATAATTTTATGGTTCTTTAAAATATATTAATAAAATGTTGATAATCTATAAAGCTGGATGATAGTACATGGGATTCATTAAACTATTCCCTTTATTTTTATATATGTCTGAAAAATTCCATAATGAGAAGGAAGAATACTAATGACCCCATTTGCCTAAGTCAAATTTCCTACTGTTCAAAAAAGTTCTAGAAAGAGTAATAGAAAAAGGAAAGGAAAAAACTACACTGAACATAATGTCCATATTAATTTAACTTATTGAAATAGGACCTCAATATCCTATTTAAAATATACCCACATATCAAGTTTATACATAATACACTTCTTCCTAAAGACTTTTGATGTGCCATAGATGTGGAAGATAAACTGTAATTCTTTTTTAGTGTGTCTCTGATGGCTTTCAAAGTGGTAGATGCTCAAGAGCAGAGTAAGGCATAGAAATGTTTAATTAGATAGTCTACGGTCATAAAAGAAAGCAGAACTTGAGAAATATGTCAAATCAGAATTTGAGTTGAAAGTCATCTAGTCAAATCTTTTATCCAATGATGAAAACCCGATACGTCTCTGCTCAAAGCGTATGGCCAGTTTCTGCAAGAACAGTTCCTCTTGCATGTTTCATCATGTTGAGCAGGGAAAAGGGAGCAGTTAGAGAGAAACTGTTTTATTAAATAAATGAAATGAGAAATAGTCTCAATCTCCCAAGTTGGGAGGGGAAAAAAAAAACAAATGACTTTTACTGAGACACAATGATTTTTTGAAGTTTGGAATGGATTGCCCTTACTTGCTAAAGGAGGTGGCTGGCAGAACAGACCATGAGTGAACCACATTTTCCCTTAATATTTATTGTAGAAGTTGATGGTAGGGAATTAACAATTGGTTTGTATAGTGAATGGCTCTTTTTTTTCCTCTGAATTTATCTCAATAAAGGGAATTACTTTCAGCAGTACAATTGTTTTACTGATACCACAATTTTTTAAAAAAGCATGAAAAACTATTGAAACAAATGAGTCTCATTTTATGTATTTTATTAATATATGGAAAAGAAAACTTTACCATTCTCAAAAATTTTAAGGAAAATGAATGATGGAAAATTCTGTATTTTCTAGTTAATCTTGGATGACGGGAAAGGGAATGGGGAACAATCCATCTAATCTACTTGTAGGAAAAGTAAGTTTTTTAATGCTTTTTCTAAAAGCTGCTTGAGATGAAACTGTCAACACAGTTTACTTATTCAGTTACTGAAACAAAGTCTTACGATAAAAGTGCTATGTGTTGTTATTCTTAATAATGAGCTGAATTCTCATTGCCTTATGCACAGCTGTGTATCTCTTTCCGCATATCATGCTCTACTTAAAGTGAACAGGAATGCAATGTAAAAAGATACATAAAGAAAAGGATAAAGTTGTAACAAGCTGCAAATTGAATAGAACATACTGCCAAGAATCCTTCAAATTATCGTAATTTTTAAATGTGACTTTCTTTTATAATTTTTAAGTTTGCAATTTGACTTGCCGAAGTCATTTTCATTTACAGCTTTGCCACTGTGCCTTGGTGGACAGAAAACATGAAACTTCCGGGGAATAATTAAACTTTACCACGTCTCTACTGGCAATCAGTAGTGTGCCCTCATCTAATTCACCGTAAGGAGTGAAGAGTCCTGAAAAAGCACTTCAGGCTTCAAGCTCGGGGAAAGAAAAATTAACACATAGCCAACCATCAGCTGTCTGTAGTTAAACAAGACAGAAATAATGCATCATATTTGTAAAAAATCTGCAGATAACAGAATTTAAACAACAGTTCGACAATCTTCTGTGGGATATTAACTTAAGAAATTAATAAATTACTAGTCTCATGGCTTAAAATCCCTGCCTATCCTGTGACAGATAAAATGAAGAATAGAAAAGCCATCCAAGGGTAAGAAAGAAGAAGAAAGACTCCTACATCATCCACAAACTACTTTATCAGCCCCCAAACTAGTGAGCTAGACTATTACTTCAAAAATACTGTATTTTTGGTTGGAACTAATATGATCCTGCTGATTTTTAAGTAAGTTGTCTGTGTTTTCTTTCAGTCATAGTCAGAGAGCATGTCATATAGCTTAAGGATAGTGCTCTTCATGGGGAAAAAATTTAAAATATTAACTTTCTGAAGGAAATTGTTCATTTATTCTCAGCCAGAGAGAATAAGTGAACTTTATTTATTCATTCATAATAAATTATGAATAAATTTATTCATAATTCTGGTTTTCTAGAATGGGAGACTAGCATATAGTGATATAAAAGGATTGCCAAAATTCAGTGCCCAGTGGTTCATTTGAAAGTAATGAAGGTTTTTTTTTTGCAATGATGCTTTAACTGCAATAAATATTACACTTCTTCATGTTGTTTAGTCACTAAATCATTTCCGACTCTGCAACCCCATGGACAGTAGCCTGCCAAGTTCCTCTGTTCATGGCATTTCCCAGGCAAGAATACTGGAGTGAGTGCCATTTCCTTCTCCAGGGGATCTTTCCGACCTAGGGATCAAACCTGTGTCTCTTGCATTGGCAGGTGGATTCTTTACCGCTGAGCCACCAAGGAAGTCCAAATATTATGCTTAAATATGTTTAAATATTATTGCATTAATAAGACATTATAACTATATTCTTAACAGGTGCTAAAAGTATGCCTTTCTTTCTTAGTGGTAAAGTCAGTCTTTTAAAAAATGGAATTTGTATTCCAAGTTAGAAAATCATTTTACTTTAAGCATGAAATATTCATCAAACACACATAAACAAACCAGATATGAAAAGGAGCAAACAAAATGGAAGATCACGACATTACATAAAGAAACTAGCTCTTTATAAAACTGAAAAATCCTAGCTATCATTCATATATTTACTAAGACATTAATTGGTACTTCTATAAAGAATAATACTTTTGGTAGACTCACCAGACAAAGTATTTTGATTGGTAACATGCCTAAGCCATTAATGGTTGTGATCTTGTTGTTGGCCAAACTAAGGTAGGTAAGGCTGCTGCACAGCTCTAGTCCACTGATTTCAGTTATCTCATTGCCTGTACACCACGACTATGTTTAAGGAAAATGTTACTGGAAACATTTTGAAGAAACAATGAATCAGTGTCAAATCATCATTAGAAAAATGACAACCGCATAAATAAAAAGTACTACATGCCCAATACAAAGCATGCCACATCTTAAAATATTTTTTATATGTAAGCTAATACTTACATGGGGAAAACACGTGAAAAAGAATGGATGTAAATATGTGTGTGTGTGTGTATGTATACATATACTTCACATATATCAACTTAGCAACATACCTGATTCACTTTGCTGTACACCTGAAACACATTGTAAATCAAATCTACTCCAATAAAAACTTTAAAAAAAAAAAAAAAAGAAAAGAAAGAAGTTAGTCCTAGCAGTACTTATTTATTTTTTTTTAAAGGAACAGCTTTTGAGTGCACTCAGTTGCATTTGTGTTCATATGTGACTCATTTAATTGGTGAGGAAAAAGCAATCGCCAGAAGTGAAACCACCAGGGTGGTTCAAAGCTGCCTCTTTGGCAGCATTTTTCCTTTGCTCCCTTAATGGTCTTCATGGGAAACTCTTGTACTTTCCTACAGGCAGAACTTCTGAATCCAGGGTTGTCCTGGGGAAGTACACGTGCTTTATCATCCCCATAACTGGGAAAATAGCCCGGGAGATGTCATCTGCAGAAAATGGGTCATGTGAGAAAATTTGGAGAGGAACAGCTTTTTGGCAAATTTCCAGGATTTAATGTCATTCTCCACCAAAGCTCAGTTTTCCTTCCCAAGTAGCCTAAGACATCACCATTTTCTCAGCCAACTGTCATCTTCAGGGCGTCCAGTCATCACCAAGACCTGGCATTTTTTGCTTTAAAACATCTCTTCAAACATGCCATTGTTTTTCATCTCCAGCTTAATTCAGCTTTGATACAAGTGCGTACCTCTAACCTACATTTCTTCTTGTCTTCAAGTCATCTTACACCCTATAGTCAGGTTAAATTTTTTTCAAAATATTGACTGGTTATCATGCTTAATTAACAAATTCTTACAGGACAAATTCCAAAATCTTCACTCTGGCATTTAAGACCCTTTACTTTAAGCAAAAGCTATTTATTTGAATTTCATCCCCATTAGAATCCAGTGAGAATTTTCCAGTTCTGCCAGGTCCATCTTCTTAATAGTTCAGGAATTTACATTTGACTTTCTTTTTTTTTATACACTGCTTTCCTAATTATTTCTAAAATCTGCTCATTCTTCAGGATTTAATTTAAAATTCCACTTTTTAAGTTTTCTCTTTTTTTAACATTTGCTTTAGACTGGCATATTAAGCATTGCTTTTTGATGAATAGCCTCATTTCTCTATTACTTTTTAATTACATAAATAAGTACGAGTGACAGGCTTGGAGAACGTATATTCACAACATACAGAGTAGACAAAGAATTAAGTATCTAGAAAATATAAAGATCACAATAGCCCAACAGAAAATGGGGAAAGAATATAATCAAGAAATTCTCAGAAGAGAAAATCCAAGTGGCTAACATAACATAACAGGGAAAAGGAAATGGTAAGCCACTCCAGTATTTTTGCCTGGGAAGTCCTATGGATAGAGGGCTACAGTCCATGTGGTCACAAGAGTCAGACACAACTTAGCAACTACACCACCACCGCCAACATAAAAAACATATGAAAAGACACTCTGCTTCACCTGTAGTCAGGAGAAAGTAAATCAAGATGTTATTCTTTGCCTATCGGTTTGGCAAACATTTTAAAAGTTTTGAAGAATAGATTCTTTCATACCACTGAGTGAGAGGGTTCATTATGGTGCAGCCTCTCTGGAGGCAATCTGGCAGTGTTTATTATAACTGTAAATATCGGGGCAATTCCAATTCTTGGTATTCACTCTAGACAAACTGTTTCTTCCCCACAGCCTTTTCTGGTCAACTTTGAACACCCCACCTATGGAGATCAATCTCAGAACCAACAAATGCTTTGAAGAGAAAGGAACAGACCGTAAGTATCACAAAAACATACATTTTGCTTCATAATTATCTGCAGTTATCCTAACTCTATTACTTACTAGTTATGTGACATAATTTCTCTCTGCTCAGATTTTTCATCTGTACAATGAAGACAACATCAGGTTGCCATGAAGCCCAAAAGTTAGATCATGAGGAAAAAAATTTAGAAAATAGGTGTGAATGAGTTGTACAAACTATCAAGTACCTCACACTTACAAGATGTTATTGTTACTAAATTACAAGCACATGAGGCTAAGGAATCATATCCTCTGCCTCCTGGCCAATAGCACACAAATAAGGATTCAGGCCAGGATGGATTCTGAAAGAACAAGGCCAGAGACAGCTGTTAATTAAGAAACTAAGAGCAATGATGAGAAAATACTGCCAAATGAACTGGAAATTCCTCGATTTTCCTCACAGGGTCCAGATTCAATCCTTAGGCGGAAGCATAATTCTGCTTATTGTTAGCACGCATTTCAAAACCACTTTCACAAAGCTTCCCGCCAGACTAGCCCTACAGACAGACATTTATGCTCATAAACACGATCCTTCTTTCTGCTTCCATTTTCTTTGAGCTGTTTAAATAATCACTCCATAGATGAATTAAAATATCCTCAGAGTAGCAGTCTTTGGTAAGAAAAATTAAGCACGGAAAACTTCAAATGGACAACGGTTTCACTCTAGCCCAGGAAGCAATAGTCTCTTACGTCCTATTTCAGGAGCCCTAGGGTCTTGGTAGCTCAGCTTCAGCAGAAATGAAGATACTCAGTTATGATGGAGAGTAAAACAAATGCTTGTCAGTGGCTGAGTCAGGAAGGACTCCCATGGGAAGCAGGCAGGAGAAACCATCAAGAGATAATGGGAATTGAAAAGGAAAGCTTGTTGACTGTGTGTATAATGATTTTCCAAGACATGAGAGACTACGTTCAGTTTACTCTCTAGCTTTGAATAGGAGGGAAAGTCATGTATTATGAAGTTAGTGCTGCAAGGGCCAAAAGAAGGAGCAATTCAGATGCCCCCTGCAGTCATGGCCAGGGCTTCTATACTGGGGCAAAGGGTGAGGAATTGACTGAACATCTCTGTTGATAAATACTTCCATTTCACCAAAACCATCTGTTTCCCAACTCTTCACTCCTCTTTAAATTTCAAGGAATTTCAAGCATTATAAATTACAGCTGACCTTTGAAACACAGGTTTGAAATTTATGGGACCACTTATACTTGAGTTGTTTTTTCTTTTTCACTAAATGCATACTACAGTGATACACCGTCTATTGAGCTTGGTTGACTCCACTGATGCAGAACTGTGGCTAACAAAGAACTTACTATAAAGTTCTGTGAGGATATTCGATTGCTCTGGGTTGGTCCCTAACTCTTATCATTATTCAAGGATCAACTGCAATCATGTTCTTAAGAGTACTTTTAACCGTGGTATAAGAGCTTTCTTCACTAATTACTTCCACAGTTACATCATATGTGACTATCAGCAATGACAATAGTCAATATGCAGGACTGGTCCATCCGACGTTCTGAGTTCAGGAATAACTTTATCTCTCCCATCTCATTTTCTTGAGAACCTTCATGAAATGTTACTTGCCCTTCCTCCTAACATTATTCTTTCACATTCTTTAATAGGTCTTGGGACTACCCAGTAAGAAGAAATATAATCAGTTAAGTCATTAAAATGTTACAATGAATTAGTTTACTAGTTTAATTCTCTTAGGTATATTTCAATTTTAAAAGGCCACTATTAGGAGAAAGAGACTCAAAGAACTAAGAATCAACATACTGCATTCTAACTCTAAAGTTTTATGACCCTATGAATAAATCTTTTACTATGGAATGTTAGATCCTCATGGAGACTGAGTGAAGGAACCCAAAGGCACATAAGCATAACTTTCCAGCTAGGGAAAAGCCCAACAATATATTTTTACATTTTGGTGATGCTGTCAGCAGTTCGCAGTGCTTGACATGAATTATTCGCTACTCTGGTATTTGCTCTTATTCATTTGTCTACAATCATAAAATATGGGCCTGGTGTATAGAAAACAGTTACTAAGAAATAAGTAGGAAATCCATCACAATTCTCTTAGTGGCAAGAACCACAGTGATGGCTTTAATCAAAATCAATCCTGAAGGATGTATATCACCTTACCAGTGAAAAATGTTCTTCACTCTGAGAGTGAATCTCTTTAAGAAATGAAACACGCATACACTTTAAATGGCTATGTGATAAAAGTAGTAATTATTCAATGAATTGCAACATAGGAAGAACAATGGAATTCAGAAGACTAGTCTTGGTTCAACCATTTACCAAATAATCTTGGACATGTCCTTGGGTCTTGGGCTTCTCTCTCATAAAATAATAGCACTAAAGACAAAAAAGAAAAAAGAAAAGAAAAAAAAAAATAAACTAACAGCACTAGATGATCCCTAGAGTCCTGTCTAGATTTAAAAATTCTATGAATCAATTTTTCAAAATTTCATGATTTTATAATCATAGAATAAATTCCAGTGAACAATCAATTAGTATATAGGTAAAGAATAAGCTGCATCCTTTCTTAAACCTAAACAAATGTACTTATCCTTGGTAAAGTTTATCTTCTTTCATTTTGGGGTGCTTATCAATTAATCATCAGTTGCCCACCTACAAAGGACAAAATAGTATAATAAACTAAAAAGTTAGTATCGTATAACTGACATTGAGTTATTAACATAATCTACTACAATCACATTGTCAGCACGACTAGTTTGATTAGCTGATTTGTTTTTATTCTAAATAACTGCTTCTAATATTGATAATTATACTTCTAATTTTATTTTAAACAAAGGTGCATTTCTTTCCCCTCAAATAGAAGATAGCTTGAACAAATTTAAACAGTTTAAAATAGGTAACAGCTAAATTTCTAAAGCATTTAAAAAAGGACAAGTAGAATGGTATCAGATTAAAAAAACATGATATTCAAAATATAATAGAAACGGACTGATTAGGTTAGAGCTGTGGATCTCAGAAGTGTGGTTCTCAGACCAGCAATATCAGCATCACCTAGAAATTGGCAGAGGATGAGAAGGTCAGATAGCATGACTGACTCAACAGCCATGAATTTGAGCAAACTCTGGGAGCTAGCGAAGGACAGGAGTGTGGCGGGCTGCCGTCCACAGGGTCACTAAGAGTTGGACACAACTTAGCAACTGAACAACAGGAACTTGTTAGTGATGCAAATTCGCAGGTACCACTCCAGACTTACTTAAGCAAAAGCTCTGGAGGATGGGGACCAGCAATAGGTGTTTTAACAAGCTCTCCAGGGAATTCTGATAGAGCTAAAGTTTGAAGTTTGGTAAATAATAATTTTCAAGGAAATTAATTTCTAATTTTCAAATTTAAAAAATTTTTAATGGAAAATGGGTACATTGTTGGTCATACTCGGCCTGCTTCTATTTACTTTTAAAACTTTGATGAATATTCCTAGAAACACAGGTCAGTGGTAGTCTGATACATGCCTCTGCTTATTCATGCTCTTGTACAGGTGTCTCCTCTTGAATCCAGGCTGCACCCATGACCTGCCTTAACCCAAAGGATATGGCAGAAAAGTCCTGGTTCCAAATCTAAGACTTAAGAAGGCTTGGTAGTGGCCTATTTTGTGTCTTAGAGTCCTGAGCTGCCATGTCTCCTGTAACATCCTGATGTCCCTCTCTCAGAGATAACCCCTAGGCTGAACTGCCTATTCTTTTCTTTCCCCTTTGATTTTAAACCTCAACTATATTTGGTTTTATTAACTGCCAACTGAACTGGCACATGGAGATAGAGTTCATTCATTTCCACTACTGTATGATAATGCTGTTGTATCAGTATACCATAATTTATTTATGCTCTCTCTTATCAAGGAGCATTTGGGCTATTTCAATTTTTGCTGTTATAAGCAATGTTGCTACGAGCATTCTTACACACGCCTCCAGGTACACGTATGCTAAACTTCCTAGACATAAGAATGAAAGGGTTAGGTCACAAAACGTGGGTGTTCAACCTCACAAGACTGCACAAAATTGCTTTCCAAAGTGGCTGAACTAATTTCACAGCTGTAGGAAGAAAAATAGAGATCCTCTTGACCTAGGTGTTCTCCAACGTGGGGTATTTTTAGATTTCTTACATTCTGCCAATTGAATGGCTGTGACACAGTATCTCGTGGTCTTGAATTGCATTTCCCTGAGTACAAGTGAGGGTGACATGTCTTCATATGTTTATTAGTCTTTCTGATTCATTTTCTATAAAATTATTTTTACATACCTTCTCCCATCTTCATATCCAGGAGCATAATATATTTCCCTTCAGCTATGTCTTTAATACTTATCAATAAAGTTTTACTATGTTCCCTCTACAGGTCTTTTTCATTTTTAATAAGAAATATATTCTTATAAATAGTGTTTCTTTTAAAGGTTGTGTTTTCTATGTTGCTTGTTTGTGGTGTAGAGTAACGCAGCTGATTTCTGTTTATTGAAATCATATCCAACTATCTTGTTGAACTCTCAAAACTCTATTATTTCTAGTAATTTATTGCAAGTTCTTTTACCTATTCTCTGTAGACAATCACATCATCTATAAAAAATGACTTTTTCTCTGTATCAATCTTTATATTTTCCTTTAATTTCTTTCTCTTATCTTTTGGTACTGAGCAACACCTCTAAAACAATGATGGTTAGAAGTGGCAAAGGTAGTTATCTTGCCTTGTATCCTTGAGTTTAAAGAACGCTTTTAACATGCCCCCAGTTGAGATAAAGTTTGTTTCAAATATTTTTGTTGACATTCTTACCAAGTTGAGGAAATTTCCTATTACTAGTTTCCTAAGTTTTTATTGTGAAGGAAAAACGTATTCTATTAAATTTTCTGTATCTATTGCTCACATGATTTATTTCCCTTAATCTGTTCAAGTTATTAATGACATTTTAAAATCTGCTACTGTTAAACTAGCCTTACATTCATGAGATAAACCTAACTTGGTCATGATATATTGTCTTTTTCATATATTGTCAGATGCAGTGTGCTCATATTTTGTTTAGGATTTCTATGTCTATATCACGAGTGAAATAAGCCTGCCATTTTCCTTTCTCTTATCTTTCCTTGTCTGGTTTGGGTATCAAAGTAATCTTATTAGAATGAACTGTGCCTATGCCTTCTGTTTTAAATCTTTGAAAGAATGTGTTCATTTTTGAAAAGTCTGTTCTTCAAAGTTTGGGTCTGGTGGGGTTTTTGTATGAAGATATTTAATTCATTTTAATTTGTAATGAGTTACTTTAATAGTTATAGGACTACTCAGTGTTTCTATCTCCAAGTCAGTGCTTTGGTACATAACATGTTTCTAGGGATTTATTCACTTCATCTAAGTTTTCAAATGTCCTGGCATTAAAAAGTTGTCTAGAAATTCTTTATCTTAAAGCTTTTTAGTCTTTTCAAAACTCTAATTACATAATTACACACAGCATGATATGCCTGAACAGAACAAAAGGAAGAGGCATAGTTAGTACTGTTTAAAAACTAGCCTACCCTCTTTCAAAGCTGTAAGCTATCTAAGAAGTTGTTTATGAAGGGAAGCTTGTTCTGGGTACTTGTCTTTGCATTTTTAAAAACCCAGGTGAGGAACAGTGCTATGGTACATTCTAATTTTGTGTCCATGTTCTGAATTTCAATCCGTTCTGATATAGTAATTAAAGCTTTTTATACTTTGGAGAGAAGACTCCATTGTTACATCTAAAGTTAAGTTTTAAAAAAACCCTGATTTCTTCCTCCACTGACATTTACAAAGTCATAATAGTTTAGCTTTTTACATGGAAAGATAAATTTAGTAGAAATTGAGACTTTCATGATAGATATGTTTTAAAGAGCATCTTCAGTCCAAAATACCACTGAATTGTTTTCTCTGACAATTCCATGCTGCATATGGGAGACTATTTTTCTGGGAGACAAAATTCCAGACTGCTGTGTCACAGTGTCACTCAGGGTACCCTGGGGGACACAAGTGGCTCTGGACACTCAATTTCTTCTGGCTGGCTGGGGCTTAGGGGGCAGCTGACTTCTAGACTAGTGCTTTTCAAGCTTTAATATCAACTCACATCACCTGGAGGTTTTGTTAAAAATGCAGATTCTGATTTCAGAGGTCTGGGGGAGCCTCCAAGAGCCTGCATTTCTAAGAAGTTCCAGGCAATGCTGCTGCTGCTGCTACTCCTTGAGGAGCATTCTTCTAGATGGCCCGAGATGACGAGATCTCCAAGCCAGACTGCTTCAGGGCTGTCAGACTGTATCTCTTTGCAAATGAAATACACGTACAACAGTCAAGCATAAAGTGAAGGTTCTGTGAACGGGTGCTGCTAACGTGTACTCCTTTTAGCTTGTCATCAAAACAAACCCTTCCTTCATTTTGTTTCATTTTGATCATTTTCTTATTAGGCAACGTTCAGGAACACTTGCTCGTTTCAAGAGCACCATCTAAATTTCCACTAATTGCTCATTTTCACATATAAGTTCTAAAGAGAGTGATGCTATGTTTTAAGCTTTCCATCATATACAAATAAAGGGTTTTTCCTACAAAATATGCCTTCAAGAAAATGTATCTTCTCTTCTCCCCACATCCCAGCATCATTACAAGTATAGTGTGTATTAGCTGCTGCCACATCCCTGGAATGAGGCACCCGAGGGCAATCAATTCATTCTTCACTCTGCCCCGAAAAATCCTCAGGTGGGTAGAAAGATACTGAGAAAGAGAAGGCACTGCTCCCTTATCACCCAGAGAACATCAGTCTCTGGTGTAAAGAAGTTCAAGCTCATTAAACTCACAGATCCCCTGTCAACCCCTCAGGGTCCAGAAGCTGGAGTGTGTCTACTTGAAAGTAGGTGCTGTGTCTGCACGGGAGCCTGGCTCATGAAACAGGTATGTTGCTAAAGTTGGCTACGAATCAAAAGTTGTTGGTTTAATAACTGTTAAAACGTTTTTTTATGGAAGCATCATTTGAAATACACTGGAGAAGACTGCTAGTTAAAGGGAGCTTTGTATGAATTTTTCTGTAAAATAAATACTCACTAATTTTGGTTGTATCTGGATTTTCAGATACTGGACTTACATAAAGTAGGGCACCAGTTTAAGCAAATTTGAAGAAGGGAGTTGGGTAAACAGAGCTTATCTGGTTCTAGAATTAAAAGTAAGACTATGTTTATCAGAAGAATGACTGACTTCTTAGCTTTTCAGGTGTAAGAAGTTCTTGGCAAGCTTTGCTTACAATCGTACTCCATGGTCAGTAAGACCTCCTTCCTTCATTTTGTGAGTATCAATGCTGAGCCATTTCAGTGAGTCACACATCTCTAGTAAATCTGCCTATCCGGCCCTACTTCATATCATCCAGTACATACACATTAATTACACATGTATTAACTACATGGGCCTATTAACCAAACTTTCCCCGTTACTCATTCAAAGGATACTGTCCAAAATTAGTTTTGTGAGAGACTCATATGCCGATAAACTGCACATTTCTGAAATTTGGTTGTAGGAAAAATCCACCTTCTGATGAGAGAAAGAGAGCAAGATGTTATTCATCTTAACCACACAATTACTGGGCACAAGAAGAATGTCTTTTCTGATGAGGAGTTACCAGTTCAGAATACACTCAGGCTGACTTACCTGCCCTGTGTTTAATCACTTCCTAGCTGGGACCCTCTTCTGTCCACTGTGGGGGGAAGTAAGGGGAGACCCTTCCCTGTGGCCAGTGCACACACCCCTCACAACAGAAACGTTGTCCGTTTCTGCAGTCACTCTCCCCATTTTCAGCATTCATTTTATTTTTTGTGTGGATAAAATTTTTTTTATTATTATTTTTTTTTATTACTTTACAATATTGTATTGGTTTTGCCATACATCAACATGCATCTGCCACGGGTGTACACGTGTTCTCCATCCTGAACCCCCCTCCCACCTCCCTCCCCATACCATCCCTTCGGGTCATCCTAGCGCACCAGCCCCAAGCTTCCTGTATCCTGCATCGAACCTGGACCGGCGATTCGTTTCTTATATGATATTATACATGTTTTAATGCCATTCTCCCAAATCATCCCCGCCTCCCTCTGCCACAGAGTCCAAAAGACTGTTCTATACATCTGTGTCTCTTTTGTTCAGCGTTCATTTTAAACTTTCTTGATCTTCCTTCAGAACTTAACCTCAGCCTCACCCTTCCTAACCAGCATGTCTCCATCTTCTCTAACTCCCAGGAGCCTGTGTGCACCTAGTTTATATGTATATCCTGTTTCCAGTTTCTTCACTTTCTCTGTTTCGATCTCAATTTACTCTCCCACTTGAATCAGAATCTCTGGGAGTGGGGTCCAGGCATCAGCAGTTTTTAAAACTTCCCAGGTGATTCCAATGTGCAGAAAACTGGGGTACCATCAGTCTGTGATCTCTCTGCTTAATTAAGTATGCTCCATGGACCAGCAGCAATGGCTTGCCAGGAATGTTGTTAGAAAGGAGAGTCTCAGGCCCACCCAGACCTACTAGGTTAGAATCTCATTTTCACAAGAATGCCACATGAGCTATATTCACATTAAAGCATGAGACACTGGGTTCCATAGCAGAGTAAGCTGCTCCGTCAATCAACATTCCTCGGGCTTCATTCTGCCTCAGAAATGCAGAAGTATGTGCAGAGAAGCAAGAATGCAGATCTGAAATCACTGCTTTCTAAACAGAAGCTAAGGCTGGATCAATAAGAAGGCAAAACGTAAGCCCCCAGGAAATTTTTACAGATTTTTCAGGTACAAAATTGTTCCGCTATAACAAAAATAAACAAACAATAACTAGTATTTAAATGAACCATAGAAAAAGGAAGGAAGTTAATTCTTTGGTTTGAAGACTAGGTTTCAGCAAAGCTTCTGAAAAACATCTGACTCTTTTTTTTTCTAAAATAACTGATACACAAGTCCTTCTCCTTTTTTAAAACTCATTTTTCCTGTACCTCATTCTCTCTGAATTCTCTTTGGATGCTGTTTGGCTTGTTAATGTATTTCACTCAGTTAACACATGTAATTAGTGTATTAATAAAACCTACCTTGAGCTTTTTGGGTGGCTTGAAATTGAAGAATGTTTTCAGGTGATTCTGAGAAGCATTAAGTTCTAGAAGATAAGGCATACAGCTCACACAAGACAAATCTGGGAGGAGAGACAGTGGAAATGAATACAGAATAAGGTAAGCCAATAAAGTAAAAATTAGACAAAGTCATTAAAAACAGCAAACATTATGTCAGGACATTTTAAAATTATGCTAGTTGCAAGCACATCTTAATTATTCCAGATGAATTAAATGAACAAAAATAGGAATATGCAAAACAACACACACACAGACACACAGACACAGACACAGACACACACACACACATACACACAGCATAGAACTCACATCATGAGCCTACAATGTAACCTTCTTCTCCAGGGCCCCCACCCCCCACAGTGTAACCTTCTTTTCCAGGGCCCCCCACCCCTACAATGGAACTATTCTTCTCCAGGGCCCCCTCACCTCTCCTGTTCCCATCTTCCAGCACCTTCAAGAAAGAAATGGCCAAGGTTTCCTGAGTTCCAGCTCACTCTCCCCGAGGCTGCTAACAGTCAATGCTTCAAAAATGCCAGGCTTGGAGGAACTAAAGCTTTACATAATCCTCTCGATAATTAGCCCCTGAATAACTGCATTAGGTCTTTTCGGAAAGACGGCAAATGCCACAATTAGTTCTTTGTTATAAATTACATTTTGTTTCAGATGGACTCAATCTTAAATCTCATTAATTATTTGAAGTGATTTAAATTATGGCTATTATTTTACTTTGATTCTGGGCTGGTTCAAAACCATGTCTGAGTTTTGCACTTTATCCCCAGCCAATATTCTGTACCTAGAATACTAAATAAAAGACAATTGTGCTAATGACATGACATATACAACATAAGAAATAGTGAAGCGTTGTGCTGCTTCTCTCTGCCACTTGACAGGAGACGGACTTTGGGGCAGCAGGAGAATCAGGGAGAGGCTCGGGAAAAGTCACATCTTAAGGACTTAGAGCACCATCTCTACCACTAATGGGCGTCTCCACCCATCTTTTCACTCGAGATCACGTGATCAGCCATCACAACTCTTCAGAGGACGGCCTCTGGAGGAGAACACAGCCTTCACACCCCTGAAGCCCAGCAAAGTGCTTCTCCTTTCGCCAGGTAACAGAGTCACGCCCAGGCCAGGAGAAGGGAGCATAGCCGAACCCTGGGGTTGTGCCATGAAGAATGTGGAGCTGGTAAGGTGAGGGTCCTCCCCACCCATCCTCTTGACATCTTTGCTTCTCAGGGTGGCAGAAGCCATGAGATTCCTACCAATTTCTACTTCATTTCTCTGGACTAAACCTCAGCCTTCTTTAGCCTGTCTTTCTCATGAAATTACAAAACATTAAGACATCAACACTTTGGTGGGAATTCATGAGCAAATCCAGGAAGGCTGCCTGTAAGAGGAAAGCTAAGGAGAAGTGTAATGGCTTCACAATTTTGGCTATTTGCTACAGTTTTGCCTATTTGCGCCAGACAAGATCAGCTCCATGTCTGTCAGCGATTATCTACATTGACCCTTTTCATTTCCACAGGCCCCCATGTCCCCTTGAAGTTGCTCTTTCTGTGGGCAGGTAAGTGCTGTACCGTGGAGCACTATCTTAAAGCAGAAGCAGCAGCTACCACTTGGATCGTGAGTACATTTCACATCTGGTATACGCCGAGCGCTTTTGAATTACTCTGATAGAAAAAATTCACCGTCTGGGTTGCTGGACTCCTAACTCTCTCTACTCGGTGTAGTGACCCCAGTGTCCACCAGATGGCAGGAGCTCCTCATGTCTGCATCCATGGTTCCCAAAGTCTGGTCCTGTCTCTTCTTTCAGGGGAAGTAATTAGAAATGCAAATTTTTAAGTCCCACCTCAGATCTACAGAATCAGAAAGTCTGAGGGTGTGGCACGGGCATCCCTGTTTTAACAGACCCCCTCCAGGTAATACTGATGCAAGTTGAAATCTGGTCCATATCAGGCCAAAAAAGCTGTTCTCTTGAAAAGAAAAATATATACTATGCCTTACACATTGCTTTTGAATTGATGCTTTCAAACTGTGGTGTTGAGAAGACTCTTGAGAGTCCCTTGGACAGCAAGGAGATCAAACCAGTCCATCCTAAAGGAAATCAACACTGAATATTCATTGGAAGGATTGATGCTAAAGCTGAAGCTCCAATACTTTGGCTACCTGATGAGAAGAGCCAACTCATTGGAAAAGACCCTGATGCTGGGAAAGATTGAAGGCAGGAGGAGAGGGGGACAACAGAGGATGAGATGGTTGGACGGCATCACTGGCTTAATGGAGATGAGTTTGAGTAAGCTCTGGCAGATGGTGAAGGACAGGGAAGCCTGATGTGCGGCAGTGCATGGGGTCACAGAATTGGACACGACTGAGCGACTGAACAGAACTGAGCGACTGAACAACACCACGGGCTTCCCTGGTGGCTCAGAAGGTTAAGAAACTGCCTGCAATGCAGGAGACCTGGGTTTGATCACTGGGTTGGGAAGACCCCCTGGAGAAGGGAATGGCTACCCACTCTAGCATTCTTGTCTGGAGAATTCCATGGACAGAAGAGCCTGCCAGGCTACAGTCCATGGGGTCACAAAGACTTGGACACGACTAATACTTTTCACTTTCACTCATTTCACTCCCAGTAGGTTCTTGGACACTTGATGAGTTAATAAAAGATGACATACAAGGTTGAAAGAGACTGATCTGAAGAGGAAAGCTTCATTTGCTCCCAAGGACTACTTGCTCAAGAGGTAAAGGTCTGAAGCCACATTTCTTTCCCTTTCATTGAGCACTAAAAGTTCTTGGAGTCCCTGCAACCCCTTATCTAGTAAGTGGAAACAATCTTGGAGGTATGGATTGTGGGAAGAGCACCTGCTAGTAACATTAAAAAGTCTTTCTGATGATATGATGTCTGGGAACTGCCTTAAATAGCCCTGGGGAGGGGAGCACGGGAGGATGCTGAGCAAGAGGGGCCATGGGCTGATAATTGTTGAACCTGAATATTCATTACAAACCTCTCTACTTGTGCACGTTTGTAATTTTCAAAACAAAAAAAAAAAGTTTTATGAAACTAGAAAAAAAGTCCTAAAAAGTGTTTCAAAACAGTAGCACTTTAGAATTAAAATATGCTGGAATGTGTCTGAGCCATTGAAAGGAGTGAATTTTAATTACTGCAGTCAGATGGGAGGAAGAAATCAGAAAACAAATCAGAGAAGACCATACCAGCGACCCTTAATGGTCTTTAAAAAAGAGCTAAAGAAGTGAATAGAAAGGTTATCAGTGAAGAAAAAAGCAGGTCAGAAATTTCAAATAAGATCAGAAAATTATTACAGAAACAAGGATCAAGCTTTGAATAAAGTGTGACTAATTTCATTAAATGTGAGAAGGTATCACAACAGATACCTTATAAGGAACCATAAATGGCAGGGTTAGACCTGTAAGAACCCACTAACTACATAAGGAGAGCAAAGAGAGGGGAGAAAAAATATTTCTGAATCCCTGGTGCTCAAATAAGAACAGAAGCAGCTAGCCAGGATTAAGATGTAGACTCAAATGCAAATTAAAGAAAAGCATCCATTAAAGGCGAAAGAAAAGGACTAATCCCTCTCCACTGAATAAACTCATAGAGGGAAAGAAATGGGAACCATCAAATATTCAGGAAGTATTAAAGAAGTAACAATCCATCTCTGGAAAGGAAAGAGCAAACGTTCCATCTGATGCTCTTCAATATCACTGAGTGTGTCTCAACCATCGCATAAAACAGCATGTTTGCTGACCTCTGCATTTTTCTTTTCTCATGAGTCGGGTGCTTTTTTTTTTTTTCTCATGGAAAAAGTAGAGGATTAATGCATAAAGTGATCCATAATAGCATTTATATCAAGTTTGGTAGTATTAAAGTATATTGCACTCTGCAAAGCTTAAATTTTGTAATAATTCAGTGGTCCATCGATTTACTAGAATGACAACGACATACCTTCAATTTTATTTACTGAAAGATCCAGCTTCTGTAGGTGAACATATCCACAGAGGATGCTAACGTCAGTTAAATCAAGATCCTGAGAAAATAAAAGGTAAACGACTTTAATGTGGCTTTAGCAGATGAGTACTCAGGCTTTTCAAGATATCTGGAAATAAAAGCCGACAGAGAAATCCAGAATTTCCTTTGAAAGTATTGTAGGAGTGAGAGGATAAAACCTGAAGCCTATTACTAGTAGGATCTCAAAACAGACTACAAACCCCATCAAAAATGCATTCCTCTAAAGGAAATACTAGCTTTGAAAATTAGGGTTGTTAGCAAGCACAAATACAACATGAAAAGGCAAATTAAAGCCGTGTTCATGAAGACCTTTAGAGCAGAGTTTTATATTTTATAAAAACATGCACACACATAGAAGCAATAAAGCCAAAGCCTTTATCTTGTAGAAGAAAAGAAAAAGCAAATGCCTAGAATTCAAACAAAATGTTAGGCAGGTTCACACCTAATCAAGTGATCATTAATAACAATACTTCCTACACTTTTTCTCAGGCTGGGTTTTCAAAGCTCTGTCACAATAGTCTCATCTGATGAAACAAACCTGTGAGATCTGTAGGGCACATTATCCCCAGTGGAGTGAGGAGGCATGTGGGGTACAGAGAAGTACACAAATAGCTTAAAATCACTTAGCAAGCCAGTGATAGAGAAGCAACTCCAAATTTCCAGAATCCACGTCTCAGATGCTCTCCATGAAATCTACTGAACGTCCTGAGGGGTTGGAGGGGAATTTGGTCACTTGGAACAAAGATTCATGTCACTGGTCTATGCTGTGACGCCAGAGTCAGACAAAGCCAAATGATAAAGTGTCATTATAAGCAAGTTCTCAAATATAAGAATGATAAGAATGTTTAATGAAGGCCACTGGAACAGTAATAATTACTAAGAAACCCACTATGTACAAGGCATTAAGCTCAGAATGATGAGAAACACATATAATGATGGACTAGAGCTATATTTAGCCCTTATAAACTTACGACTTTGGGGAGGAGAGAAACTGTGCACACAAGTAATAAAAGAAAGTTTTAAAAATTACATGTAACGTAAGTAAGATATAAGGGGGGAAAATCACTAACCTGGCCAACCCTAAGAAAGTGTATTCAGTAAGACAGGTTATTAGGGCAAAGTAAATCAACATGTAATATCTCAAATGTAAGGAGGTCAGTGACAAAGTAAGTTAAGCTTCAGTCCATCTAGCTGAAATACGATTTAAAGAATTGTGCTTTTTTGCAGATCAATTTAAGGCGAGGTACTGTGTACGTAAGTAGAATTTTGATTCAAAGGAATTTATGTGAGGAGGTACTGGCTGCGGGAACTAGCTTCCATTCCAAAGCCTAACACAGCGCAGCACACCCAAGGCGCTCCCTGTATGTTCCTGCCTGACTTGCAGTCATCCCTAAAATGCCGTGAAGTGAAAAGAGTAAAAGATGAGAGTCTTCATGTGCTGTTGTCAAAGGGCATGCGGTGAAACCAGCACGGGTGAGAGGGGCTTTAGCATTTCTTAGGTAGTTTGCGTGTTCAAATCTAAGACAAAACAGCCTTGCTATGAATTATATATGCTCGAGCCAAAGGAGGGTGCCATAGCAGAATTTCAGTGTGCTTTCTTCACCAACATATCTGCACTTACTCTGTGGACCTCCAAGGAGAAGTTAACACTTTACAGTACGAGGAAGCAGAAAGAGATAAATTGTATTTCTGTGTCTGTAAAGAAACGAAATGAGGACAAAAGCTGAAATCCTAAGTAATCTGCTCTCACAGCTTCTCTTATGATAAATTTAGAGCCAAGATTCTGTGCTAGTATCGACATCTTATAAATTGATGAATAACAATACATGTTTTCTTTCATAATAGATATCTTTTGGAAAGTGAGCTATAGCTCACAGCTACATATTTATGGGAGGGGGGCCAAGTCAATACCAAAATACTTTGTTCCCCTGGATTCAGATATAAATTTTAGTCCTGCCACTGATCAGAGGAAAAAAAAAATTCTTAAAAGAGTTTTTGATTGGTTTTACGGAATCAAATTCAACCTCCTAGAAAGAAAGCATTGATTACTATAAAATAGACTGCTTAAGATGAAAGAGACAGACTGTGAAGGAAACGAAAACAAAGGAACTGGGGGGAAGGCAGCTGATTACTGGACTGGCCAGGGCTCTTTGATGTCAAACGTAAATAACTCATTGCCATTCTCTGTCAAATGCAAGACTCAGAGATTTGGGACCACCAAAATAACTGTGAGTTAGCAGAGAACATGGATATGGTCCAACCAGGGTCAAGATGGAGCCACGCAAGGGTGACCCTGTCATACTCACTGATAAAGTCAGGCTGAGGTAGACCTGCTCCGTCCCAGAGCCTGAGCGCCCCAGTTGGTAGAGCTTCTCAGCCACGACCTCCTCTCTCAGGACCCCATCAAATCCTCCCTGCAAAAACAAAACAGACAGGTGGACAAAGAAAGGACTTCCATTAGAAAAGAAACAATCCGCTTCGTCATATCCAGCACTTATTTAGTATATTACACATCTGGGAGCTGAGACTTCCAAAATTTACTGGCCCCCAAGAAAATTGTGTTGAAGACCCATGCATATTATACACAATTAAAAAAATGTATCTATCCAATCAATGTCTCACTGCTGATAGCATTGAGTGCCGTCGTGTCGTTCGTTGCTAAGAGCTCTCAGCGGGTCCACTCACTGATCCGCCTAACAATTCTGAGGGAGGTACTCTTCGCTCCATTTTACAAATAAAGAAACTAAGGCTCACAGACCAAGACTAGCCTGAAACCACAGAGCCCAGAATACAAACCAGAATCTGCCTGACCTCTAGGCAGTTCTAACCACCAACTGCACTTGACTGCTTGTCCACACCCCAAAGGAGGGCTGCACCACATCAAGGCAGTGACTTCTCTACATCTGGCATTCTTGTTGGAGAAAATGGGTCCTCGGGTTCACTTTGCATTGGCTAATCTTGCTGGATTCATACCATTTACAAAATTAAAAGGGTAATAATTTCAAGAAGGAGGCTGGTCCTTAGTCTACAGACACCATGAACCAGTGGTGGCCCAACACCCCCTCTCCCCATTCTCCCCAAGAGAAGAGGTAATAGTGCTGTGTTTGTGCTGCCGGCAACTCTATAATGACCAACACATTAACACTAACATCAGCATTAGAACACAAAATAGAGCAATTTTTTAAGTCACAGCAATACAACTAACCAGTGTAACTGGTACGTGGACTATGAAGGCAAAATACTGTTTCAGGTGTTTTGGGCCACTTTACGTTAACTTGGGAATCAGGAGTGCTGTTCAGACTGCTCGTACTGAGGACATAAGTATGTAGGGTGGTGCTATTGTAAAAAGTTTTATTTCCTCCCAAATTTCCCCTATCTTGTTGCTATTTTTCAGTAGCTCAGTCATGTCTGACTCTTTGCAGCCCCACGGACTGCACCATGCCAGGCTTCCCTGTCCTTCATCATCTCCCAGATGGACTTGCTCAAACTCATGTCCATCGAGTCGTTGATGCCATCCAACCACTATCTTAGAGAATCAAATATGGCTCACAGCTGGGCAGGCTTGGTTTGAAGCCCAGATCTGCCATTTTGAATATATATGACTTTGAGAGACAAAGTTTTCTCTGAGCCTCATATTTTTCATCTATAAATAGGGAATGTTATTACTTTCTCTTAATGTTTTGAAGATAATTAAAAGTAACTGTGAACATAAAGCTCTTAGCACAGTGCCTAGAACACAGCAAGTGTTCTCAATAAATGGGAGCTGTTAGTACAAATTGATGAATTCAGAAATTCCACATCTTAATGTCTCATTCATTGATACCAATCAATCTGTTCACAAAATGGGGGAAAGAGATCTACTTTTCACAACAGAGTTACTATTTTTTATAGATGGCCTGGGAAGGAATCGAGGTAAGACAGTGTGACCTTACCTCTCAAACTTTTCACATAGCCCACTCCCTCCAGCTCCTGTAAACTAGATGCTACAGCAGCCCTTCCTCACCGTAGGTCTGTTTTTTAACACAGCCATTGATACAGAGACTGGCCACATGGTCAGCATATTCCCAGACCCCCAAGGCAAGACTCTCCATGGCCACCCCCTCACACCTCCTTAAGTTCCGTGCCATTTGTCAGAGTCATGTCTCTCCCTTCTGGTCTTTGGTCATTTTCAGACCTTGACTGGCCCAATCTGTACGTTGGCTGGCTTCAGAATTCCTAAGGAAGGCCACTCAACATCCCAACCACTCCAAGTGCATGCAAATGCACACACACACACATTCCTTTACTTTCTCAACTCCAAACATTTAAAAATTGATCCAGATAACTCAGCCGCTCACTCCCCTGGCTGTGCCCTGGACCCAGTCATCATGCTAAACTGCTCTGCCCTAGAAACCTTAGACCTCAAATCTTCCATCGCTCTCGGATCCCACAACTGCTCGTCCTTCAGCCTTCCCAGCATCTCCTGAATTTGGTCACTGACCACAACAACATTTCCAGTCTGTTCATCCACCCCTTTCTCTGAGTCTATCTGTCCCCTCCCAACTATATACTTCCTTCCTGACTGGGTCTCCCATGGGCAATTTCAATGTCTCTCTACCCTCAAGTCTCAGCCTCCTTGTCCTGATTGCAACTGTACCATGCAAACCCAAACCTGAATCAACTTCACAATCAACTACTGCATCGAGGCAGGGATTATGTCATGTTCATTATCCATTTGGGATAAAAAATCTTCCTAGCATGCCAAGCACATGCTAGACAAGTATACAGATGATTTCAGGAGTTGCATAAACCACTATAGAGGTGGGCAGGGTGCTTTGACTAGCAGAGTTCCCATTTCAAGGCAGTTCTAGTGAGGAGTAGGGGGTTAGCAAAGGCTTCCTCGGAGAGACAGCTATTGAGACCTGAAGCTGCGAGTTATTCTGACAAAGGAGAAGAAAGGGCAGAAGAGGGCCAAGAAGGGTACTGTGGGCACAAGGGACATGTACAAAACTGCAAAGGCAAGCATGGCCCACTGGGCAAACTACCGAGAGTTCAGACAGCTGAAGCGTAAGGGCGGGTGGGGAAGACAGTACCTAGTACATGGAGGGCACTGAACGAATTAATGAACCTACTCCCTGCCCGCTTCTGAGTGAGCCGGCAAAGACCCACAAGCATGCATTCTGGTGCCACTCAAGTCAGCTTCTTGCTGGGGTCTCAGAGGAGGACAGTTCCTTCTCCTCACACAGGGTCCTGCTCCCTTTCCCCAGAGACCATGTTCAGGGACCATCAATAGTACTATCTTTTGCTTGTGGTTTAACCAGTCACTCTCCACTGCCATTCTCCAAGCTGTCACTTCTCCAGCTCTAGGAGTGCGTGAGTCCCTTCTGTCCTCCAAGGGGCCCTTGGCTCCTGCATGTTCCTTCAGCGATAGCTGGAGTTTCCCTTAATAGCCAAGCTCCTCCAGAGGTGCTGTTTTATTCTTCCGTCTCCCCTTGTTCACTTCCCACTCATGTCTCAACTCACTTCAGTTAGGCTGCAGGCTTCTCCACATCACAAAATGCATATGGGTTGAGATCTCCAATGGCCCACAAAAAGCCCTTTTCATGGTCCACTTACCCTCTTGGCAACGTAACCCTCTCCCCTGTTCTGCGATTCTTTCTTGCTCTGACTTCCCACCCATACAGCTCTTAGTTCTTCTCCTTTTTCTCTTGCCAGTCCTTTCCAGTTCCCTCCCCTAACCCCAGGTCCTCTTCATCTTCTGAGATACCTGTATCCCAGGGTTTTTTCCTTGGCCCTCCCCTTCTCTTCTTTCTTCTCTTCCTGGATGATCGCACAGACTCCAGTGCTGATGGTTCCTGGGTCGCTGACCCTCTCCTGATTTCCATGATTCGCATGCCCACCTCCTGAATGCATAGCTCCGCCTGTCATTGTTTCCCATGGTAGTCAGTGGTCTGATATCCCTCTGGAACATTCCATAGACTTGGCAGTCAACCTAGACTTCCCACGTTCATTAGTGTCTCATTCTAAATACGTATTCATCACCAGCTTCCTTTCTATTCCCATTGCCTTAATCCAGACTCTTGTCTCTCCTGCACAGATGCTGCTCAGCTTCTCACTAATCTCCCTGCCTCCAGACTCACCACCCTCTAATCTAACCCTCTCAGCCACAAGAGAGGTTCCCTACTGCTTAAGAGTCAAGTCCACAGTCCCTACAGCAGTGTGTGTGCTTCAGTTGTGTCCGACTCTGTGCAATACTATGGACTGGAGCCTGCCAGACTCCTCTGTTTATGGGACTCTCCAGGCAAGAATACTGGAGTGGATTGCCTCGCCCTCCTCCAGGGGTTCTTCCCAACCCAGGGCCCGAACCTGGGTCTCTTTTATTTCCTGCATTGGCAGGCAGGTTCTTTACTACTAGCGCCACCTAGGAAGCACAACAGCCCAGAGCTCTCCACAATCTGGCCTCCGACCCATCTACCTTTTCTGTTCTTACCTATAATTCATCACTTGGAAAGATGCCATCTGCCTGCCCATACCCCACCGCTGCACCCAAACAAGGGTTTACTTCCCTTCAAGTCTTCTGCCAACCCTGTAACCCGGCTATCACTGCAGGCATCTGTTCACAGGCTGAATAGCTATGGTTTACTCACAGTCTTCTCTCACCCTGAGAGCTGGGACCATGCATGTCCTCCATCGCACTCTCATCTTCCTTGATCATCACTGTTGCTATTATGTATTACACATAAAATCTTTTGAGAGCCCACGCTGTATCAGACCCTATGTTAAGAACTTTAACACAGACTTTCCCATTAAATTTGATGCTTATAACTATTCAATGAATAGGCATTATTAGCCACATAAAGTTATTGGCAAAGAGTGGCTTTCACACAGCAGAAATGTGTTGCAGGCCCAGACACTTCTTCTGACCTTTATTGTCAAAAGAGTACTTCCCATAGAATAATCGTTTGTTCCATGAAGGCTGAATTAATGAAGTCAAGTGATAGGCTGGAGTTAGTAGATAAGGACAGGTAAGTTATTACTTGTGTTAGTAACAGTATAAATGATATATTGTGCTAAGTAGCTTACACATAGGATCTCATTTAATTTTCACAACTCTCCTGTGAGGTAGGTATTGTTATAATTCCCATACTACAGATGAGATGCAGAGAGTATAACTTGCTCAAGATCTCACAACGAACAAAAGATTTTATACAAATATCTAATTCCAAAGGCAACGTTCTGAACAATATTCTGCCCGACCTCCCTCAAGTTCATTGAGCCTAATTACATTATAGGCACTTTGTCATTCTGACCATCAGAGCCTTATAAAACTTAATCAGGCTAGGATATGGAAAATAAATCACTGAACAGAAAAGTTCAGGTATTTCCTCCTAAAACTTTTCAGTTTACTCAACATACAAAAACATATGAGACACTATAAAAACTAAAACAGAATGTGAGAACATAAAATAAATATTAATATTTGGAACATAAACAAAAGAAATAATACACTTTTTCCACACAGAGCCTACAAGCGAAAGAGGATTAACTAGTTCAAGTCAACCCCCTCCCCCTCTATGGTTTTTAATGGCATACTGAAGACAGATTAACAACGGTATTAATGAACCCCATAGCTGAAGAACACACGTTAATTAGAATAATAAAGTAAACTGGTGATTCATTTGTTAATTCCTCTGGGGTGAAAGATGGTAGAAACCATATAAACATCTCAAAGTTGTAAAAACATTGCTACAGTTTTGCAGTAGTCACTATTAAGCATGGCAAATAAATCAACAAAAGATGAACAAAATAAGTAATAATTTTCTATGGCTCACTTTTAAGAAAAGTTGATGTTTAGCCCAGGTAAAAGGAGGGAGAAGAAGAAGAAAGGTAGAAGATTGGAGAGGGGGGGAATGTGAGGGTAGAAAAATATGGGCCAAATGTGGGAACTGAACAAAAGGACATTACAAGAGAAGGGAACCCAAGCAGGGACACTGTAGATAGTCAGTGGCAAAACCAGAGTGACAGAAGGCAGTGCAAGTCACAGAGGGGTAAACAGGAAAAAATAAAACAAATGAGGAATGGAGATGAGAACGGGCATAACAAAGAGAGACCTGTTTGAACTCAAGAGGGAAAGAAAGGTGACTAGGAAATGAAAGGTACAATGAGACAGGGGGGATGTCAGAAAAACATCACAGAATCGGATGTTGGAAACGATTTCTCTATTATATCTACTTCTGAAAAGAGTCTGAAGCAATTTATACTATCAAAGAGGAGGAAAGAGAAGAGAAAAATGTAATCTAGAGAAAAACTATTGAAATTAAGAAAATTTTTGAGTTAAGGGGGGAAAAATGTTATATTTCCTGGCAGCCAAGACAAAGAGGAAAACCTAACAGTTTACTAAAAGAAAGCAAATCAATTTACATTTTTAAAGAAAGCAAACAATTCATTAGGAAGTCAAGAGAAGGAATTGGTACAATATGAAGTAGAAAGGGACAAGAAGGCAGGTGAGGAACTAAGGAAGGAACAGGATGATGGTAAGTGTAAGAAGTGGAATTGGGTGGTGTTTAGATGAGACACTGCAGAAAAGAGGGAATCTGTATTATCAGTGTGAAAGGCCAAGCTGCCAACAGTTATCACTGATGGGAATGTTGGGACATTCCCCAAATCCTAAAATACTCTCACAGTGAGCGGTGGGTGCATGTGTGTGTTGCTGTATAATACATTATACACCCCTGGCATAAGTAATATATAAAACTTTCAAGACACTTGGTCTTTGAGGAATAAAGTGGGCTTTGCTTGTGGCTCAGCTGGTAAAGAATCTGACTGCAATGTGGGAGACCTGGGATCGATCCCTGGGTTGGGAAGATCTCCTGTAGAAAGGAACAGCAAGCAGCACTTAAGATTACTTCAAGAGGGGTTTTATTGGTTTGTCTGTTTTTCCTAGAGGAAGGAGGATGAAGGGACTAGAAACTGAGGAGAGTGTTGGAGTATTTCACAGTCATGACGAAAAGGTACAGAAGGTGCAGAGGTGGAACTCTGGTCAATTCACAACGCTTTAGAGGTATAATTTCGAAAAAGTTAAAGTCACAACTCTAATAGATACTTTTTTGTAAGGACGCTGCGTAACGACTCTTAAAGAATCACATGTGCTAATGAAAAATGAAGGGTGAGGCAATGGGCTAACGGAAATGGGGAAGAGAGGAGGGGAGTCTCGGAGCAGTAAGGAAGAGGCACTCCTAGAGGCAAGGAGCCCTAGGAATGGGGCTCAGCCGCAGGCTGGTGAACGGGTTCTGACCGCTGGAGAAGGAACTGAGGGGATTAGGGGTAGGGGGAAGGCACACCTCAAAATTCAGCATTTCAGATTCTGAGGACTCCTCGGATTCCACTTCGCCCTCGCCCTCGCCCTCGCCCTCTTCCAGGTCGTAGTAATCTCTGTCCACGTCTGACTCCTGATAGCGGTGAATGAGGTGCTGGAGCAGGTAGGAGGAGGCTTTGCATAAAGTATTTTTCGGTCTCTGACCCATGGGAAAAGGAGACCAGCAAGAGTGACGATCTTTTTCTGAGTGCAGCACTTTTGACTGCGCTCCAGTTCGTGAAATGCTCATGCCTCCCTGGAGAGAGGAAGGCGTCGGAAACTTGGGCTCTCTCCCGGAGGTCGCCATCTTGTTTACAAGAGTTGCCTAGGAGACGGACGCTAGGGCGGAGGTGCCGCAAGGGATTTTGGGGGCTGTAGTCTCTGCCCCTCGTGCGTTCTCCCTTTCAGCTTGCTTTGCCACTGTAGCGCAACTTAGCTTTCTGTTCGCTTGCTGTGATCTTTCTTTTTCAATCTGTTAAGTCGTTGGCTCTGCTTCTTTTGGCTTGTCTTTCTCGTTTTCCATCATTTTTCTCTGCGCCCCCTTTTTTCAGTGTTCAACTATTTTCTCTCGACTTCGAGACCCCTCTTGGAGATTTTTCATCCCACCCTGAGATCACTGGTGAGCGCACCATCCTGCTTCCTTCATGAAGGGTCTTTATATACTTAGTGTTAGATGTCTGTAAAGCTGTCTGTCAGAAAGTTGATAGCACTGAAATTTTACTCTATGCAGAGTGCAGTGCGCATACATGATATAGAAGGCATGGCTCCTGTCCTTATGATTTAATTGCGGATAATAAAGAGAAACTACCAGACGACGACTGAGAGCTGGTTGGCAGTTAATTAACATTTTTACCCAAAAATAATAAGCCATGTCCTTGGGGAGAAAAGCTGGCAGTGGTTTAACAGTCCAAATACAGGGGGGGAAAAAACGACTGTCAAACTCACACTTTATCTGAAAGCCTCTGTAAAACTATTAGCATTGCATAAATAACTATATTAGTCAATGATCTGCATTGGTAATAATTTTTACCTTGTTGCATAGGTTCTCTTTGCAGTTTTATAAAATACTCTTGCAAGATTATAAAGCATGATTTTATGCTAGTGTGATTTCATGTGACCTAAATCCTATAGCCTTGAGCTCCACAAAGTAGACACTGTATAGAAAAGCAGAATGAAAATTATAGAGACTATTATTGCCATAATGATGACCATAGAGATCCTTGCGGGAAGGTCGCTCTCATCCTCCTGCCTTACAGGCCTTTTCTCCATGCTTCGGTGATAGTAGTTGCAAATACAAAATGATCCTGTCAATGGCTGTCAGGGGAGAAGTAGAAGAAAAAATCCTTATGGACACCAGCCATTGACTCTTATTTTTCTCAGGGCTTGAGGGCCCATTAAAACTGACAGAAAGCTTTCAGAATTACCTTCCTTCATTATCTTGCTGGTCATAAATGTAAAGGCCATAATTAAAGTATCTCTTTTGGCTAGGCTCATCTTACTGCTTGCCTGCTTCTTTTTCCACTGGGTAGAATATTCCTCCAAGGGGTTTTTCTCTACCCTCACCCCCATAAGACCTGGCTGGCTAACTGACAGAAGGATGAAGAGGGAAGAAAGTATAAAAATGGAAAAACTCTGTGTGCTTTTTGCAGTTTCCAATAACTTAGCATCATATGAACAAAGCTAGTAGAGGTAACAGAATTCCAGCTGAGGTATTTCAAACCCTAAGAAATGATGCTGTTAAAGTGCTGCACTCAATATGCCCGCAAATTTGGAAAACTCAGCAGTGGCTACCATGGTGGAAAAAGTCAGTTTTCATTCCAGTCCCAAAGAAAGACAATGCCAAAGAATGTTCAAACTATTGCACAACTGCACTCATATCACACACTAGCAAAGAAATGCTCAAAATTCTCCAAGCTAGGCTTCAACAGTACATGAACTAGGAAAGTCCAGATGTTCAAGCTGGATTTAGAAAAGGCAGAGGAACAAGAGATCAAATTGCCGACATCTGTTGGATCATAATAAAGCAAGAGAATTCCAGAAAAACATCTACTTCTGCTTTATTGACTATGCTAAAGCCTTTGACTGTGTGGATCACAACAAACTGTGGGAAACTCTTCAAGAGATGGGAAAAAGACCACCTTACCTGTCTCCTGAGAAATCTGTACGCAGCTCAAGAAGCAACAGTTAGAACCGGACATAGAACAATGGACTGGTTCCAAATTGGGAAAGGAGTACGTCAAGGCTGTATATTGTCACCCTGCTTATTTAACGTATATGCAGAATACATGGGAAATGCCGGGCTGGATGAAGCACAAGCTGGAATCAAGATTGCTGGGAGAAATATCAATAACTTCAGATATGCAGATGACACCACCCTTGTGGCAGAAAGCAAAGAGGAACTAAAGAGCCTCTTGATGAAGTCACCTTCATCATCAAGAGAAGAGTGAAAAAGCTGGCTTAAAACTCAACATTCGAAAAATGAAGATCACAGCAACCAGTCCCATTACTCCATGGCAAATAGATGGGGAAACAATGGAAACAATGACAGACTTTATTTTCTTGGGCTCCAAAATCACTGCAGATGGTAACTGCAGCCATGAAATTAAAAGACACTTGCTCCTTGGAAGAAAAGCTATGACCAACCTAGATGGCATATTAAAAAGCACAGACATTACTTTGCTGACAAAGGTCCGTCTAGTCAAAGTTATGGTTTTTCCAGTAGTCATGCATGGATGTGAGAGTTGGACTATAAAGAAAGCTAAGTGCCAAAGATGGAGAAGGCAATGGCACCCCACTCCAGTACTCTTGCTTGGAAAATCCCATGGACGGAGGACCCTGCTAGGCTACAGTCCATGGGGTCGCTAAGAGTCAGACACGACTGAGTGACTTCACTTTCACCTTTCACTTTCATGCATTGGAGAAGGAAATCGTGCCCCACTCCAGTGTTATTGCCTGGAGAATCCCAGGGACAGGGGAGCCTGGTGGGCTGCCTGCCGTCTATGGGGTCGCACAGAGTCGGACACAACTGAAGCGACGTAGCAGCAGCAGCAGCAGCAAGTGCCAAAGAATTGATGCTTTTGAACTGTGGTGTTGGAGAAGACTCTTGGGAGTCCCTCGGACTGCAAGGAGATCAAACCAGTCCATCCTAAAGGAAATGAGTCCTGAATACTCTTTGGAAGGACTGATGCTGAAGCTGAACCTCCAGTAGTTTGGCCACCTGATGCGAAGAGCTGACTCATTAGAAAAGCCCCTTCTGCTGGGAAGGATTGAAGGCAGGAGGAGAAGGGGATGACAGAGGATGAAATGGGTTGGATGGCATCACTGACGAGATGGACATGAGTCTGAGCAAGCTCCAGGTGTTGGTGATGGACAGGGAAGCCTGGCGTGCTGCAGTCCATGGGGTTGCAAAGAGTCAGAGAGGACTGAGTGACTGAAGTGAACTGAATCAGCATTTCCAGGAAAGTTAGTTTGCCAATGTCAGTCTATTGAGAAAAGTGTTAAGGCAGAGTTAGGTAGGACTTGTCAAAGAGTAATTTTCAAAAGGTTAAAACGGTGATTGTCATACAAAAATAAAAACACCTGTGAAGGATTTTATTAAACTCATTAATTAATGAAGGAACCAGCAAGATGGTAACAGACTATTCATTGTCCACACAGAAAGACATTCTGAAAAAAGCTCACTAGGTTAGAGATAAAACTGGTTTATGCCCTACAGGACATTAAATGATAGCCTTTGGTGTTAAATATTTCTATGCTTTCTCTCTTTTCACCTTCACATCTACTCTATCACCATTCAACAGATAAGGTAACTGACACTCAGAGAATTTAAATAAATGGCCCAAGGATAAGCACTGGTGTTGCAATCCAAATCTAGAATGACCAAATCCACTGTCTACCTTCAACTACTATTTTTGCAGGTGGAAAATGTGAGTCAAGGTAAAGGTGCACAAACTGTCTCAGAAGAAAAAGTAAAACATGTAATCAGAGAATGTTCTCAAGTGTAAATAAAAGAACTCAGAGAATAATCCTTTCATATAGAATCACAGTATGTCAGAACTATTAACAGAAAGAATTTAAAAGCTCATTTTATCCCAACTCTCCCTTTTAGAGACAAAAAACTGATGGCCCTCCAGGAATAATAACTTGCCCCAAATCACCTGACTTGTTAGCAGTCAAGCAGGAATTAGAGTCTATACCTCTCCTTGCTCAATCTTTGCTTTTGCTGGTTCACCAGAATGACCCGTAGGCTGGAACTATATGCATAGAATCCCTAATTTGGGATTCTGGGCATCAAAACAGAAGGCATCATCTTTATAAAAGTTATTTTACCAGGTAGAGAAGACAGAATTAGGCAGAGGGACAGGGGTGAGGGGAGGGACTACTTTGTCAAAAGTTTTCCTATTAGCATAAGACAACAATAATCGCTTCTGTTTTTTTATTGCTTACTGTAAACCAGGCCTGTGCTCAATGCTATAGATATGTCTCAGCTAATTATTCCAACTGCTCTCCAAAATAGGAATTGACACCCCCATTTTTCAAAGGAGAATGATGCTCAAAAATGATAAGCAAGTTGCCCAGTCACACAATCTGCATCTAGCCCCAAATTCCAACTCAAGTCTTCCTGGATCTAAAGCCCCTGATCTTAACCAATAATACTCTTTCTCTAGAAGTATGAGTTAATTTCTCAGGAAGCATTTGTGAGGCACAGAGAGCCTGGCCCTGAGTCCTGAAAGTGTGTGTGTGTGTGTGTGTGTGTGTATGGTGGTGGGGCAGGAATACCCAGGGTTTCTGAATCCAGAGAAGTACAGTGGGCGGGCAAAGGCAGTGGGATATGATAATCCAGGGGATTATCAGGGGACCTAGGGTAGCAGGGTCTTCTGTGATGGCACTGGATCCTTAGCACGGGGGTGAGAGGAAGGAGAAAGTGGAAGAGTGTCACCATGACACTCTAGAGCTCTTCTCGAGAGGACATCCAGGACAGGAAACTGAAAGGGGAATATCAAAGGGGCCAAGAGTTTAAGTTTCAAAGAAGGTGCTACCTACCAGCTTCAGCCACTTGCTAGCTTTGCCCTGGTAGTATTATTTACCCTTACGCCTAGCTTTTCTATGTAGAATAAGGCTCTCTTCCAATCTGGAGCCAGCACCCTGATGTAAGACCTCACTTCACTGAGAATGGAAAGAAGAGGCAGGGATCAACCTCTTGTTTCCTTCATTTGGGAAGAGGATCTCCCCAGGTGTGTTGACCTTTGGCAAAGCAAAAAATGTATGCCCCACCCCAATTTTATGAGAGGAAAAACAAGTTTAATAGTGCTTCTTAGGTATGTTTGAGATGGCAGCACCTTGAACTCATGGTGTTTTTGACAGAACACTTAAATTTTCACAGAATATCCTGAAATGGGGAGAACAGATAGACTGTAGAAGGCACCACTGATATAATAATGACAACAAAAATAGAACCACAACTAATGTTTATGAATAATAACTATGTGCTTGGCACCCTTATAAATACTTTACATATATTAACTCATTTTATCCCCCAGAGGATCCTACAAGGTAGAGATTGATATTATCCCCATACTACAGATGAGGAAAGATAAGCATAGAAAGGTTCTGTAAAGTATTCAACCCAGTTTATCACCCAGTGGCAAAGTTCTATAGAACTCAAATGGAGGGAGTCTGGTGTCCCAGTCCACATCCTTAGTCAAAACATTGTACTTCACTCAATTGCTTTAGTAAAACTTTATGGGCAACATTATGGACATTTTTGGGTTCCCTTCCCCTAAAAGTCATATGTTGAACTCCAATCCCCAATGTGATGGTATGAGGAGGTGAGGCCTCTTGGAGATGATGGGGTCAAGAGAACAAAGTCCTCATCAATGGGATAAGATGAGGCCAGAGAGCCTTCCACCAGGTGAGGCTACTAGGAGAAGGTGGCTTCTTGCAACCTGGAAGGAGGTTTTCACCAGAACCTGCACCTGGCATCTTGACCTTGGACTTCCAAACTCTAGAACTGTGTGGCAAGTAAAGTTCTGTTGTCTATAAACTAGTCCGTATATTCTTGTTACAGTAGCACAAACTGACTAAGACAGGGGAGAATCTTAAACTTGATGCATTAATGTCATATCCTTTTATGTTTTGTTATTCATTCTATGAATAAGGGATGATTATTCATAGGGAAGGGAGTTTATTATCTAATAACAGCTTAGTGGGTCTATAGCCATTAGGCAGATAATTATATGAATAATCATTTGTTTCAACTGCCATAAAGGCTAAGAAGGGAAAATATAGGAGTCATGAGAGCATCACCTGGGGCCACCTTGATCCAATATTGGGTGGAAGGATCCTTAAAATTGTCAGACATGTTGAGCCTCACAAGGATTATCAAAAATGTTGGGGAAAGACAGTATAAATGAGAAACGCTGTCATCTTTGCAGAAATCAGCTGTCTTAAAGTTATGAAGGTAGTAATGAATTGGGCTCATAGAGCCTGATAAAATCCAGGTAGGACTTGATTGAGCCAAATAACACCTGTTCTAAGCAAATATCAAAAGCATTTTGGGGGCTGTCCCACTAATAGATACCCTGAATCAGATACTCTGTGTTGAGATCAGAGACAAAAACCGCAGTCTAGGAAGAGGTAATTGTAAAAGTTCTTAGACAAAGGCAGAAAAATCAAGCCAAGGAAGAATTGTTTGCAAAGGATTTGCAAGCATCAGATCTTGAATAAAACCTGAACAGAGGACTAGATAAGGACTATTCAATTTTTGAGATTATCTTTACGGAGCAAAAGATGGATTTCATCAGGGAAGTCACAACCACTTAAGATCAAAATTATTAAAATGTTACAAATGATGACCAGAGAGGGACTATATGGAATCTTCTGGGGAAAGATACGAGGATGAGAGGATGTTATGCAAGGCCATTCAAAAGATCAAAGAAGACCAGAAGGAATTCAAGAAGAAATCATCACATAAGGGATAGAAAGGAAAGTGCTTTCTAGAGACATGAGGTTTAATAACCAAAGCATCCCAGTGGCACTAAATAATAAAAACAGAAGGAAGAGCAAACAGAAGTCAGGTGAATGAACTGTGCAAGAATTCCCACCATAGCCATGCACTTCCAAAAGCACAACATACTTCATCTAGTTAAGAGCAAGTCTGCAATGGTGGAGATTGGGAAAAAGCAAATCATGCAGGCTTTGATGCAAAGGACAGGAAACACCCAGATCATTATTATCAGCAATTAGTCACACAATTTATGTAAGAGGGGTCTGTTTCAAGTGCTGGAGATATAAAAGCTAAAGTTCGGGTCTCTTTAATTAAGAGATTTGTGTTATGGTAGGGACAGTAGGATATAGAAATTTTCTAAATGAATCAGAAGTACACGAGAAACATGTATATGCATTGCAGAGTCCCTGTGCTCTCCACCAGAAACTACACAATGCTGTGAATCGGCTGTACTCCAGAACAAAATAAAAGTTAAAAAAAAAAAAAAAAAAGCTCACAGGAGAAGGTAAGCCCTACCTGAATGATTTCTAGTTCATGTTTCAGGCCCTCAGGCAGGCACTGAGTCGGAGGCGACATGACCACCACTTTCCCTTTACCAGGCTTGGCACAAGGGACTCACTCCTTGAGGCAGATAAAGCTGGGCCCCCCACCCAGCAGGTGCATGGGAGTTGTCCACTGGGATAAAATCTGTGTCCCAAGACAGGGATGCTCAGAAGCTTCATAGATAAGGTAAGAGTTGAGTTAGAGCTTCAAGAAGGAAAGAGATACATAGGAAGAGGTGTTGGACAGTCCCCAAATGGGAAGTGGCATAAGTAGAGGCAGAAAAGTTCGCCTGGATATTTTAGGAAGTCTCTGAGAAGTCACTGATTTTGAAATGAAACCTGCTCACAAGAAGTTGGCAAGAATGAAGAGTATGCTGCCTTTCTGGGAGAAACAGGGCATGAGTGAAGAAGTGGATGAAATTTCCTCACATGTCAAAATGTCTTAGCTGAACCAAGGAGATGAGACTTTAAAAGAGGGAGAGAAAAGATGGGCCTGGTGAGAGATTCTGACAGCCATGGGGGGAAGGCAGAAACCTTATAATTAAGGACAAAGGCTTTTTCACTTAGATAATGCTTTCCCATGAGATTAATAGGAGATTCTGTTGGTCTCTAATGTACTGTATATTTTGGGCACTTTACATAATTTACATCTACACCTAATGGCCAAACTTCCTAGTTACCTCTCTCCACTGAGGGCCCTTCCTTTCTTTGCAAAAAAGCACCTTGCCCAGAGTAAATGCTTTATAAACATTGACTCCACAAAAGCTTGTTTTTTCAGTGAGAATACTGAACGCAGTTTCCACTTTATTCCTTTCAAGTGAAATCACAACTGTGCAGATGAGTGACTGGAATTAAAATAGCAGGATGCCAGGACTTCCTTGGTAGTCCAGTGGTTAATAACCCCCTTTCCAATGCAGGGGACACAGGTTCGATCCCTGGTTGGGGAACTAAGATCCCACATGTCCTGGGGCAACTAAGCCTGCCCACAGAGCCCACAAAAGGTCCTGTGTGCTGTGTTAGTTGTGTGTCCCAACAACACTGGGTACAGCCCAAAATAAATAAATATAAAGAAGTTAGCAGGATGCCTGTCTCAGAACTGCCAAAAAAAATAAAGACACAAATCTGCATTCAAAGGGTCTAACAAGACTGCTTCAGAGTTGAAGTGAAGTGAAGTCGCTCAGTCATGTCCGACTCTTTGTGACCCCGTGGACTGTAGCCTAGTCCATGGGATTCTCCAGGTAAGAACACTGGAGTGGGTTACCATTTCCTTCTCCAGGGGATCTTCCCAACCCAGGGATCGAACCCAGGTCTCCAGCACTGGAGGCAGACGCTTTAACCTCTGAGCCGCCAGGGAATGACCTGGCTAATCCAAGCCAGTCCTCATGCCTGCCTCCCCGGATTACAGAGAGAATTAAATGAATGTGAAATTGACTGACTCAGTGTGGTAGACTGTAAATACCGCCACCAGTTCTCATCCTTGTACACACCCTTTGCTATGTGACTTTAGCCCCTCCCATTAAGAGGCTTCCCTGGTGGCTCAGAGATGAAAGTGTCTGCCTGCAATGCAGGAGACCTGGGTTCCATCCCTGGGACGGGAAGACTCCCCTGGAGAAGGAAATGGCAACCCATTCTAGTATTCTTGCCTGGAGAATCCCATGGAGAGAGGAGCCTGGTGGGCTACACAGTCCACAGGGTCGCAAAGAGTCAGACATGACTTAGCGATTTCATTTTCACTTTCATCAAGAGGTGGAGCCTCCTTCTCTACCCCTAGAGTCTGGGTGTGGCCAGTAGAGCTCTCTTTGGCCAATGAACAGTAGCAAATGGTGCACCAGTAGAGACTTGAAAGTGCTAGGGCTTTGGGATAATGTGATCACCCTGTGAAGAAGCCAGGGCCAGCCTGCTAGATAGAGACAATGACCTAGTTCTCTGGGGCCTTGGTCAGCTCCTCCCATTGCCAGCCATGCAAATGAAGCCAGCCTTGATTACCCAGTACCAGCAGCAGACCTACCAACTGATCCAAGATGCCTGAGGGAACTCAGCAGAAATCAGACCAGAAGAACTCTCAGTCAACTTGAAGAATCATGAACTAAATACACGGTTGTGTCAAGCCACTAATGTCTGGGATGGCTTGGAAGGCAGCAAAAGTTAACATATAGTGCATGAATTGCCTACAGTCTCACCCAACTGGCTAGTAATAGATTGAATATAGAATCTCTATCTTCTGACCCTCATTCAGGTGATTATTTTCATATTGGCCTTTGCTACTGTCAGTACTATCTTCCATCAAAAACAAATATTTGTACTTCCCTGGTGGTACAATGGTAAAGAATCCGCCTGCTAATGCAAGGTACACATGTTCGATCCCTGGTCTGGGAAGATTCTACATGCAGCAGGGCAACTAAACCCACAGGCCACAAATACTGAAGCTCTTGTACCTGGAGCCCATGCTCCAGAACAAGAGAAGCCACAGTAAGGATAAGCCTTCGCACTGCAATGAAGAGTAGCACCCATTCGCCCCAACTAGAGAAAGCCTGCCTGCAGCAATGAAGACCTAGTGCAGACAATAAGTAAGTAAGTAATTTTTTTTTAAACCCAAATCTTTGCTTTATAAAGCCCAAAAGAGAAACTACAGATCTTTCCAACAAGGTAGATATATTAGCCAGGATTCTCCAGAGAAACAAAACCATATTAATTGCCTCACATGATTATAGAGGATTTGAAGTCCCAAGATCTGAAATTGGCAAGCTGGATACTCAGAAGAGCTGATGGTATCAATTTCAGCTCAAGAGCAGAAGAAGACAGATGTCCCAGCTCAACAGTCAGACAAGCACTGGGTGCTCAGTTGGTCAGCTTGTCCAGCTCTTCACGATCGCAAGCTTAAGTTCCCTCTTATACAGTTTCTGTTCTGTTCAGGTCTTTGATTGACTGAGGCTCACCCACCTTAGGGAAGGCCATGTGCTGTATCCAGTCTACTGATTCAGATGTTCATCTCAACCAGAAACACTTTCCCAAATGCACCCAGAATAACATTTGACTAAATGTCTTGGGCACCCCATGGCCCAGTCAAGTTGACATATAAAATTAACCATCACAGAAGGTGATTCTTATGGGTGGTTTCTAAGTAAGGCATGGAAAGAAAGTCCTTTGGAGTCTGTGAAAAAGAAGAAGTCACGTCCTTTACTATCATAGTACCATCCACCCTGTCCAGCCAAGTGGGCTTGAACATCAGCCTCCATTTCATGCCCCACTGGTCTGGGGAGCACTCTGGCTTTCCTTAAGGTCTGTGATGACTCAAACCACTGAGAGTATTAAAAAGTCTAGGCTGTACATAGAAATGATAACAAAAACAATAATAAAGCCACACTTGCATGAAAAAGTATAAGTAGGTAAGGGATAGCTTTCAAATACTTTCCCCTTCAAATGAGACAGTCTATATTCAAAAGTAGAAAGAATATGGTAAAGAGAAACCATACCTTGAGTCATGCCACAAGGCCTTTTAAGTGAGTCACAGGATGCTGGCAACATACTTTTCTGGAAAAAAATAGAAATCAGTAAGCATCAGAAGAATAGGTCAGGATTCTGACCTTTGGCATCTCACTGCCATTAGGTATCCAGGTGAGCAAATTTATGTTTGAATTATTTATCTGCTTTGTAAAGAGCCTTGCAGATACAAACAGCTCTGAATATGCATAGTATTTTCATGACAAATAAATGGAGGCTTCAGGCATTTTTCAAAGTTCATTAATTATTGAGGTTCCCTCAAGCAGCTCTCACTCTGTCCTGTTTTGATTTTTGTTCCTGACCAAGTCCAGTTACTGAAGAGTCCATCTTGATTGTGAATTCATTCAGAAAGAGATTTGTGGCTTTTATGAAAATTCTTTTGCGTAAAAATCATCTTGGAGAAATTTGATTTTAACTATTTAGGTACTGAGCTGCTGTTTATACACAATGCCTTTTCAAAAACTGTAGTAAAATAAACAAAGCATAAAATTCACCATCATAATCATTTTTAAGTGTACCATTCTGTAGCATTAAGTATATTAACACTGTCAAGCAATCATTCACCCTCATAATTCTTTACCTTGTGCAAAACTGGAACTATACCCATCAAACAATAACCCCCCTTACCAATCTGCCCCTTACCTCCGCCCCTGGAAATCACCATTCTACCTTCTGTCTCTATGAATTTGACTGGTCTACGAATATCATATTAAGTACAATCATATAGTGTATGTCTTTTAGTGACTTATTTCACATAGCATAATGTCCTGAAGGATTATCCACGTTGTAGCATGTACCAAAATTTTCTTCCTCTTTAAGGCTGAAGCATATTTCACAGTGTGCATACACCATATTTTGCATCTATTAATCTGTCAGGGGACACTTGGGTTGCTCCCACATTTTGTCTATTGTGAATAATGCTGCTATGAACATGGGTGTACAGAGACCCTGCCACAGATTCTTTGGGGTGTATACCCAGAAGTGAAATTGCTGGATCATAAGCTAATTCTGTCTTAAACTTTTTAATTAACTGCCATGCTGTTTTCCATGGCAGCTGCACATTTTACATTCCCACCAACAGAGCACACATTTTCCAATTTCTTCACATCCTCACCAACACTTGCTATTTTCTAGGTTTTTGTTTATTTTTGTTTGATAATAGTCACCCTAACTGGTGTGAAGTTGTATCTCCTTAGGTTTTGGTTTGCATTTCTCTAATGATTAGTGACGTTGAGCATCTTTTCATGTGATTATTATTCATTTGTATGTCTTTTTCTGAGAAATATCTATTCAAGTCCTCTGCCAATCTTAAAATCAGATTGCTTCTATTTCTGTTGTTGCTTTGTAGGAGTTCATCATATATTCCGGATACTAATCTTTCATCAGATATATGCTTTGCAAATATCTTCTCTCATTCTAAGCGCTGCATTTTCAACTGTTGATTACATCCTTTGATGCACAGTTTATGACTTTGATTTCGCCCAATTTACCTATTTTTCCTTCTGTTATCTGTGCTTTTGGTGTCTTATCTGAGAAATCACTGCCAAATCCAATGTCATAAAGATTTTGTCCTTTGTTTTCTTCTAATAGTTTTATAGTTTTAGCTCTTATGATTTGGTCTTTGATTCATTTTGAGTTAATTTTTATATACGGTATTAAGCAAGATAGAGTGCCTGATGAACTACCGTTGGAGGTTCCTGACATTGTACAGGAAACAGGAATCAAGACCATCCTCAAGAAAAAGAAATGCAAAAAAGCAAAATGGCTGTCTGAGGAGGCCTTACAAATAGCTGTGAGAAGAAAAGAAAGTGAAAAGCAAAAGGAGAAAAGGAAAGATATTCCCATTTGAATGCCGAATTCCAAAGAATAGCAAGAGAGATGAGAAAGCCTTCTTCAGTGATCAATGCAAAGAAATAGAGGAAAACAATAGAATGGGAAAGACTGGAGATCTCGTCAAGAAAATTAGAGATACCAAGGGAACATTTCATGCAAAGATGGGCTCCATAAGGGACAGAAATGCTTCCTAAAAGAAACAAAAGATATTAGGAAAAGGTGGCAAGAATACATAGAAGAACTCTACAAAAAAGATCTTTAAGACCCAGATAATCATGATGGTGTGATCACTCATCTAGAGCCAGACATTCTGGAATGTGAAGTCAAGTGGGCCTTAGGAAGCATCACTATGAGCAGAGCTAGTGGAGGTGATGGAATTCCAGTTGAGCTATTTCAAATCCTGAAAGATGATGCTGTGAAAGTGCTGCACTCAATATGCCAGCAAATTTGGAAAACTCAGCAGTGGCCACAGGACTGGAAAAGGTCAGTTTTCATTCCAGTCCCAAAGAAAGGCAATGCCAAAGAATGCTCAAACTACTGCACAATTGCACTCATCTCACACGCTAGTAAAGTAATGCTCAAAATTCTACAAGCCAGGCTTCAGCAATACGTGAACCGTGAACTTCCAGATGTTCAAACTGGTTTTAGAAAAGGCAGAGGAACCAGAGACCAAATTGCCAACATCTGCTGGATCATGGAAAAAGGAAGAGCGTTCCAGAAAAACATCTATTTCTGCTTTATTGACTATGCCAAAGCCTTTGACTGTGTGGATTACAATAAACTGTGGAAAATTCTGAAAGAGATGGGAATACCAGACCACCTGGCCTGCCTCTTGAGAAACCTGTATGCAGGTCAGGAAGCAACAGTTAGAATTGGACATGGAAAAACAGACTGGTTCCAAATAGGAAAAGGAGTACGTCAAGGCTGTATATTGTCACCTTGCTTATTTAACTTCTATGCAGAGTACATCATGAGAAACGCTGGGTTGGAAGAAGCACAAGCTGGAATGAAGATTTCTGGGAGAAATATCAGTAACCTCAGATATGCAGATGACACAACTCTTATGGCAGAAAGGAGAGTGAAAAAGTTGGCTTAAAGCTCAACATTCAGAAAACGAAGATCGTGGCATCTGGTCCCATCACTTCATAGCAAATAGATGTAGAAACAGTGTCAGATTTTATTTTTCTGGGCTCCAAAATCACTGCAGATGGTGACTGCAGCCATGAAATTAAAAGACGCTTACTCCTTGGCAGGAAAGTCATGACCAACCTCAGATCAGATCAGATCAGTCGCTCAGTCGTGTCCGACTCTTTGCGACCCCATGAATCGCAGCACGCCAGGCCTCCCTGTCCATCACCAACTCCCGGAGTTCACTGAAACTCACGTCCATTGAGTCAGTGATGCCATCTAGCCATCTCATCCTCTGTTGTCCCCTTCTTCTCCTGCCCCCAATCCCTCCCAGCATCAGAGTCTTTTCCAATGAGTCAACTCTTCGCATGAGGTGGCCAAAGTACTGGAATTTCAGCTTTAGCATCATTCCTTTCAAAGAAATCCCAGGGCTGATCTCCTTCAGAATGGACTGGTTGGATCTCCTTGCAGTCCAAGGGACTCTCAAGAGTCTTCTCCAACACCACAGTTCAAAAGCATCAATACTTTGGCACTCAGCCTTCTTCACAGTCCAACTCTCACATCCATACATGACCACAGGAAAAACCATAGCCTTGACTAGACGAACTTTTGTTGGCAAAGTAGACAGCATATTAAAAAGCAGAGACATTACTTTGTCACCAAAGGTCTGTCTAGTCAAGGCTATGGTTTTTCCAGTGGTCATGTATGGATATGAGAGCTGGACTGTGAAGAAAGCTGAGCGCTGAAGAATTGATTCCTTTGAACTGTGGTGTTGGAGAAGACTCTTGAGAGTCCCTTGGACTGCAAGGAGAACCAAATAGTCCATCCTAAAGGAGATCAGTCCTGGGTGTTCATTGGAAGGACTGGTGTTGAAGCTGAAACTCCAATACTTTGGCCACATGATGCGAAGAGCTGACTCATTTGAAAAGACCCTGATGTTGGGAAAGATTGAAGGCAGGAGGAGAAGAGGACGACAGAGGATGAGATGGTTGGATGGCATCACCGACTCGATGGACATGGGTTTGGGTGGACTCCGGGAGTTGGCGATGGACAGGGAGGCCTGGGGTGCTGCGGTTCATGGGGTCACAAAGAGGCGGACACGACTGAGTGACTGAACTGAACTGAATTAAGCAAGGGTCTGGCTTCATTCTTTTGCATATGGACGTCCAATTTTCCCAACATCATTTGTTGAAAAGACACTATTACTTTTTAAAATCTTTCCAATCCTTTGAGGATTAATTAAGAAACAAGATTGTCTCTTCAAGCATGGAACATTAATGCTTTACAAGATGGGACTGACTATCAGTTCAGTTCAGTCACTCAGTTGTGTCCGACTCTTTGTGACCCCATGAATCGCAGCACGCCAGGCCTCCCTGTCCATCACCAACTCCCGGAGTTCACTCAGACTCACGTCCATCGAGTCAGTGATGCCATCCAGCCATTTCATCCTCTGTCGTCCCCTTCTCCTGCCCCTAATCCTTCCCAGCATCAGAGTCTTTTCTAATGAGTCAACTCTTCTCATGAGGTGGCCAAAGTACTGGAGTTTCAGCTTTAGCATCATTCCTTCCAAAGAAATCCCAGGGCTGATCTCCTTCAGAATGGACTGGTTGGATCTCCTTGCAGTCCAAGGGACTCTCTAGAGTCTTCTCCAACACCACAGTTCAAAAGCATCAATACTTTGGTGCTCAGCCTTCTTCACAGTCCAACTCTCACATTCATACATGACCACAGGAAAAACCATAGCCTTGACTAGACGAACCTTTGTTGGCAAAGTAATGTCTCTGCTTTTGAATATGCTATCTAGGTTGGTCATAACTTTCCTTCCAAGGAGTAAGCGTCTTTTAATTTCATGGCTGCAGTCACCATCTGCAGTGATTTTGGAGCCCCCCAAAATAAAGTCTGACACTGTTTCCACTGTTTCCCCATCTATTTCCCATGAAGTGATAGGACCGGATGCCATGGTCTTCGTTTTCTGAATGTTGAGCTTTAAGCCAACTTTTTCACTCTCCACTTTCACTTTCATCAAGAGGCTTTTTAGTTCCTCTTCACTTTCTGCCATAAGGGTGGTGTTCATCTGCATATCTGAGGTTATTGATATTTATCCTGGCAATCTTGATTCAAGCTTGTGTTTCTTCTAGTCCAGCGTTTTTCATGATGTACTCTGCATATAAGTTAAATAAACAGGGTGACAATATACAGCCTTGACATACTTCTTTTCCTATTTGGAACCAGTCTGTTGTTCCATGTCCGGTTCTAACTGTTGCTTCCTGACCTGCATATAAATTTCTCAAGAGGCAGATAAGGTGGTCTGGTATTTCCATCTCTTTTAGAATTTTCCACAGTTTATTGTGATCCACACAGTCAAAGGCTTTGGCATAGTCAATAAAGCAGAAATAGATGCTTTTCTGGAACTCTCTTGTTTTTTCAGTGATCCAGCAGATGTTGGCAATTTGATCTCTGGTTCCTCTGCCTTTTCTAAAACCAGCTTGAACATCAGTAAGTTCACATATTGCTGAAGCCTGGCTTGTAGAATTTTGAGCATTACTTTACTAGCGTGTGAGATGAGTGCAATTGTGTGGTAGTTTGAGCATTCTTTGGCATTGCCTTTCTTTGGGATTGGAATGAAAACTGACCGTTTTCAGTCCTGTGGCCACTGCTGAGTTTTCCAAATTTGCTGGCATATTGAGTGCAGCACTTTCACAGCATCATCTTTCAGGATATGAAATAGCTCAACTGGAATTCCATCACCTCCACTAGCTTTGTTCGTAGTGATGCTTTCTAAGGTCCACTTGACTTCACATTCCAGGATGTCTGGCTCTAGGTCAGTGATCACACCATCGTGATTATCTGGGTCGTGAAGATCTTTTTTGTCCAGTTCTTCTGTGTATTCTTGCCACCTCTTCTTAATATCTTCTGCTTCTGTTAGGTCCATACCATTTCTGTCCTTTATCGATCCCATCTTTGCATGAAATGTTCCCTTGGTATCTCTAATTTTCTTGTAGAGATCTCTAGTCTTTCCCATTCTGTTGTTTCCCTCTATTTCTTTGCATTGATCGCTGAGAAAGGCTTTCTTATCTCTTCTTGCTATTCTTTGGAACTCTGCATTCAGATGGGTATATCTTTCCTTTCCTCTTTGCTTTTCGCTTCTCTTCTTTTCACAGCTATTTGTAAGGCCTCCCCAGACAGCCATTTTGCTTTTTTGCATTTCTTTTTCTTGAGGATGGTCTTGATCCCTGTCTCCTGCACAATGTCATGAACCTCAGTCCATAGTTCATCAGGCACTCTGTCTATCAGATCTAGGCCCTTAAATCTATTTCTCACTTCCACTGTATAATCATAAGGGATTTGATTTAGGTCATACCTGAATGGTCTAGTGGTTTTCCCTACTTTCTTCAATTTAAGTCTGAAGTTTGCAATAAGTAGTTCATGATCTGAGCCACAGTCAGCTCCCAGTCTTGTTTTTGCTGACTGTATAGAGCTTCTCCATCTTTGGCTGCAAAGAATATAATCAATCTGATTTCGGTGTTGACCATCTGGTGATGTCCATGTATAGAGTCTTCTCTTGTTTTGCTGGAAGAGGGTGTTTGTTATGACCAGTGCATTTTCTTGGCAAAACTCTATTAGCCTTTGCCCTGCTTCATTCCGCATTCCAAGGCCAAATTTGCCTGTTACTCCAGATGTTTCTTGACTTCCTACTTTTGCATTCCAGTCCCCTATAATGAAAAGGACATCTTTTTTGGATATTCATTCTAAAAGTTCTTGTAGGTCTTCATAGAACTGTTCAACTTCAGCTTCTTCAGCGTTACTGGTTGGGGCATAGACTTGGATTACTGTGATACTGAATGGTTTGCCTTGGAAACAAACAGAGATCATTCTGTCATTTTTGAGATTGCATCCAAGTACTGCATTTTGGACTCTTTTGTTGATAATGATGGTTACTCCATTTCTTTTGAGGGATTCCTGCCTGCAGTAGTATATATAATGGTCATCTGAGCTAAATTCACCCATTCCAGTCCATTTTAGTTCACTGATTCCTAGAATGTCGATATTCAGTCTTGTTTGACCACTTCCAATTTGCCTTGATTCATGGACCTGACATTCCAGGTTCCTATGCAATACTGCTCTTTACAGCATTGGACCTTGCTTCTATCACCAGTCACATCCACAGCTGGGTATTGTTTTTGCTTTGGCTCCATCCCTTCATTCTTTCTGCAGTTATTTCTCCCCTGATCTCCAGTAGCATATTGGGCACCTACTGACCTGGGGAGTTCCTCTTTCAGTATCCTATCATTTGGCTTTTCATACTGTTCATGGGGTTCTCAAGGCAAGAATACTGAAGTGGTTTGCCATTCCCTTCTCCAGTGGACCACATTCTGTCAGATATCTCAACCATGACCCACCCATCTTGGGTTGCCCCATGGGCATGACTTAATTTCATTGAGTTAGACAAGGCTGTGGTCCTAGTGTGATTAGATTGACTAGTTTTCTGTGAGTATGGTTTCAGTGTGTCTGCCCTCTGATGCCCTCTTGCAACACCTACCATCTTACTTGGGTTTCTCTTACCTTGGGCGTGGGGTATCTCTTCACGGCTGCTCCAGCAAAGCGCAGCTGCTGCTCCTTACCTTGGAAAAGGGGTATCTCCTCACTGCCGCCCTTCCTGACCTTCAACGTGGGATAGCTCTTCTAGGCCCTCCTGCGCCCACGCAGCCACCGCTACTTGGACATGCGGTTGGTCCTCCCAGCTGCCACCCCTGGTCTCTGGCGTGGGGTTGCTCCTCCCGGCCACCGCCCCTGGCCTCGGCCTTGGGGGCATGGGGTAGCTCCTCCCGGCCATCGCCCGTGACCTTGGACGTGGGGTAGCTCCTCTCGGCCACCCCCACCCCCGACCTCGGATGCAGGATAGCTCCTCTCGGCTGATCCTGTGCTGTCGCAGCCTGGGCCACTGCCCCTGACCTCAGACGTGGGGTAACTCCTCTTGGCCGCTGCCCTTTGGGCATGGGGTCCTCCCGGCTTCTGCCCCTGACCTCGGATGTGGGGTAGCTCCTCTCGGCCACGATTAGTGTGCCGGTCGCAGACGCCTGTGCTTATATAGACTGACTATAGGGTAGGCATTACTGAACACCTGAAGTGTTCACTTAATAATATGTAAGACACAGACACTGGCTAGTCTCCATTTCTCCCTGTCCCTTTGGTTTTGTTTCCATCTCTGTATCCCTCGAGTGGCTGATTCCTGCAGACAGTATCACCTGGATCCCTTGTCCTTTGTCTTTTCACTGATTTTAGCCAATGGAAGGTAAAGTATGGGGGGATAAGAAACAGAATGGTCAGAATCTCCCTCACAGCTGCATCTCTCTGTAACTGTGGTTCCTGTCTGAAGGTCCCCTTCCATAGCTTCAACTAAGGCACTGTTTATATACTATTCAGCATAGAGCTACATTTACAATTTGGGCAAAAGAAGTAAAGCCAGGGATGGATTACCTTCAGTTCAGTTTAGTCGCTCAGTCATGTGTGACTCTTTGCAACCCCATGGTCTACAGCATGCCAGGCCTCCCTGTCCATCACCAACTCCCAGAGCTTGCTCCAACTCATGTCCATCAAGTTGGTGATGCAATCTAACCATCTCATCCTCTGTCGTCCCCTTCTCCTCCTGACTTCAATCTATCCCAGCATCAGGGTCTTTTCCAATGAGTCAGTTCTTCGCATCAGGTGGCCAAAGTATTGGAGCTTCAGCTTCAGCATCAGTCTGGACTACCTTAATCAATAATATACATCAGAGGCTAATGAGAGAAGGCACAAATATAAGACTACCGAAGTATTCTATTCCTTTTTATCTTGCTCCTTCAGTTGCCTCTCAAAAGAACTGTATCATCCCTTGTCTCATTTTTCTTATATGCATTTGAATCTAATGGGCAAACTCAATCCACACCCAAGCCTGCTTCAGTTATTGAACTATTCTGAATGTGTCCAGAAGGGGCCTCTACTATCTAGCTATCTACTTGAGTCAAATCCTTCTGTAAACTACACCTAGAATTTTGTATCTTAGGGATGAATCCCGGGTGCACACATAGAATGAAAGCACTTCCCACACCTCCCATCTACTGTCACTGCTAATTCAATTCATAAGACCATCCTTCTGCACTTACAAATATCCCCAGCTACCACCAGGCAGCAGCAATCAGAGTTGCAGGTTTACACCTCAGAGGAGAATAATCAGTGCACCACCTGTGGGATAGTTTGTAAACCCAATCCCTTCCAAGGATGGCAATCTTCACAACTTATCAGGTTACATGGCTAATTCTCAGTACTTTGCCACCTCAAAAATTCCTCTTTATGTTCATATTTTAAAGAAGTAAATGGATATGGATTGCAGTTATAACTATAGGTGGGGAGAACTTCTCCATGCCCAATCAGTTCATATTGATTCAAATAATGACTAGGAAGCTGGGAGAGAGAACTTTCAAATTTGATTCATATCTCCCCATCCAACCATTTCTCAAAGAAGCTGCTAAGCCTTCTTAGATAAATCCTAAACAATATTTTATATTTTCATTAGGCTTGTTTTAAAAAATGAGAGTAAAAAGACGAAGTATTTTTCACCCTGGCAATAAACCTGCATTAGGCCGAGAATTGGATGTCAGAATCTTTAGTAGCAGCTTCATTATTTAGCTGATGAATTAATAGGAATTTGTAGAAGAGGAGGTAGGATTTAAAGTTAGAGCTGAATAATAATTAGGCTTTAGTGTCATTAAAATTCTACTTTCAGCTGCTACTAATTTTCTTTTTGACCACAAAAGACATTAGTTTTTCTGAGTAAAGAAGGGGGAAAAATCTATATTGTTTTACAACACTACCCACTGAAGAGGCTGCCACAGTAGTAAGAGGCAGTCATTTGAATTATGTAGACAGGAATAGATGAACAGAAGAGAGGATGATTGGGAAAGAAAAGAATGCACTGGGATGCTTGAGAATCTAAAAAGCATGAGCAAAACAGCATTACTGTTTCCAGCAGTAGGAAAACAGGTGAGGGAGCCTAAGAAGAAACAGCATCCAGATCCCTACCTTGACACAGAGGGCAGAGAACACTGGACACCACGGTGTCCATCTGTGAAAAAGATCAGGTGCTTTGAAAGGGTAGGTTAGGAGCATCATTTAAGGCCAAAGACAAGTCCAGTTGATGCCAAATTACAGTGCGGCTATTGGTTTTAAGTCTTTAGGAAAGTTCCATCATCGAAATACTGGTGGTATTTAGAATTTACTTGGGGAGAAGGACTTGGATTTATAACATAGGTATGTTTACCACCCTTCCTTCCTTTCACCAAACAAACGCTGGTCTACTACTCATGTTGCCAGGACTAGCCGCCCATCTAATTCCTGGTTAGCAATATTAAATACGAAAATGAAATACATTTCATTGTTCAGCAAGTCCATTAATGTATTAATTGAGAGCAAAAGAGCATAAGCATTTTAATTAGGTGACTGCAGAATCTGAGCTGTAGGCTGTCAAAGTTATAATTCTGAGCTCAACCATTCAAAAACCAAACCATTTAAGAAGAGGAAATATTACAGCATGAGAAATGTGTGGAAATCCCCAAATAGGGACTACACTACCACTTGCCAAACCTCAATCAAGATTGTTTAAAAAACTGGACATGCTTCTTGAAGGAAGTCTGAAAAACACGAGCTCTTGGAGAAAAGCAGCAAATCGAAGAGAGTTGATTCCATAAATGTTGAGCTAGAATAGAGGAACAAGAACTTGCTTTCAAGGAGCAACTGTTAAAAAGACAGCTTCCAAGAGAGGCTGAGATAAGAAAGAAATGACTCAGCAAGAAGATGGCAGCCCATTCAAAATGAAATGTGGGCGAGAGCAGCAGCCCTTCCTAGCCTTCCTAATGGCTCCTCCGTGGGCCGATCTGTTGGCTTTGCAATCGCCCCTTAAAGACAAAAATGAACATCCCATGACCTCATCAGAGCACTAAAAGGGGTCAGAATTTAGTTCACAAATGGCAGTCTCTCTTAGAATTTACATACTAAACAGAAGCTTCTATTCCTGGAATTTCTCTTAGGGAGACAAGATAAGTAAGAAAAGGTGCCTATGCTAACCCTTGATCTAGTAGGAGAAACTGAACTAAGTACAGATGATTCATCAAGATGGGTGGGTTCTGTAATATAATGTGAGAGATACAAACGATGGAGCCATGGACCAAGAGCTAAGAGAAAGCAGAGGGGGCTATTAGCCACCCGGACCTTTTCGGAACCCAGCCATTCTCACTATTGTAGGCTAGTCAACAAGCACAATGTCAAGTCTAGTGAGGAGACAAAGGGCATGCCAATGTTTTCCCTTTTGTTTGGGTCCCCTAATTTGCTAGACTGACCTGAGATGCCTCCCTTCCTCAGTATTTATTAAAAAACAACAAAACAAAACAAAACCTCACTGTCACTGTTTCTCAGAAGACTCTTTGGAACTGTAAATTATTTCATGTGTTTCTCCTGAAAAGAAACAGTGGATGTCAACCCCCAGCAAATTAAGGAGCAGCTGCCCCCCTATATTGCCACCATTTCTAACAAAGACAAAGGGATTTCACAATAAGGGCTCTTGGTGTACGGTAGGCATTATGCTAGGTTCTTTACATGCTCTGTTTCTTCATATTCACAACAATGGGAATTATTATTTCCACTTTACAAGTCAGACGACAGAGTTTAAGAGGTTAGGTGACTTGCCTAAGAGTGCATACTGGCAGTAGGTGGTACAGCAAAAAAAATAAGGTCTCTGACCCCGAAGTCCACACTCTTTTCACCACATTCTGTGCATCCTACGGAAAACTGAAATATAATCAAGTACCACTGAAATCTCTTAGAGGAAAAAAGCCGATTAGTTTAATAAGTAAAAATAGAAACTGATACACAGGCTAAAGCATTCCTTGCTACTTGCAGACCTAACATCTGTTCCCTCAACCTCCACTGCACCCTCTCCTTCCTCAAACAAATTCAACCTCCTCCAGGAACCCTGCCTTCCAGCAGCCAAGTGCTGCTTCTAGGAGGCTGGCGCTATCCAGCTGCAGCCTTTGCTGACAGGGCCTTGACTCAATTCAATCAATCAGAGTGTCCTGTTGCTTGCTAGTGATTGGTTTAGGATGATCACATGACACTTGTCTGGCCAATGGGATGTCTCCAGTGGAGGGGCATCTGGGTTTCCTTTAAAAGAAAAAATGGTTCACAAGCAGATATGGTCTCTTCTTCCATGGATTGGTGACACTCTCACATGGTGCTCTTAGAAGTGTGTTAGCATGAAATCACCAATCTTTATAGTGGCAGGATGGGGTCAGAGGGAGCCTGGATTTCCTGAAATGGCCACCTTCTGCCCAGATCAAGGACCACCTTGTGTCTTTCATTATTTTCCTTGATGATGGAACTCACTCTTGAATGTTCCCAATGGTTGACCCATTACTGGAGCTATTTACTGCTTTTTTTTTTTTTCCTTTTGATGGAGTCTGGGGTAGTTAATCACTTCAGATTCATTTCTATTTTGTAATTTAGAGATCTTTCTCTGTAAAATGCAGAGCAATTTTGCAGAATCCATAGGAAACATCTCTCCCACGTTCTTTTGTAACATCAAACAGATCTCTGTCAACAAAGGGCAGTCAACCCAAGCTTGCGCTCTTTAATGTGATAATGAGATAAAGCCTGGTGTCTGATTTCTCTGGGGCTTTTCAAGAGTCTGCAGGCTGCACCCCACGTGCAACTCTTCCCCCAGTTCAATCCTCTCTCAGCATCCTCCTCCCATTTCTCTCTCAATCCAAATGAATCTCTCAGTATTCTGTGTTCTTTATACTCTTAACCTTTTCACAGTACAACTTAATGCTCACAGGATACCCCAGATTTTTATCCTCAAATTCAACAAGTGCTTATGAAGGACCTACTATGTGCAAAGCACTAGGATAAGCACAGTACAAGATATAAGCCTGAGGGAAGCCCCTGACCTCGGGTAATGTATACTCTAGTAAGTGCCACAAAACACCTCAACATTTTAAAATACTAATGAAATGTTTAAATTAATATTTTGGACATATTGGGTTAAATAAGATTTTTCATTAAAATATTTGTTAACATTGATTTTGCCTCTTTCACATTTTTAAATGTGGCTACTAGAATTACTTGTGGTTCACTGTTGTGTATTGGTTTAGTAGGATTTCAGATCTACTTGTTTATGACAAATATAAAAATAAGTTGTTTTAGAAGTAGTTTTAGAAGGATCTCTACTTTGTTGGTGGTGGTGTTTGTTTGCTAAGTCATGTCCGACTCTTTTGTGACCCCATGGACTGTAGCCTGCCAGGCTCCCCTGCCCGTGGGATTTCCCAGGCAAGAAAACCAGAGTAGGTTGCCATTTCCTTCTCCAGGAGGTGATCTTCCCGACCTAGTGATTGAATCCACGTCTCCCGCATTGACAGGTGGATTCTTTCCCACTGAGCCACCAGGGAGGTCCATTACTTATGGTTTCCTGTTGTGTATTAGTTTAATAGGATATCAAATCCACTGGTTTATGACAAAGATCAAAAAAAGTTGTGTTAGAAGTAGCTTTGATGTAAGAATGAAGCTGTGTCAAGATGTCATTGTCTCATCTGTTGTTGATAAGCACTAGGCGCTCAGCTGCCCAAGGGTCCTGCTGGGGCTTATCAGTTAAAACATATGAAGAAGCAAATATGGTGAGGGGACATTTAGACTATAATACCCAGAGATGTGAGTTCTCAGAATTTTGATCTGGGCAAGGAGACTCTTCGTTTCCAAATCTCCTTGGGACCACGGTAAAGGTGATTCTTAGTGACAGCGGCAAAAGTCATGCAACCATCCTGGAGATCACCTTGCCTGCCATCACCAGGGACCATATTCCATAGCAATATGCTTGAGCCACAAGGGACTTTGGCTTTTGTGCTAGCAGCTGGAGATCAGTTCTTGGTTGGTCAGCCATCTCTCCCAAGTACCAACTCATATAAAGATACACACTGAATGAAATTTGGATCTTATTCCTTTCATCTAATACTTTGGCCACCTGATGGGAAGAGCCAACTCATTGGAAAAGACCCTGATGCTGGGATAGATTGAAGGCAAGAGGAGAAGGGGACAATGATGATGGTATCACCGACTGAATGGACATGATTATCAGAAAACTCCGGGAGATAGTGAAGGACAGGGAAGCTGTTCTGGCTTGCTGCAGTCCACGGGGTCACAGAGTCGGGCATGACTGAGTGACTGAACAATAAATCCCTTGCCTGAATTAACAGTGCAACTAATCTAACTTTGGATTGGGGTATGTTATTTCTTTATTGGCTCACTAAGAGACATTATCCTGTATGCTACTGGCTTGTGAAATTATTATAATTCCTGTGGTGAACCTGTGTTAAATAAAATATTGGCAAAGACAAGCTCAGCCTCTGAGAATAATTTGTCCCCAAAACAAAACACTCACATTCTATTTTTATTGGTGAGGCAATGAGGTAGTGACTAGTTTGGGTGACATGCCACCATGGGAGTTCTTATCCACTTTTACTCGGCTTAATAAGTTTTGGTGGTGAGATCGTATGAGCTTTGCTCACAATTACCAGGCTTCCTGAATACTTAAGTAAGCAAGGAGTTAAGTATGATCAGGTATGAGTTAAGCATATTCTTCTGCTACACTTCACTGTTGAACTTAACCAAGGCTTTTCTTATCCTGCTTTCAAGAAAAGTGCTTTCTCATTCTGGTGCTAAAAGCATCCAAGGTCTTCTTCCCAGATGCTGCTTCTTTTGTCTCTTTCTCCCGATGCATCAATTAAGAATTCTTTGATGACCGGAGCTTCCTCTGTCAGAGAGCTCAGTATTCATCAACTAATTAACTCTCCAAAGAAAGCTGAGCTGCTCTGTCTGTCTGTGCTTTCTTACTCTCTCGGTGGCTCTTCTGCTTCCTGCTTCCTGCTGTGGCCCGAAGAGCAAAGTGGGGAGATCACCCTCAGGGGCTGCAGGGCCTCAGGCTTCAGTTCATGCTTTTGTTTTTCTAGTTAGGAGAGACCTTCCTTGATAAAAAGCTATTCATTTCATTACTCAGCCTTCCACAGAAGCAAGGTTCAAGCAGTTTTTTTCACCAAATTTTTTTCTTTGTTAACAGTACTTTAAAGAAAAACAACCCATATTTGAATAGATTAGAACAACCTTCAAATGGATTAACAGTGTTTTTTTCCCATTTCTTGTATAGTAGAATTGTTATTTTTCAGCTGGCTTCAAAATGTCAAATCTCTTGTCTAGGTGAATAATACCATATTTCTTCCAAGTTCAACTGCCTGCTGGACTCCTCTGCTTGGGGCCCTCATAGACACCCCATAGTCAAGTGTGTGTAGAAGAACTGAAACCCAACAGGAAGCCTTTCTGTCCACCCTTTCTTGCCTTCAGCCTCTATGACCTTCCCTGAGTCTCAGAGGGTAGATTTGGAACAGCTGCTAATCTAGGAAGGAAAGGGATGCAAAGAAGGGAGGGGCAGCCAGGAAACAATAGTGCAGCCTTAGGGCAGGGCCTTGGAAATGGCACAGGCGACCCACTCCAGTACTCTTGCCTGGAAACTCCCACGGACGGAGGAGCCTGGTGGGCTGCAGTCCATGGGGTCGATAAGAGTCGGACACGACTGAGCGACTTCACTTTCACTTTTCACTTTCATGCATTGGAGAAGGAAATGGCAACCCACTCCATGTTCTTGCCTGGAGAATCCCAGGGACGGGTGAGCCTGGTGGGCTGCCGTCTATGGGGTCGCACAGAGTCGGACATGACTGATGTGACTTAACAGCAGCAGCAGCAGCAGGGCAAGGCCTCAAGGGATAGACGTAACAGTGTGTTTGTGCCCTTTACAGAATGAAAACCCAGCACTTGGAAGATGTCAGCATTCTTCATACCAGAGAAGACTACCTGAGGCCAGACTAAAGGAACTAGAGAAGCTCATCAAGATTACCTGGGACCACATTTAGGGAATGCAGATCCTGTACATGCTCTAATCATATAAGCAACCCCATCCTTGAACTATTGCCATAAAACTCCTCACCAAACTACCCTGGATGGGGAGACACAGTTTTTGAGGATAGGAGCCCACTGTGTCCCCCTCCTTGCCTGGCAAACCATAAAACAATTCTTTTTACTGCACCAAAACTCTGTCTCTGAGATTTGATTTGGTACCAGTTTACAGAGGCTGAAACTTGGCATTAGAACCTCTCAACTCCCCCAACACTGGAGGGAGTTCCTCACTGAATGTGTTAATGGCGCTATCGTCCTCCCAGTCACCAGGCTCAAAATGCTGTCAATTCCTCCCTTTCTCTTCCTCTCCACTCATGAACATTTACCAGGTCAACAAAGACTTGTTACCCTTTGTCTTCATCCCCTATTCTCTGTTCTGCTGCCATTTGCTTCTTTCAGTCCTTCTTTGCTTCTATTTTCAGATTATCCTTGTGGCTTCTTACCTAGGTGCTGCTTGCCTCTCATTTCCCTAAGGATGTGTGGCCAAGTTCATTGTCCTGTAGAGGCTCCGATCATGTCACACCCAGCATCCAATCTGCTTTCCTGTGACCTACAGACTAAAGGCAGACACCTCAAATCACTTCCTGCCCTACTGGATGTAAACAAATACAAACACAACACAAACCAGCTGAGAAGCAAACTCCCCCAGATCAATCTATGCCTGGCCCCAGTACAACTTCCCCCAGCTCCTGTTCAGACTTGTTTCCAATAGAACTGAACTGCAGGGTGCTCCTGCGATGAGAGCACATTCTTAACTCCATAAGCTTGTGCTATTCTCTTCACCTGGGGTTCTCTTTTCCCTTGTCTACACATATAGTCCTACAAATCTGTATTAGTTTGCTAGGGCTGCTGTAACAAAGGGCTGCAAACTGGCTGACTTCTTAGAACAACAGAAATTTATCGTGTCCCAGTTCTGGAAGCAAGTCCGAAATCAGTAGGGCCATGTTACCTCTAAAGGCACTAGGGAACAATTTGTTCCAGGCCTTTCTCTTAGCTTCTGGTTAAGTTCCTTGGCTCGTGGCAGCATAATTCCAATCTTCATATGCCATCTGTGTGTGTGTGTGTGTGTGTGTGTGTGCACACGTGCGTGTGTGTTCAAATTTCCCCTTGAAGGACACCACTCGCACTGGACTTAAGGGCTCACCCTACTACAGTATGACCTTAACTACTTACATAGACAATGACCTTTTTCCAAATAATGTCTTATTCTGCAGTACTGGGGGGTTAGGACTTCATCATAAGAACTTTGATTTGATAAAATTCAATTCATAACATCATCCTAACAGCCAAGCTCAGAGTCACCTCCTTCTGGAAACATCGCAGGTGTAGTCTCCATCTCCTGACCCTGAGTTTGACATAATCTCTATTTCTCTTTGATGACATTTGACCTAAGTAGCCCCCGTAACTTTTCTGTGCTTTATGACAGAAGCACTAGCTTTGCATCTGATTCGGGTACTTGAATGGGCTCCAAGATGTTTTTTGAAGGGAATGTTGACCCTGCTTGCAGGGCCTCTAGTTCCCACCTTCATCTCTCATCTCCCTCAGAAGATGCAAGAGACGCACATGTGGTTCAGAGAGGGCTCTCCGTGGCCTTGTGAGCCTGCTGTGTGTGATGAGGGGGTGTCCCAGTGACAATATCCTGCCATGACAGTTGTGTCCAGAACCAGTGCTGGAGTTCTGAAGATAGTTCCTGAGGCCTCCTTTACTTCCAACTACTCAAAACGGTACTTCCAGCTGCTCCCATGAAAACCTGAGTTTGCTTTGAGCTATTTCCGCCTGCTCGCCTGTAGCTTTCCCGACCGGAGCAGTTAATCTGCTATTTAAAATGCAGATCTTGATTTCTCTCCACAGCCTGCCCAGGCCCATTTTGCAGTTTTGATTAGAAGATAGTGCCCTGTGTGTGAGAATTGGGTTGGGTCACACCATTTAATAAAGCGATCATGACTGATGTGAGCACTACACACAAAAGTGAACAGGAGGCCCATGGCTATACTCTTTGTGGCATGAAATCATGCAGCTTCCGCTTGGGTATGGACCTTTTTGATGTCACAGGGTGAGGGATTAAGTCATAATTATGTAGATCTAAATTACCTTCCAGCAAACCCACTGGTGCTTCTTCATTAACCTCCCAGCAGGCTTTAATTCCAGCATAATACTGATCACCCTTCAGCTGCCCGACATCCAGCCTGCAGAATATGTTTGGAATTAAGCAGAGACTTTGGTTGAAAAGAACATCAAGTGCCATTTCTCTACTTTGGTCTCAGACTTGATTTCGATTAGCAAGTATGTGTCCTCCTTTCATGATAGTGCTGGAGATGCATGATCGTCAGGTTCCATATATCTGATTTCACTGCCCAAAGCTCACAGCACTGTAATCTGAGAATGCAGGAGTTATTAGGACCTTGGGTATCACCGATCATCTTGAGTTTTCATTGGAAGGCAGTACAATTCCAAGTTAGATTTCTTCCAGAAATTTTTATGGCTGAGGTGGCCAAATGATATGTTCATGAATATTTTCAAGGCCCGAATCAGATTCAGAATTAGACTGTAACATCTTAGTGTCTTTTTCAGGAGCACTGAAATAACCAGGAGGAGAGGTTTAGGGATTAGAGGCAACTGTTAGGAACGTGGATGTTTCCATCCCATATCAGGTTGTGGTGGCTAATCCCTGGTCAGAGTGCAGGATGCCTTGGGGCTGGTCCATTGACCCTTGTCTGGGGTTACTCAGGAGCTTGTTTCAGCAAGGACAGTCTACGAGCCCAAACCACCTCCTTCATATTCCATTGGAGTGAACCAAGGATACTGCCTCCCAATGTTAGCAAGTTTAAATAAGTTTGTTCTAGGAGACTTCAAGGCAGTCCCTGAAAGATATGGACAGTGAGATCTGCTTTTTTCCATTAAGGAGGGAGCTAGGCTTTCTCTTACCTTAAGGGATTAGGTACAGTGCAACAGCTTTAAGACATTACAGAGATATTTTTTTTTTTCCTACTCTGTAACAGGGAATAGTCTTCAGTTTACCTTAAACTGGGTAATGCTTCAGTTCAGTTCAGTTCAGTCACTCAGCCGTGACCGACTCTTTGTGAACCCATGAATCACAGCACGCCAGGCCTCCCTGTCCATCACCAACTCCCAGAGTTCACTCAAACTCATGTCCGTTGAGTTGGTGATGCCATCCAGCCATCTTGTCCTCTGTAGTCCCCTTTTCCTCCTGCCCCCAATCCCTCTCAGCATCAGAGTCTTTTCCAATGAGTCAACTCTTCACATGAGGTGGCCAAAGTACTGGAGTTTCAGCTTTAGCATCATTCCTTCCAAAGAACACCCGGGGCTGATCTCCTTTAGAATGGACTGGTTGGATCTCAAAAAAGCATACAGGAGATAACAGAATTTGGAGGAACATTCTGGGCCAATAGATCCTCCAACCAGAATGTTAGTGGACTTAAAAAAGGAACAAATGGCTAGGTCCCACTCTATGCCTACATGTCAACATCTCCAGGGGTTGGGAGTTGGATTTCTTCCTCTTTAAGCTTCTATCAGGCTTATTTTTGGTTGCAAGTTTTCCTAACTCTTCTAGGTAATTTCCAATCTCTGTTTCTTGTTTTTATTTTAGCTTTTTTATGCATGTAGGCCATAATTCCAGAGACCTTCAAATTGTTTCTGGAAAACAGATGGCAGTGCTAGTGGTAGGTGTCAAATTATAAACAAAATCGAAAACAGAGGTCATTCACAAAAATCATCTACCACAGGAGAAGGAAAGCATATTCATCATCTATGATAAGTGGCCATCTATCTTTGGTTGAAACCTTTAAGTGACAAGCAACTCACTACTTTAAAATGTGACCTCTTCCATTGTGGGCTGCTCTCACTACAGAAAGTTCTTCCCTCTTTTAACACAAAATTAGCTCCCTGGTAACATTTCTCTAATGCTCTTAATTCTTTTCTTAGATTATTTTAAAGGCCTTTTCCCTCTCCACATGTATTATTAGTTACCACTAATATTTGCTGCATAACAAATGATCCCCAAACTTAGCTATTTAAACAACAATCTGTGTGAGATACACAGTTTCTGAGGGTCAGGAATCCAAGAGCAAATTGCCTGGATGGTTCCAGCTCAGGGTTTCTCATGAGTTACTAAGACATCAGTTGGTATGTTTACAGTCATCTCAAACCTTGATAGGAGCTGGAAGATTTGCACAAGGTAACCCATTCACACGGTTGTTGGCAGGAGGTCTTGGTTCCTTGCCATGTGGCTCTCCCCATGCTGCTGCTGCTGCTAAGTCACTTCAGTCGTGTCTGACTCTGTGCGACCCCATAGACGGCAGCCCACCAGGCTCCCCCGTCCCTGGGATTCTCCAGGCAAGAACATGGAGTGGGTTGCCATTTCCTTCTCCAATGCATGAAAGTGAAAAGTGAAAGTGAAGTCGCTCAGTCGTGTCTGACTCTTATCGACCCCATGGACTGCAGCCCACCAGGCTCCTCCATCCATGGGATTTTCCAGGCAAGAGTACTGGAGTGGGGTGCCATTGCCTTCTCCAGGCTCTCCCCATAGGGCTGTTTTAAATGTCCTCATAATGTGGCAGCTGGCTTCCCCAAGAGCAAGTGATCCAAGTGAGCAAGGCAAAGTGTCAGTACTTACAGGACCTAATATGGTCACATACCATCACTTCTGCCTTACTCTACTCAGCAGAATTGAGTTGTTTACTGCAGCCCAACTCAAGGGGAGTGGAATTAAACTCTGTCTCTTAAAAAAAAAAAATCTCTTTATTGTTGCTGTGGTTGTTCAGTCATTCAGTCATGTCCAACTTTTTGCAACCCCATTGACTATAGCACGCCAGGCTTCCCTGTCCTTCAGCATCTCCTGAACTTTGCTCAAACTCATGTGCATTGAGTCAGTGATGCCATCAAACCATCTCATCCTCTGTTGTCCCCTTCTCCTCCTGCCTTCAATCTTTCCCAGCATCAGGGTCTTTTCTAATGAGTTGGCTCTTCACATCAGATGGCCAAACACTGAAGCTTCAGCTTCAGCATCAGTCCTTCCAATGAATATTCAGGACTGATTTCCTTTAGGATGAACTGGTTGGATGTCCTTGCAGTCTGAGGAACTCTTAAGAGTCTTCTCCAACACCACAGTTCAAAAGCATCAATTCTTCGGCACTCAGCTTTCTTTATAGTCTAACTCTCACATCCATACATGACTACTGGAAAAACCATAGCTTTGACTAGATGGACCTTAGTTGGCAAAGTGATGATGTCTCTGCTTTTTAACGTGTTAAGTTTGTCATAGCTTTTCCTCCAAGGAGCAAGCGTCTTTTAATTTCATGGTTGCAGTCACCGTCCACAGTGATTTTGGAGTCCAAGAAAATAAAATCTGTCACTGTTTCTGTTGTTTCCCCATCTATTTGCCATGAAGTGATGGGACTGGATGCCATGATCTTAGATTTTTGAATGTTGAGCTTTAAGCCAGCTTTTTCGGTCTCCTCTTTCACCTTTAACAAGAGGCCCTTTAGTTCTCCTCTTTCTGATGAGAAAGAGAAGGGTGATGTCATCTGCATATCTGAAGTTATTGATATTTCTGCCGGCAATTCTGATTCCACCTTGTGCTTCATCCAGCCCAGCGTTTCACATGATGTGCTCTGCATATAAGTTAAATAAACAGGTAATATACAGTGTTGACGTACTCCTTTCTCAATTTTGAACCAGTTTATCATTCCATATCCGGTTCTCTTTATTGATTTTTCTATCTGGTGAGACATTATTCTTTTTCTTCCCTTTAATTCTTTACACGATTTTCTTAATTCTTCAAACGTATTCATAATAGCTAACTGAAAGTCTTTGTATAGTAAGTCCAACATCCAGGCTTTCTCAGGGATTTCTATTGACTGCTTCTTTTCTTGAGTATGAGCCATTCTTTCCTGCTTCTCTGTATGTCTCATAATTTCTTTGTTGGAAAGTAGACACTTTTGTCTTAAAAACTTTTTTATTGAGATACATACCAGAATATTCACACTTTTCAAGTGTATAATTTCAATGGATTTTAGTACAAAGACATTCTTGGGAGATATTGTAGGTTCAGTTCCAGACCACTGCAATAAAGTGAATATGGCAAGAAAGCGAGTCACAGGTTTTTATTTTTTCTGTGCACATAAAAGTTATGTCTAAACTATTCTATAGTCTATTAAATATGCAATATTATTATGTTTAAAAATGTACATATCTTAATTTAAAAATACTGATAAAAAATGCTAACCATCATCTGAGTCATAGTAGTAATATCAAAGATAATTGATCACAGATCACTACAATAATTTAAAAATTTGAAATATTTGAGAATTACCAAAATGTGACATAGAGACATGAAGTGAGCAAATGCTGTTGAAAAAATGGTACTGATAGACTTTCTTGATGCGGTGTTGCCAGAAACCGTCCATTTGTATAAAAAAAAAAAAGCAATATCTGACAAGAGCAATAAAGTGAAGCATCATCTTCCTCCTGGATTATATTAGTCTTCCTGTCATCCATCTTCCAGTTCATTATTCATCTTCCCAGGGTAATAGCTGTCAAGTCAAAACCTGACTCCACTCTATTGCTTAAAATCCTTAGTGGTTACCCTGCACTCCTCAAGGTAAACACTAACAGTTCATTAATATCTCCTGTGAACCCAAGTTCTTCTCAGATCGTACGCCCCTCTAGTCCCTGCTGACAACCATAGCTACTTCTCTGTCCTGCAATAAGCATGGTGCTGAACTTTTTAAAACCCTCTTAAGCTCCTCTCTTCTCCTTCCACAAAGAGAATAACGGGGTTTTAATTTTGTTGTTGGTTGGTTTCTCTTTATTTGGATTTGAGATGTATTTTAGAGAAACTGGCTCCCTTTAAAAAAGAGCCATTCATTCAGAAAGGGTAGGTCTGGGGATAGGATGAAACTTTCTAATCAGGAAGGTAAGAGCTAATCATGCAAATGAGAGACGTCTGCAGCTTCACTAAGTCAGACACTGCAGTGATACATTATTAATAAGCTAGCGGCTGGTGGCGTGGCCTTGGATATTAACAGGGTAAGTTAAATGGACTATAAATCTTGTGAGAAGGGTATAAAGCTCTGCCCCCTTGGACAGGGAGCAGTTTGCAACAGCAGTAGGAGTGAGGTTTGGGGGGCTCTCTGAGTCAGGCTTCCTGATTGTGCATGGCTGGAGTGGAACAGTTTAGTGAAGCACGTATCACTGGGGCTGGGTCCAGCCTTGTTATCAGTGGACCAAGGAGTTAGTGTCCTTGTGCTCTGAGGCAGGTTGGGACTAAAGCCTGGGTCCTGTCCTGCAAATTAGAGTTTTAGGTCCCAAGGTTACACGGACCACTCAGTGCAGAGCTGTGTCCACAACTTGGAAAATGACAACCAGCAGACATCCTATTGTGGGGGATTGGAGACTGCCACTAACAGGGCATCTGAAGGGCGGGATATTCATGAAGGGTAGAATGCCTCCCTGAGAAATTCTGTCCCCAAAGAACAGACTCAGGGGCATCTGTCCAGGAGCTATACTCTCCAGAGGTGGCTGTGGCAAACTGTTGCAATCTTGCTGTCTCAATCTGACCAGTAGCAGAGGATTGGTTAATTGCTAGGAGAGGGGTTAGAAATGAGTGGTGAGATGTGTTCAAGACATGTGCTTGGCTGATAAAGACTTTTCATGAATGACTTTAAAAATAAGTAAACCCAGTACTTGACAGCTATGGACTTTGGACCCAGTACTTTGGGTCTTTGACTCCCCTTAATCATGGTGAACTCGGACTCCACATCTGACTAGAAGGTGAGTCTGGTGCTGCTGTCAAAATATTTTTGTGTTTGCCCTTGAAGTGAACATTTCAATAATGGTGGTGGTGGTCAGAGAGAAGGGACAGAGAGAGGGGATTCTGATGAATTTACAGAGCATTTCGGAAGGCAAGTTTTGTCCTTGCTTGCTAAATGCTGTCTGTGGCCTGCTTTCTTTGTAGCATAACCTGCTAGCAAAGTCATGGGAAAGAGGTATGTTGTTCCTACCTTATGGTTGAAGGCTAATAATGTTTACCAAAAGAACCTGACAAATAGAATTATCAAGTTGGCTTAGATACATGCTATGACCTAAATGTCTTGTGTTTTCCCAAAATTAAAATCCCTCCTTGGGAGGTGCTTAGGTTGTGAGGATGGAGCCCTCATCAATAGGATCAGTGCCCCTAAAAAAAGAGACTCTACAGAGCTTGCTAGCCCTCTTCACCATGAGGACAGAACAAGAAGGCACCATCCATGAACCAGAAAGTGGGCCCTCACTAGACATCAAATCTGCTGGTGCCTTGATCTTAGACTTTCCAGCCTCCAGAACTGCGATGAATAAATTTCTGTTGCTTTTAACCTACCCAGTCCATTGTATTTTGTTACACCTGCCAGGAGGACTAAACACAGAGACCTCAATCAAGGGGCGAAATATAAAGTGATTTAGATATGCTTTCTTGCTTCTGACTCTGAGTAGGGTTTGGGACAGTGGAACCATCTCAGGGGTCTACCCTGAGACCTGTGGTACAGGGACATGACCTGTACCACAACTAACTGTATCTAGGAAACACGGAAATGAAAATTAAAAATAAAAAAAATTTACACAATACAACTGCAAAGCTTAAGGATTTCTATAACCTCTGTTAAAATACTTTAAACATTTGCTATATTGTAGATAAGTAAATTGCAGCTCTATAAGTGTCAAAAGCCTAGTACCTTATGCTTTATTAGTCTCTTAAAACTGGCTGAGTTAACAGCTTCTCAGGGTTATGTTTCTTCATTTTTAAATTGCAACTTCATTATTTCCTTCAAAGCCATTAACATTTACTTCCATTGGGACATCAGAGAAATATAAGGAAGTCTGAGCTACTGGAGAAGAGTGTAGAAAAACAGAAAGTAGATTTTTTTTTTTCCTCTCAGTCTTCTTCTTGCTTTGGTGAATGGACCTGAATTGTCAGAGGATTAAAAACTCAATTCCTCTGAGAGGATTGGCATTGAATGGCCCTGTGTTAGAAAGCTTTTAAAAGAAAAAGGGGCTGGTCCAGTGAGATGATTCCTGCTGTTGCTAAGTCGCTTCAGTCGTGTCCGACTCTGTGCGACCCCATAGACGGCAGCCCACCAGTGAGATGATTAGACCTCAGTGAAAATGAGAGGTTTTAAGCTTTAATAACTTCAATTATCATAGGCATTAATTTTTTATGTATTGAATATACAGGCTTTCCTATGAATAGTTAGAAACACTGAGATCTTACTATTATTACATTATTGATTACACAATTATTACATAATTACATAATCATTACATAATTATTATCACTATTATTACACAAGTTTAAGGATGGAGGCAGAAAAAGCAAAAGACATAAATAAACTGGGGGCTCCAGGGTCCTTTTGCAAGTGAACAACACGTCCCTGTTGCCTCTATCTCTAGGACAAACGTGCTGACTAAAAGCAGCAAAGCACTTCTCCCTTGAGCCTCCAAATTTACCTCTTGTTCCCATCACTACACTCAAATAATTCTCTTTGATGTAATACTTCAACCTTCATTAAAATTCCCTTGGTCTTCCCCTTCTCATCTTTGTTCTGTGCATTAGTCAGGACATGCAAGGTTCTGCTGCAGTAACAAACACCGCCCCTACCCCCTCAATTTCAGTGGCTTAAAACAACCAAGATTCATTTCATGCTTACATCACATGTCCCCTGCAGGTCAACTGGAGCTCTGCATCTTCCTCCCTGTGGGACCCAAGCACACTGAGTGTTCACTATCTGGAACACTGCTGGATGGGGCAGAGTGGGCAGTGCTGTGGAGGGTTGTACAAAGGCAATTAAATGCTTTGGCTGGGAAGTGACATACCTCTTACAATTCATTGGCCACCTAATCACATGGTTTCAGCCAAACACAAAGGAGCCAGGAAATGCTATCCTACCACATTTCTGGAGGGTGAAAAACAGGACATATGGAGACCCTGATTTAAAAATCTGACTTTTATTTCTTATAATGCACTACCAAACCAACCCCCCAAATGCTGCATCCATGTAATCCTAGGAGATTCAAAGATCCCACATATCCACTGACTCCCAGCAAGGTTTAGAACAAATGAAAAAACATTCAATGTGCTGGGCCTCCTCCCTGACTGGTGTTCCCTTTTGACTAGTTTTCATGCTGATCCTTCTTATATTTCTGAAGGTTTTCTTTTTTGCTTAATTTCCTTTGCTTCCTTCTAAACAGCAACATTTGTCAATATGCAGCCTTTCATCTCCGGAGAAGGCAATGGCACCCCACTCCAGTACTCTTGCCTGGAAAATCCCATGGATGGAGGAGCCTGGTAGGCTGCAGTCCACGGGGTTGCTAAGAGTCGGACGCAACTGAGCGACTTCACTTTCACTTTCATGCATTGGAGAAGGAAATGGCAACCTACTCCAGTGTTCTTGCCTGGAGAATCCCAGGGACGGGGGAGCCTGGTGGGCTGCCGTCTATGGGGTCACACAGAGTCGGACACAACTGAAGCGACTTAGCAGTAGCAGCAGCCTTTCATCTCAAGTCCCCCTATTATGATTTTGGCTCCACATTTTCTTCAAGATCATAGTCCAGTTCCTACCTCTCCATGAAGCTGTATCCAGCTAATAGTAGCCTATAATTCTTTTTTTCTGAATTCTTGAAGTATTTAGTCTAAACCACACCATGAACTTTTAGCACCACATGGGCTGGCAGTTTTCCATAGCTGATCCATGTCTGTTGCCTGGTTCTTTCCATGTGAGTCACGTCTTTGAAGTCAGGTCTTTGCCTTCTGCTTCTACACTTGGCAGCCTAATAGAGTGGGGCACCTTTGGGCTCTTAATGCAGCCTCCCTGGATTTAAGTCAAGAGACCTAGGTGCTAGTCCTGCCTCAGGCACTGTGTGTCCCCATTCTGTTCTCTTGGAACTCCTCCCCTGACTGCCTTAGAAGGTATAGATGGTTGGAACAAAAGCTCTCCAGGTCTTATGAGTCCACAACAGGGTGAATTACTGAGAAATGGCATGCATGCTTAGTTGTTCAGTGGTGTCGACTCTTTGTGACCCCATGGACTGTGGCCTGCCAGGCTTCTCTGTCCATGGGATTTCCCAGGCAAGAATACTGGAGTGGGTTGCCATTTCTTCCTCCAGGGAATCTTCCCCCCTCCAGGGATCGAACCCATGTCTCCTATGTCTCCTGCATTGGGAGGTGGATTCTTTACTGTGCCACCTGGGAAGCCCCTACTGAGAAACTGATTGATGTCATCTGCTCACCCCCAATTAGAGTAAACACCCCCTCCCTCTGCTGCCCAATAGGGAGGTTTCCTGGGGACTGCTCCTGGAGCCCAGAGAGGCAGAAGAGAAGAGGGGAAGGAGAGGAGTCCCTTTCAAGTTTTTTGAAAGGTCTAGACTTTGGGAAAGGACCTTGGATCCCCAGTGGCAGAAAGGAGTAGAGATTTTGGCATTTGGAAGGAAGAGGGGAGAACTATCCAACCTAGAGTGTTGAGACCCTCAAAGTTCAAAAGAGAGACAGGGGCCATAGATTCCATGGAGGTTCCCACCCACACCCCACTCAGTGCCTCCCAGCAGGCAGGACCTTGGGTGGGGATGACTGGGAAAGGGGTCACCTCTGGAGGCTGGTCACTGATGCCTGGCAACACTGGAGAGGACCTCCGCACCCAGAGCTGCAGCACCTGAGGGCAGCTGGCTATCCACGGCAGAGGCGACGAAGAGATCAGGACACATGGATGAGCATGTTGTCCTCAGGGACGCCTCCCCTCCCCACCCCCTCCTCCAGGAAGAAACCACAGAAAATGAATGAACTCGGACTTCTGCTCAGAATGGTAAGTGAGAGCTCAGAGTTAGATTCGATTGACAAAATTTTTTAAAAAGTGACACTTTCCTTACCTCAATTTCACAGAGCAATCTGAATTTGGAGATCCAGGATCAGATATTCCTCAGCACAGGTGGGAAGACTGACAGCAAAGTCAAAGCCCAGGCAGAGGCCACTTTGTCTGTTAAGGTCTGGTCCCTAAAGGGTACTGGAGCCTTCAGACTTTAATGAGATGTGCATAATACATTGGCAGACAATGAGATGCAAACTCACTAACAGCTAAAAAGGAAGCAAGTGTGAGAACCAGACACCAAGGGCAGTTGTCCTCTGTGGGAAAAGGGGCTGAAACAGTGAAGTAATAAAATCAGGAGTCGGGGGTGTGGGGTCGGGGTAGGGCTGGGGGTGGGAGGCTTCAGGATTCCAAGTCCTGGGTTCCACCTGGCAAAACCTAGGCTTTTCTAACAACAGGGCTGGTCAGGATAGCTGTACTCATATGTCATATCAAAAGGGCAGGTTTTCTAGATATTGGGTCAACAGCACCCCACAGAAACAGACAAGATATATTATTAGCCTATTATTAGTCATATATATATATATAATACTTATTATGTGCCAGGCACTGAACACCCTCTTTTATATTATTATCATCATCCCATTTCACAGATGAGGAAACTGAGGCTTAGGGCATTTAACAACTTGTACAACAGCAAACCAGTTGTAAAAGGCTGAGATGATCTTCTGTGCCAAGGCAGAGCAGATTTTAAAACCTAAGCATTTCGCTCTCACCCTCCTGGTCACTCCATCACTTAGCTGAAGTGTGGGTCCTCTTAAGTCTCCAGCTGGCTGGGCTCAGCCTCTGAGCCCAAGGTTTTGGTTTCCAAGAGTTATGCTGATGTACTGGCCACAGGGGTGGGCTCGGGCAGTTGGGGGCTGAGGAGAAGCAGAGGAGAGAGCCAGGTAACTCCAAATTCAAGAATGGTTCCCTCTGGGGGCCACAGGAGAGGGCAGAGCAAATGGAGGGGTCAAACTACCAGAAAATGTCACTTGGAACTCAAATACAGCAGGTGAGGTACCCTCCCTTTGCTTCACGGGATGAGGGGTTTTGGCTCATGATAGAGAACAGAGGGGATTTCAAACACGGACTCTGGCATCAGCATCTGTCTGGGGTCAAGTCCTTAATCTGAGCCTCTGTTTCCTTCCCTCTGTAAGGGGTGGGGGTGGGCCTGGGTGGGAATGATTCTAACACCTGTCTCATAGGATTACTGCAAGGATTAAGTGGAAAAATGTTAATTCATTGAGTGTAGCACCTGACACATATTCAACTTCCAATAAGTATTATTCAGTAATTGTCATTCAATAGGTGTTATTATTATCTAAAATAACAATAACAATCATAAAATAAAAACAGTAACAAAAAACAGGTACCAAGAGCTTCCTGCTCTCTCACAGTAAATAAATCCTTGTGAAAGAAAACTCAGCCTGGTAGGAAATTAAATGTTTGGGATGAGAAGATTGCCAATTTTTCTCCTCCTAGAGTATCTATTTTCGAAGTCAGCAGGAAGCCGAGGTCACGTTTCTAAATGAGTTTGAACATAATGGGAACTACACTCACCCAACAGCACCTGACTTTTATTTCTTTTCAGTTCTATGTACATAAATAAACTGTACATACATGAAAAAAAGTGCACGTGCAACGTTTGCAGGTCACCGCATTCTCGGGTTCCCAGAGACGCCCGCTCCAGGTGTGTGAACGCCCTGGTGATATTTTTAATTACAGACATAAGGCTGTGGCCCAGGTACGGGAAAGCGAGTCCTCAAATCGGGCACATTTCACTTTGAAAGAAATTTCCAGCTCAAGTCCAGGGGCTTCTGCATCTCATTACACTTGGTAAGTAGCTCTCTCATCACACCCCAGCCCAGCTGGAAGAGGATATGTTGTTTTCAGGTGTAGAGCTGTGGTGGGCCTCCCTCCACACTGCCTCAAAACTCCAGGCAGGCCTTGAGCTGCCGCCAAATCAGGACAAACACCTCCAGCTGTGTTCACTTCAGTACAACTTCCACCTCAGGAAGAATCTCCGTATTTCACATCTGGTCATCCGCTTATTAATTATGTATTTCTTAGGACAACTGTGCCTAATTAGGACAGAGTCAGGACCTTTGCTGAGCCCAGTTATTCTTTGTTTTCTTGTTCTTGTACCTCATTACCCTCCCTCCAAATTATGCTCGATTTGTTTTCCATCCTTGCCACGTTAAGACAATTGTTCTCACGTGTGTGTATTATAGCTCCTTTTCACATTCTGCTAGAAAGATGGCTACTTGGCTGGCGGTCTTTATCATGTTTGACTCCACTGGAGTGAGTCTAGCTTGGGCTGGTGGGACCCTGGTTATCCTCTGTTGTTTACTATGAAATTTCTATGCCCTGGTCCTGGGGAAGCAGCCACACTATGTCTCAGAGCAAGAATCTTGAACACAATGGCCTTGGTACATTCATAGAGGCTGTGGAGCAGGAATTCACTTGTTCCATCAACTTCCAGGCTCTTTGCCCCAGTTAAGGAGGAAAGAGAGACTAGTGAGACATAGTACTGGCTTCCAGAAGAGCACAGCTCAGAGTAGCAGAGGGTTAGGCTGAAGATTTCAGTCCTCAGTCCTACTGGATGAAAGGGCAGCCCTGGGAAATATGGAGTCTGGGGAGGGGAAGATGTGAGTGCAGGTACCCGCTCCATGTCACAGGGACTGTCTCTTTTGCTTGCCATTACATTATTCCATATCAGGATTTGTTATTGCTATAACAGGCAATCATATCTTTTTTGACTGACAGTGAACACCTTAGCACTAAGACTTTCATGGATATGACTTGACAGTAAGAACGATCAGGCTTTGGTTGCCAGTCAACTTGGCTGTTTTTGAGGTTTTCTTCCCAAGCTATTTGAAACACAAATTAATGACTATCAGGCTAAGAAAACATTCAGGCAAAAATGATGTTCTGGAGAGAGGCTGGAGCTTCTACAGGTGAGGTCACTGTGCCCAGGGTAGTGATTCCAGCTGGAGGGTCCCTGCTGGATTCCACATGCCTGCCCGTCTCAAGGGTATGAGCTGTGGGAACTTAGGTCTGGTCTTACCACTGAATTTGAGCTGATTCACCTACTCAGAAATGAACTTGTCCTTCACAGCCTGGAAGCAGGGGTCCTCTTCAGCCAAGGGCTTCACGAGGAACCTATATCCTTGTTCCTTATCTAACCAGCAGACATGTAACCAGCTGTGAGAGGGAAAAGTTCTACTTGGGCAGTAAGACTAAAAAACCATTTGTGAAGCAGGAATAAAAACACTGTACAAGGAGGAAAAGCCCTGAGATAAATCGTAACCATAGTGCAGGTATAAATGAGTGCTCATGGGGTGAACAGCACAGCATTATCCAGAGTACTGCTTATAAATTAAGAGGTGCAATCACAAGTGATAATAAGATAATCAAAAGTAACAAAACACCCCAGAAGAAACCATTGTCAGCAGTTCTGAGAATACAACTGACCAAAATCTATCAAGGTTCAAAGGAACCTATGCTCTGAATGAGTACTTCTTATTCAAAAAATTTATTTTAAGGGAGGCTGAGTTGGGAGAGATTCCACTTAGCATCTTCTAAGACCTGAAAGATCGTAGTATTGACAGCATGGTTGTGGGACAGCATGTTAAGTGCCAGAGGGCAGATGCCAGTGACGATAATAGAAGGAAACTCTCCCTAGAGCTGCTCTGGCTTACGGAGTTGGTTCTCTGATGACTGGGCTGGATCTCACCTCCCAGCCCTCCTTCCTTGGGCTCTTGTCTGTTGTCCACCTTCAGACCCTTCCTCATGAGCCTTTTCCATGGTGCTGACAGTGGTACAGATAGTATCCCACATGTGTCCATTCCATCTGTCACTTTGTAGAAGAGCAAGATGGTAGTTTGCTTTGTTTTAATGCCCTTTCTAGGAGGTCTATTTTATTGTGGTTTTCAAGGCTGGAAACGAACTCCTGTGGCTGCATATCAGTGTGAGTGGATGCTGGACCTTGCCTTTGGGAGACTCTGGCTCTCTCTAGTGATTTCTGATCACAGCTGTGAACAGCACAAAAGCAGGCTCACAAAATATCCCCAAACTAGGACCATAACAAGTAGAAACCTTCACTGTGTTCCAGATGGAGGCAGGTCTTCGGGTGGCTGTACCAGCTCCATCTGCATCCACGGGATCACCACTGAGTAGCTATTCTTGATCTCTTAAAGAATAATGACTGATGGACCATCCTGAATAGTGATTTGGGACAAAGAATCACAGACTGCTTTTTATGTGCAGAACTGACATTTTTCAAGCCTATCATTATTGCAAGCAAAGCAGAGATTTCGCTTTTCTAAATGCTCCCCCGAAACAGTTCATTTGCTATTTGTCTGTCGGTTCTCAAAGTTCTTGGCTGTTTTCTCTGTCCAAACCCGTGTCCCTTTCCGCATCCAATTAAAGGATTCTAAGCACTCCCCCATCCTACCCTGGCTCTTCTGGTCTCCTTGTCACCACTCCAGGGCTCTTTGTCCAGAGTGGACAGGAAGGGGAAGAAAGGGAGGACACAGAAGCGCTGAGGGCAGGTCACAGCCACCAAGAGGAGGCTTCCAAACCACAGCAATTAGCTCTGACTCCCCTCTCTCCCTCCCCTCACCCCTACTCTCAGGGAGACTACTCCAATGATGTTGTTTAGGGACAGTACCTTCTTGCACGATCATCTCCCATGTAGATTCAACTTCTTCCTTGTTGGGCCTCTGAAGCTACAGAGATTTACAGTATTCCTTCCACAGACTCTCCTAGAAGATCATGCTCCAGTTGCCTGCTGAGTTCCCTTCACAGCCGCCCCACTGGCCTGATTTCGAACTCAGCCCTGAGTGTACATCTCTTAGGATTTTGGTTAGAGTCCAGCTTCTGTTCTTCTGTCTTCTAGGTAGGTAATACGGGAGCCCTCAATACTGTGAATCTGTGCCCCGCAGTGTTTGGCGCATATTAGGGTCTCAGGGCATGTTTGAGGAATAAATACAAGAAAAACGAGACGCAACATTTAAGCTTCTCAAAGCATTTTTTTTTTTAATTTTCTGCTTTTCCCACCAAGACCTAAGTTGTACAAACAGGTGTAAAATTCTGACCTCATGTAGTCCAAGTCCTTTCTGCTTTCTTTGCCACATGTTTTCCAGTTGTGTCCCAGTCAGTGCATCACTTTCTTCTGTGACATATCAGCCATAGGTGGCAAGGGCACTTAGAGAGGTGGGGACAGAGGGGAGGCAAGCATGCGGGAAGCAGCGGGCTCCAACCCCAGCTGAAAGCCCTGTAGAAACAGCCTCGGCTGGGGGATGCACAGAGGAGGAAGGTCATGGCTGTACCAGCTTCCTTGCACTCGGCTGGCAGCTGGAGCTACCGTCTAAGATGAGGAAGTCCTAGGGGCTCCCATGGAGACTGAGCATTTAAGAATAACTAACGGGTTCAGGACAGGAAACACATGTACACCCGTGGCGGATTCATGTCAATATACGGCAACACCAATACAATATTGTAAAGTAATTAGCCTCCAATTAAAATAAATAAATTTATATTAGAAAAAAAAAGAATAACACCCAGGCAAGGTGTCAAGTGAGATTAAAAGTTCTCTAACCATCATTTTCTCTTGGTGAGTGGAGGAAAAAAAAAAAAAAATCAAGAAGAGTTGAATCACCTTTCATTCTTCAGTTTTTGTCATTAATTTGGTGTTGCTTGGTTTTAATACAGCAGAAATAGAAACAAAAATGCATCAAACCAACAGATACTTGGGTCCAGGGTACTGCATACAAAACTCTCCCAAGGATTGAGATAAAAGGACTTTATCCCCTAAGACTTGAAGAGGCAAAGAGGTCCTGTTTGGTTAGGAAAACTGGTTGAAAAGTACAACTAGCTGAGAAGCCATTGGTAATAGAGACAGAAAGCAATGCACACACACTTATTTTGTAGAACAGTAAACTGACAAGGTCAAGAGAATAAAAATCCTACTGCCTATGTAATAGAACCCCACTGAGCAGTTTTAGGAAGGGACTAGAACTTAGGTAACAATCTACTTACCAAAGATTGCTGGGTGTTAGTCACTCATGCATTCATTTTTACTGCTTACAACCTTCCTCCCCATCGCACCCTAGACCCTCTGAAGCTGACCACATCAAAGTAAATGTCCAACCCAAATAGGTACTGTGAAGTCCCTTTAGCATTTATAGAAAAGCCAAAAAGAAAAAGAAAAGAAGCCTTACGCCTTCTTTCCACCCAAGCTTCAGTGTGGAGAAAACTCAGTCAGCTCAGAACATAGCAACTAACATACCAAAGAAGGGACTGTGACTGAGGAAACAAAAGTGACCCATCCCCTGGCCCCTTCCCGCCATGCACCCTGTTCACACTGTAGTTATTTTCTTATCCTTGGTGGCTTGCTTGATGGCTGCCTGCTCGCAGATGATCTCCTTGAGCCGCTGCAGCCGCATGTTCTGGGTGGTCTGGTCTCCCACCCCCGTCTGGCTGCGGTGCAGCAAGGTCAGGGCGTGAATGTACTCCAGCTCTGTGTACTTCACGCCCTGGTCCACCACCAGATTCAGGAGCTCGTCGGCCGTGTTGTACAGCATCTCGTAGTACTGCCTGGGGAAGCAAGACACAGCGGGGTTCATTGGCTGCATGGTCAGCAGTCTACACGGTTTCAGTGGTAATGAATGTGCTGTTCAGAAGCTACCGCATTTACCTATTCAATAAACATTTACTTATCACTGGATGTTGTTCCAGGCTTCCTCAGTGGCTCAGCAGTCAAGAATCCGCCTGCAGTGCAGGAGATTCAGGAGACATGGGTTTGATCCCTAGGTTGGGAAGATCCCCGGAGGAGGGCATGGCAACCTACTCCAGCATTATTACTTGGAGAATCCCATGGACAGAGGAGCCCAGTGGGCTGTTGTCCAAGGGGTCACAAAGAGTTAGACATAACTGAAGTGACTTAGCACCCACGCTGATGTTGTTCCAGGTCCCATGACTATGATGGAGAATAAGACAGCTATGACATCTGTCATCCTGGAACTCACTTCACGAGAAGTCTAAATACAGACCCAGAGAGACCTCTCATCAGGGTCTCAGATCACTCAAGACTCTCCTAATTTTGCATTTGCCTCAGGATATAAAAAAGAGAGAAAAGTTGGGATACAGAAGTAAGAGAGAGAACCATCCAGCAGACATTGCTAGTAGTTTCTGTTTCATTCAGCCCCTCATTCATCAACATATTCATTGGAAGCTCTGTGAAATATATGGCTTTCTCCATAAAATGGGATAATAAGAGTACCTCTTGAGGCGATAGTACCTCTTAGGGTCACTGGAAGAATCAGTTAATCCATATAAAGTACTTAGAATGGTGCCTGACACAATTTTACCTGCTCCATAAACATTAACTATTATTACTGGAAACAGATCTATAATAATACATTAATAGTAATGTAGCAATAAAAATAGTAGTATATAATGATGAGCAAAACACAGTCCCTTTCCTTAAATAGCTCAGAGACAGGTAGGAGAAGGTAATGAAAAGCAGAGAAAACTGCTGGCAAAGTTAATTTCCATGTACTGGGTCATGTAACACTCGCAATACCTAGGGAGCTATTACTGCCTTTCCTCAGATAAGAAAACTGAAGCCCAGGGATATGACAGGACATGCCCAGTGTCACAGAGACATCTGTGACTGTGCCAGGATAAACTCAGGTTTTGGACTCTAAGTCCAGTACTCTTCTTCAAGGACACAGACATGATGCTCCGAGTGCCCTGAGTGAGGTCTCAATGCTATGAACTGACAGCAGAGGAAGGAGGAACCAGGCATATTGCTGGGACGTGAGGGACCAAGGAAGACTTCCTATGGGGTAGGATGCTGTCAGGTGGGGCTTCCAGGAAAGAAATTCTAGACTAAAGGAAAAGAAAAGAGATGAGCAAAGACAGGGAAGAGCAAACTGGTTGGCCTGGGAGTGCAGCTGAATAGAGGAGAGCCGTGGGAAAAGGGATTAAAGGCCAAGGGTACAGAGCCTGGCATCAGGTTAGTTGAGTCAACAGAGAACTTGAGACTGAGGTACGTCAATAAAGCCCGCCCCACTTGGGGTCCCAGGTTCTGCTGAGAACAGAGGCAGCATTCCAAGCTTCTGGAAGATTAATGTGATGGCACTATGAAAGCAGGATGATCTAGGAAGGGACCAGGTATAATTCTAGCAAAAAGGAAGGGACTTGAGAGCCATTTGGCTCAAGGCCCTAGAGGCACAGTTGAGGGAGACAGCTATCCATTTAGGGAACTACTTCAGAAAACACTGAAACAGTTGTTTAAGGACACATGTTTGAAGCTAAATTTGTCACATGGAATAAAAGAGGATTGGGAGCTCAGGGTTCTTTCAAAGCTAGAAGACAGGACTTTCCTGGCAGTCCAGGGGTTAAGACTTCACCTTGCAATGTGGGTTTGATCCTTGGTCAGGAAGCTAAGATTTCACATGCTTTGGGTCCAAAACACCAAAACATAAAACAGAAGCAATGTAGCAAATTCAATAAAGACTCTAAAAATGGTCCACATCAAAAAAAAAATCTTAAAAAAAAAAAAGCTAGAAGGGACTTGAAGTTCTAGAATGGTGCTTCACCAACTGTAGAGTTACTAGGGAACTTAGGAAAAGCACAGGTCCCCAAGATCTCCATCCCAGAGACTGTGATCCTCAAAAGTTTAGAGCTAGGCAAGACTCTGAGCCAGCGTCTGTTTGGTAAGTGAATAGTTACAGACCCATTCCCACCTCCTTGAGCCAAGGATCTCAAAGCATTAGGGAAGGAGACAGAAGCAGTAGGTGAGTTGTGATGCTTTTCACTGAGATTAAACCAAAAGAATTGAGTTTCTTTGTACTATGATGTTGATATTTTCATCATTTATCTTAAGAAGTAACACTGAACCCACCAGACCAAGTGAAATCGGATTTCTTTTGAAAAATCCAATGAATTGTTTCCAGGGATACTGGCTGGTTTTCTACAGAGACAGCAGTTTCATGCTGGGAGCAGACAACAAAACAAAGATGCCTGGATTTCTAGTCCTGGAGCCTCCAGTGTGATAAGTGATAAAGGGCATACTACTTAAGCCCTTAATGTTTCAATATCCTCTGTGCGATGAAGACCTTTATAAATCCCAGAATGACACTGCGAAGTGGACTGAGAAACTAAAAGAGTCCTCAGGAGCCGCGGATGAACAGTGCCTCAGAACTGCAAAGCTGAGTTATTAAACAAAATTGACAGGTAACTGATGGTGTATTTTCCATAGTTAAGGGGAAGAAATTCCCCATAACTACGATGATATATTAGATCATAAAGAAACATAAATATTTAAAGAGAGAATGAAATTCATTCATCTTTCAGAATAGTACCCAGGAGCAAAGGGTATACTAAATCAGCATAGCAACAGTTCTACTTGGAGATGGAGAAAGGGTGCTACAAGGTGCCCTAAGGAGAAAAGAGAAAAATGCCTTGAACTATACAATTAGGATGAGCTTCCATGCTAAACACTGACACACTGAAATGAACATGTAATCCAAGTGGGATAAATAATTTATCAGTGTTTATTGAGGCCCCGGGAAAATGAAAGCTTGATCTTTATCATCACAAATTAAAATAGCAGCCATGGCTTCCAGGGCCCCACGTTTTATACAAGGTGGCACTCTACTTGACTGCCGAGACAGGACCAAGGGAATACATATTTGATTTAGACTTTTTCTGGCTCATGACTTGTAGAGCAAGTTTCTTCAGAGCTGGTGATATAGTCAGAGTCCGATTGCTAGACATGGACCAAATATCCCATTCCAGTAACAGAGATCCATGTCCCCCTTAGGGGTGGAACGTTCTGTGCGGAGGTGGTTCTTCCCTGCTCTTTTTCTCTTGCTTTGCTGAGTGCCTTTGGGCAGTTTCCACGTTTAATGAGTGGAGGGGGAGAGAGTGCAAAGATAGAAAAGTGACGTCATATAGACGGGTCTCACAGTCTATAACATGACAACGTTTACATTTTGCTTGGGTCCAAGCAGATTATTTTTTCATATCTTCCTCATATCTCCTTTATCCACAGACCTTTCTTCCTTACTTTTTCCCTTATTTTATTTTAATATTGCACTGCAACTTTTTCTCCCCAGTGATTCTGTCTTAAAACATTCATAACAGTAAGCATACGAAGGACATTTTGGTAAGCTGGGCAAATCTTCTTTTCCACGTGTAGAAATAGTTTGTTTTTCTGTGATTGGATATTAATACATGTGTCATAGCTGTCCCTGTGGCTCAGCTAGTAAAAAATCCACCTGCAATGCGGGAGACCTGGGTTCGATCCCTGAGCTGGGAAGATCCCATGGAGAAGGGAAAGGCTAACCACTCTAGTATTCTGGCCTGGAGAATTCCAGGACTATACAGTCCATGGGGTTGCAAAGAGTCAGACACAACCAAGTGACTTTCACATAGGATACACAGATTATACAGAAAGATTAAGCTGAAAAAAAATTACTCATATAGTTGCATCACCACATTTAGCATTTCCTTCTAGATTTTTCCCCCCATATGTAGAAGTCTACCATTTCTTTGTTACAGCTGAGAACTTTAGGGTGACACAGTATTGGACACATGGGTTGTTTCCATTTTAAAAAACTTTCTTTCCTGATTTCAGATTTCCAAAACAGAATTAGTCAAAAGATAAGTATATATATATTTTTAGGACTTTGGCAATGCCACCAAATTGCTTTCTAAAAAAGTTGCATCAATATCTTCCTACCAATAGCATATGACAGCCCCTAGCTCCTCATTTTCTTTTAATTTACATGAGGTTGGACAATTTTTACCTACATATATTTTTTTAATGTGCGTGCATGCATGCTAAGCTGCTTCAGTCATATTCGACTCTAGGTGGCCCTATGGACTGTAGTCTGCTAGGCTCCTCTGCCCACGAGATTCTCAAGGCAAGAATACTGGAGTGGGATGCCATGCACTCCACCACTGGGAAACCCTGTTAAAGTACATGGGTATGCATATATGTATAAGCAAACTGTTGATATCTTTGTATCTTTTGAGTATTAGTGCTTTTCATACTTTTCTTTAAGAATGCTTCCTGTTTTCACAGACATGAAGCAAGGAGAGTTCTAGTCTCTCATCCCTGGCTCTCCTTCCCACTTCACCAAACTCAAAGTTATCACTGTATCTCTGAGAGCTTCTGGAAAGAGTTTCCATTCTCTTCTTTGTCAAGAGAGGGAAGAAAGCCCTAATAAGACCAGTTACTCTCAACCCAGTGACCCCTCATCCCTGTTCTTGTGGGCGGTCCCTAAAGTTTGGGTGTGGGGGTAAAAGGAAGGCACCAGCTGGGGGCCTGCCCACAGTCTCTGGAGAAAGCTCTGCCCTCTGCCTCCCTCCACTGTTGGGGTTCAGATTCCTGGATCTCCAAATGGAAACTATATTTTCCACAGATACACAGCTATGTCTCAGACTGGGTTTTATAATCCATCATGATCATTGTAGTAGTTAACAGTGATGTCAAAATTTTAGTTACATTAACACATTCAACCCTTTGAAGTAGCTCCTGCAATCACCCACATTTTATAATGAACAAACTGAGCTATAGAGAGTGTGGGTGTTTTGTCCAGGGCCTCAAAATGAAGGACCCTGAACCCTACACCTGCTCCAAAGTCGCCCCTAATACAGAAACTATAAAAAGCAAAAGTACTAATTGCACAGGATACTTGTTGAGCTTATTCATTTTTAGTCATGATTTAGGAAAAATGAATTAAATAAAATTTGCATACTAACTCAACCCTCTGCCTTCCATTGTAATGCAACAAAGTAATACTGTGACAATTCAAAATTCATTTATACATTTTGCAATAATATTTGAATAACACTGGATTTGATCTGGGAATTCAGCACTCTAAACCAAATAATTAAGTCATGTTGTATATTCAGCACTCAAGAGTCACAGCAAAGACTTCTGGCTTTTCATTGTGAAGACTTTCTCATGTAGTCCTTTCTCCCATAACAAGAGTATTAATGTCAATGAAAGAATTAGGCTCTGGAGCTGACTTCTTAAATGTAAGTTTCTAAGGAAGAAAAATTTACCTGAATATAATTTAGTAATGACTGTAGCTCCCCAAATTCTTTTTAGCCAATACTTGCAGCATTATGAGCAATTTAATAAAAATCAAGTAGTTGATAGGTCACTAAATTGTCAGGTAAAATATTCAACTACTGTTTTCTCTGCTGACTCAATGGTATATAAGGTAATAAGCAGGGAAATAGGAAGAGAAAAGAAAAGAACTGAATAATCCATAAACTAGACAATCATCTCATAAATAATTGAGAGGTAATATAGCAGAAAGACCTGGAGAAGTAAATACTCAAGAGATCAACTAAGCTTAGATTCCAGTTAAGTTTTTAATTTCTTCCTAACTAGTTACAAGAACTTGTATAACTGCTACTAGCTTTTGAACCTCTGCCTCCAACATGAAAAACAAAGAGGTTACAGAAGATGCTATTCAAGCACTGGTATTTTTGGATTTTAAAACCTTTACAACTAAAGCCTTTGACTGTGTGGATCACAACAAACTGTGGAAAACTCTTCAAGAGATGGGAATACCAGATCACCTTACCTGCCTCCTGTGAAACCTGAATGCAGGTCAAGGAGCAACAGTTAGAACTGGACATGGAACAACAGACTGGTTCCAAATAGGAAAAGGAGTACATCAAGGCTGTATATTGTCACCCTGCTTATTTAACGTATATGCAGAGTACATGGGAAATGCCAGGCTGGATGAAGCACAAGTTGGAATCAAGATTCCTGGGAGAAATACCAATAACCTCAGATATGCAACTGACACCACTCTTATGGCAGAAAGCAAAGAGGAAGTAAAGAGCCTACTGATGAAGGTGAAAGAGGAGAGTGAAAAAGCTGGCTTAAAACTCAACAATCAAAAACCTAAGATCATGGCATCCAGTTCCATCACTTCATGGCAAATAGATGGGGAAACAAAGGAAACACTGACAGACTTTATTTTCTTGGGCTCCAAAATCACTGAAGATGGTGACTGCAGCCATGAAATTAAAAGATGCTTGCTCCCTGGAGGAAAACCTAGTTAAAAAGCAGAGACAGATTTAGGAGAATGGCATTAAAACATGTATAATATCATATAGGAAACGAATTGCCAGTCCAGGTTCGATGCAGGATACAGGAAGCTTGGGGCTGGTGTACTGGGATGACCCGGAGGGATGGTATGGGGATGGAGGAGGGAGGGGGGTTCAGGATGGGGAACACGTGTACACCCATGGCAGATGCATGTTGATGTATGGCAAAACCAATACAATATTGTAAAGTAAAAAAAAAAAGGCAGAGACATTACTTTGCTGACAAAGGTCTGTCTAGTCAGAGCTATGGTTTTTCCAGTACTCATGTATGGATGTGAGAGTTGGAGCATAAAGAAGGCTGAGAGCCAAAGAATTGATGCTTTTGAACTGTGGCGTTGGAGAAGACTCTTGAGAGCCCTTGGATTGCAAGGAGAGCCAACCAGTCAATCCTAAAGGAAATCAACCCTGAATATTCTTTGGATGCTCTGATGCTGAAGTTGAAACTCCAATACTTTGGCCACCTGATACAAAGAGCCGACTCATTAGAAAAGACCCTGATGCTGGGAAAGATTGAAGGCAGGAGGAGAAGAGGACAACAGAGGATGAGATGGTTGGATGGTATCACTGACTCAATGGACATGAGTTTGAGCAAGCTCTGGGAGATGGTGAAGGACAGGGAAGCCTGGTGTGCTGCAGTCCATGGGGTCACAGAGTCAGACACGACTGAGCAATGGAACAACAACAACAACAACAGCATCCTCTGCTTGGTCCTTTAAAATCATGGGCTTCCGGGACTTCTCTGTTGGAATGCAGGGGTACTGGGTTCAATCCCTAGTCAGGGAATTATTTATAGACTCTCACATGTGACAACTAAGAGTTTTTGTGCCTCAACTAAAAGATCCTTCATGCTGCAACGAAGATCAAAGATCCCATGTGCAGCAACCAAGACTTGGCACAGCCAGATAAATAATAAACACTGAAAAAAATCATACTGGGCCTCCATTAGAATTAGCTGATGCTGATTTTCCCTAAGCTCTGGGAAGCAAGATGCAGTACTGCTTGATTTGAAAACATTCTGAACATATGTAAACTTAGCTCAGATGTACTTTCCAGACCAATAATAAAATGGATGGTAATTCTGTGTGTCAGAAAAAGAAATTACTTTATTAAAAATATAAATATAATTGCTCTCATTTGTCTTCCCCTTCAAAGAGCTCAAAGTTTATTACAGACAGGATTGAAAATTCTACTTTGAAAGAGCTGAAGTTATTTCCATTTCAGGAATAAGAAAACTAAGGTAAAGAAAAGCTAAATAATTTTCTGAGAGTTTGTGGCAGAATTACATTTGTATTCTACATGGGGATAGTTATTAACACTCCTTAAAATAAGTTGTGCAGTTTTTCTTCTGACCAGGACAATCCAGAAAAGAAGTGAAGAATGGTCTTTAGAAAAAAACAATGTAGAACTTCCTTCAGCTGGTGGCAGCTGAAAACCTTTCAAGAGGTAGAGAGCCTGAAGGCCAATGCTACAAGGCTTGCAGAAACTGGATGGGTCATCTACCTACATTTTCTTTATATAATGTGGTGCATATACCAGAGATTCCATCAACAGCACATATGCTTAAATGATGGTTATCCATTGGTCTGTTTCTGATAACCAGTACTGGGGGGCGGGGCTGTCTCCCCAGAGTAGATGTTAAACCTGTTAATGTTAAAAAAGATGTTAAAAAGTCATCTGCGTTCATTCTTCTCAGTAACGGACCCTGATATGTTTGACAGCAGTGGCCAGCGCCTTGCTTTATTTCTCTTCAAAAAATACAACTACTCAGAGGAACTTCTCTGAGATCCAGCCCTTTTGAGATGAGGACCCTCTCCCAAGCTCAGTTACAGTTGCGAAAGGGGAAGAAAATGTCTTTTTATTCCTTTAGTTGGAAGTTTTGCTCCCCACCTTTGGAATACATTCTAAATTATAAATATCTATGGTTAAAATTTCTTCCTCAGTGACTTAAGGATTCACATGTCACCCTCTGCTGCATCAGATAATTTTTTAAATTAAGTTTTCTGCAACAGGGCTGGAGGAAGATCTGCATTTTTAAATTCAGTACAATTAAAACTGTGTCTCTTTGGTCTGGCACTGCCTTTGGTCAAACCCCACTGGTATGAATAATTATTCAGTCCATTAAGAAGTCTGCTCTACTCCTTCTCCCATTTTGAAGGTTTTAATAAATATTGATCAGGCACATTTCTGTTTGCACTTGCCAAAGCAATTCTGATGGATTCATCTTATGATGTTATCAAATAATGAAATATGAAAGAGTGAATAGAATTACCCTCTTGTTCTGTGATTTTTTATTTAGGTCCTTCATTTTACTTTCATAATTGTGTTTGTCTCATACTCCTGTAAATGCTCTTTTGATTATCAAAAGGTGTGTTCAGGTTAAGGCGAGCTATGCTGTGCTATCATTTAAGAGAGTCTTTTCCATTAAAAAAGTATAATTCATTGAATATCACTTTAGAAAGTCTTTTCAATTAAAAAAATGATCTAATATCATGGGTTGATAAGAGGACATAGTATTATACATTTTGGTGGCCTCAACACTATAAATTGTTTACCAATTAGCACAAGGCCTTTGTATTGGATATTGTCTCTATTTCTCAGATTATCAATCTGGGAGACAACTGCTGAGATATGCTAAATAAAAATAATTCAAAAGTCCTATGGCTTTTTCAGTTTTAAGTAATGAAATGGAATGATCAACTTTTCAATAAATAATGCAAAGGCTTTCTTCAAAGGAAAACCTAATATTATTATTACTAATGCTTAGGAAGCTCTAATAACATTTTAAATGCTAATATACAAAGGTACAGTCCTTGGCTTCAAGAAGGTTTTTTTTAAATCTACACTTGAAAAAAAATCCAATCTAGGCCTAGATCAAAGATCTCTAAGACACCAGGGAAATGTTTTAATAATCGACTACTCTCTTTCAGATCATGAGAAAAAGAGTTGAGGGGCCCTAGACAAGGTACCGGAGAAGGCAATGACACCCCACTCCAGTACTTTTGCCTGGAAAATCCCATGGACGGAGGAGCCTGGTAGGCTGTAGTCCATGGGGTCGCTAGAGTCCGACAAGACTAAGCGACTTCACTTTCACTTTTCACTTTCATGCACTGGAGAAGGCAATGGCAACCCACTCCAGTGTTCTTGCCTGGAGAATCCCAGGGACGGGGAAGCCTGGTGGGCTGTCGTCTATGGGGTCGCACAGAGTCGGACACGACTGAAGCGACTTAGCAGCAGCAACAGCAGACAAGATACAGAAACCAAGGTTTCTAATTCAGGTGATGAAATGGAGAAGTGAAGGGGTAACAGGTGTTGGGTTTTTGTATTTATAACATGGAGATTCTTCTCTACATATAGTGCTTGGGGAGAAAGGTCTGTGAGGATAGGCATAGACTGCATGCTTTGATGGGAGAACATGTTCATTAGAATATTAAGCCAATGAGACCAGGATGATGGATTGACTGGTAGGTGCCAGTTAGTTGCATCCAACCGAGTCTGCCCCAGCCAGCTACCTCATCAGTATGTTAAGACAAAAACTCGACAAGGTTGAATGGACAGTTCAAGCAAGCCATTATTCCTGCTGGGGGCTTAAGATGCAAAACCTGGTATTCAGCCAACAGTTGGCAGAGTTACTCAAACACTGACTCCTTTCTTACCTTTCAGTCCTAGTCAAGGACCCTCCCATGCTTTTCAATAGTGTTTGGGAAATTTCTCTACTTTGCCAAGACAAAAGACTGTATCTTTTAGGAATGAAGGGCCAGAAAGGAAAATAGTCTGGGCAGAGAGACCAAAAAATCTGGGGGTTATTTGCAAAGTATGAGCATATGGAAATCAACAGGTCCCAAGGGCAAAAATTCAAGGGTGTGTTTACTAAACCATTAGATTATTTATGAAAGACAGAGGGAAAAAAAAAAAAAAAACTAAATAAGCCAAAGCTACAAACTGGGCTACCTGAGATTCCAGGACACATGACTCAGAATGGATGTCAATTAGAAAAATAATTGATGAAATCAGAAGGAGGTAATGGAAATGTGTACAATATCCAGCAGGGTTTAATTAAAGATCCAAATATTCTGACAAATGTGATGGATAGCTTTGGATAGCAGTATGAATTTGGTGGATGTAAAGACCACTGTGGCTGATATATATTTGGATGTCAGTAAAGGCAAAGGCACCCCACTCCAGTACTCTTGCCTGGAAAATCCCATGGATGGAGGAGCCTGGTAGGCTGCAGTCCATGGGGTCCCTAAGAGTCAGACACGACTGAGTGACTTCCCTTTCACTTTCCACTTTCATGCATTGGAGAAGGAAATGGCAACCCACTCCAGTGTTCTTGCCTGGAGAATCCCAGGGACGATGGAGCCTGGTGGGTTGCCATCTATGGGGTCGCACAGAGTCGGACACGACTGAAGCAAGTTAGCAGTAGCAGTAGCAAGCCATTTTATACAGTGCCTCTCAAAAAATACAACTAGCAAAATGAATTTATTCTGAATGGCTATCCCGATAGGACACAGACTGAAAAATAAACAAAGGATAATGACGAAGGCAAATCAAATTCAGAAGTGAAAGCATCTGCTGAATGCTAAGGACACTTCCTTCTAACCGGTCTCACCTAACACTTTAATTAATGGGCAAGAACATATAAAAGCAGTGTGGAAAAGGTCAAGCGCTACCAAATGGGGAAAGGCTGGCAACAGCAACAAAGTAATAGAAATATGGAAAGGAAGCCAGAGAATTTAGAATCATGGGTAGCAAATAATGGAATGAGATTTTTTTTTTTTTTTAAGAAAAACCCAGGCGAATCTGTCTAGAAGAAATTCTAATCTCCTATAGTGGGGATTCCCAGGTGGCACAGTGGTTAAAAAAAAAAAAAATCCACCTGCCATTGGAGATGCTGGGTTTGATCTCTGGATCAGGAAGATCCCCTGGAGGAGGAAATGGCAATCCACTCCAGTATTCTTGCCTGGAGAATCCCATGGACAGAGGAGCCTGGCGGGCTAAACTCCATGGGGTCGAGAAGAGTTGGACACAACTTAGCTACTGAACAACAACAACACATTCAATAGTTGGGAGAAATTTTAGAACAGCACTAGTTTAAAAAAAAAAAAAAATGGTCCATGAGGGTGTGTTGGGTTAAGGACACTAAATCAGGGCATTTTTTTTCTTTAACTTACTATTAAAAAAGTGCCAGTTATAGGACAAGAAGATGATGATAACCCATCTTCACCGAACTTCATAGTTTTATACTGCTTTAGGCTACAAGCCAATTGAAATAAAATAAAAAAAGAGCATCAAATGGCATTAAAGGGGCAGAAGGCTAGAGGAAAATAGAAGATACGAAGAAATTTAGTCCAATTTTTGCTCAAATGTCAGCTTATCAATAAGTGAGGTTTCCCCTGACCACCTTAACCTAAATGATACCTGCCCCATCCTCATTAAGCTTTATCCTTTTACTGAGCTTGTTTTCCTTTTAGCTTTCATCCTCATCAAAAATATGTATCTTTTCCAAGATATATTTTAATATGTGTTATATATTTTAAAAATATGTGTGTGCGCATACACACAATTAGACACAGCATAACACAGTGGTTAAGATCATGGACTCAGGAGTCAGGAACCTGGGTTCAAATCTCAATTCTGCCTCTTTTTCTTGGGCAATTTATGACTCTCCGGGCCTTACTTTCTTCATCTGAGAAAGGCAAAAGTAAATGAGGTTGTTACAGGGATCAAATGATGAAGAACAGTGGCTGGAACAGAGTTGTGTAAGTATTGATTACATAAATGTCTGTCTCCCATCCTCAAATGCAGGCTGTACAAAAGCAGGGTTGAATTCTGTACCATTTGTTGTTACCCCTCGGGGCTGAGTACAGGGCATCTAACGAGTGGTGAATAAAGGAAAAGGAAAGAATGAATGAGAGAGCCAACAGTCGGTAAACTTCATTAAGTGACAGAACACAAGATAAAAGAACAGTTGATGACTCTTTGACCCCCGCTGGCGGGTGGGGGAAGCATGAATAAGACAGGTGGCTCTGTGTAACAGGGTAAAGGGTATTCTAATATAATTCTAGGGTGGTGATGTGGATGTCCGGGATAAATGGCTGCAAATGAAAAAGGGGAGGGCACGGAGGGAAGATGTCTGTTTCAGGATAGTGATGTGCAATCCTCTCAACTTTTCTTTCATTCTTTGGCAGAATTAGACATCAATCTCATATATTTACTTAATCTGTTTGACCTCAGCAACTTCTTAGCCTGTTCGAACTTCAGTTTCTTCATTTATGCAATGAGGTAGGATAATATAGCATCTCACGGGAGATTTGAGGATTAACTCAATGACATGGTAGGACACCCACGATGTAAAAATGGTAACGAAACACACACACACACACAAGTAGAAACCACAGCTAACTTTTAATGTACTGGCCACACATATATTATCTCTTTGGATCCTACTTTATCATAATTGTGTAAGGCATCATACCTTCCACACTGAAATGAGTTCTTACTAATTGTTCCCCTTTCAACTCTAGGCTCAAAAGATGGGTTTCTTTTCTAGCCTTCCCTGCTCCTTTCCTTCTAAGGTTGGTTTTATGCCTTTAATCCCCATCCCTCCCAATGCCTTTAGGACCCTGCTGGGGTTTTGTTTTGCTGTTTTGTTTTTAACTCTCAGATCTACTATCTATCCCTTTCACAGGTTCTTTCACGTCTGCTTCAAGCATCCTTGTTTCTCCTATTTTGAAAAAACAAACCAAACAATAAACCCCAAGCCCTTCACGCAATCCTGCGTCCACTCTGTGTCTCATTATGTCTCTTTTCTCCCTTTTATTGTCAAATTTCTCAAAAAAAAAAAAAAAAAAAATCACTTGTATTCACTATGCTTCAAAGGCCTCCATTTTGTTTGAAACGAAAAGGTCATTGATGACATCCTAGTGGACAAACACAGTGGTCTTTCCCCTCGACAGTGTCCATCTTTGAGCCACATCGTCAAGCTCTTCTCCCAGCAGCCCGAGTCCCTTCTTTCCTTTATCGGCTCCTATTCCGTGCCCACCGCAGGCCTTCCTCCCAGTCAGGCACTTGCCCTTTGCTCTTTCTCTGCTTGCAAAAGTCTTATCTGTACATAATACAGTCTCTCTTTATGATCTGGTCTTTGAAATAGATCAGAACTGCATTTTCAGACATGATGACAACTGGGTTTTAGAAAGACCTCTCAAGGTGGTTCTGCAGGTGGAGGACAGATGGTTTGAGAAGCCAGAGAATCTTCAGGCTATAGGACTACCCAGCTTCTCCTTGCTTTGCTCAGATCTCCTCTATTTGGCCATATCCATCTTCTAGGTTTCCTCATAACTCTTGTCCCCAAGCTTGTAATGGAATAAAATCAACCTCAAAGAGAGAGAAGGGCACCAATACCTTGATAGAAAAGCCAGGAAAATTTAGGCCCTCACCTCTAGTAGCTTTTTGTTCAGGTCACCATTGGAATCAACTATTACAGTTACCCACTATGGACTGGGATGAGGTGGAGAGGAAAGGGAAGGCTGGCAGTAAGAATAGGAGAAAGCTGGAGGGATACCTTTCACCAGAAGCTACTGTGAAAGGAAATATTTCCTGCCATACTGGTAAACAAGGATGTCACAACCATGGAGGTGGGGGGCATTCGAGGAAGCACAAAAGGCAGGCATCCCACATCTGCCACTCCCTGTGTGGATGAGGAATTAAGGATGTGAATAATCAAGAAGCAGGATTTGGCCCCATAACTGAGATGCATATGAAAGGAATGAATTCAGTGAGCCTACATGCTTACACTTCCCATACATAGACCAGCACTAAATTCCTTAAATTGAGATATCTGGTTTTCCTTAATGAACAATAATCTTTGGATATTCAGATTACCTGCTCTTTGAGGAAAAATGATGTAGCCTGACTCCTCCCTCAGCCTCCTTAGAAAGTTTTCTCAGGGGTACCTGAGATGCTATCTCCTGGACTCGAAGTCCTAATAATCCCCAGAGAATAAACATAACTCTCAACTTTTAGGTTGGGCATATATATATCTTTAGTTGACACTACTTTCTACTTTCTATATATATTTAGTTGACATCACTGGTCTGGTTGAAGGAGCTCAATGTGAGGGAGGGAAGATTTAAGATGCTCACAATTACATATAAAATTATAAATTAGAAGGAAAGTCACTATCTTGTTTAATATCTTTACAACCACATACAACAGGTTTAATAACCTCAGTTTGGCAGGTAAATAGAGGCCCTGAGAGAAGATCAAGCAGAGAAAATCAGGCATTGAGGGATGGAATAGCAATTTTTTTAAACTGACCCTTTCCATATAAAAAGACTAACAGTGAGACTTCTCAACGATGCCTTTCTCCTAAGTCTGTATAAAGAGAAAAGGGCCTTTGATGGGGAATATATATATAGCATTTGCATTCTTTTTTTAGGAAGAAAAAGTATCAGGTTTGAGAAACCTCCCAGAAAGGGCGACGTTATGAGAGAAAGGTCTTTGAGTACGCTTAATACCTCTATTTAAATGCTAATGCTAACCTATAACTCTGGACCACACAGAAACTAAAGTTTCCAAAGAGCAGAAAGTGAATTTAAAAGGAAAACTTAATTTCTGGAATAAAAGACCTTATTTTTCTTATTTCTGCAGAGAGGCTAACACACAGAATTTCATGAGAGGAATACATTTTTGCTCAGAGTAAAAACCAGACGGTGACACAGCAGGGGAGTTTGAAGGCAGAGTAGAGGCTGCCTTCATTGCAAGTAGGAGTCACCCCTCAAAAGACTTGCCTTTGGAGGTCAACGTTGGTCACAAATTGTACCTGCCTGGAAGGGAATGCTTTCTCCCCCTCCGCTGTAATGGTCCGCGCTAAGGGAGCGCTAGTGTTTGGAAGGAAAGCTGCCTGGGGTCAGGAGCATGCAGTGCGCAGTCAGGGGCTCTGGGAAGACTGGGTGTTGCTTTACTTCCTTGGAACCAGCGGTAATGAACGCAGTGACCGAGGCCCCTGAGTGCTAGGGAAACGTCCATCCTGAAATCAGAGCTCGTGGAGGCTGGGACACCCACTTGTGCAGGTAATCAAATTCAGAAAAATCAAACCAAACGAAATTCGGAAATATCTGTGCTGGGGGTAATGACTAGGAAGGGGACACAGGAAGTTTCTGGGCTGATTCTGATATTCTCTGTTTTTATCTGGGTGATGGTTATCTTTAGCTGAGTGTACTCACTTTGAAAAAAGTAATCAAGCTGTGAGGACTTCCCTGGTGGTCTAGTGGCTAAGACTCCAAGCACCCACTGAATGCAGGGAGCCTGGATACCATCTCTGGTCAGGGAACTAGATGCCACACTCCCCAACTAAAAGATTCCATGTGCCACAGCTAAGACCCAAGGCAGCCAAACAAGCAAATAAATAAAAGTAAATATGAAACAAGTAATCAAGCTGTATAGTTACGATTTGTACAGTTTACAGTACGTATATTATACTCCCATAAAAACATATTACCTTCCTTTTCCCACTTCCCTTCCTACTCTGAATAAAAAAGAAAGAGAGAGCAGGCAACAGGCTAAGTGTTGGGGTGGGTACCTGGATTTTTTAATTCAGTCTCATACCCTAACATTAAGACAACTTAATGAACCTTGAAAACATACTAAGTAAAAGGAGCTCATCACAGATCACGTGCTATTATTTACATGCTATAACCAGAACAGGCAAATTCATAGCGACAAAGTAGATGAGTGGTTGTCAGGGGTGGGGTGGAGGGATGAGGAGTGACTGCTAGTGGCTAGTGGGTTTCTTTTGGGGGGGTAATAAAAAACGCTCTAAAAATAGCTAGGGATGATGGCCATGCAACTCTACGACTACACAAAGAAAAGCGAACTGCACACTTTAAAAGGGTTAATGTTTATGGTATGTAAATTATATCTCAATAAAGCTGTTATAAAAATGCTAATTTTATGAACTAGAACTCCATCTTAACCATACAGAAGACGTATACCCACAGCCAATACTTTTGTGAAGACTGATCCATTAATCCAGACATTTGCTGCAGTTCCATGTTCTTCTGTGACATTTGCAGAAAAGATTCTGTAAGCTGACAGATACAGAAATATTTTCACCAGCTCACATTTTCACTGAGTGTCCTGAATGAACTAAAGCCATTTCTCAGGGTTCTACATTTTTGTAGGTTCTGTGACTTTTCCAGCATCTTTGCACCAAATGCCTTTGAACTCCCTCCATCCTTACACTCTATTCTCAGGAAAAATTTATGACAACTCATGAAGAATAACCTCCACTAGGAAAACAGGATAAGACTGGGAATAATTCTAGGTATATGATTACAGAGTAACAGAAATATAATTGAGTTGAAGACCCACTAATGTTTATACTGATTTTTTATTAAGGGGAACAATGACCATTTATTACTATTTAACACTTGGTGTGCATGCTTAGTCATGTCTGACTCTGTGACCCCATAGATGTTAGCCTGCCAGGCTCCTCTATCCATGGAATTTTCCAGGCAAGAATACTGGAGTGGGCTGCCATTTCCTACATCAGGGGATCTTCTTGACCAAGGGATCGAACCTGCATCTCTCATGTCTCTAACACTGGCAGGTGGATTCTTGACCACTGGCACTGCTAAATGCTTTAAAGTTCACCTGATTTCATCCTCACAATTGAGCATCACAAAGGCTAAATACCTAAGGTTGGCAGGCTGGTTAACAATAGCCAGATCCCTAGCCTACCTCCCCCAGATCATTCCAGAAAAACTCTGATTTGGGCCATGAGAAAACAATTCTCACCCCGAGTCAAGTCCGGGGAGACAAAAGTGTTTACTCATAATCAAGAGACTTATCATGATCATATATATGACAGCACTGTAAAGGGCTAATGCAAATATACATATGTGGCAAGACAACATGAATATTATTTCAAATTGGGTATCAGATGGGGCAAAACAAGAAGCTGAGGTGTAGTCACAGAATCTGACTGCTCTATGAAATAAAATTCATATTTTATGGAAAGACAGGAAGAATTTTAACATAAAAATTCTCTACCTTTTGGTTTCCTTTATCTCCTTCACTGTGCATTATATATCTGTATTATGCATCAACCAGATCGTGGCCATCAGGCAGGATGATGGCCACAAAGAGCAACATTCTTGTAGCATCAACAAGACAATCCATTAAAAGATAACATTCCTTCTTGAGCTTGTACAGGGTCACACAACCCACTATGATGACACTTAAACTTGGGTTATGTAAACTTCAATAGTACATTACTTGATGTATAGCCCTCTGTTTCAAGAAACCTTAAATGACTGTACCTTGACTTCTAATGGGTGGAACAGTTCTTAGAGCTTTCTGAGATGCTCTTTGCCAATTATAATCCTTAAATTTGGCTTAAATAAAAACTTCTCTTTCTTAGATCTACAGATTCATTTTTCATCTACAGCTCAAAGTGTGACTGTTGTACTAAGTTATGCTAAATTAAAATGAAAGTTGAGACTTCTCACAATCATCTGCTCTTTCACACAGCTGACCTTCAGGTCTTTATTCCTGGTAGCTAGTGATTCTTTAAGGCTGAACTGAGACTGTAACTACAGGAAAGTTTAGTGTGGGATGGGTATAGATTTTACAGAAAAATATGCTGATCCTTGGTGAGAAAAGTTATTTTAAAAAACAGCAAAAATAACCTGGGCTCCTGAACCCAGTTTTCCACAAATACTGAAGAAGAATGTAGTAGGAAAGAGTGAGAGAGCTTATTCCATTTCCTCATACCTGCTACCTTCAGAATTAGCATCTCATAATTTCCAGGGCTTTCAAAAGTCTAATGAACTTCCATAGCGCTTCATATATAGTCTAGTGGAGCTCTGCTGGCAAGCAGGATGGGGCTTATGACAGTTCTCCTGTGGCCCCAAAGAAATGCTGCTCTTGAGACCTGGGATCAGGCAATGGGAAGAAATTGGTAGAGGGGAATTAAATCAAGTCCCCCTAAAATGGAAACAGTGACAGACTTTATTTCCTTGGGCTCCAAAATCACTGTGGATGGTAACTGCAGCCATGAAATTAAAAGATGCTTGCTCCTTGGAAGAAAAGCTATGGCAAAGTTAGCATATTAAAAAGCAGAGATATCATCTCTTTGCCAACAAAGGTCCATCTAGTCAAAGATAGGGTTTTTCTTGTAGTCATGTATGGACGTGAGAGTTGGAACATAAATAAAGCTGAACACCAAAGAATTGATGCTTTTGAACTGTGGTGCTAGAGGTCTCTTGAGAGTCCCTTGGACAGCAAGGAGATCAAATCAATTAGTCCTAAAGGAAATCAGTACTGAATATTCATTGGAAGGACTGACGCTGAAGCTGAAGTTCCGATATTGTGGCCACCTGATACGATAAGCCAACTCACTGGAAAAGACCCTGATGCTGGGAAAGATTGAGGGCAGAAGGAGAAGGGGGTGACAAAGGACGAGATGGTTGGCATCATCAACTCAATGGACACGAGTTTGAGCAAACTCCTGGAGATAGTGAAGGACAGGGAAGCCTGGTACACTGCAGTCCATGGCGTGGCAAAGAGTTAGACATGACCTAGTGACTGAACAACAACAACAACAAATCTGTAGCTTCTTCATGTACTTTAGTTCATGTACCTATTATAGTTCAGAATCAAAGAATGTCACACTCTAAGGTCATGCTGGGAGACGCTGCACATTCCTTCTGGGCAAGGAAGGAACTGCTGTGCCTGGAGCTGCCTGGAAGTCCCCAAGCAGGTAGCTGGGGGTGTCCCTCCTACTCAAGGCTTATACTTCCGTTGAGAATCTGCTTTACTGGCAAACATTTCTAATGTTTTGTAAGAGAAACATTTCAAGTGTAGTGGTGAAACAAACATTGGTTTGTGACCCAAATGTTCCTGCAAATGTTTTCTCAGACTAGGGGGTGAAAATGTTTACAAACCATTTGGGCAAGAAAACTGAAGTGATGTGTTTCAGAAATAGTTGCTTGGGGAAAAAAAAAATCCCAGTGCTACCAAGTGCTGCGAGGATGTCACTAAGAAGATGCCCATGTGTTCTTGTATACTCCGCGTGATGGTGCAGGCTGAGCTCAGAAGCACCCACTCCAATTCTGGCCCTGCCTCTAGTTCAATCAGTGACAATGATTGTACCACTCCATCCCGCTGTACCTCAGTTTCTGTATCTGGAAAAGTAAATGGGATTAAAATGAGAATGAATGACACTTAAAAACCATTTGGACCCATGAGGCAGACTGAAGTAGGCAGGAGGGGCATCATTATTAATATTATTTCCATTTTCCAGGAAAAGAAACTTAGAGAGATTAGGCTTAGGTCATCAGCAGCAGAGCTTTCAATCTGTTCTCCCAAGCCCAAGGCCTGGAACTTTTCAATTACACCACAGAGACTCTCAACAGTTTTTCTGGCTGGCTGGCTTCCTGGGTGCCTGTGTACTGAACAACAATGTGCCCGGTCAGAGATGGCCTACATTTGCTATTTGTCCTTTCTCTTTCTTTTTTTTTTAACCACGCATTGTGTCACTCAATCTGCACTGAAAAAAAAAAAAAAAACCCAAAAAAAACAAAACTGTGCTTTTTGACAAGAGCACTAAGCACCCTGGGAGTATAGTAGATGCAGCTTTATTTCAGTGCATAATCAATGGAAAGTAATAGTGGCTTCATTGTAATAAAAGGCTTTATTGTGCTTTGTAATGAAGACACAAAGCACTTAGTTGAAATCAGTCTTTTAAATAATCTGCTTTATATTCTATAGTGGAGTCGCAGATACAAGGGAATTCAAAGTGATTTCTACAAAATGATTGACTCAAAGAAGCCACACTCAGAATCTCAGGCTTGCCCAGGTACTCTCTCTCGGGTCAGGGTTTCTTATCTTCTCCCTTTTCCTACTGTGTTTATGGCCTGCATGCTCTGATCTTTCCGTGTTTATCCAGCTTGTTAGGACTGGGAGCCTTCCCCATAAAAACCATTACATACTATATGATCTCAATCAGGATGTAGAAATCCTGTACCACCTACCTCTATACACACATATACACGCACACCAGAGTATAAGACATTTCGTTCAGTGGGAGGAGAGCATTTTAAAGTCTTTAAACACAGATTATAACTGTTGTTGGACTGCACAAAGATACAGAGTAATTAAAAAGCTCTTCAAAGAATGGAATAAGTCCATTAAATCCAGTTAAATAATCTTTCAGAAACACTGCAAGAAACACTTCTTGCTGTTTCATTTTCTCACAATGAACTGAAGGAAGAATATCTCATTTTCCAAATGGAACTTTATGGAGTTTTCAATAAGACCCCTCAGCACTTATCTACATCTTTAATTAGTTCTATAATATACTGATGATATCAAGACTAATTAAATTTATATAGATAAGGAGCAATGAAATTCTAACCAAGTGAGCTGGAAAGCATATATTAAGAAGTAAATTTAATGGTTCAAGCTGATAACTATAATTTTATATCAAAAAATTAAATTCAATTTACTTGTTGTATTCAAATTGATTTTGAGTGTGCAAATTATTGGAAAAATCTCGTGACGATATCAGTAAAATTGCTAATCCAGCCTGTTTAAATATCAGTTATTAATGTCTGCATTTGCAAATAAGCCACACACATTTGCATTTTTACTGCATATAGTAAAAAATTATCTAAACCTTATGTCATTTTATTAAGAATACTAAGTGATTCTTCTTTTGGCTTCATGCATAAATTAAGGAGGCAAAGAAATGACTACTGGGTCTAAAGAAGAGAGAGTCAGCAATTTAATATATAGCAAGGCAAAGATGAGAGATATATATTTTGCTGACTAAAGCAGTTTATGCTACCCTTTAGGAATAGCAATTACAATGGTTAAATTCTTCCTTATTTGGGATCAACTGGAATAGAACTGTACATAACATCTGATGCCATAATCACAGGGAGAGAAGGGTACATACAAATTTAGTGGTGTTTTCTATCAGTTGGGAGATGGGAAATGCCTTCTTACGTTTATCAGAGGGTAATGGTATACACCAGCTGACTTCATTTCACAGTTCAGTCAAGGAATATACTTGGGAAGCCGTGATAAATATTCACTTGCCTAGTCAAAGACAAGGCCCAATTACCTGTACCATATAAGCTGATTGATGACAGTACCATTCCTGGTTTCCATGGGTGACTGGTTACCCCTTAGAATCATTAGCATTAAACATGCGTAAGACATACACGAATACTGAAGACATGACAAATATTGTAACTGAGTCTCAGTGACCTCAGAATTTGCTGTGTATTTGTAAAAACTTGTGCAGTGACTACTCTGGTCCAGCCATTATCTGCTTTCCCCCCAAACATACCTTGATTATTCTTAAGATTCCATTGGTTAGAAAGCTATCTTTGAAATAATCAAATATTTACTGAATATCTATTACATGTCATGTACTTGCATTATGGGAGATACAAATAAGATGCCAATATCTGTAGACAATGGAAAAATGAGTGCTAACTGGAGTAGTCAATCGTTTCAGAAAAGGGGTGGGAGTGTGATGCATTTTGAAGAGGAGGAAGTTTAAGAATAAGCTAACACGAGGGACTTCCCTGGTGGTTCAGTGGTTAAGAAGCTGCCTTTCAATGCAGGGGACATGACTTCAATCCCTGGTTGGGGACCTAAGATCCCACATGCCTCGGGGCAAGTAAAACTGTGTGCTGTAGAGAAAGCCAGATGGCTGCAACAGAGACCAAGCGCAGTAAAAAAATTAAAAAATCAATAAAAAGAACAAGAAGAAAAGGAACAACAGCCAGAACAAAGTGGAGATTGGACTATACATCACATGTAAGGAGGACTGTGAGATCACTGGGGATGGAAGATTCTGGAACAAATAATGGGAGAAGCTAGTTAAGAAAGGACAGTGATTAGCAGAATTTTTATTCAGGCTTAAAAAGTTTGGCTGGATAGAGTATGTGCAAAAAGTCACTCCAAGTATTGAGCATAAAATTAAGGGGCGCAGTATCACAAGGGCTGACCAAAGGGAAGAGACTAAAAGACAAACATCAGCTTCAGGACCGTCGCTTTATTCCAGATGGAGTGATGGTGGGAATAGCAAAACAGAAATCAAACTGAATGCCGTTTAGAGGAAGAGTCAACAAGGACGTAAGAGGTTGATATGGTAGATGGAAGAGCCATGGAGAGGTGTTAGATCTTCCTGTAACGTAAACTCTAAGGTTAAGGGGTGGGGCACAGAATTAAGATTCAAAATTGGCACATCTTTGAGCCTGCTCTTACAGAGAACCAAAACTAAAGTGAATGAACCAATGATTAATATCTGAAAACTTGAAGGAAGAACCGCGAGAACCAGAAAAGTGTGATGAAAGAGAATTAGGAGTCAATGACTATCCAAATTCTCTCCTGAGTGGAGAATGCTGTCAGGTTTAGGAGTGGGAACTTGCTTTATGAAAGAAGATGAGCTCTTTTCAAATGTAAATGATTCAATAAAGTGAAAGTCAGTGTATTCTGAGACTCTGTGCCCATGATCATCCATTCTACTGAAATAGCTAAGCAAAGCAGTATGAGTATATGGGGAGGAGTAGTCAGTTCTAAATGGAGGACCAGGATGGTGGGCAGTGAAGAGGGCACCAACGTTGTCAGGCCTGGCGAGATTATATAATTTCATCATTGGCATGATATTCTGTTCTGATCCCTAACTTTCTGTTCCAAGGATCATAGAGGGCTGAAGAGAAAGGATTTAGAATTTCACAGTACCTTTTGAAAACTTGGTGAAATTAGGGATTATCTTGCCAGAGAAGATTAACATCCCATAAACTAGATTTTGCACATAATTTGAGGATGTTTATGGAGCTCCTGAAGCTCCATCATGCGCTTCAAGTTAGGATTATATCATTTATATTCTGAATACCATACTCCCAGACACACACAAACACACACAAATTGTTGTTGTTCATTTGCTAAGTCATGTCCAAATCTTTGCAACCTCATGAACCGTAGCCTACCAGGCTCCTCTGTCCATAGGATTTCCCAGGCAAGAATACTAGAGTAGGTTGCCATTTCTTTCTACAGGGGATCTTCCTGGAACAGGAATTGAACCCATGTCTCCTGCCTTGGCAGGTGGATATTCTGAGTCCCAGAAATATCTATATTGAGAGGCACATCTTTTCTACACAAACATACTCCATACTCATATGCATGTATTATCTATGTATCTGCATGTGGCTGTCTTTCACCCACTTCCATTTCTGAATAATCAGGATCTCTATTCAGACCACAGAGAAGCAAGAGAGTGGGACAATGAAAAGGTAGGTGGATATTTTTACACTGTGGCAAAGAAAATAAAGGAAGAAACCTCAGTATCACCAGAAGTGGCAACATGAGCTATGGGATTTATTGTAAGGACACACAGATGGATGGGCTTCCCAGGTGGTACTAGTGGTAAGGAATGTGACTGCCAGGGCAGGAGATACAAGAGATGCGGGTTTGATCCCTGGGTCAAGAAGATCTCCTGGAGCAGGAAATGGCACTCAACTCTAGTATTCTAGACTGGAAAATTCCATGGGCAGATGAGCCTGGTGGGCTATAGTCCATGGGGCTGCAAAGAGTCAGACACGACTGAGCACACACATATACGGATTATCTTTCCACGTGCACTTGGAGTGCTTTGAGGTTGCTGGGTATGCAAATGTTCATTTATCTTGATTCTCAGGGTCCTGACCTAGAGCCAGTCAAGCTCTAGAAAGATCCTGGTTCAAACATCTTGCTTAAGAGGTCTTACAAAAGCCCCTCGTTATTTTTGCTGGTGACATATACAGGTTGGTGGCATCCTGTGCTATGCCTACTCTGCTTGGTACGGGCCTTGTACTACTGGGGAAGATGAGGTCTGGGGGCTCTGGAGGACAGCAAAGGAACAGAAGGCAAGGACCAGTGAAAGAAACAAAATAGAGATGAAAAGGCAGAGATAGGGAGAGATGCAGAATCAGAATGTTTTGCAACTGGTTTCTCAAAAAAAGGATTAATTTACCCACACAATTTAGCTCAGCACTCTAAGACAACTGAAAAGATTTGGAAGACAAATTAGAAAGGCCAACCACATCTGAAGAGCTGACCACAGGCAGCAGTTCCCAAAGAGCAGAAATGCAAATACAAATGCATACAGTATCAACAGAGCCCTTGGGGAAAATACTTTGATGTGGCAGTGCTAGAATTAATAAAGGTGGAAATCTTCTAACGTGTTCACCGGATCTCCATGGGAGAAATCTCAGGCTGCTACATCTCGGGCGGTGCGTTAAAATCCTAAATCAGACGCACGAAAGCTGAGCAGTGCCAGTCCACCTGGTCCAGACGCCTCACAGCTGAGTGAGTCCAGACAGTCCCCATCTGCCAGATATGCTAATTTTACACAATCAATACTGCAACTCCTTAGCCTCATGCTTCTCAGACAGGCCTCAGAGAATGCGATGTCTGTTCCACTGTGGGTGAAGGAGGCCGATGCCGGCACTGGATTTTGTTTTCATCTTGACCTTTTAAAAGCAGGCGGTGGAAAGACAGGTTAACCTATTTCAGTTCCTTGCCGTTCATGGTGCTAGGCGTTTTGAAAAGAACTCCCTAGGTTCAGAATCAGCCGGTTGGTCGTGAGATGCTGTGGATTACTCTTTTATAACTGGAATACTGGAAACAAAAATATGTGCCTTTTCAAGAACTCCTGGGCTACAGATGCGGACTAACAACTTGTAGAAAGTCTTTATTTTGTCACGGCATTTTGTTCAACCAGAGCAACTGCTTTAAGGGCATCCAGAGATGAGACAAGAAAGATAGTATCTCCATTCAGCGCCAACAAAGCCCTCGAGGAGGAATGGGGATAACCTACTTCTTCGTTGTGCCTAAAATATTCACGGCAAAGTGTCTAAAGCCAGGATGCTAAAACTATAGATATGACCATTGTTCTGCCTCGGTGCCCTGGTCTAGGATGTGAAGAGCAAAAAGTCTAACTCCAGGCCCTCTCTGCCATCAACTGATCACAGACACATGTTGTAATTCATTGAGATGATGTTTGAACTTCTTTGAGCTTTTCCGCCAGGGGAAAAACACTCCAGAAATTCAATTATTATTGAATTTATAATCCTATAACATATTTTATCCATCATCTCCTGCTTTTTGATTATCTGAACCCGATTTCTTTTTATAATTCAAAGTGTTTCAGTGAAGAAATCAAGTTGCCCTGGTCTCCTTCTGTGAGGAACCATTCTACTGAAACCCCTTTCAATGGCTCTCCCTAGGATCCAGCTCAGGGCAATGTGGGAGCAGCTTGTGGTCTTTGATTGAGAAAACTTGGTCAGAACCACTGATATCTCCTTCCTTTGGTCTTTATCCTTGCTGCCTTTCATCTCTCCCCTTGTTACTATATTCATGTTTCAAATGAGAATTAAATTCCACTGCCGTGCCCCCTAATTTGACTCACTTTTCAATAATGTCAACCAACTATCAAACAAAAAAACGGGGAAACCAGGCACTGGGTGTCCTTTTGCGTGTTACACTAAGAAGAAATAGAATTAACAATTGCCCACATCCTCTTTATGTTTATACTAGGTACTTCTATTGGCAGTTCAATCATCCTAAAATGTAAGCAGATCATTTCTATTTAGAGATAGGACAACTAAGGTCTCCAAAGATCAAGAAATGACTGGCGGTTATACAGCTACTAGTGAGTGGTGGGATTGGGATTCAAGCCTGGGTTTGCACTTTGGTTCCACTTTACCAAGGTACAAACCACGAGGTTTTGAGAGGAGACATAGGAGCCTTCTCTTTATAGAATCTACACAATATGGAAAAGCTAAGGACTATCTAAAGAGAGGAAGGATCTTACAGGATCTATGAATTATATAAAGCTGTTTAATAAAGAAAAAAACAGTCAGCAGTTCTGAGGATTCAGATTTGATGCATCAACCAGAAAGAAGGAACCTATATTTCTATATCTCAAAATAGGATTACCAAAGAAGGAAACTAGATTGTCACTTTGGTCTTTTTTTCTGAATTATGTCTGTAATTAAACTGAGTACAGGGATGACAAAGACCACTTTTCTTTAATAGGTCCATTGGTGGGAATGAACACTTAACAAGAGAAAGACGAGATTAACAGTTGCCCTGTTCAAGTCTTAGGTTCATGCTGAGATACAAATTGCCATTTCCAGGGACATCCTGCCAAGTCAAGTTGCCTGAGGAGTGGCTGCAGGAAGGCAGCTTTCCATTTTTTGTTGCCACTGACTGGTTTAGGGAAGGGTGTGTGATACAGCTGGGGCCAATGAGACATAAGAGGAAGTCTGCTGAGGGACTCCTGGAAATGCTTCCTTCTTGACAAATCTAAAGCACAGGAAGGAAAATACTCTTTTGCCACTGGATACTTCTATGATGCTTAGAAATGCAGGAATCAGCCTAGGGCCACTGAGGGGGCTGTGGACGATGAAGCCAACACACTGTGAAGAAGGAGGAGCAAAGAGATGGCAAGAACACGGGTTCACTACATCAACGGGCTGCTGAATTAGCCGACCCTCAAGCCACCCTATCTTGGTCCTTCTTGTGATAGGAGATCAAACGTTTCTTAAAATAAACATTTTAAGTGACTTAAGTCAGGGTTTTCTGCTACATGCAGTCAAAAGTATCCTAATAAGCCTCTTGATGTGAAAGATACAGATATAGCTCACCTATAATCCTTCTCTCCTCTTCCTATATTTTATTTTAGTGTGAAAATGCTATTCTTAGTAATTTAAACATAAACTACCTCAACCATTATTTTTACCTCTACTAGTCTCCTGCCTGTCCCCACTTTCTGAGATGAAGCTATGACCTTTTCTTAAGATTTAACTGTCTAATATTTTTTAAATGGTTCTATCAGTTTATTATTATTTTTTTTAATTTGTGGCTACACCACGAGAAATGTGGGATCTCACTCATTCCCTGATCAGGGATGGAACCTGCGCCCCCCAGCACTGAAGTGTGGATTCTTTAATAACTGGACTGCCAGGGAAGTCCCTAATGACCCTTTTTAAAACCTTCCTCCCTCTACTATGCCTGGACCACCTCTCGCTCTGCCCCCTCTTCCATCTCTCGCAGCTGCATTTTACCTCTGGCCTGTACTGTGCGGCAAACACAATCAAGTCTTTCATGCTCTGTGTTATTCATGCAAAACTATCAGAAGCATTTACACTACTGTGTGTTCTCAGTACTCTTCTGTAAGTGGCCTGGTGCAGTTAGGTAAAATATTTCCTGCTCCGTCAGTCAGTTTCAGCCTTAGGGCCTCTCAGAGAAGATGCTCTAGAAGTTTACTTAGTATTTGGACCACAAATGTCTTGCATGGTTTTTCCCCCCCTGAAGATTTCCAGTTGACTTTCCTTTTTCTTGCATGTCTTACATTTATCATACTTCAATTTTTTGCCCATAACTTCTCAATCCTACCGTCTATTTTCTTGAGTCTTTCTCCTCCCCGGAGACCTTCCTGAGTAGCTGTATCTTATTACTCCAACTTGGACTGCTTCTCTGAGCCTGCTTTGTGGATGCCCTTGCACTGTCTTTCTAAGTGGGAGCAAGCGTTTTTTAAACACTATATTTTTCTACTTTTTCGGTTTATTTACTCTCTTTGCTCAGACACACACTTAATTAGTTCCCTAGGAAGAAGAACATGAGAAGCAAACTTTCTGAATCCTTATAAATCTGAAAATGTCTTTATCTTCCACTCAGAATTGACTGAAACGCTCTTTGGATATGTACTTCTAGGTTGAGATCCTTCTTTCTCAGAACTGAGACGCTTAGCCACCAGTTCATTATTTTCTAGCACTTAGTACTATTGATGGCAAGTCTGACGCTGGCTGACTTTCGTCCCCCTCCCCCTCTCCCTGTCTCTTTTAGGGACTTGACTTTAGGCATTCTGATCATTCAGGAGGCAGGGTATAGGTGAGGCTGTTTTTTCCACTCACTGCACTGGGATCCCAATACGCTTCTTTACTATGAATATTTGTGCCCTTCCTTAGTTTTAAGAAGGGCTTCCCTCACAGCTCAGTTGGTAAAGAATCTGCCTGCAGTGCAGGAGACCTCGGTTCGATTCCTGGGTTGGGAAGATCCCTTGGAGAAGGGCTAGGCTACCCACTCCAGTATTCTTGGGCTTCCCTTGTGGCTCAGCTGGTAAAAGAACCCGCCTGCAATGCGGGAGACCTGGGTTTGATTCCTGGGTTGGGAAGATCCTCTGGAGAAGGGAAAGGCTACCCACTCCAGTACTTTGGCCTGGAGAATTCCATGGACTGTATAGTCCATGGGGCTGCAAAGAGTCAGACACAACTGAGCTACTTTCACTTTTTAGCTTTAAAAATGCATTTCTCCTAATTCTGAAGTACTTTCCCTTCCCCTTCATTTTCTGATCTTTCCCAGGGACTCCAATTAGGTTGATGCTAGGCCTGAAACAGTGGAAACAGTGGCTGACTTTATTTTTGGGGGCTCCAAAATCACTGCAGATGGTGACTGCAGCCATGAAATTAAAAGACGCTTACTCCTTGGAAGGAAAGTTATGACTAACCTAGATAGCATCTTAAAAAGCAGAGACATTACTTTGTCAACAAAGGTCTGTCTAGTCAAGGCTATGGTTTTTCCAGTGGTCATGTATGGCTGTGAGAGTTGGACTATAAAGAAAGCTGAGCGCCAACGAATTGATGCTTTTGAACTGTGGTGTTGGAGAAGACTCTTGAGAGTCCCTTGGATTGCAAGGAGATCCAACCAGTTCATCCTAAAGGAGATCAGTCCTGGGTGTTCATCGGAAGGACTGATGTTGAAGCTGTAACTCCAGTACTTTGGCCACCTGATGCGAAGAGTTGACTCATTTGAAAAGCCCCTTCTTTTGGGAAAGATTGAAGGCAGGACCAGAAGGGGACGACAAAGGATGAGATGGCTGGATGGCATCACCAACTCAATGGACATGGGTTTGGGTGGACTCCGGGAGTTGGTGATGGACAGGGAGGCCTGGCTTACTGCGATTCATGGGGTCGCAAAGAGTCAGACACGACTGAGCGACTGAACTGAACTGAGGCCTGTACGTATGAGGTTTCTCTGATTGCTCAGTGGGAAAGAATCCACCTGCCAATGAAGGAGACACAGGTTTGATTCCCTGGTCTGGGAAGGTCCCCTGGAGAATGAAATGGCAAGCCACTCCAGCATTCTTGACCGGGAGATCCCATGGACAGAGGAACCTGGCAGGCTACAGTCCATGGGGTTGCAGAGAGTTGGACACGACTTAGTGACTAAACAACAAGGTCTCTAAGTATAGGTTCCTAAAAAGCCTCTACTCTGAGTGAGAGGGAGCTCTGCCTGGAAGGATCATGTGGGTGGTGCAGAAAGTAATGCTAACAAGTAGGTTTCTCCTTTAGGGTAAGAAGGTAGGGTGTCAGCTGTCAGGCTGAGAACCTCTTTCTCTGGTGCCACTATGAGGAGGGTTTATCCTGGGGCTCCAGAATCCACGCCAAGAAGCCCTGACTTGCCTCAACTACTGGGGTGGCCAAAAGTTTGTTCAGGTTTTTGGTAAGATTTTATGGAAATACCCAAATGAACTTTTTGACCAACACAGTATTTCCTAGGATTCCTTTCAGGAATACATTTTATATGTCACCACGTTGAAGGGGTGAACAAAATAGTGCAATATATTTTCCCATTTATGAAGTTTTCACTAATCCCTCTGTCTTCAGTTTCTCTTGACACTCTCACTTTTGGGGGCGGGTGGGTAGTGTTGATTATAAGTTTAGAACTTCTCCAGAGCACTCACTTGCATTTCTCAAACTGAGGTTCCCCCCCGCTTCCCCAACCAGCTAGTTTATCCATTAACTGTGTCCCATTTTCTTCTCATCTTCCAGAAATCTGTTGACTTCATTTGTTCCTTGGTAAATCCCTTCCTATTCTTTCTCAACTGTGGATTTATTCCTTTTTGTTTCTCCATGAAAGGACAGAAGTTGGTCTGCCATCTTGAATCCTACATATTATTTTAAACGTCACAAGGTTTGTTAAAAATATCCGTGGGACTTCCCTGGCAGTCCAGCAGGTAAGACTCTGTGCTTCTGATGCACGGGGCATGGCTTCAATCTCTGGATGGAGAACTAAAATCCTGTATGCCACGAAGCCAAAAAGAAAAGAAATAAAATTTCTTGAACTGAATAGAAATAAAAATACAATGAATCAACTTAAAATACTGGAGATGATGGAGAACCTTTTAAAATAACTTCTAACGTAGGCACTGAAATTTACAGTGTACAGTCAGGGAGAAGCACGGTGCTGCTTAGTTTTCAAGTTGCTTACATCTCCAGAAACAAATAAGGAAGAGAGATGCTGGGCTGCGATGTGCTGACTTTAAAACACAAAGATACTTTGAGTGCCCAGGGCTGGCCTCCCTGAGAGGCTGCTTCCACAGGTTGGAAGGGGACTGTCACACCCCCTGTGCCAGTGAAGTGATGGTCGCAGCTGGCATCGTGGCTGGGAGGGTGGTGACGAGCAGTGGCAGTAAGGGGTGTCAGATGGCTCTGTGCCTGCGGTTGGGGAACAGCTTCTGCCCCTTGATGTGGCACGACGAGGTGCCAATCACTTCCATTAGTAGCAGGATGACAGTCACAAGGGCATCAGCTTGTATGTGATGGTGACGACAGCAGCCGTGGTGAGAACAGGCTGGCAGCTGCCATGACACCCTGGGAGCCGCCGCTGGACAGTGACAGCAGCTCCCGCTGTAGGAGGAAGTGGTGGCAGGCTGAGGAGATGCATACCTCACACTTGGATGTAACAGATTGACAATCACTTTCAATACATAAAAGATAGCTTTCTCGGTAATGTGATTATGAGAAAGACTTCAGTCTGCTTCAAGATGCCTCTGACAAAAGATGCCTCCATTAGAAAGATCTCTAACACCAAGGTCAGAAGACCTTATATAGGACCTTTGTCACCACCAAAGATTCTGATTTTCAGCTTGCAAGGGGTTAATTTTGTTTCTAAAAAGGCTTGTTTTTTCTAGAAGGGCTGTACTCTTTGTTGTCATCAGGGGGCAGCCGCTGGTGCTGCTCAGTCGATCAGTCTTGTCTGACTCTTTGCGACCCCACAGACTGCAGCGCACCAGGCTCCCCTGTCCTTCACCATCTCCCAGAGTTTGCTCAAACTCACGTCCACTAAGTTGTTGATGCCATCCAACTATCTCATCCTCTGTTGCCCTCTTCTCCTCCTGCCCTCTGTCTTTTGCATCACTGGAGTCTTTTCCAAGGTGGCAAAAAAGAGTTGCAATTTATAATCTCAGATGGCTTGGGTTACCAGGGAGATTAGACATTTGTTATCCTAATCATGACTTTGTAACTAAACTCACTGTCTGCTTGTTAAAACAACCTTCATTGAGAGATGAAGTGAGAAACAAAAACTTAGAAAAGGCAAACTTCATTGCAAACACAAAAACAGAAGAACTCCCTGACATTTCTTTAGTTCCGCTTAACTTAGTGGATCTATAATGGAGTCTTATCTTCATCTGCACAGAAGTTTCTTTCTCGTCATAAGATGCATCTGTTTTAACTTCCGAGTTGTTTCTTCCATAGCTTCTTGCAGCCCAGCTCTTTTGCTATAATAAGTAAGTCTTCTCCCAGCTGGGATGGAAGCACGTGTCAGATCTGAAATGGGTAATACCTGTCTCTTCCCTCCAAGTGCCATCTATCTCTTTCTCTGCCTGAAAGGGTTTTAGTCATAATTACCTTCATAACCAACTCAATAATAATTACAAAAAATCACCAGGACTAATAAAAGCATCCCCTTGCTACCAGAGGCAGCGTTATAAACATTGCATTTCTTTTCTTAGAGAGAGAGATGGAGGGAGGGAGGGAAATAGGAAGAAGAGAGAGGGAAAGAAACATAAATGGGGTTGGGAGGGTTCCCTGTCATTCTACTACCACTACTCTCAATATTTGTTCTTAATGGAGTTTTTAGAAAAAAGATTTATTGAAATATAATTCACGTACCACATAATTAACTCATTTAAAGAGTACACTGGTCAGAGATACATAGATCCTCCCTGTCTACTTGTCTACCTGGCATTTTAAGGCTATTTCTCAACATAAGCATCACGAGCACTGGGGCTCAGGAGGGAAACCTCTGGAGAATCTTCATTGGAGGTGGAAGACCAGTGCCGTTACAAGACAGCAATGACATTAAACTCAAGAGTCTAGCTATCTTCACATTGGGATGACCCCAGAAGACTAGGACTTGACTTTCTACTCCTTGTACTAACAAGTGAAGTCTCCCTCCTACACTCTCTTTCTCTCTCACACATAATCACAGAAACCTATATGCAGGTCAGGAAGCAACAGTTAGAACTGACATGGAACAACAGACTGGTTCCAAATAGGAAAAGGAGTACGTCAAGGCTGTATATTGACACCCTGCTTATTTAACTTCTATGCAGAGTACATCCTGAGAAACGTTGGGCTGGAAGAAGCACAAGCTGGACTCAAGATTGCTGGGAGAAATATCAATAACCTCAGATATGCAGATGATACCACCCTTACAGCAGAAAGTGAAGAGGAACTGAAAAGCCTCTTGATGAAAGTGAAGGTGGAGAGTGAAAAAGTTGGCTTAAAGCTCAACATTCAGAAAACGAAGATCATGGCATCTGGTCCCATCACTTCATGGGAAATACATGGGGAAACAGTGTCAGATTTTATTTTTTTGGGCTCCAAAATCACTGCAGATGGTGACTGCAGCCATGAAATTAAAAGACGCTTACTCCTTGGAAGGAAAGTTATGACCAACCTAGATAGTATATTCAAAAACAGAGACATTACTTAGCCAATGAAGGTCTGTCTAGTCAAGGCTATGGTTTTTCCAGTGGTTATGTATGGATATGAGAGTTGGACTGTGAAGAAAGCTGAGCGCCAAAGAATTGATGCTTTTGAACTGTGGTGTTGGAGAAGACTCTTGAGAGTCCCTTGGACTGCAAGGAGATCCACCAGTCCATTCTAAAGGAGATCAGTCCTGGGTGTTCATTGGAAGGACTGACGCTGAGGCTGAAACTCCAATACTTTGGGCACCTCATGAGAATAGTTGACTCATTGGAAAAGACCCTGATGCTGGGAGGAATTGAGGGCAGGAGGAGAAGGGGACGACAGAGGATGAGATGGCTGGATGGTATCACTGACTCGATGCACATGAGTTTGGGTGAACTCTGGGAGTTGGTGATGGACAGGGAGGCCTGGTGTGCTGCGATTCATGGGGTTGCAAAGAGTCGGAAACGACTGAGTGACTGCACTGAACTGAAGAGTTTATCAGGGGATTCCCTAGTGGTAGTGGTTAAAGGTCCCTGTCTTGCAATGCAAGGGACAGACACTGATTTCATGCCTGTTCTGGGAAGATCCCATATGCTATGGAGCGACTAAGCCCGGGAGCCACAACTACTGAGCCCATGTACCCTAGAGTCTGTGCTCTTCAACAGGAGAAGCCACTGCAATGAGAAGCCTGCACACCACAACGAAGAGTAGCCCCCACTCTCTGCAACTAGAGACAGCCCGCAAGCCGCACAGATCCACCAGAGCCAAACAAAAAATACAACTCTTAAAAAAAAAAGTTTACTGAAATTCAGATAGTAACTCATCATGGTAGCATTTCTACTTTAATTTACTTGAGAAAAAAAGATTCAAATTGACGTGGGCAGAACAGATATTTATAGGTTAGGGAGAACATGGCGATATCAATACTAAAAGCTAATAAAGCTAATAATCTTTCTGTGCTCCCTTATTAACAAGGACATGCACATGGGTAGATAGTGAACAGAAGTTGTAATTGTTCTCACATAGTAATTTCTGTTTATAAAGATGTGGCCAGCAGCCATATTACTCTGTTAGCCTCAGAGAAGGCAAATACAAGAGGAATGAGGTTAGCATAACACTCTTAGAGTTTTATCACAAACTAGGAGGGGGTTTCAAACCCAGGATGATGTCTCTTCTCCCCAGGCTGCCTGTTAACTGCCCCGGGGAGTCATGGCTTCTGATGTGAATGTGAATTTGTAAGCCCCTTTGACATCAGCCTGCAGGAGGCATCAAGGTCTCTGGGAGGGAGACCTGAATGAGGAGTCAAGTCTGGGCTCTCCTCCTATCAGGATCCTTCACTGTCCTATTACTCCATGTCTGTGAGTGTCAAAGAAAGGGGCCAGGAGATACCATATTGAAGTCTTATCCAACAAAGGTTTCTGGGAAGACAATATGATCCAAGATGTCTGAGAGTCATCAGAACTCTTCTTACCAAATTCCATTTCTATTTTCTTTTTCACTTGAAATATAGTTAATTTACAATGTTGTGTTTGCTTCAAGTATACAGCAAGCTGATTTAGTTATACATACATATATATATGTATGGAAAAGAATCTGAAAAGGATATCCATATATATGTATATATGGATATACATATACATATATATATGTATATATGTATTCTTTTTCAGATTCTTTTCCCCTCTAGGTTACCACAAGATATTGGGTACAGTTCTCTATGCTATACAGTAGGTCCTTGCTGTTCATCCATTTTATATATAGTGCATTTACATTAAACCCAACTCCTAATTTATCTTTCCCTCCCAACTCACCAAATTCTAAACTCCTCTTTGCTCTCTACTGCTTTCTCTTTTCACCAATCTCATTAAAACTGTAGCCAGTTTAGACAGTTCATGTTTCGTTACTCTCTCCTCATACTCTGTTACGTTTGACTTTGAGACCGAGAGAGGGAGCTGGGCTCACTTTCTTTTCTTCTTTTGCACATGAGACGGGAGCTAAATTAATTCACATTCATGGAAACTTTCAACTTCACAAGAGGACTATATACGCAGAAATGCAGATTACTATTATTTCTGGTAATTTTGGCATCTGTTGTTAATCAAAGTTACAGACGACACAAATCGAATATATATTTTGAAAGATTTTCTTTTCTTTTGATTGCAATCACCTTGGAAGCTTTATTTATATATGAGTCCCTTAAACACTTAAAATACCCACTTGTCATATTCAGGGTTAAAAAAACAATCTTCTTTACAACCAGCTAATTCTGAAACTATAGAGTGCAACACACTGTAGTAACCAGCCTCTGAATTTTCTTGAGGGTATAGTTTAAGGAGAGCAGTAGCACCCTAGAATTAAACTTTATAACCTTCTTTTTAATAGCGTTTTGATTCTTCAGAAAGTAATCCTTTGGCTAAAATATCATCCCATTCCTTCCACCTCTTCAAAGGACAGCTCAAAAATTGCTTCTTTTATATTTTTCTCTAATTATTCCAGTCCACTCTGAATAATGTCCCAGCAGCACCTCTCTCTCTCTCTCCATAAAATAATTTTTAAATTGTCTATCTTCTTTGGCACATGATAAACTCCAAACGTTATTGGCTGTGCCACAATTAAATTTCATCCAGCAAATGGTTATTAGATGCAATATTAACATTATAGCATTTTATCAAGCATTCATCCCACTTCTTTTGATAAGAGAAACTTTCCTCTTCTCTGTTCTAAGAGGTCCAGGTTGGAGGGATCAACCCTTCACAACAGATGTGGGCATGTGATGTGGGCTGTCCAATCAGAATGCTCCATTCTCCCAGGCCACAGCAACTGGGTCAGAGATGGACAGGGTCCAGCAGAATCCCTTCAGGAGATCTGTTAAATGGATTGTAGAAGAGATAACTCTCTCTTTTGCTAAGATTTCTAGCTACGAGTATGATGTAACTTCGGGGATAATGTTTGGCCACACAGGGAATTAGGCTATACAATAATAAAGTCTAGTAGATATGAACAGAAGCAAGAGTTTGACAGGAAAAAAACAAAAAGATTGAGTCCTGCTGATAGGGCTTGAACCCTTGGATAAAAATCAAGTCTAAAACCAATCACCCCTTGAATATCCAAATTTCATGATTCAATACATTCTCTTTTTTGGCTTCAGCTAGTTTGGATTTGGTTTCTGCTCCTTACAACTGAAAGAATCCTGACCAACATGAGCTGTTTACTGTACCAATCACTGAACATCTCATCTAGGGCCTCAAGTTTAGACAGAGTGGCACTTACATTCCAAAGATAACCCCTAATAAGTGAGACCTTCCCTTATTTATGTCTTTGTGTTGTCTTCTCCTACACTAAGTCTAGGCTAGCCTAGTGACTTGCTTTAACTAACAGAATGTGGTAAAAGAGATAATGGCACCAGTCCTGGGGGCAGGCCTTAAAAAGGCCTGGAAGCTTCTACTTGCCTGCTTTTGGGAGCCCTAGGTTATTGTGTAAGAAGTAGGACCACCCTGATGGAGAAAGCACATGGAAAAGCTATACGAAAGGGAGGAATCTTTGAGACTATGGGGAGAAGGGGGAAGGAGGGATCCAATCATCTGAGTGTCCCAGCAGAGTCCGGCCTTACAGAGACTCCCACCAGACACATGAGGCAAACCATCTTGGGTGTTCCAGCCCCATTTGCCATCAGATTACAGTCATGCAAGAAATCCCGAGATGCTTCAGGAGAAGAACTGCACAGCTGGGACCCAATCTTCTAAATCAAGAGAATCAATATAATGGTTGTTGCTCTTGGTACTAAGTTTTGGGATGATTTATTATATATTATATTTATATTATATAATAAGATGATTCCATTATATAATGGAAACAAATGTACACATCTAATAATTAAGTTTTCTCAGCTCCAGAAGGAGCCAAGCTTCAGGGCATGTAATCCAGCCAGTTTTGCTTTCTTTTTTTTTTTAAGTAAAATTCTTGATATGAATTGAAGTATTCTCTATAATTGATCAAGATAAAGAGATATGCCATAACTTTATTCCAAAACTTCAACAGTGGTGAGTAATAATTTAAGACTCCAAGCTTTACTGAGGATTGACAGTTTTAAAAGCTAAATTTTACCAGATTCAGTAGATTTTACTATGTCTGTAAGGAATAGTCTTGGTTTTAAGTTGCAGAGAAGAAATTATTGAAAGGATTCCGGGTAAGTCATAGATGATTCAGAAAGACGGAAGCATCAGACTTGGAAAGTGAGCAGGAATGAACAATGTTAGGGATCAAGGCCCAAGTCACTCCAGGATCACTCTTCAAGGACAGTTTTCTGAAGAGATCACTATTGCTGCTGCTAGATACAGAACCCCATGTCTCGCTCTGCTGCCGGCAGAAATGGATGTTGACTGTGTCATGGCCACTGCCACTGACTCAGGTGACTGACAGCTACCACTACTGCTGATGCCACGTCACAAGACTCCCCATCACCCCTGCACTCGTCCCGGGCTCCCTGATTAGTTTTGAGTAGGTCATCCGATTGGCCCAGCTGAGGCTGGGTCACCACAGAGTGAGCAGGCCTGGCCTTTGTGTTTTTATAATGGGAAATGGGCCCTGCCTCCCTCCCCAAGGAGGGGAATTCCCACAAGGCCACATTGTGGGGAATTCCCTTAACACAGCAAGAGACGTAGAAGCTAGGTGGACAAAAAAATGACACGTGTCACTCATATATCACTATTGTATTTTCCTTTAAAAGTGACTGGGTTTTCTACTGATACAACAAAAAGACATAGCCTCTTGCTTCCCTTCCTTTCTGAATATATTAAATTCATTTGAAAAAATCAAAGTAGCTTCTTAAAAGCTATTTTAGACAACTTCATCAGTCACTGTATTACCACCACACGTAGGTGTTTTCCTGATACTTGGAGAATTGAGGTGTACACTTGGCAGTGAGCCCTCTCTCCCTGGGCTCTCTGGTCCAGCCTTCCCCCCTGACCTGGACACCCTCCAATGCTGCTGTTGCTGGGCCAGGTCTCTTGGATGTCCCACCCCCATCCTGGCCTTGCTGGGCTCAACAATGACTAGTGAGCATTTCTAGACAGGACCTTGGTGCTATGCTAAAATCCACTCTCATCACCTTTTGGATTTTCTTTTGTTTATCCCCACAGGCCTACAAAACAATCTCTCCTTTCATTTTCCCTGAAGGAAGATAAAAAAAAATATTACCCCTCCTTTAAAAGCCCTTTCAGCTAGGAACACCCTATCATCATTGTTTTAATAGAGTCTATAAAATCATCGAGGCCATGGTCTATCTTCTTGAAATACTAACACATTACACTGTCATGAGCTGTATAGCACAGTAGCTAAAATGCAGCCAGACCTGGCTTTGAATCATGGTTCCGTCATCTATCAGCTGTGTAGACCCTGGGTTAATTAATCTTTCAGAGACTCAATTTTCCCATTTGTAGAACGAAAATGCTAATAGACAGGCACACTAAGTTATCATAAGGATTAAATAAGATAATGTGTGTAAATCACGTAAGCAGAGTGCCTTATACAAAGTAAGTACTCAATACAATAGGTGTTATTAGTAATACGAATAAAAATAATAAAAAATATTTATTTTAAGCAATTTGCTGTTACTGTATGTGGAAAAAGGAAATGCTGTGACAGAACTACAGAGCTATAAAAACTTCAGGATATGGCATCAAAAGAAAATCAGGGGTTACAGTTAATCAGATATTCTGGCCTATACTGAGATATCATATTGAGTCATCAATTTTTAAAAGACAGAATACAGGAAAATACATGTAATGCTAAGACTATGCTGAATGCAGTAGTCTTCTTTGATGGTGGACAGGATCTTCCATTCTCAGGGGCAAACTTCATGAACCCCAATTATCATTGCAATGAAAAAACACAGAAGTACCAGTCTGTATGATTGTTTTGTGCAGAATTATTAGTAACCAATTCTTGCTGCTCTTCTATTTGGTTCTAAATATAAACACTATTTCAAAGGAAGAGATTCAGGAAAAAGAAAAACAAACTCATTGTTCTAAGAAAAGGACAGTCTGATGGAGATTTAAGAAAAGCTTTGAAGTTAGGATTTATAATGGCTCACGCATCAGGAAAGGACAAGACAGATTAGACGGAATAGAAAAACTTAATATTAATATTAACTGAGTTAAAAAGAACTGTGAACATGTATAATGTATTGTTCATGTCTGTAGGGGTGAGCCAGCCTTCATGCCAACAGCAGAATACCTGTGTGTGATGGCTGTCACACCAGCCAGTATCTAGTCCTGCCTACTGTATCTGTCTGGGTGAGGATCCCTTCTAAGACAGTTGCCAAAAGGAAATTTCTCTCTCATTTTCCAGGTGAGCTAACAAAGGGGTGGATATTATCCAAGCAGATCTGCACAGGTGCTGTCAGAAGAAAAGGACCTCAGGAAAGCAACTGAAGGTTTTACTGAAAAAACTGCATTTTTCTCCCGTAATTTAAAAAAACGAAAAAGAGTTATTAGAATCTCTCTGGCTTTGGGGCCCATAATTTAAACATATGCCATTGGTGAGGAGCCTCAAAATGCCTGAGAGCAGGTTCTTTCCCTCCGCACAACAAAAAGTAAATATTTAAGGCTCATTAGAGGAACTGGCAAATAGCTGATAGCCAATAGCTACAAAACTTAAGGAAGGCATCAGTTCCCTGGCAGATATATGCTTCCCCTGTTCAAATGTTAGTTACATGTCATTATCACTTCAGTACTTTCATCCCTGGAGAACCAGGAAACCAAAAGAGGGAGAAAGAAAGCAAAATTTCTGAAAACCGAAAAGTAAAAATTCTTCAGTGCTATATAATTAAAGTTAACAACAGACGCCAACCTACCACCACATACACGGAGCCGAGAGAAGTCGAAACTTCTAATGACTGATTTATCACAGCAAGTAATTACTTTATGTTTTTCACAAACATTTGAAACCTATTATTACTTTCACAGCGGCGCACATCAACAGAAGACAGTCACCTAAGGGAGAAACGGGGAAACTGGGCTGTAATTAATTTCCGGTCGAATATATTATGAAGCCTTTAATGTTGTCAATAAAATGCTTGAGCTGCTAAAAATCACCAACCTCTCCCTCCTTCCTCTGTCCCTGGTACCCCAAAATGTTTAATCAGCATCTTTGTGAAACAGATTGCCAAAAGGAGCAAGAGACACGGTATTAACGCCGGCTGCAAAGCAAAGACCATTGATCCACTCCTTTCCTTGACCCAGGTATCAAGAGAGAGATGTCAATCAAGAACCGGCCTCTCCAACCCCCACTTGTTTTTTTCCTCATTTGACTCTATCTCTAATCGACAAAAAACGGAAGGTGTACAATTCTTTGGAGAAATTTAAACATGTAGATGCCAGGCAATGGAAATCATTATAGCAGCAACCGAAGCCTATATCCTTAAAGGTTAGAACACAAAGATTAAGAGTACCTCCAGGAAAAAGTGAAATAGCTGATCTGAATAAAACCTTTCCATCAATTGGAAAACCACAGCGCAGCAAAGGAGATGAAGAGCTATAGCTGATGTGACATTTATATTTTTGAGTACCTACATGTTTATTTTTTGAATTACTGTTCAGAGCCTTATGAGACCTTTATAGGTCATGCAAAAAACAGTAGCCAGCTTCTCTATCTGTCTAACTCCCCAGTACATGGGGTGAGCAATGCTACAACCATGATCTCGACTGTGAAAGACACAGGCCTACACTACTTCTTTCTCCATTCATTCATCCATTCATCCAGTCATATACACATGCATTAATTTGTTCATCCTATCAACAAACACTAAAATGCCTGTTACATGCTGTGTATCTCAGAAATCTTTACAGTGTCTTTGTGGAATTAGACTGAAGTTCACTTCCCTCCCTTTAAAAGTCTTTCCTGGGATGGTCTCGAGAGCTAGGGGTTGGGGTGGAACTCTAGACCCCTGAATCCCATCTCTGGCTGCACAAGTCTAATCTACAAGATACCCTTGAGTTGATTTTCTAGTCAAATACTCATTTTATAGATGAGGAAACTTCAGCCAAGAGAGCTCAAGTGATGGGCCCAAGTTTATGCAAAAATCATGGGCTGAATTCGTTTACAGCCTCCCACTAGATAATAAAACACTACTTTGTTCACCCCCGAACTTCCAAGAACACAGCTTGACTCTTCCTCAAAACAATAATGGTGACTCCATAAGGGGTTTTAAATGATGAAAAGTGTTTTCAGATAATTTTTACTTTCATTGCCTGCAGCAGGAGAAAAAAAGGGTAAAGGGGAAGAAAGGAGAATAAGAGGGTAAAAGAAAAATGGCCTGGATATTGTAGAGTCTCAAAGAACATGAGGTTAGAGTCCAAGAACTACCTGCATCAGGATCCCTGGGCACCTTTAAACAAACTGCAGATGCCTGGGCCCATCCTCAACCGTCTAAATCAGAATTTTTATGGATGGAGTCAGAGAATTCCACCAAAAGCAAGTTCCCTGGGAAATTCTTACGCCCTCTGGCTTTTGACGACCACTTGGCACCATGTTTTTAAAGCAAAGGTGTATGTACTTGGGGTTAATCATAGAGTTTACTGGGAATATGAATCGTGTAGTGGTTCTAATTTGTGCTATGACTCCAAGAGCATGGTCTTGGGCATCCAGTGGTGTTGCTCCTGGACAGCTGTTTGGAACGTGGGCAGGTGAGCAGCAAGCAGCACTGAGTACCTACTGGCTGAGCAAAACCAGTGCAACACGTTCGTGAAAGAGAATCTGCATCCTCCAGTGAAACTGCTCATTAAAGCTAACTACAGCTGCCAAGACCAGAGCTCGATGGAGACACACAACCAGAAAAAATAAAGGAACAGAAAAGAGAAGCGCCTCATTGAAAAATAAAATCATATTTTAATTAAACAGAGCAAAACAGAAACCTAGGATTTACCAAATGACAGCCCTGGTTCCACATGGTTAAGGACATTCAGAGACTCTGGGGTTGGACTGACCTAAGTTTGAATCCTGAAGCTCATTCTTGTGTAAACTGGGAATTTACTTTAGCCTCCTCAAGCTTTAGCTTTTTCTTTGCAACTAGAAAATGGGGCGGTAATAGCTACATATGGAGTTTCAGGAAGGATTCAGTGAACCATTGTAGGTCAAACATTTCCTAAGGTTCATGTTATTCACTGAGTTTAATTATATAATAGTATCAGTGACTACTCTTTCATTAAAATGGGAATATATCATCATCGTAACTGGGAGAAAGTAAATAATTAAGCCTCTAGGTGATCTACACTGAAGTTACTTGACTGCTAGATGCTGTCTCTGCTTTAGTAAAAGCAGGCTGCAGCCACAGGTCTATCAGGCACATGTTTATTTCTTGGTAACCTATCTATAATTAGCTATGGATGCTCTCTGAAACATGCAAGTAAATTCATATTCATCAAGCATGCTTGGAAACTCACATTACATTCATGAACACTTCAGGTTGCTGACTATTACAGAGAAGAAAAGGAAAACAAAAGACAAATTTCAGAAACCACAAGAAAGCAAAACACAATCATGGTAACTAGTCACAAGGGCTTTATAATGAAATGGGGAGGAAGAACATGTTAGTAAGAATTAGAGCAATAAAGTATTACACAATAGGTACAGATGAAGATGGTTGGATGGCATCACTGACTCAATGGATATGAGTTTGAGCAAACTTCGGGAGATTGATGTTTGGGTGAAGTTTGGGTGAAGTTCAGGTGAAGGACAGGGAAGCCTGGTGTTCTGTAGTCCATGGGGTCACAAAGAGTAGGACACTTGGAGAAGTCACACTTTGTGACTGAACAACAACAAATGAAGAACCATATGGATATAATAAGGTATTATTTAATAATTACAGAGGGTAGAAGATTGAGGTGGAGAGGAAAGAGATGATAAGGTGAGAAATGGATGTGGACCTGACTGTTGGGGGGGTTGAGAGAGCAAAATGGTCTGGCTGGGTGCTGACCACTGAGCTCATTGCAGCCACCTGGCCTCCCTTCAGCACTATTCTCGTAGACTGACAAATGGTGTTAGGCAAAGCAGGGGGTGAGAATGGAGAGAAGGGCTTTCTGTATAAAATGGAACAAGAGAGGGAATGCAGAAGGAAGTCTAGCCTCCATATGATTTGTAAGGGGTTGTAGCTCTGTTTACACCATGATAGCCAATTGCGCCTGTTTCTTCCTTTTAGGCATCAAAATTAAACCCTCTATTTTTATTTATAAGATAAGAAAGGCGTCAGCTTCCAGTCTCAAGTTTTTCAGTAAGGATTCTATTAGAGTGATCATTAGAATGATCTTTCCCCTGCTTTAGTCATAGAATAAGCGTAATGTCTTTCTAGAACAATACAATCCTTTCCTGGCAGAAAAATGGCCTCACTGGGTGAATTAATTTAATTTCCGCACTATGGCGACTACAGAGGCCATGCAGGGGATATACATAGCACAACTTGATGAGAGATTTTGGACAAGTCACTTCTGATTTCTGTTCCATAGGATCTTTATTGGATATAATAACACCTGCCATCTATGCTAATCTCTGAATCATCCAATCCTAGCACATGTGCAACAAAGGGAAGATGACGACTATGGCTGCCGATACGCTCGGGGAACCCTAAATTATACACTGACATTGTATATGTACAAGGTATGGTGACGTTAATTGAGCATAATCAAAAGAAATCTTACTTAATCAAAGCTCACACACTGGATAGGTTTATAAGGAATCAAACACCAATACTGACAGGTATTATTTTTTGAGAGCCTTCTGAGTACTCATTGTTCTGCTGTGCTCTCGGGGGATATGAAGACCAGTAGGCATACTCACCTAATTAATAAAGCAATTAATCACCAGTTAGTTGGTAGAATGTATGGAACCTACTGTGAGTGCAGTAAACACAGAAAAAGGAGATCAGTAGAAAGTGGTATCGTTAGAAACAGGTATGGTCAGGAACAAAGTCAAATACAAGTTTAATTAGGGGGAATGTAATGATATTTAAATCTACTTGTAATAATATTTACAAAAACTGCCTCAGAGATCATGCCACACAAAGTTTTGTTTTGTCACTAAATTTTAATAACTGGCATATTTCCTTCTTCCAGGGAGCAAAACATGCAGCCTCTTGTATTTCCCCAATGACTTGGGTACCTAGGAAAGTCAGGTTAGCTTTGTCTCACTAGGAAACTCAGGAGATGTAACAGAATTTTTAGTGGCATCATCACTGAAAGAATTTTGATAGCAGACTAATTTCTCCTGCAAATTAATCACAAAATTAATCAAAATTAATAATCTTGAGCCACAGTCCTGGAATATATGACAGGTAAAGGTTCGAAAAAGGATGCATTACCCCAGAATCAGAAAGGCAGGTAAGACTAATAGCACAATAAAGTTGGGGAAAATGTGAAAATAATGGGAAAATGCATATACATATTTTAGGAATAGAGCTGCTCTTTAAGCACTGCAGTCAGGAAATTTCACGTGATAGGCGAGGACACTTCATTATTTTCACCTCTGAAGCCTACCAGTGAGGCAGCCCTGCTCCAGACTCATCAGAGAGACAGGGAGTTAAGAGACCACAGGCCTGTCTGGATGTCCGTGGGTGTTTCCAGTAGATGGCAGCATGTCATTGCTAATCCCTACCTATCAAACAGCTCCCTGGTCACTTCAGATAGGAAAACCCATAATAACCTTTTCTGCAGAAATCCAGAGTAATGTCCCTGGGACAATAGGTCTGTAGGAATCACGTCTACCAAAGCAGCTCCCTTGGAAGGAATTCAATATTCTCAGCTACGCCAGAGGTCATCGCTGGCCTTAGAGAAAGTACAAGGTCAAGGATAAAGCAGGAGTCCAAGCTGATATGCTTAGGCTGGCTTTGTCACTCGCTCTGCCGCCTTGAGGAAAGCATTTAAACAGTCTACCTCAAAGAGGAACTGGGAGAAATTAAAATTAGAAGATGTGCTCATTGATTGGGAGGAAAGATGCTGGATCATTTTGTGGGGAGAGTACCGTGTCAGTGCGGGTAGCAATTTCACGCTGTGCTCTTTTCTGGCTCTTGTACTGTGGGGTCATTCCTTCCCTGTCCTCTTCTGGGGTCCCTCTTCCTTCTCATGCCCTTTACATGCTGGTGTTCTCCGTCTCCTCTCTTTTTTTTTTTTAATTTTAGGTGTGCCATGCAGCTTGTGGGATATTAGTTCCCTGACCAGGGACCAAACCCATGACCTCTGCGGTGGAAGCGCGGAGGGGTTCCACTAGTCTAACCACTGGACTGCCAGAGAAGTCTTGTCCTCTAATGGTCTTAAATAACAACCTCGAGCTGATGATTCCCCAAACTGTTCAAACCAGGCCCCTCCCCTCCTCCACTCTTCTCCAAGCTTCTAGCTTACACACTCAGTTGCACATGAGCCATCTCCACTGGAAATCTCACAAACATCTTACACTTGTCACATCCACTGATGATCTTCCTTCTGCCAAGCCTACTCCTCCCTCTTCCTATAGGCTTATCTAATTTAACAGTGTGGGGACCCACGTAGACATCCATGTCAGAGAGTGGAGGGTCAAATCTGACCCATTTTTCTTTATCCTCAACATTTAATCACTCTTTATATCCTGCACATTTCAGCTCATTTATACATCTCAAATCTGTCCCCTCCATCTCCACCAGGACTGACCTAGTTCAGGCTCTACACATCTCTCTCTCTACAATTACCTTCCAATTGGCCTGCAAGGCCTCTAGGGTTATTGCCCTCAAGGCCATTTCTATATAGTTGCTGAAATAATCTTCTTAGAAAACAAATCTGACCATCTCCCTTTTCTGCTTAAAGCTCTTTAGGCCACAACATGGTTAAAGTTATCACGCCACAAATATTTACTGATTGCCTACTGAAGACTCTTGAGAGTCCCTTAGACTGCAAGGAGATCAAACCAGTTGATCCTAAAGGAAATCAACCCTGAATACTCATGGGAGGGAATGACGCAAAAGCTCTGATATTTCGGGCACCTGATGTGAAGAGCATACTTATTGGAAAAGATCCTGATGCTGGGAGACACTGAAGGCAAAAGAAGGCAGCAGAGGATGAGATGGTTAGATAGCATCACAGGCTCAATGGATGTGAGTCTGAGCAAGCTTCTGGAGACAGTGGAGGACAGAGGAGCCTGCATGCTGCTGTCCATCGGGTTGCAAAGAGTTAAGACACAATTTAGTGGCTGAACAACAACAACACTGCATCCCAGGTATTGTTCTTAGCCCTGGAGATACAGAAATGAACAAGAGTTCTTGCCTTCTAGAGTTCATAGACAAGGAACAAAGAAACAAGTATATATTAAATACATCAGATGGTGATATGTGCTAAAAAATAAATCAGGGTAAGGAATACAGGGAGTGCTGAGAGGAGAAGCAGGTTGTCTTGGAACTGTAGAGAGAAGGCCTCTGATGAGGCGGGGCTTATGTTGAGCCAGCTCTGGTCTCTCCTCAGGTTACACTTCACCACTGCCTGCCTTGAGCATCTGCTCCAGTCACCCTGAACTGCCCTTTCTGTTCCAAATGGCTCTCTCCCTATCCTGGATAATTTCAGTTAAGATTAGTATTGAGATTCTCCCTGGTGGTCCAGTGGCTGACTTCATGCTCCCAATGTAGGGGACCCAGGTTCGATCCCTGGTCAGGGAACTAGATCCCACATGCTGTAACTCAGTTAGCATGGCACAGCTATGGCCCAGCACAGCCAAACAAACAAATATTTTTAAAAAATTAAGTATTATCTCCTCCAAAACTCTGTCTTGATCTCTCTCAGATGTGTTAGGGAAACTCAAAAAGAGTTAGATATTTCCTTTACAAAGCTCCCCATTAATGTGAATACAAAACTTAAGCTACTTATTGCCTATAACATTTGGGACTTTAATCTTTAAAGTTCAATCTTTTAAAAAATTGAAGTATAACTGCCATATAACACTGTGTCAGTTTTTTTCTAAAAAAAAAATAAAAAAAAACAGCTTTGAGAGTATGCCATACAATTCATTCATTGTGCAATTCATTCAAAGTGCACAGTTAAATGTCTTTTAATATATTTGTAAGGCTGTACAACTGTCAACACAATCTACCTTAAAACCACCCCTAAAGGAGACCTTGTACCCATGTCCCATTTCCTTCCAACCCACTAGCTCTAAGTAACCACTATGCATTCAACTTCTATAACATTAGTTATTTTGAGCATTTCATATCAATGGAGTTAACATACGATCTTTTGTGACGAGCTCCTTTCACTTAAAGTTTGCAAGGTTTATCCATGTTGTATCATATATTAGTACTTTTGTATTTATGGCTGAATAAATCTATTGTAGATATGGATTGATCATATTTTATTTATTAGTTGATGGTTACCTCGGCAGTTTCCACTTTTCAGCTTTTATGAATAATGCTGCTCTGAACATCTATGTACAAATTTCTGTGGAGATATAAATTTTCATTTCTCTTAGGTATATATCTAGGAGTGGAATTTCTGGATTATATGGATGCCAAGTGACGTGGGTTTGATCCCTGGGTCAGGAAGATCCCCTGGAGGAGGAAAAGGTAACCCACTCCAGTATTCTTTTTGTTTTTTTTTTAAGTTTTATTTATTTGGCTGCACCAGGTCTCAGTTGCAGCATGTAGGATCCAGTTCTCTGACCAGGAATGGAACCCTAGCCGTCTGCATTAAGAGTACAGGGTCTTAGCCACTGGACTACTGGGAAGTCCCTCACTCCAGTATTCTTGCCTGGAAAATTCCATGAACAGAGGAGCCTGGTGGGCTACAGTCCATCGGGTCCCAAAGAGATGGACACGACTGAACACACCCATGCGTGCATGTGCACACACACACAGTAACTCTATGGCTAACTTTTTGAGGAACTTATAAATTGTTTTCCAAAGAGCGGTTGCACCGTTTTATATTCCTATCACCAATGTATTGATATGAATGTTCTAGTTTCTCCACATTCTCTCCAACACTTGCTATTGTCTGTCTTTTTGATTACAGTAATCCAACACTTGCTTTTGTCTTTTTGATTATAGTAATCCTAGTAGCTGTGATGTGGTATCTTATTGTGATTTTGGTTTGCATTTCCTTAGTAACAAATAGTGTTGAGCATCTTTTCATATGTATACTGGCCATCTATATGTCTTGTTAGACAAATGTTTATTAAATTTTTTGCCCATTTTTTTATTAATAGATTTTAATTCTTCCCAACAGTTTTAGACTGAAAGAAAAATTGGGAAGATAGAACATTTCCTGTTTAACTTATACCCAAATTCCCTATTATTAACATCCTACATTAGTATGATACATGTAGCACAACTGATGAACCTATATTGATAAATTATTAACCGAAGTTCATAGTTTATTCCCATTTCCTTAGTTCTTACCTAATGTCTTCCTCTGTTTCAGAATCCTACCCAGGATACCACATTACATGTACGTATCATGTCTTCTTAGGTTCCTCTCGGCTATTACAGCTTCTTAGATTTTCCTTGGTTTTAACAAACTTGACAGTTTTGAGGAGAATTGGATGGGTATTTTGCAGGATCTTCATGTAGTGGGATTAATTTGATACTTTTTACTATATGGGTCACGATTTATGCATATTGATGCTGACTTTGATAACCTGGCTGAAATACTATTTGTCAGACTTTTCCACTAGAAAGTGACTCCCCCACATTCCACATGTACTCTTTGGAGGGAAGTAATTATGTGCAGCCAGCCTTAAAAAGTGGGCCTCTACCTGTAGATTAGCTCCATAATCTATCCGGAATGCTTCTGCACAGATTTTTCTCTTCCTCCTTGTTTATTACTGTAGTCAACCATTTACATCAGTATGGACTTATGGACATTTACTTGATAGTTTGGGTTGATATTCAGTAGTACTTTGTTTATTCTGTGGCTCCAATGGTCCCCTCTTTGCCACTGGGAGCTCTTCCTGTGTCTCTCTGACACACTGTTATATATGTGCGTGTGTTTAGTACTTCCTTACTTTCTGGTACTACAGTGAAGTCGCTCAGTTGTGTCTGACTCTTTGCAACCCCATAGACTGTAGTCCACCAGGCTCCTCCGTCCATGGGATTTTCCAGGCAAGGATACTGGAGTGGGGTGCCATTTCCTTATCCAGGGGGATCTTCAGAAAGTATTAATACTACAGGCTCATCTTGTCTATTTCTTGTTCCAGTCCTACAATCAGTCACTTTCTGCAGGAGCCCTGCTTCCTTTTATTGAACAGCACTTAGAACCAGACTGGGGTACTAGGTATGCACAATGCTACTGGGATAGCTTTACCTAGTCTTAAATTAGGTTATTTGCTTTTGTATTATTGAGTTGTAAGAGTTCCATATATATTCTGGATATAAATCCCTATGAGATATGTGATATCCAAATATTTTCTCCCATTCTATTGGTGGTCTATGATGTACTGTACTTCTCCATATAAACCTATGTCCAGAGGAGGCAGTTCAGGCAAGATATTTTACTTCTTTTGTTCCCAGGTACCAAACAGTTTACTCTCTATCAGTGCAGATTTTTCTGTTGTCTTCTGTGGAGTAGATGTTCCCACTCCATAGGGTACTATATATAGGAGATATAGGACTTGGTTAAGTCAATATGTACAGAACAGCTTCAAAGCTAACTTGGAGCTTCTGGAAGAGGAACTGGGGCTAAAGAGGGGTGAGGCACCTAGGAGCAGAGACTGCCATCATTAAAAGCAAACTCACTTAGCTGTGTGCTCTGCTTAGTCGCTCAGTTGTGTCTGACTCTTTGTGACCCCATGGACTGTAGCCCTTCAGACTCCTCTGTCCTTGGGAACTCTCCAGGCAAGAATACTGGAGTGGATTGCCATACCCTCCTCCAGAGGATCTTCCCAACCCAAGGATTGAACCCAGGTCTCCCATATGGCAGGTGGATTCTTTATTATCTGAGCCACCAGGGAAGTCACCATTGGTTAGTCTCTCTCTAAGAGTGATCACAACTCTGCTTCATCATGGGAACTGGATGAGTACCTTTGCTGGGAAGAGCAGGGCTTTCTTTCTAACTATTCAATGAGAAAAAAAGAGGCTGCCAATTTGGTCTTTTATATATCACACTAGAATCACACTAATTGCATTTCTGTTTGCCCCAAATGCTTCAGACCCTACCATGGAACTGAGGAGTAAGCAGCCTTCCCTAAATATGTTCCAAGTTTGTTGCTATACTAGGTAAGTTGTAGGGCAGATAAAAGGAATGCAAACCAAAGCATTTCAGATATCTGATCAAGTCTACTAGGGGCTGATTCTCTATCCTGAGCTCATTTAACCTACTGGCAGCATTTAACACAGATGAGGACACTCTCCTCTTCAAACATGTTCTTCACTTCTAGGACACAAACCTCCCCTGGTTATTTTCCTACTTCATTGGCTGCTCCTTTTCAGGTTCCTTTGCTGGTTCTTTCCCAGTATTCCAACATCTAAGCAGTGGAGGACCCAAGGACCAATGCTTGGTCCGCCTTGCTTTCTACTCTATTCATTCTCATTGCAGTCTCACTTCTCACTCTGTCTCATGACTTTAACATGACATTTATAAGCTAATGAACCACAAACTCCCATTTCCAGTGTATATCACTTTCCTGAAAAAGCAGAGACATCACTTTGCCAACAAAGGTCCATATAGTCAAAGCCATGGTTTTCCCAGTAGTCATGTATAGATGTGAGACTGGACCATAAACAAGCCTGAGCGCCGAATAATTGATGCTTTAAAACTGTGGTGCTAGAGAAGACTCTTGAAAGTCCCCTGGACAGCAAGGAGAGCAACCTAGTTGATCCTAAAGGAAATCAGTCCTGAATATTCAGTGGAAGGACCGATGCTAAAGCTGAAGCTCCAATACTTGGGCCTGCTGCGAAGAGCTGATTCACTGGAAAACACCATGATGCTGGGAAAGACTGAGGGCAGGAGGAGAAGGGGAGAGAGGATGAGATGGTTGGATGGCATCATCAACTCAATGGACATGAGTTTGAGTAAACTCCAGGAGGCAGTGAAGGATGGGGAAGCCTGGCGTGCTACAGTCCATGGGGTCACAAAGAGTCAGACACAACTGAAAGACTGAACCACCACCTCTTTCCTGAACTTTAGATTTGTGTATCCAGGTCTCTCTTCTTTACTTCTATTTAGACATCTAATCAGCATCTCAAACTTCATATTTCTAAATCCAAACTCTTGATAGCCTCTTTGTATTTGCCTGCCCCCTCAACTCAACCTGCCTTTCCTGTCGTCTGGCTCATTTTCATTTCAATAAATGAAAATACCATCCTTTGAATGGCTCAGAACAAAAATCTTGGGGTCATTTGTTCACTTCCAATCCCTTAACAAATCCTGTTATCTCTACTTTTAAGATATATCCTAATCTGTCCATTTCTTATCCTCTCCACTGCTACAATTGTGGTTTGAATCACCACTATTTTTCACCCAAATTATTGCAATAGTTTTCTAACAGATCCTTCTGTTTCTGCCCTTGTGTGTAATTTCCCCTCCTCAGGAAAAACAGAAAATCATCTATTTTCCACATAGCAGCCAAAGCGACTCTTTTATAACCTGAGTCAGATCATGACATTCTTCTGTTCCAATTCTTCTAATAGCTTCCAACCTCAAAGTAAAGGCCAATGTTATACTGGTCTTCAAGATCTCAGCTTCTTTGATTAAATCTCTGACTCCTCTCTTATTCTTTCCTTGTTTATTTACTTCAGCCCTACTGGCCTTTCTTCTGTTCTTTAAATGCTAAATACATGCCTCTTTCTAGTTCTCTGCTCCTAGTGCTCCCTTCCTCAGAAGCTCCTCTATATATTTACATGACCTACTCTTCTTTAGGTCTTTCCTCAAATGTTACCATCTCATTAAGAACTTCCCTGAACACTCAAAATCACAAATTACCTTCATTATATCTGAATACACTCTATTCTTCTTAACATCGAATTTTTCACCATAGCACGTGTCATCATCTGGCATACTTTGTATCTTTCTTGTTTATTAGTTGGTCTCTCTTGCCCATAATAATGTAAATTCCACAAGGGTAGGGCCTAGAGAGGATGCACACTCAATAAACATTTGTTGAACAAATGAGTAAAAGGATTCCTTTTACTTCCTTATGTGATAGGACCTCACCTTAGGTCCTGAACCTTAGCTTTCATTTCCTTATCTGTGCCAGATTAAATAATGAGAGAGATATCAGTCTAAAGAAAACCAAAAAGACCACAGAATCAAGGAGAGATAATAGAGATAACAGGAGAGATAAAGGAGAAAAGAGGCAACTGTAATGAGAGAGACCAATACAAAAGGGAAATGTGGGAAGAGACGGAAGTACTAGGAGGAAAATTCTGGGATTTTTTTCCCCCAACAATGGCTTCACTTGAACTATAAAGGCTGCCAGATTCATTACCCTGGGGATGGAAGTACTCATTCAGACTTTTCCCGTTACTCCTGACTAGTGGGTTGCTTCGAAGCACGTGACAGTTCAGGGTAAGATGTTCTTTGATGAAGGCAATTAAAGAGCACACTCAGAGTGGCCTTCCACTTTCTAGCTAGTCTGTAGTGATTTTCCAGGACAAAGCCTCTTTTTGAGCCTGAAAGTCAACGATTGTGTCAAAAGGGTCAAAAACATAGCAGAGATCATTACCATAGGGGACAGGGTCTCTCAGCAGTTCTGGTCACATTATGGGTTATTTTGAGCCTTTGCTCACCCAAGATTTATTCCTATTAGAAATTAGCTGGACCAAAGGTGTGTATGAAGAAAGAGACAACAATACCATGAGTAGAAGAGTTAACATAAATGGAATGAGTCCAGATCTCTCATTTCTTTATTTTGGAAGAGTGTTCTATTTTCCACTGGTCAGGAAGGCTGTGAAAGTGAAAAGCTACAAGAGCCTTGCAACTTCTTGTTAAGTAAATTTTCTGACACATGGCAACTAGTGATTAATTACTACGTTAGAAGATAACATTCCTATAGAGGTTTGCTGGAAATACAGATGTTGTCTGTGCTTGATTAGACATTGCTTAAGGAATGCTGAGACACACTGCTGCAGTCTATTATTTCTAGCTATTTTGGTATCACTCTTATGTTTATTTTACATCACTTCACATTCAGTAGAATTGATGGAGCCCATTTCACAAAACCTGTCCCTACCAAAATCAAGAACAGGGAAAACAACAACAACAACAAGGTTATAAAGTGTATTTAGTATATGTGTATGTAGGAGAGCAAGAGAAAATGAAGGAGAAAGAGCCTATGAATAGTTAGGGATGTAGTATTCCTTCTTGTAACACTTTCTAGAAAGAAAGAATTGCAAAGGAGATGCTCTGTTTCTCAACAGCCTGTAAGAAAATGATCTCACATCAGCTGGTTAAAATGTTCGGGATGTTAAAGATAAACTAGACTTTGCCATTATCCAAGCTCTTTACCACAAAAAGAAGCCTTGATTTGATACCTAGTCATTCGTCCAGTATACAAAGTGAGCACTTACTCTGGTTTGAAAATCTCGGCTTCCTGGAGCTTACAAGTCTAGTAAAGATGTGTCTTTCTGAACTGTGATCAGGATGGAATCATCTAGTGCTATATACTTAAGCTAGCCTATCTCCTCTCAACATCCGTGAACAGTAACGAGAGCAGTATCTCTCCCAAGTGGTCATCTTTTAGCTTATAGCTACTTCCTTGGATATCACCCCCAAATCCAACTGTGACAGGCGTGGCTTCGCTGAAGAAATGCTTTGCTGGTACACGGCCCATTAATGTCAACCTCAACACTGCCCAGTCATCATTTCATTATTCAGATGCTAGGGTTTTCAGTATGTGTGCAGGCCCCATAGTGTCTGTCAAAAGCTGTGTTAATTTACTTACTTCAGCAAAATAAAAAAAAAATTCATTTAAAAAAGGATGATTGAATTTAGGAATTATATTCCTCAGAGAATTAGTAATGCTTCTCTGTATCCCTCAGGCCTCTGTGTTCTTAACTTCCCATTTTCAATGTTATTATGAATAGACTAATTCAATAATGAGATCATTCCCCATAAGGGAGGCCAAATAAATGCAGCATTCAGTCACACCTGCTTTCCCTAATCTGAGCAAGGAACGCTTTCCACCGAATTTAGCCTAACATAGGGAATTTAATGCACACACACACTCAAACAGAAAGAAAACGACAGAGGAGGAGGACAGAAAAGCAGAACAACAGGAGAGCAATGGAACAAACGAGTGACAACCTGGAGAAGAAAGGTCAAAGTGAAGATGTATGGCTATATGATTTCAAGACGAAGATCCTAGCACAGATGTCCTAATGACTGTCAAAGTAACACAGCATTTCATCATCCCCAGAAGTTTCTCAACAATTATTTCAAATTTTATTAAACTTCTTCAGGAATCAAAAAGTCAAGTGAAAAGACACAGAAACACTAAATAATAGGCAGGAGCATGCCGGACTATTAAAAGCAGAAAACTTCCCAGCAATAAAGGGGTTCATGGAAAAATTCATCCAGGTATAATCAGCAATAAAACACCAACACCATAATCGTCATCCACCCTCTTCAAAACTTCTAAAGTTCTCATTAAAGCCCCAAAGATCCACTGACTTAAGAAAGGTATGAGTAGCGTTGAGACCCCTAAAGAGAGAAGATTAACTCTTGCATTTGAAAAAGAGTATTACAAGGAAACCCTAAAGACTGAGATCAGCAAACCCTGAAGAGAGAAAGTCCAAACACTATTTTAAAAAAATAACGTTCAGTTACGTGAAGGAACAGCATGGAGAGTGATGAGTAACCATTTTCTCCCCACCGAAAGGAAGAAGTGGGGATGGATTTCAACTGGGAAAGACAGAAGAGATGAAGAAATAGATTCATGTAAAAATACATTCAATACATGTTATTTATAATGAGAGAAAATGTAAAAAATCCCAATGTCTACAAATCTGCAAATATTAATAATCAGATAAATAAATTATGATTTACTTACCCCATGAAACATTTGTTCAGGCATTAAAAAGAGTATTTTCAAGGGACATTAATGGATATGGAAAAAACCATGTTTTCAAAGGTTACTAATGATATAGGAAAACACAAAGTAAATGAATAAAAAACCCATTAACAATTTTATAAAGAGAAATGATACACATGCCCACGAATGAGACTCACCTGTACACATAGCACACTCATAAAAACCAGGAGAAAGTATATCAAATATTGCATTTTTAGATTAAAAGTTTATGAGTAATGTTTATATTCTTCTTTGTATGTTAGGTTACATATTTTATGCTACATATTTTATGCAATGAGCACATATTACATTTACAATTAGAAAACAAAGTTACTGAAGTTCTGTAGTAAAAGACCTTAGGTTAGACAATAGGAAAAATTACCTGTTTCACAGTCATTAAACATTCAATAGAATTTTATAGACTTACTTCCCTATTACCAAAGGACATCTGTTAGTTCCATTTTTTTTCCTTTTCTAAAATTGAGGTATAATTGACATATTAGTTTCAGATGTACAGTGTAATAATTCAATATATGGATATATTGTGAAAAGATCATTGCAATAAGTTTAATTAACATCAATTACTTGTTTCATTTTTTTAACTAGCTTTTTAATGATTAAGAATCCATTTTTATTAATGATGGAACACGAACTGAGTCCAGTCTACCCTCTCTTACCTTGCGAAGTCCAGGTCTGCCTCCCGTGACATGGTGATGTTGGTCAAATTCTGCTGCAGGACAAAAATGTTCCTACACATTTTCTTGATGCCAGACTCACTGATGCGCCGGAAGTACTGGGCCCCATTAATAAGGATGCAGGAGATCAGGTGTCCCAGGCCTGAGGGATCAGCACAGGGTGATGGGGAGGGAGGAGACAGATTAACACCATCTTGAAGAAACGGACACACAGGATTCCTCTCTCTAGTCCTCAGAAAATGTAAGTGACCAAAGAAAACTTAGCTGTGATGGTTGGACCACCTGATATTACAGTGATTTTGGAGTAGTCAGATACTGCCCAAGGAGTTACAAGTGGGGAGGCTTCATACTGGTAAAAAACCGGGTACATCCACAGTTTCTGCACTGCCATATACAGCTAAAGCCACAGGCCAAGGCTTAAGAGTATATGCTGCTGCTGCTGCTGCTGCTGCTAAGTCGCTTCAGTCATGTCCGACTCTGTGCGACCCCATAGACGGCAGCCCACCAGGCTCCCCTGTCCCTGGGATTCTCCAGGCAAGAACACTGGAGTGGGTTGCCATTTCCTTCTCCAATGCATGAAAGTGAAAAAATAAAGTGAAGTCGCTAAGTCATGTCTGACTCCTAGTGACCCCATGGACTGCAGCCCACCAGGCTCCTCCGTCCCTGGGATTTTCCAGGCAAGAGTCTGGACTGGGGTGCCATTGCCTTCTCCGGAAGAGTATATGCTAGAATTTTTTAAATTACTGTGTAAAACTTCTGTTTTTCCTGTTGAACTATTTTAAAGCAGAGAACACCATATATAAATACTGTCATCTGTTTAGCCTCCTTTTCCTCCTACAAAACAGGTAGGGGTTGTACTTTTGGCTCAGAAGTTGATTGGGAACCTATGTAAATAAAAATAAATCAATAAGAAATTGGACTCTTGGCATTAATGTTAAGATACCTCAACGCTGACAATGGGGTATATTTCTAAAGCAGTAATGGGAGAGAACATAACTCGAAACAAAGTGGAAGGAAAAGCAGATCACACATGAACTGCTGAGTTCCCACAGGACTCCTGTGTAGTTTTTCAGGGGTCTCATTGAGTGAGTTGTTCTCACCGCCAAAGGACTGTCTTAAGGTCTGTGAAATTTGACAAATTGCTGGTTAGGATGTCAGCAAACTAAGAGATCCCATTTCAGGTTATCTTAGGTAATGAAGTTGAGGAATGTTGTTTCAGAACAACCCGAGGAACATGTGGGTTACCATTTTTAGAAGTTAGATTTCAATTCGAAATGCTTGGAACTAAGTAAACCTCTCTTCCTCCTTCTTCTCTTATTCTTACAAAGTTGGACTCTGGCAAGATATTTTCTCAGAAATCTCAAGTTAGTCTGACTAGTCGAGAATAGTCTACTATTTTTGTCTCAGGGTGCAACTTCAGGTTCAAAGGCTTCTTCTGTCTTCAAAGCAAGTTTTCCCTTGATTAGGATACATGTAGGAAAAGGACAGGAGAAGGCAACATCTCATGCTTCAGCTGCTGCTGCTGCTGCTGCTAAGTCGCTCCAGTCGTGCCCGACTCTTAGGGACTCCATGGACTGCAGCCTACCAGGCTCCTCCGTCCATGGGATTTTCTAGGCAAGAGTTCTGGAGTGGGGTGCCACTGCCTTCTCCATTGCTTCAGCTACACTCACCCAATGTGGCTTCAACATGACAAATTAGCTACTCTTATAAGGTGAAGTAAAAAGCTTTTCACTCAAAGGGAAAGAAACACACACATGGATTTTACATTTAAAGCTAGACAATTTATGTGAAAAATCTCTGTTGGTTCTTTTGCTATGATGCCCTTGAGCCCATAACTTCAGGCAGAATTTTGTTCTGCAGTGGTTTAATGTGGTCTGCCCTAAGCATAGGCTATGAGGTGATGCACTGGTTATAGAGAATAAAAAACAGATTACAGAAATAAATGTATATAATAATTAAGCATGATAAATTATAATAATAAACCAGTTAAAAGTTGGTCTGCTTTGTATTATCACTATACTCCAGGAATTTTAAACAGTATCTGTGATTAAATACACCCCTTAAAAAAATAAAAAAATGTTTCTCCTTGCCACACCAAGAAGACTGAGACCACTGTCACCTCCTCCACTTGGGAAATTCAATAATATGCCCTTGAATTTAGAAAGTGATATGACAGGGGATAGCTAGCTTTTTTTAAGTAGGAAATTTCCAATTTATGATTTTTTTTTTTTAGTTAAAATCTCTTCTGTGTCAGAGGATTATACCTCTATTGTTTCCCAGAAGGATTAGATGTCAAGAAATGTCTGGTCCAAATGAGAGGAAAACTCTGGGATGTGAATGGTGACATGTGGGACTTGGAAGAGCCAGTGTCAAAAGCCAGATGGGAATTCTGTGTGGTCAGGAGAATGATTCTTAGATGGGTCCTAGACTGTTACGACAGACAGTATGACTGCAGTCCCCAGGACACAGAGCCACGGGGCTGACGAACCTTTTTCATCACTTATACATTCTGGCTAAAGTCTTTCCGGAACATTCCCTTTCAGAACACATCTTCATCACTATGACATAATTTAATGAGAAAATAGGATTTTTTTTTGGGGGGGGTGGTTTCTGCATTTGCTAGAAGCAAGACATGGTCATGCATTGACACTTTCTTTCCATCTTCAGGCTGCCACAATCCTTTGCAGTAAGTACCTTCTTGTTTTAAGTTACACTGGCTGAATTCTGTGAGACACCATAGATACTTTTGGCCCCGGGGTCTATGTACAAACCAACCGAAACAAGAAAAAAGGGGATATGACTGGAAGTCTTAAAAAAGGGTCCTTTGGAGGAATCCATCACGCAAATGATTTGGCTGGCCGCTCACTTTTTTGAATGTTGAAGGCAAACACCTTTGGGTAGTACTGCTGTCTACACCCTTCGTTGCTTCCTTGCCTCTGAAGGCATTTATGGATGCAGACTTCTCAGAGCTGCTGTTCATCAGTGGTTTCTGTTTTCTCTTCAGACAAAAATTCATTCTCTGAAAGAAAACGTCCCCTTCCAGGGATAATTTTAGCCAATGAGGGGATCTCTCAGGGTTCTCTTCTTCTTGCATGTGTTTCTTTTTCCTTTATGAGCTCTTCTTGAGTTAATTTGTGGTCCACTCCACACTTACCCAGCTCTCATGAGTGGTGTGTCAAGGAGGCAGCCGGGCTGCCATCTGCCTCGTCTTGGATTAAATCTCCTCGTCAAGAAAGAGCAGATGGCAGCCATACTGTTGCCTACCTAGCCATACACAGAGAGGCTAGGTATTGCTGCTTTAATCCAAAAAGCAAAAAACAAACAAAAAAAAAATCATAAACTTTTTACTACAAGTTTTGAGCTTTAGTAATAGAGAAAAAAAATCAGGAAAACCTTCACCCTTCTTTCCTCCCAAACTCTCAGGGACAGGGGCAGGGTCTGACCTTCAAATATGTACTGGAACTTGTGCTGCTGGAGGCTGGCACTCATGGCTTCTTCAATGGCACTGATATCTTTGTTGAGCTTCACCACCAGTGGGTCATAGTCCATACTTTCCACATTCGCGACAATGGCGTAGTTCCCCTCCTTCGCAAGAGGGATGAGATAGTGGAAACAGTGGACCCTGGAAGAGAGAGAGATGGGGAAAGAAGTTGGTATGATTCTTCCTGATGAAAACAACCCTCTTCTTGTGACAGTGCACCCAAATATTTAAGACAGCAGTGGCCCTTTAAATTTTTATGTACCCCTCGCCTCCAAAGTATTGGAGTTTCAGCCTCAGCATCATTCCTTCCAATGAACACCCAGGACTGGCCACCCACATGTACAGGTATTTACTAAAAACAAATATACAACCACCCCACCCCTCCCCCATCCACTGGCAGGTATAGATCAAACAGGTTTGTTCTGTAAGTTTATTGATTGTTTTCCGTGCTCCATCTGATCTTGACAGGAAAGGTTCACTGGAAGTAGACAGGATGATAATCCAGAGTAGGGGTTCTGTTATGCCTAGACCTGGCATCAGGTAATGAGAATATGCCTAAACAAATGGCCACAGCCTTGAACATCATCCCTAATATTGCAACCACAGGCTTAATCATCATCTTGGTGACAGACAATTTACAAACAGTAAATTCACCTTTCTAGTGTACAGTTTTATGAGTTTTGACAAATGCAACCAGTTGTATAAGCATCACCATAATCAAATTATAGAACAATTCTGTCACTTCCAGAACTCCATTGTGCCACCCTGAAGTCAACCTCTACTTATACCCCAAGGCTCTTGCAACTACAAATCTATTTTCTGTCCCCACAGTTTTGTCTCTTCTGGAAAGCCATATATATGCAATTGTATAGCATGTAGCCTTTGGGGTTTAGTGTCTTTCAGTCTGCCTCAAACATCTGAGATTTATCCATGTTGCTGTCCATTCCTTGTTATTGCAGCGTGGCCTCCTGCCTATGAATGTGCCATGATTTAGCCATCACCAGCTGACATCAGGGTTGTTTCTTGTTTGCAGTGATTATGAATTAATCAGCTTCACGTATAGGTTTTTGTGTAAATATAATTTTCTCTTTTTCTTGGGTAAATATCTAGAAGTGGGATTGCTGCATCATATGGTAAGTGTACATTTAATTTTGTAAGAAACCACCAAATTGTTTTCCAAAGGAGCTGTGCCACTTTGCTTTCCTACTAGCAATGTAGGAAAGAGTTCCAGTCGCTCCGCATTCTCACCAGCACTTTTTGTTGTTAGCTTTTTTTTTTTATAAAAACTTAAGCTTTGTGAAGGTATAACTGGCATTAAATGATTATAAGATATTTAGTGTACATCATGGCAACTTGATATATGTATACACTGTGAAAGGATTCCCTTCATCTAGATAATTAATACATCCATCACGTCACATATTTATCCTTTCTTTTCTAAAAAAGTGAGAACACTTAAGTACTACCCTGTCAGCAAATTTCAATTATACAGTACAGTGTTATCAAGTATAGTCTGGTTTACATTAGATCCTCAGACCTTGTTTATCTTACAGCTGAGATTTGTAGCCTTTTACCAACCACTTCCTATTTCTCTCATCCTCTAGCCGCCACTTTTCTGCTCTGTTTCTGTGATTTCCTAAAAAAAAGATTTGACATATAAGTGATGCCATGCAGTAGTTGTCTTTCTGTGTCTAGCTTATTTCTTCTAGGATACTGCCCTCAAGTGTTGTCAGTTAAAAAAATTTTTTTAATTCATTTTAATAGATGTACAGTGGTGTCTCACTGGGGCTTTAATTTGCATTTTACTAGTGACTAATGATGTTGGACACATTTTCATATATTTATTTGCCATCCATACATCTTTGTATTCATATCACTTGCCTAAATTTTTATTGAGCTGTTTATTTTCTTATTATTAAGTACTGAGGGTTTTTAATATAGGCTGAAAAGAAAGTGTTAGTCACTCAGTTGTGTCTGACTCTTTGTGACCCCATAAACTGTAGCCCACCAGGCTCCTCTGTCCATGGGGTTCTCCAGGCAAGAATACTGGAGTGGGTTGCCACTCCCTTCTCCAGACCCAGGGATTGAACCTGAGTTTCCTGCATTGCAGGCAGATTTTTTACCGTCTGAGCCACCAGGGTAGCAAGTTATCAGACATGCGTTTTGTAAATATTTCTTCCCAATTTTTGGCTTGTCTTTTCATCTTAACAATGTCTTTCAAAGAATGGTTTTAAATTTTGATGAAGTTCAATTTAATAAATTTTTTCTTTTATGGCTGGTACTCTAGGGGTTAGCTTTAAGAAAACTTTGCCCAAAGTTACAAAGATTTCTTCCTATATTTTCTTCTGGGATTTTTACAGTTTGAAGTTTTACACTTAGATGTATGATCCATTTAAAAGGAAGTTTTGCATAGGATGTGCTATATTTTTATAATCTGTTCATTTAAGGAAATCCAAATATCTTGACTGTCAGTGTGTTTTTATGATAGGTGATCACTTTAACAGTTACTAAAAACTAAAGATTAATTTTGCCAGTAAAAACTCTTTCTGACATTCATAAGCTTGAAGTGTATGGTTTTGATCAGGATACCAGTAACTGCACCAGTTACAGTCCTTCCAGAATGAGACATTTTTGATAAAATGAAAATTGAACAACCCTGGAGTGGGATTCATGCCTAGGGAAACTGACTGCTATTTCACAGTTGAAATTTAAACTAAGTAACTCTTAGTTGAAAATAAAACCAAGTCATCAACGCTAAAATACTTTTACAGTAAACTATAGACCATTACCACCTCAGACAATGAGGCTTCTCAGGTCTCTCAGTGGTAAAGAGTCCGCCTGCCAATGCAGGAGACCTGGAGTCCATCCCTGGGTTGACAAGATCTCCCAGAGAAGGAAATGGCAACCCACTCCAGTATTCTTGCTGGGAAAATCCCATGGACAGAGGAGACTGGCAGGGTATGGTCCATGGGGTTGAAAAGAGTCGGACACGATTGAGTGACTGAGCACGCATGCACGCCTCAGGCAATGGGAAGACCATGTGCAATGGCATGAGGGTGTGAATGGAGGACGGTTTTAAGGACTGACCAGAAGTTCCTTTCAGTACATAGAGATGACATGACAGAGGCATGAAGTGAGCTTGGGGAGGTGGTCAGGGACCAGGTCATCATAAGATTGAGGTCATCTAAACAGGATTTTAAGAGGTGAAACGATATAATCAGATATGAGTTTTTGCAAGATGATTCGGCACAGTATAAAGAGTAAATTGATGGTAGAGAATAATAGAAACTAGAAGTAGAGACTGCTTAGGAAATTACTATGAATTGGAGGCGTTTATGAGATACTGGACTTCCCTGGTAGCTCAGACAGTAAAGAACCTGCCTACAATGCAGGAGACTCGGGTTCAATTCCTTGGTCAGGAAGATCCCTTGGGGAAGGGCATGACAACCCACTCCAGTATTCTGGCCTGGAAAAGCCCATAGACAGAAGAGCATGGCAGGCTATAGTCTGTGGGGTCGCAAAGAGTCAGACATGACTGAGCGACTAACACTTTCATGAGATACTGAAGTGAATGGCAGACAGGAGAGAGAAAAACTATTTTAAGGCACTAGCTTCCTCTCCCCAAGAACTTAAAATAGTCATTGGCAAACATCAAGTTCAGAAAAAGTGGGTTTTTTCCTTTGGAATTCTGGCATGTTGTTGCTGACCTTAACATGACTTTGGCATTAATATTTTTTCTGCAAATATTGCTGATTACACAGCAGGATGGTTGGTTTTCAGAAAGTGCATGCTTAGGATCCCAACAGCGACAGGCAGTTACTGCTGAACCCACTTAGAACCCTCCTGATGGTGAGAGAAATCAGCTGATAAAGGTGACATTCTTAGCATCTCAGACTGAAATGGCAACTTAATTATCCTCTTCTAAAGTCCAAAAAGGGGAGAAAACCAAAAACCAAAAAACCTCAACCATTTTTAATGGTCTCACCACGTCTTTCATCTCTTGGGGTTGTCACATGCCTTATGCTTCAAACTGTATAAAAAAAGCACTGCTTGGTGGTTAAATGTGACCTACAGGGACACAGGTAATATGTCACATGTCTTTCAGAACAGAATCTACTGGCTTTGACAGCACTTTTTGGTTTGAACTATAACAATGTTCAAGAAAAAGATGGGCTATGGATGTAAAAATATTTGGGGGAATAAGACAAATTTTTGGTATCTGAAGTTCTAGACTTCTTGCTAGCTTTCGCCATTAAATGCGCTGCGCCCCGCCTCCTTTTTCTGTTTGTTCTGGCTTCTTGGGTAAAAGTGCCAGAGAGTGCCAAACCAGCCACTTCTTCATCGTACCAGCTCCAGGACCACAGGTCCTAAGCTGATTCTCCTTTACAACTGGATGGGAACAAAACTAACCTTAGCTGATTATGATGACAAGGATGATGTCGGGCCATGCAGTCTTTGTACCTCTTAAGTATAGGGTTGGCCAAAAAGTTTTGTTTGCGTTTTTCCGTAACAGCTTACAGAAAAACCCAAATGAATTTTTTGGCCAATCCAATCATATGGTGGACTGTGAGTTCCAAACCAGTTCACTGTCCTTGATGAGTAGCACGTTTTGTTTGGGGAACCTGCACTTGTTTTATCTGGGTTTGATTTCAAACCAGCTAAATCCCCAGAGTCACTGAAGTTTTTACTGAACACTTACTATACAACAGGACTGTTACAGGTTCTAGAGCCAGAGCAATGATGAGGCACACCTGATTCCTGCCTCCCAGGTGCTAAACGTTTCTTCCACAGTCACCCACTGTGGGCACCCATAGCCCTTAGCCGTCTCCTCTATTGTAGCGTTGGACTACTACAGTAACGATTTACTTGGGGTTCTCCTTATTCATTTTCTATCATTAACTGTACAAACAAATGAAATCTTGTTACTGTGACAAGGAATGAATAAAGTATGTCAACATCCACTATCTGAGCCGTACATGGAGCGCTCTGTCTAGTTTTTTGTACCATACTTAAGAAGAAGCAAAGACAATCTGGAGCACATTCATAGGAAAGCAACCTGAATGCTGAAACCATGTTAAAAGAAGATACAAGAAAATTTAATTTGGAAAAAATAAACATATTTAGTGTTTTCATTTACAGTTAAGTAAAGATAATTCTGCATCCGGGACTCTAAAACTCAGTCTTTTTTTTGTAATTTAGTCTTAAAATGATCCTTTTTCTATTTTTAAATTAATGAGGAAGGAGATATGGCAATAGATGTTACAGCACTGAATGGTTTCTTGTAAAGTTAATTATTAAATAATGACTAAAATATGCTTAACATTATTAAAAATACTATTGCCAAGATGTACAAAAATTTTAAAAAGCAGGTTAGAGGTTAAGGATTAAAATGATCTTACTCAAATGCCTTGAAAATATCACACTTTAAATTAACTACACTACAAGCTGATAATTCCAAATGAAGAACACATCGTGTACCTACGCAATCAATAACATAAATTCTAGGAGCTGTGAGAGTAATTAATTTGATGGTTTTCTGCACAACCCAGGTAACAGAGGCATCAGGGTATTACTGTTTCTTTTTTTCCTCATCAGTTGCATTTATCTATTCACAGAAAGTAATGTCTCTGCTTTTGAATATGCTACCTAGGTTGGTCATAACTTTCCTTCCAAGGAGTAAGCATCTTTTAATTTCAAGGCTGCAGTCACCACCTGCAGTGATCTGAGAGCCCAGAAAAATAAAGTCTGACACTGTTTTCACTGTTTCCCCATCTATTTCCCATGACGTGATGGGACTGGATGCCATGATCTTCGTTTTCTGAATGTTGAGCTTTAAGCCAACTTTTTCACTCTCCACTTTCACCTTCATCAAGAGGCTTTTGAGTTCCTCTTCACTTTCTGCCATAAGGGTGGTGTCATCTGCATATCTGAGGTTATTGATATTTCTCCCGGCAATCTTGATTCCAGCTTGTGTTTCTTCCAGTCCAGCGTTTCTCACGATATACTCTGCATAGAAGTTAAATAAACCGGGTGACAATATACAGCCTTGACGTACTCCTTTTCCTATTGAGAACCAGTCTGTTGTTCCATGTCCAGTTCCAACTGTTGCTTCCTGACCTGCATACAAAATTCTCAAGAGGCAGATCAGGTGGTCTGGTATTCCCATCTCTTTCAGAATTTTCCACAGTTTATTGTGATCCACACAGTCAAAGGCTTTGGCATAGTCAATAAAGCAGAAATAGATGTTTTTCTGGAACTCTCTTGCTTTTTCCATGATCCAGCAGATGTTGGCAATTTGATCTCTGGTTCCTCTGCCTTTTCTAAAATCAGCTTGAACATCAGGAAGTTCACGGTTCACATATTGCTGAAGCCTGGCTTGGAGAATTTTGAGCATTACTTTACTAGCGTGTGAGATGAGACATTACTTTGCCAATAAAGGTTCGTCTAGTCAAGGCTATGGTTTTTCCTGTGGTCATGTATGGATGTGAGAGTTGGACTGTGAAGAAGGCTGAGCACAGAAGAATTGATGCTTTTGAACTGTGGTGTTGGAGAAGACTCTTGAGAGTCCCTTGGACTGCAAGGAGATACAACCAGTCCATTCTAAAGGAGATCAGCTTTACCCTTCCTTTCAGTCCTCTCATCCTCTTGTTCACTGAGTTATAGTCATACTGGGATCTTCTCTGTTCTTCAAATCTGCCACCTCAGGATCTTGTGAGTGCCCCTCCCTCTGCCCGAAACTCTTTTCCATAAGGTCTTTGTACAGATGACTCCTTCTTAGTACCTTGTCACAATTTCCCTGACCACTTTATATAAAACATAAAATTACCTAACCCCGCTCTCTAGTAAACCTCAGCCATTCTCTGCACTGTCCAGTATGATAATGCTAGCTACACATGGCTACTGTGCAGCTGAAATGAGACTAGTCCAAATTTTGATGTGCTATAAGATATCATAGATTTCAAAGGTGTAGGATGAAAAATGTAAACTATCTCATTAATAATTTGTATGTGAATTCCAAATTAAAATGATAATATTTTGGACATACTGGGTTGGATAAAATATGATACATTAAGATCATGTGTTTCTATTTTTTTAAAGGTAACTATTAGAATATTTAAATTATTTGTGTGGTCTTGTCTAGTCACAGCTATGGTTTTTCCAGTAGTCGTGTATGGATGTGAGAGTTGGATTATAAAGAAAGCTGAGTGCCAAATAATTGATGCTTTTGAACTGTGGTGTTGGAGAAGACTCTTGAGAGTCCCTTGGACTGCAAGGAGATCCAACCAGTCCATTCTGAAGGAGATCAGTCCTGGGTGTTCATTGGAAGGACTGATGTTAAAGCTGAAACTCCAATACTTTGGCCACCTGATGCAAAGAACTGACTCATTTGAAAAGACCCTGATACTGGGAAAGATTGAAGGGGACGACAGAGGATGAGATAGTTGGATGGCATCACTAACTCAATGGACATGAGTTTGGGTAAACTCCAGGAGTTGGTGATGGACAGGGAGTCCTGGCGTGCTGCGGTCCATGGGGTTGCAAAGAGTTGTACACGACTGAGTGACTGAACTGAACTGATGTGGTTCATATGTGTAGCTTACTTTATATTTCTATTTGATAGCACCATTTAATTCCATTCTGCTATTGTTTTTGTTTTTTTTTTAGTTACACTAATCTGAAATTTTCCTTTGTATTTATTCATTGGCTGTTTACCCAATAAGAATGTAGCTCTATGAGAGCAGAGACCTTGAGTGTTGTTTTCATTGCTGTTACCCAATTCTTAGAACACTCAATAAATATTTAATTGAATGAATAAATAAGTGATTGGAGACTTCCTAGTCTTTTCTTCCTACCATTTCCATAGGTGTAATACTAGAGTCTCGACAGATAATAAACTAATCATAGTATTCTACACTTCAGGGGAGGAAACAAGAGCCCAGCAATATCACATCTTAGAAACTATTTTCTTGAATTATGATTGAACTTAATTCCTTCAATTGGGTTTTAAGTTCTTAAAGGAAGATATCATAGATCTTTCATCTGTACACTCCTTTCTTGATTAACAGAATACCATAATAAAAATACTGATGGCAATAAAGTCACCATAGTTGAAAAGCTACCATATAGTGAGCACTTACTCTGTGGCAGGCATTGAACTTTTTATTTCATTTAAAAAGTCCCTACAGATGGTGATTGCAGCCATGAAATTAAAAGACACTTACTCCTTGGAAGGAAAGTTATGACCAACCTAGACAGCATATTCAAAAGCAGAGACATTACTTTGCCAACAAAGGTCCGTCTAGTCAAGGCTATGGTTTTTCCAGTGGTCATGTATGGATGTAGGAGTTGGACTGTGAAGAAAGCTGAGTGCCAAAGAATTGATGCTTTTGAACTGTGGTGTTGGAGAAGACTCTCAAGAGTCCTTGGACTGCAAGGAGATCCAACCAGTCCATCCTAAAGGAGATCAGTCCTGGGTGTTCATTGGAAGGACTGATGCTGAGGCTGAAACTCCAATACTTTGGCCACCTCATGTGAAGAGTTGACTCATTGGAAAAAGACCCTGATGCTGGGAGGGATTGGGGGCAGGAGGAGAAGGGGACAACAGAGGATGAGATGGCTGGATGGCACCACCAACTTGATGGACGTGAGTTTGAGTGAACTCCAGGAGCTGGTGATGGACAGGGAGGCCTGGTGTGCTGCGATTCATGGGGTCGCAAAGAGTCGGACACGACTGAGCGACTGAACTGAACTGAAGTTAGAAATTATTGTCTTTATTTTTAAAAGGAGGAAACTGAATTAGTCAAGTTAATTAAGTTACTTAAGATAGCCTATCCAACCCATATAGATATTCTGATCCACAGCATTTCTGATGTCATGGGCCATGCAAACTCCAAACCACCATATTCACAATACATCATGTACTTAAAAACTAACAGTGACTGAATAACACTAAATATCACTTTTAGTATCAAAAAAAGAACAACATCCATAATAAGAACAAAAATGGATGATGACATGACCCACAGTGCATTTAAATCACGAAGTCTTGTACTTGAAGAAGTTATACCTGACTTCCAGGTGTAGGACCAGCAAGCAGCGGTCAGCCATATCCTGGAAAGACTTGGCAAGTTCGCTCAGAGTCTGCATAATCTGCTCTGACACTGGAGGGAGATCAACGTTCACAGGGTTATCTTGAGCAGGAGACAGATCTGCAGAAAGAGGTGAGGACAAAACACCCATCGTTTCATTAGACGCCTACAGAGAGATTTTGAAATGACATACGATTTTGTTGTTCATCATGTTGTTTTTATCAATTTGGCTAATGCTAGCGTTGGCAGCCTCAGACATTCAAGACGTGATAGACTATTTCTGTATTTGATTAAACATAGAAGCCCAGAGGATTGTCTTGCATCAATTCACAGAATGATAGAAACAGAAACTCAGATTTGGAAGTGAATTTAGTCATCTGGCCCAACCATGTGGTCTATGCTTGTGTTATTTGTACATCTGCAAGTGGCTGTTCAGCTCCTGGTTGCACACCCAGGAGCATTTGGTTGCATACAAATGTTTGTGACAGGAAGGGTAGCTAGGCTAGGTGTGTGTACTCAGTTGTGTTTGACTCTCTTGGACTGTAGCCCGCTGGGCTCCTCTGTCCATGGAATTTTCCAAGAGAGAATACTGCAGTGGGTTTCCATTTCCATTTCCCAATCCAGTGATCAAACTTAGGGATCAAGATGCTTCTCCTGAATCTTCTGTGCTGGCAGACAGATTCTTTACCCTGTGCCACCTGGGAAGCCCTTGTGAAAGGAAACTCAATACCTTTTGTGACAACCTATTCCATCTAAGAAAGACATGACCATCTTATGTCAATCTGTATCTGTTGTCATTGACTTCTAATCATGGACTCTGGTTCTACCAACTTAACAATCATTCTTACAAGTGTCAGTATTTCAAATACTAAAAATCTCTCTTCTGTCTTCCTTGAGCTCTTCTCTTTTTTGGGCTAAATATTCCCAGATTTTCAACTATTCTTCAAATAATACAACTGAGCCATTTTATAATTCTCATAGTTCACCAACAAAAACATTCCAATTGTCTATTTCCCTTGAAATGGGGGACTCAGAACCAAACATAATAAATACTACAGAGTGGTCTGACCTGTCTAGAGAGAATGATCAACTCTCAAGTTCTAGAAGCCATGCTCCTTGTGTGAAGCCTAAAATCTCCTAGGGTGGGGGGCCAGAAGTAGTGTGCTGCGTTTTCCTTTAACTCATATCGAGCTTACTTACATCAGCTAAAATTCATAAAAAGGTCTTTCTGGAAAATTTGATAAACCTAACTTCTCTCACTCTCCCAAGTAACTGATAAAACATTTAACAGCATTTGGTATTTTTCATCAGCAAACTACTAAACAAAAATGTGAGCTGTTATTTCCTTATGTCTAGACTTCTGTCGTGTAAACAGTTCCCCACAGTTTCTCAAACATCACCAATAATAATTTGGCAATTTCATTCAAAAGTTCTTTGAGTTCTCTAGAGCCTCAAAAGCTGGCCTTGAGTCCAGGTTCTGTTACTTACTTACTTACTGTGACCAAGAGCTAAGGACTTAAATTCTGTCCCCCTCAGTTTCTTCTGTAAAAGGGGCATCTGTACCTACAGAATGTTGTTGGGAACTTTGAATAGTTTCCAGTTGTTGGGAGTATTGAATGGGTTAATGTAGATAAAATATTAATACTTAGGACAATAGCACAGAAAACTTACTCAATATTAATATAAATAATAAACACAAGAAACATTAATTTTAATATTAAGAATTATCCTGTAGCATGTGGTTTCCCCAGACTAAGAGTTCTAAGCTTAATTATGGCAACAAGGTACTTAAAAGATAAAGCCATCCACCTTGAGGTTCAATTTCCATTGATCAGTATCTTCTGTTTTTCCATGTGAAAACTCTCTTCCTCAGAGGATGAAACCTTTGGAAGAAGAGCTCCCTGGCCTTAGGGGACACGGGATTTGGCGAGGCACGCTGACTAACTTGGAAGGTGTCTGCCTTGCGGAGCAGGGCGTCAACACCTGTCGTGGAAGGCGTACCTGCAGTTGTGTGCTTGAGTGCTGCATCTGCTTCTAGACTCAGCCAAGCATGGAGACGAGCCCAGAGAGACAGTCAAGACTTAAAAGGCTAAGTTCTCCTTTGTGGAGGCAGATTTCAATAAGTTAAAATATGGAAAACACACAAAAAAAGAATTCTGTTTAAGGGAACAGATGTGTAAGGAGGAAGGAAATACAGTTTTGGAGATTTAAAATTATTACCAGTGTTGGCATTATCTGAGATGTGCACTGACTTGGTCTGCAGGACTGGAAGTAGACACTGCTTTTCCTCTCTAATGGTATCGTCTTTCAAGTTGTTTGATACAAGGTAAGATCACTGTCTTCATAACGTTTTCTTTTGGGAGATTGGGTAAAAACAACTATAAGCAACAGTGTTCTAATATTTCAAGGCAATTAGGGCTTTTGAATCCTTAAATCCCCCTGTTGTGTGACACTGTGCCAGGAAGAGCAAAGCATATATCAATTAAAAAAATTTAAAAAAAAAGGAGGAAATCAGACCCTAAGGAAATTGGGCTCATAGTCTAAACACACACACGTGTGTGTGCTCAGCTGTGTCTAACGCTGCAACTCCATGGATTATAGCCCACCAGGCTCTGCTGTCCATGGGATTTTTCAGGCAAAAATACTGGAGTGCATTGCCATTTCCTACTCCAGGGGATCTTCCTGACTCAGGGATCGAACCAGGATCTCTGTGTCTCCTGAATTGGCAGGTGGATTCTTTACCAATTGCACCACCTAGGAATCCCTGTTCAAAGTCTAAGGTCCAAGGCTATACTAATCGTCCAACCTACAAAAGGCATTTTGGACAAATTTCACCAAGGTAAAAAATCTCCCTTTCTTCTTACAGAAATATGTAATTTCATCATGTGTAGTAGTTGACTACTTTCAAACTCTACAAATGTTAAAAAAAAAAAAAAAAAACATCCAAGTAGAGTAAGTTAACAGCCAGATAAGCAGTCTTGGTAAAACTTGCAATGAATGAGGTAGAAGTAGTTTATAACAGCAGCACACTTTATATTTTGCTAAACTGTAATCTACAGCAAAAATAACATTCTAGTAAAGCAACATGAAAAATGATGCCCAGGGCTCCACTGAAAAGCTGGTTTGAGAATTCAGCTCACTCAAACATATGAAGTTTTTTTTAACAAAAAGGAATATATTGAGCAAAGAGATGCTGAGGATGGAAAAGAAAACATGAAACAATTAACTACCTCTTAACTGTCAAATGGAAATCTACCAAAAAAAGCAAAGCTGACAGAATCTCCTTGGGAGATTACAGTCAAGATAGAGATTACTTGATGCGTGCACACACACACACACACACACACATGCATGTACACCTTTAGAGGCTCACGTCTGTATATTTATGTTGGGGATTACTCTTCTCATTGACAGAGTCCACATATATTGGCCTTCAACAATATCCATACTTGATTATTTTATTAAGATATCCTAAAAGATGATGCTGTTAAAGTACTACACTAAATATGCCAGGAAATTTGGAAAACTCAGCAGTGGCCACAGGACTGGAAAAGGTCAGTTTTCATTCTAATCCCAAAGAATGGCAGTGCCAAAGAATGTTCAAACTACCACACAATTGCACTCATTTCACATGTCAGCAAAGAAATGCTCAAAATCCTCCAAGCTAGGCTAAAACAGCACATGAACCGAGAACTTCCAGATGTATGAGCTGGATTTAGAAAAGGCAGAGGAACCAGAGAACAAATTTCCAACATCGACTGGATCACTGAAAAAGCAAGAGAATTCCAAAAAAACACCTACTTCTGCTTCATTGACTGCGCTCAAGTCTTTCACTGTGTGGTTCACAACAAACTGGAAAGTTCTGAAAGAGATGGGAATACCAGACTACCTAACCTGCCTCTTCAGAAACCTGTATGCAGATCAAGAAGCAACAGTTAGAACCATACACAGAACAACGGGCTGGTTCCAAACTGGGAAAGGAGTACATCAAGGCTATATATTGTCACTGCGCTTATTTAACTTATATGCAGAGTACATCATGAGAAATGGGAGGCTGGATGAATCACAAGCTGGAATCAAGATTCCTGGGAGAAATATCAATAACCTCAGATATGTAGATGACACCACCCTTATGGCAGAAAGTGAAGAGGAACTAAAGAGCCTGTTGATGAAGGTCAAAGAGGTCAATGCTGAAAACTCAACATTCAGAAAACCAAGATCATGGCATCAAGTCCCATCACTTCATGGCAAATAGATGGGGAAAACAATGGAAACATTGATAGACTATTTTCTTGGGCTCCAAAATCACTGCAGATGGTGACTGCAGTCATGAAATTAAAAGACGCTTGCTTCTTGGAAGAAAAGCTATGACCAACCTAGACAGTGTAATAAAAAGCAGAGACATTACTTTGCTGACAAAGGTCCGTATCTAGTCAAAGCTATGGTTTTTCCAGTAGTCATGTATGGATGTGAGGGGTGGACCATAAAGAAGGCTGAGTGTCGAAGAATAGATACTTTCCAACTGTGGAGTTGGAGAAGACTGTTGAAATCCCTTGGACTGCAAGGAGATCAAACCAGTCCATCCTAAAGGATGAATATTCATTGGAAGGACTGATGTGCTGAGGCCTAAGCTGCAATACTTTGGCCACTAGATGTAAAGAGCCAACTCATTGGAAAAGACTCTGATGCTGGGAAAGTTTGAAGGCAGAGGAGAAGGGGATGACAGAGGACCAAATAGTTGGCTGGCATCACTGACTCAATGGACATGAGTTTGAGCAAGCTCCAGGAGACGGTGAAGGACAGGGAAGCTTGGCATGCTGCAGTCCATGGGGTCACAAAGTGTAGGACAGAACTGAGTGACTGAACAACAACAACAATTTTATTAAGATATGCACTTTGAGCTGTTTTTCTAATACATCAGATCATTTAAAACATCCTTGTTCCTCTTACAACCATTGCATAAAAGCAGGCATCTTTGAGATTCCTAAGTATTTGTGGCTACATGACTGTGGCTTTCTGTACTAAATTGATCGGTTTATATGAGGAAGCTAAACCTTGGTCTTTGGGAGAGCTACTGCTTGCTAGGTGAATGAACAGATGTTGCCAGTTCTCTCTTGCTCGTTCCTCAGTAGACTCTGAGAAGCTGAATGTCTTCATTCCCAGTCTTGCTTGTGGCTGGTGGTGGCCATTTGCCACTGTCTGGCCAATGACCCTCTCGGCTGATTCTTAACTAACTCTAGGCTAATTCTATGACACATTTTTTTTGGCAGGAAAACCAAAGTACAGATGGCTGCCACTAGAATTTTCTGGATTTTACCCCCCCCCGCCCCCAAAAGTCTTCATTATCACCTGGCAATCTTTCAGTAGTGCTTGGCCATCTCCTTTCCCTTTCTAAACAACTTTCCCAAATCCATGCTGCTCTCCCCAGGCCTTTTGTCCTTCTTACTGTTAACTCCTCTCTTGAGGACCTCAGATTCTTACTGACATCTCAAAAGAACTATCAACATTTGCTTTCTCCATAGTCATGTCTTCTATTAACTCTTCCATGTGCCATGATTTGACTTCTGCCTTCACATCTTTATTAGGTAATTATTCTGATAATAGTTGCCTATGGTATCCTAATTGCCAAATCCACTAGGTGCTATTCAGTGCTACCCACAGAAAGGCTCTCTGCTATATTCCATAGGACTGGCCACTTCCTTCTTGAATTCTGTTTTCTTTTGGCTAGGATGGCACCAAAATTCTCTGGCTGTCCTTTCACCTCTCTGCCATTACCTTAATAATTTCCTTCACTGGATCCTCTTTAGCACACCCATAAATGCTGGGGTTCCCAGGGATTTTTTTCTCTACTGGTCTCCCTTGCTTGTCATTCTGTATGGTTCTCTTTGAGTGAGCGCATCAATTTTCATGGTTTTCACTATTATCTAGGGCTTCCAAGGGGAGAAGGTGATGGCACCCCACTCCAGTACTCTTGCCTGGAAAATCCCATGGATGGAGGAGCCTGGTAGGCTGCAGTCTATGGGGTCGCTGAGGGTCGGACACGACTGAGTGACCTCACTTTCACTTTTCACTTTCATGCATTGGGGAAGGAAATGGCAACCCACTCCAGTGTTCTTGCCTGGAGAATCCCAGGGACGGGGGAGCCTGGTGGGCTGCTGTCTATGGGGTCGCACAGAGTCGGACACGACTGAAGCGACTTAGCAGCAGCAGCAGCAGCAGGGCTTCCAAGATGGTGCTAGTGGTAAAGAATCCATCTGCCAATGTAGGAGATGTTAAGAGATGTGGATTTGATCCCTGGGTCTGGAAGATCTAGGAACTGCTGACTCCTAAACTTTATTTGATCAACTGTTACCAAGCTATCTTTATCTGTAGATCCCACAAGCCTCTCAAATGCAGTATGTTCAAACTAAACTCTTCAGCATCTGCTCTTTATCCTGAATTCCTTTTCTATCAGTGGTATATAAATCTAGGAATCTCAGCTGCAAACATGAGAGTAATCTTTGAATGTCTCCTTTCCTTTCCCTCACTCTCCTCAGCAAAGATTAATTTCTGCCAACTTTATTCCCTAAATGTTTCCCTAATATATTGTCCTTTTTATGTATCTGCTCACTTCCTTGCCGAAGCCTTCATCTCTTCCCTGGATTACTGTAACAGTCTCCTGACTGATGTCTTTGCCTCATGCCTGGCTCTACTTTACATCATTACTCCATATTTAACTAATTAAATACGAGTTAGATCAATGGACTTATTTATCTAAGATACAAAATTTGACTATGTTATTAAGAATTACTTGTAAAGACATCAGTGTTTTCCATTGCTTATATGATGAAGCTTCTTAGAAAGGCTTTCCATGATTTTTGTTTTCTGCCCAACACTTCAGTTTTTCTCCATCTTTCACCACTTTCTCCTTTCTCTCAAATGTCTCCCTTCCCTAGCTCGGGCCCTCTGACTTGCTACCCTTTTAAAGCAAATTCCCTAAACATATCAGGGTGGTTAATGATTCTGTATCTTTGACGGCTCTTATTCCTCTTTCTGAAATATTTATGATTCCTGGCAGGGTCACTGGTTCCTCTGCTTATGTTTTTCACACAGTTCTATTAGCTATCATATGCTGCTTATCATCTGTATATCAGTATGTATGCCTACCAGATCATTAACTCCTTCTAGTAAGGGATTTTATACACACACGCCCCTATTTTCAGGGCCAGCAAAATAATAGGGGGCATTACAGGAGCTCAGTTCCTGATTTTTCAAACAGAACAAATGTTTTAATTGACCAATATAACATGACAAATAATTCACATAATAACAGATTGATAAAGATCAGGCAGGAGATGAAATGACTTGGCATTTACAACTAACTTTCACTTTAGTTTCTTGAGTGTATCCAAGGGACAAAGTAAAGACAGGGAAGTCATTTATTATAGCTAGTTTCCTGGGCTGTCAAGGAATCTTGCATATGTATAGTATAAACCAATTCTGGTCAATCCCTACAGTCAAAGCACTTTAAAACAACAACAACAACAAAAAAACTGCATTGCCTTCAGAAGTCACCTTGATTTCATGAGTCCACCTTCCTACAGCCGGGACTTGAGGGTCTGTATTTCCTATGGACATACAATCCCTAGCATATCAAATACTCAGCATCTCTCAAGGAAAGACATACACTAACTGTCATGGAGAAGCAATCAGTCTAGGGCATTAGGATGTCTCAAGTGGTTCCACATCCTAATATTAACCAGACTGAAATCTGTTTAGGTCTTAAAATTAGTCAAAATTGAACTCATTCAGACCCAGAAGAGCATCTGTTTTCAAGGATGCAGCTGCTACACTTTCAATGGCAACTTACTGTGACTTCTTTAATTGTCTCATGTGAGCATGTCCTTGTGCATCTGCAATATTATCTCAAATTGTTACCATATTAGCTTAGACTAGTATCAGCTGTCATGAAAGTGATAAATTGAACAGGGGAAGATGGTTACAGCAGGAAAAGGAAGGTTAACTGTGAATTCAAACTTTTTAGAAGACAGAAAAAGACGATGAAAAATGATCTCATGAGATGTCTCACTGGAAAACAGTTTAGAAGATCAAATTTTGGCATAATTGTTATTTCTGACCCCTCTTTCTATTCGTACAGATACCACAAAATGATCTCTGCTTGAACATGGAATAAAATTATTTAATTTTCAATCTTCAGTTTTCCTATTTAGAAAATTGTAATAGGACCTTCCTAACTCCTGGTGCAACGTATTATTAGATTTTGTAAATAATTTTGAGATGCTGTCATCTGGCACACACTGTAAAAAAATAAAATTAAGGATGCTGATCAGCCTGTGACATTAAGAACTCCTGGGACTTACAGAGTTAACAGGGGCTGCAACAGGAGACCCCCATCTAACCTATTTTTTTCTCCTTAAATACCTGTGGGATATACTAATACTACTGTCAAGCCCAGTGCTACAGTAGGATTTAAAAATGTCTTACACTGTAATACCCCAGGTCCAAGTTGAACTTCTAATGCCAGCGAGCTCTATCCTCAGCTTTCTTAATGTCTCTATATCACTATCCCTATTTTTCATTCCCTTAAATTATTTGCAACACATGCATGCTAACCTTCCTCCATCCCAGTGCTCTGTACACAGTAGGAACTTTTAAAGTATTCTTAAATATATTGCTTCCCTATTTATGAAATCTACAGGCTTTTGGGATGGACAGATGATCTTCATATGCTAAAGGGTCTACTGTCTTATTAGCATCTATGTTGTATTTTCTTAGCATAGGGATGTCCTTCCTCCTTAACCAAGTCAGTTACTCCAAGCTAACATTTCATGGTGACTCTTTTGAACATTCTTTCTCTTTCTTGAAACCTATTTTAATACCTAGCTTCTCTTTGTCAATAGTCCTAGCTTTAACCCCTATTATTAAGTCATACAGTCACTTTCCCCCATCCTCTAACAACTCAAGTTTTAAGTTCTTTTCGATGTAAGAATGGGCCTTATCTAAGAAACATGTTTGCTAGGCTCTCTCTGTTTTACTTCCTAAAGCAATGGTTCTCCTGTCCCGAAACAACAACTACCTCTTTCAGCCCTGATACCTTTAGAAATTTGGGGTTTAAACTAGCAAAGTCAATTGACACTGAAAAGCAAAATAAGCTGATGCAAACTGCTCCTTGACCTAAAAAAATTATGATTGCGAAGTATGGGGACACTTTGTGTATGAGTCAGATCAGACTCTGTATGCACACGTATACATGTGTGTATAACCCGCTTTGGAAATACAGCCTACTCTATGAGACATCACACTCAACCAAGGAATCCTTTTGTATCTCACAGCCATGCAAAAAAAATGCTAAGCCTTTTCACTGCTGCTTCTGGAAGGGAGCTCTCTTTTGTCTACCCTTTTGGGGGAAGAAGGGCAAATAAAGAGACTTTTTAAAACTGGAACGGGGAAAAGTGAAAAAATTCATTATCAGGAAGGAAAAAGAACTTAAGAATGGGGGACGTGCAGGATGAGGGGAAGGTGTTTTACTTATATTTGTTTTTCTGGGTGTAACCTCCTAATTGATAATAAGTTCATGATCAAAAGAATGCTTCCAGGGAGTACAGGAGGCAGGGACCTACTTTCTTTTCTGTGGTACTGCTTTTTTTTTATTTTTAAAATTTTTATTTAATTGACGGATAATTGCTTTACAGAATTGTGTTGGTTTCTGCCAAACATCAACATGAGTCAGCCATAGTGGTGGTGGTTGGTGGTTTAGTCTCTAAGTCATGTCCAACTCTTGTGACACCATGGACTATAGCCCGCCAGGCTCCCCTGTCCATGGGGTTCTCCAGGCAAGAATACTGGAGTGGGTTGCCATTTCCTTCTCCAGGGCATCTTCCTGACCCAGGGATTGAACCGGGTCTCCTGCACTGCCGGCAGTTTCTTTACTGACTGAGCTACCAGGGAAGCCCAAGTATACATATGTCCCCTCCCTCTTGAACCTCCCTCCCCATCCGACCCTTCTAGGTGGTTACAGAGCCCTGATGTGAGTTCCCTGCGTCATACAGCAAATTCCCATTGGCTATCTATTTTACATATTGCAATGTAGGCTCCCACATTACTCTTTCCATACAGCCCCCCTCTGATTCCTTCCCTTGCCGCTGTGTCCGTAAGTCTGTTCTCTATGTCCGTGTCTCCATTGCTGCCCTGCAAATAATTTCAGTCGTGGTACTGTTTGCTATTTAATGATCCTGTGTTACATCTTTTCTCACTATTAATCATAAGACAGTGGGCAACATAAATTCTTAGTGTTTTTTGGAAACTCTCCCTCTCACTTCCCTCTCTCTCCTCTGAAATGCTGTACAGTCCCCTAACTATAGACAGTAACTCTTTGGGGCTGAAAAAATATGCCTGTCCCACTCACTGCCAACCCAATGTCCCAGATGTTCAATAACACTTCTTTGGGAACGTATTATGATAAGGCAAAACCCAAACCAAACCAAAACCCAAACCAAAAGAACCCAAGGACCAGATTTATAAGAACCTGTACTTTTGCCATTAGCAACGACTTGGATGGACCTAGAGATTCTCATTCTAGGTGAAGTGACTCAAAGACAAATATGACATCACCTGTATGTGGGATCTGAAAATATTACACAAATGAACTCATTTATGAAACAGAAAGAGACTCACAGACACGGAAAACAAACTTATGGTTACCAAAGGGGAAATGGGGGCAGGGATGAGTAGGAATCTGGGATTAATAGACACACACTATTCTATATAAAATAGGTCAATACGTCCTGTTGTATAGCACAGGGAACATAGTCAGTATCTTATAATCAACTATAATAGAAAAGAATCTGAAAAAGAATATACTCACACACATACACACGCACGTGTATGTATGTATGACTGAAACAGTCTGCTGCACACCAGAAACTAACACAACATTGTAGACTGACTATATTTTAATTAAAAAAAAACAACACCACGCATTTAATTTTAAGGATGATGCTCAACAGTAATTTTATCTCAATGAAAACAAACTCTTTTCTACTGCTTCCAAAAGGAGTAAAATTTATTCTTTCACTTTTTATCACCTCTAGAAGACATTTCTCAACAATCCTAAACCTTGTTTTCCTCATCTCTTCAGCTTGGAGAGCTGCTGTGAGGATCAAATGGGGAATGTGGTCCCTGACACAGGGCCTGCGGCGGAGCTAGGGATCACCCTCTGAGCTCCAGTAACTCTTGGCGTCCTCCTTCCAGCCTCGACACTTCCATCTCGGGCTGCATTTGCCTACAGAATGCCTAGTGGATTGTGAGATCTATGACAACAGAGGCAATAACTTATTTATCCTGGCATCTCTCAGAGCCTATAGCTCTTCTTTACATTCAGCAATAATGCCTATTGAATTTAATCTTCAAGTGAAGGACCAAAGAATTTCATAAACTTTTTTTCCCATTATATTAACATCTGCACAATGACATTAACCTAATGTCTTCCAAACAGTTCATTGGCCTGTGACGTTATTCTCTTTCAGGGTAAGAAATTGAAGCTCTGGAAAGCCTATGAGTGTTTGAAATTGCAAAATTATGCCAAATACTGACCTATATAGGGAAAAGAAAGGAGACTGGTGTAAGACCCATTGTGAAGAGCAAATCAAAAATAAGAACCAAGGTACAAAAAAAAGAGCTGTTTCCTTGGGCTACCACAGGAGAAGAGGCCGATTCTGAGCCAGCGGTTTACACTACACGCCGCCTGGTTCCACAGCAGGAAAATCACATCCGGCTTCTCATGACACAATGCTCGACGGTCACAAGCCTGAACAGGCCTTGGTCCTTCGTTACACGGAGCATTAGGCTCCTATGTCCATGCAGGGCAAACAGCACACACACATCGTCTTTACACACTGGGACAGTGACAGAACAGATCTCAGTCTCTCTCAGTCCTGAGGGGGAAACACTAAGATCGACTTTTCTTTCATTCCAAATAATCTTCCCCCAGGCTTGGTAAAAAACCTAATCATCTACTAAAAAGGAGTGTGGTTTGGCTCATTCAGGTCCTGTCAGAAAGGAAAGAGAAAGTGAGGAGAAGAGTTAATGAACAGCTCCTGTTCTTCTGTTGAAAAAGGCACTATTGTGGAGCTATCTTAGATTTCCATGGACTTTGTAAGCCTTCTGTATTCTTGTAAATCCCTGCATCATAGACCATCTTAAAATGTTAGTGACTACTTAACAAGAGAGTGTAGGTGAAAAAAACAACACAGTTTTAAGTTTTAACAGAATTATAGAGGCAAAAATATTTTATGGCAAAGAGATAACGTTTATCCATGTGTTCAAACAGGATCCCTCCAGCTTTGCATTTGTAAATCTTCCAAAGAGCCTCAGGGGATGGCTTATTCACTGGCTAAATTAGAAACATAAGGTCCATTTACAAATGGTGAAACTGAACCAAAGAGAAATATAGCTTAGATCCCAATATGACAGCAAAAAAACAAAACAAAAAAATGTTCCACAAATATAGAACTAGAAAGTCCCATATGTAGTTTCTCTTCTTTTTAATTTTTTCTTGTCTTTTTTTTTTTTTCCCCCCACAAGTTTACTGTTCAGGCAGCTACACCATTCAAAAATTTGGGCCAAGCTTAAAAATACTCATCACCTTCTGATGGACAGCAAGTACAATCTCACTTTTATCTTTGCAGACCCAGCATATAATGTAGCTTCTGGAATCAGCCATCAAGTATCAAGTTCAATGAACAAGACGGTACCCTTTGGAGACAGACAGACCTGAGTTCAAATTCTCGTATACCATTTGGGTGAACTTCTCCATATCAGATTCTCTATTTGTAAAAGAGAATACTCATACCTTCCTCATGGGATTCTTAATATTAAATGAGAAAATATATAAGCACTTAAAATAGTTTATATATTAAGAATAGTCCTTAATATGTGGCGATTCCTATTGTGTACGTTAGTCACTCAGTTGTGTCTGACTCTTTGTGACCCATGGCCTGTAGCCCGCCAGTCTCCTCTGTCCATGGAATCCTCCAGGCAAGAATACTGGTGTGCATTGCCATTCCCTTCTCCAGGGGATCTTTCTGACCGAGGGACTGAACCCACATCTCCTGAATTGCAGGCAGATTCTTCTGTTTGAGCCACCAGGGAAGCAAATCAATTACTAATACCACTATTATTATATATTCAATAAAGATGTGCTGAATGAAAAAAATGACAAAAACTCAGTATCCTTCTCCTTTATCTATAGCTTCAGGTAAAGGAACAATTCTACTAGCTTTATACATTTAATAAACTCCAGTACTTTGGCCACCTGATGCGAAGAACTGACTCATTTGAAAAGACCCTGATGCTGGGAAAGATTGAAGGTGGGAGGAGAGGGGGATGGCAGAGAATGAGATGGTTGGATGGCATCACTGACTCAATGGACATGAGTTTGAGTAAGCTCAGGGAGCTGGTGATGGACAGGGAAGCCTGGTGTGCTGCAGTCCATGGGGTGGCAAAGAGTCGGATACGACTGAGTGACTGGACTGAACTGAACTGAACTGATACCTTTAATGCCAAAATCGGATGGGCTACTGTCATTGTAGAGCAAATAGGTAAAATTATAAGCACTGGTCACTCTGATCCTATTGCTATGTGGAAAACACACGAACAACTGACTTAACTGCAAGACACAGTCGACTCAGCCACCAAGCACACAGTCACCAAGACTAGCTGCGCAGCTGATGACAGCTCCCTAGGAAGGAGGCTGGAAGCAAGAAATAGAGAGAGAAGCACCTCACTAACACACAGTGCAGGGATGGCAGGTGTAAATCTTGCTAAGACTATTGCTACTCTGTGAGGATAAGTGTGGCCACTTCCCCAGGATGGGGTAAAGATAACGGTTCAGTAGCTCCCCTCTAATTTCTCTTGTGTCAGATACTCCCTGTGCAGGCCAACATGATGAATGGATGCCATGGACCTACTGACTAATGCCTTGTGAAGGTTCATAATACACAGCCATATTTCAGTCATTACGCATTAGTAACACATGAGTCCCGTTCACACATCCATTCCAGTCTCGCCACATAATCCCTAGGATAATTAACAGTTCAAGGAGATGCTTCCAGAATCAACTTTCTAAAAACCAAAAGAATAATCTGTTTTTATGCCCATTAAGGATAAGCTATACAGAGAAGTAATCATTTATCAGGTGGTCATGTAATCTCAGGATACCGTCTGAAACTCTAACTAATTTTATTTTACTAAGTAAAAGAATATGGTTCTCATATTCATTATAAACTTGAATAAACTTGATTTTTCCAGCTACCACAACATCTCTTACATTTCTTTGGGATTGACGACCTATGTTTAGCCTCAGTAAGTAGTGGTTAAATTCTGACTCAATCACTTGACTCAATTCAGCTGAATAACCTTGGGCAAACTGTGAAAACTTACAATCAGTGCAGTTACTGTTTCAGCCTCCAAAGGACATTGTAAGGATTCAATGATATAAAACACATAAAACTTTCATAACAATGTTCAGTATATAGTAAGTGCTCAGTAAATCTAAGTGATTATTGTTGGACCTTCAAGAAGGAACCCCGAAAGAGTGAAATTCCTAGACTCATATCTTCACTCATCAAGATCAAGTATGTGTTAGTTGCTCTGCTAAGTTGCTTCAGTCGTGTCCGATTCTGTGCAACCCCATAGACGGTAGCCCACCAGGTTCCGCTGTTCCTGGGATTCTCCAGGCAAGAGCACTGGAGTGGGTTGCCATTTCCTTCTCCAATGCATGAAAGAGAAAAGTGAAAGTGAAGTCGCTCAGTCATGTCCAACTCTTAGCGACCCCATGGACTGCAGCCTACCAGGCTCCTCCGTCCATGGGATTTTCCAGGCAAGAGTACTGGAGTGGGGTGCCATTGCCTTCTCCAGTGTTAGCTGCTCAGCAGTGTCCAACTCTTTGCAACCCCATGGACTGTAGCCTGCCAGGCTCCTCTGTCCACGGAATTCTCCAGGCAAGAATACTGGAGTGGGTAGCCAATCCCTTCTTGGGGGGATCTTCCCGACCCAGGGATTGAACCCGGGTCTTCCTGCATTGCAGGCAGATTCCTTACCATCTGAGCCACCAGGGACACCCTTGCAAAAACTAGACAGCTATAGGCTTAGTTGTTCCTGTGGCTAAGGGACACAAAGGAAACAACATATCGAGATAGTAAGACATTCAAACTGCATAAGCTCATGACTTTTTGACCTTCAAATAAGAAACTGCCAAGGTCTGAGAACACAGCAGAATTCTCGAAAGTTCAAATCAGTGGAGACATGCAGGAGGAAAAAGGGATTCAGGGTGGCAGGCTTAAATTTGATCTTTTTACCCACAAAAAGGGGGAGAATGATTTTCCCCAGAGTTGCAACTATTTTAAAGGGGAAGTGACAGGGATCTCTCTTTTCAAGACAGTATGTCCCCAGTGCCTGATTCTATAGCCAAGTGAACTTGGGTGGTATCTTAGGACTTCAAATGGATGTTCAACAAAGCTTTGAAACTGTGTTTTTGAGCGATCAGGTCTGCCTTACTCAACTGGGTCTGAAAGGTCATATTTATATTTTGAATCAGCATTTATTTCATGGTTACAGTTTATTTCCCCTTCTGCCAAAGGCATTATGAGGAGACAGAAGAAATACACCTGAGTGTGCATCCCTGTGGTACAGGTGAGCGAGCAATGATGATGAACCCATAGAGACTCTGAAATTTTGACCTGAAATGATAGGAACTGTGATTTCACTTGAAGAGACTGAAATTGCATTATAAATTATTTCAGTACGCACATAAAGACAATGACAAGTCGGATCTTCTATTAAGGCTGACACGGCTGAATCGGGCTTATTTTGGAAAGATGGTTTTTCTATTCACCACCATGGGGGACTGGCTATGTTATTTGCTTTCCTAGGACTGTGTTCCGTTTGATATCACCTGGGATTAAATTTACTGTAGAAAGTGACGGGGGGAAATGCCCAGTGCCCTTGTCTGTTGGCATAGTGACATCATCCCCAGTCCATTTCCTGGAAGCACAGGAATGACATTTTCTAACTCCCAGCCAGCAGGGTTTGGAGTTTAGATTCTGCTGGTGAGGGGCACTCCCCAAAGAGGTGGAAGGTTAAAGGAAAGGGAGGGCATCCTTCCCCCCTTGCAGTGGGACAAAGAAGTTCAGGCAGATGGCAAATAAGAGGCTCGTAGTAGCATCCAGAACTGCTCCCGCAACAGCCGCCTCCCTGCTGCGGGCAGGTGGAACCACTGGCACGATTCCTGTATCTCATTTCCCCACTCGCCACCTGCTAGTTCTCCTTGCTCTTTGCTTCCTTCCAACTAAGCCTTCTTAGCAACCTTCAAAACACTGAATTCCTTGTGTTAAATTCCCTCTTGCCTGAAATCCCTAAATAATGACTTCTGTTTTCCTGACTGAGCCTTGATGAATAAATACAACCTTCTACTCATATTTCTGAGCTGTGGCGACTCCAACCTCAGAGCATATTTGGAGTAGGAAGGAGTGGGATGAAGAGTCACCAAGAACCCCTGGGCTATCTCTGAAGGGCACATTGTAACCACTAAGGCAAGGATTCTCAAGATGTGTTCTACTGTAGCAGTCCTAATCTAATCTCTCAGTTTTGCCCTCCTCCACCTTCATCAGAGAAGCTCCAATTTCACTCGTTACCTATTAAAGTTTGGCAGGACAAGCTTGCTGCTGAGATAGCTATTTGCAAACCACTGACCTTGAAGAGTTGGACCACAAAGAAGGCTGAGTGCCAAAGAATTGATGCTTTTGAATTGTGGTGCTGGAGAAGACTCTTGAGAGTCCTTTGGACTGCAAGGAGATCAAACCAGCCAATCCTAAAGGAAATCAACTTCGTATATTCATTGGAAGGACTGATGGAAAACTGAAGCTCCAACACTCTGGCCACCTGATGCGAAGAGTCGACTCATTGGAAAAGATCCTGATGCCGGAAAAGATTGAAGGCAGGAGGAGAAGGGGACAACAGAGGATGAGATGGTTGGATGGCATCACCAACTCGATGGACATGAGTGTGAGCAAATTCTGGGAGACAGTGGAACTCAGATGAGCTTGGCGTGCTACAGTCCAGGGGGTCGCAAAGAGTCAGACACGACTTAGCAACTGAATGACAGTAACAGCCCTTGAAAAGGAAGGATCTGGTCACTAGCAAACAATGCCCCACTGCACTGCAACCTCCAGAGCCAGTCAGTAGGGACAAAGGCCAAATGTTTAAACTACGGCACAACTCCTATAGAATGGGGATGAGTGGCAGGAAGAGCTATTTAAGTAACAGAAATAACATTTACTTGGGAACAAATAACTTGCTTTCTCTCTATCATTTTAGTTACATGAACTGTAGGATCATTTTAGGGATATTTACTGAGTATTGAAGAAATTATACATTGCTCTCATTTTGACTAATGCACGCCAAGATTCCCTGGCAAAGTAGATTCAATCTTCCCTTTGAAAATGTTTCACAGAATCATTTTGCTGTCTAAATTTTCAGAAAACTACCATAGCTATTTCTGCCATTTTCTAAAGAAATCACAGATTGAAGATGTAGACTCCACAAAGTAGACTTCTTATCTTATCGAGGTCACTCAGTCTGGAGCTGTTTTCAATGATTATATAAAAGCTCTGGCTTAACACTGAGGTATCCCCCAAATACTCCATGTCCCTGAGAATGTTATACACGCAGCTACTTCTGGGCTCTGTAGTTTGGATCACCAGCCCTTTGGTAACTAGGTTGAAGGCATGAAGTTTAGGAGAAATCACCTAGATACTGACCCATAAAGGCTTAGATCTCTTTGTTCTTAGGCTGTTCATCAGAACACCCACTTTTTTTTTTTTTTTTCCATCCTGAGCCCCTCTCCCACCCTATCCCATCCCTCAGGGTCATCCCAATGCACCAGCCCCGAGCACCCTGTCTCATGCAATGAACCTGGACTGGTGGTCTGTTTCACATATAATAATATACATGTTTCAATGCTATTCTCTCAAATCATCCCACCCTTGCCTTCTCCCAGAGTATCCAAAGGACTGTTCAATACACCTGTGTCTCTTTTGCTGTCTCGCAAATAGGGTTATCGTTACCATCTTTCTAAATTCCATATATATGCTTTAGTATCCTGTATTGGTATTTTTCTTTCTGGCTTACTTCACTCTGTATAATAGACTCCAGTTTCATCCACCTCATTAGAACTGATTCAAATGTATTCTTTTTAATGGCTGAGTAATATTTCATTGTGTATATGTACCACAGCTTTCTTATCCATTCGTCTGCTGATGGACATCTAGGTTGCTTCCATGTCCTGGCTATTATAAACAGTGCTGTGATGAACATTGGGGTACACGTGTCTCTTTCAATTCTGGTTTCCTTGGTGTGTATGCCCAGCAGTGGGATTGCTGGGTCATATGGCAGTTCTAGTTCCAGTTTTTTAAGGAATCTCCACACTGTTCTCCATAGTGGCTGTACTAGTTTGCATTCCCAGCAACAGTGTAAGAGGGTTCCCTTTTCTCCACATCCTCTCCAGCATTTATTGCTTGTAGACTTTTGGATCACAGCCATTCTGACTGGCATGAGATGGTACCTCACTGTGGTTTTGATTTGCATTTCTCTGATAATGAGTGGTGTTGAGCATCTTTTCATGTGTTTGTTAGCCATCTGTATGCCTTCTTTGGAGAAATGTCTGTTTAGTTCTTTGGACCATTTTTTGATTGGGTAGTTTATTTTTCTGGAATTAAGCTGCAGGAGTTGCTTGTATATTTTTGAGATTAATTCTTTGTCAGTTGCTTCATTTGCTAGAACACCCACTTTTAAAAAGTGAGTAGCATTTAAACATTTTCCCATTTTCCCCTGTTGGACTAATAGAATTTCATTTCCGGAGAAAGAACAAGATGATAGTGGTAAATCTTGGTTTGATATACATAGAGCTAAGTTGAAAAACATATTCACATCTATTTGGAAATTAAGCATATACATTTGAGATTGTGGCTAGATTTGTCTTTGCCCGCTAATTACACAAAGACATGCACAGGCCCCCGTTCTCTCCTCTACAGATCTGGTCCAATATCTTTCGGTGGCCCTTCAGCAGCTGTGATGCTCTTCTTTAACTCCTGTGAGACCACACTGACTCCTGGCACTCAGTCTTTTCTTGCTTGCTTGCTAAGTCACTTCAGTCGTGTCCGACTCTGTGTGACCCCATAGATGGCAGCCCATCAGGCTCCCCAATCCCTGGGATTCTCCAGGCAAGAACACTGGAGTGGGTTGCCATTTCCTTCTTCAATGCATGAAAGTGAAATCGCTTAGTTGTGTCCGACTCTTGGCGACCCCATGGACTGCAGCCCACCAGGCTCCTCCGTCCGTGGGATTTTTCAGGCAAGAGTAGTGGAGTGGGGTACCATCGCCTTCTCCACAGTCTTTTCTAGGTGCCAAGAATCATATCGGTTCTAGGCATCATTGTCAAATTCTTGTCTATGGTGTCTAGAATTTCTTTAGCATTCATTGTTCTAAGAACTGGCAAATCTGGAATTCCCTACTGTGGTAGTTGCTAGGATGCTGTGCTTCCACTGCAGGGGGCACAGGTTCAGCTCCTGGTTGGAGAACATCCCACATGGTGTGCCAAAAAAATGAAAAGGCGTATCTGCTGTAATCTGGTGTTCTGTCATATTTCACATGTTCCACATTTTCCTAAATTTCCTTAAACACCCAAAGGATAATATATTTGAACTCCACTTTTGAAGCAAGATGCCTTCTGATGCTTTTCTCACAACTGTCTCTTACCACGAGCTGTCCTGCCCTTTCGCCCTTTAGTTTGGAGAATAGTCCCCTTTCTAAGTAAGAAAGAAAGAAAGAGAAACAGAGTGGTTGGGCTTTCTATTAATGACCTTCACCACTTTACCAACTGTGGGCCTATCCGGTTCCTGTTTTCTGTGTCTAAACATCCTCAGTATCTCAGGTATCAGCATGTCAGTCTGGGTTTTGCCTCCCTGACGCTTTACCTACAGGCTCCCTTACATTTTGTGTCTGCCATGCATCTATGATGCTTCTACGTGAGCTCATCAGAGAGCTCTCTGGGTGCTGGACAACAGTGTGGTGGTCAAAGTACAGATTGTAGAGGCAAGCTAAGTAAGTTCAAATTCTGGTCCACCACTTTCGTAATTAATAGCTGTGTGTCCTTGATAATTAATAGTTGTGTGTACTCTTAAAAGTCTAATATTTTAGACTCTCCATGTCTAAAATATTTCAATACCATGACAGTGTCTTCCAAATAAAATCCCAACTGATCTTTGTTCCTATCTCCAGTTTCATAGTTTGTTGCTTCCCTACAGTGAACTTCATGTTCCAGCCCTTTGGAATAAGTGAATTACTCTGAACTCACCATATTTTCTTCCATAGTCTTTTCTCCTCCCCTCCCCTTTCCTTCTTGGTTTCTCCTCCTAAAAGGCCCTTCTGTCTGGCTAATTACTATGTAATCATTTAAGCCTCAGATCAGCTGCTGCATTCTCCAGAAAGCCTTCTCTTGATATTTACATTCTCCTTTAAAATGTGTTCTTTATATATTCCCATAGTACGCTGTGTTTACCCCATAGGTGCCGAATCACAGGATGGTATAATTCTTTCATGCCCATCTTTGCCATGACTTACAAATCCCCTGCAGGCTGAGGGTGGGTCGTGTTTATTCATGTCCTCAGGGCCCTAGCCCAGAGCCAGTACTGTTATTTGTTAAACCAAGTTGATCCATAAATATTTACTGAATGAATGAATATCTTCCCTGATGGCCTCATGAGAGAGCGCTTCACTGATCTAGTAAATTAAACAAGATAAACTTTCCATTTAGCCAATAGAAATTAACTATTGGATAAATTCAATAGAACACATGATTTATGAATCCTTGTCTAAACCTGTAACCATGTGACGCTCCAGCTAACTGACTGTGCCTTATTGTCTTCTCAATAGGGGAGGCCTACTGGAGAAGATGGACGCAAGGCAAAGCAGTTGGCAAAGCCGAAACACGACAGAACAGTCAGAGGTCAAAGGTAAAAACAGGGGGAAGCCAAATTCACTTTTGTGACTACGACACTTCCAGCCCTTCCTTATTCTCTGCAATTCAAACAATCCATCACACACAAGAAACACAAGAATTCCCCTAATATGGACAGTGAATCCCTAAATTTTTGCATTTGTGGTGTTCATCTAAGATTTGCTTTATTTAAACCTGAAGACACATGAATAACATCCCCTCTGCACATCCTACCACAGTATGCTTTCAAACATGCTTTGAACTTGAGCCATTCTGATATTTCAAGTTTGTTAAAATGTCTGGGGGAGAAATGGATACACGTGTATGTATACACGTGTTCACCTGAAACTGTCTCATTATTAATGCGCTCTAACCAATAGAAAATAAGAAGTTAAAAAATAAATAAAATGTCATTATACTTCTTTTATTAGGTAAGGAAGTCAACTTAAATAAGAGAGACAAAGGACCTTCTAATCCAGAAATTAAGAACACATGTCTAAGAATCACCAAAAAGGATTTTTTAAGAAGGGAATTAAAGCACTACAGATGAATGACAGGTAAAAATCTGTCATATGAGGAAGTGGGAATCACAGACGCACAGATTCATCACGTACAATGAGGGGCGCTGAAAGCATGAGAAATACAGGATTTGAGAAGAAAAAAGAGAAACAGAGTAAAATGGTTTTAGTTTGATGAAAAGAAATGAGGCTCCAAGATTAACAGCCCAGCTCAGACACCGGCTAAGCAGAATTCACACTTTTTTGCTTCAGCTTTTCTACCTATAAAATGGGAATAAAGATGGTAGCTTTCTAATTAGCTCAGGATGCATCTGTGCAGATGAACCAAGGGATGACTACGGTATAAGCTACAAATGGAGACTGCGAGGGAGGTTTTGCTGGGGACACATTAGAAGTCAAAGAGAAAGGAAGAAAATTTTAAATGGACAGAATAACTCAGAGCTTCTTTGGTACCCATGGCCTACTCACTTCAATGAAGACAGGAGGGATGCCCAAGGAAGCTCAGAAAGTGATGTAAACTCACTGAGATGAGCAGGCCTGACCAAACTCCCATCCCACCCCACCCCCGCCCCACCCAGGCTGAGTAACACTACAGAGGAAGAGGGGGCAGGGAGCCAGCTGAACACTCTATGATGAACTGTCTCCTTAGAACTGCCTGAGGCACTCCTCTCTGCCTCTGCAAGTTACATCTTTCACTGGGAAATTCAGCACTTCAAGGAGGCAATAACTCCTTTTAAAAAAAAGTTTGTTTTCAATTAGGTTGTGCAAACATCCTGCCCTAAGAAAGTGTGCTCCTTTTCCTTCCTTCCTTCCTTCTTCCCTCCCTCCCCCTTCCTTCATCTCCCTCCTTTCTCTATCTTACAACAATTAAAGAAAACAATCTTCCATAAAATTTTATAGATATTCATGATTTACACGAGTCCCGATACGAGCTGGGAATAATTTAAAAAAAAAATCCACAACTGAAGACCCGTTAGTCCTCTAAAACAATAAAGAGAAACCAATCTTTTACTAGTCAAGTCTTGCACATTAACCCTGACTATCAAGTTTCTCCACCAGCCAAGGTCCTCTAAACCTTATCTCCCCTGCAGAATTAAAAAGCCAGGCCTGGGCCTCGGAAGCACATTACTGCATTTCATTTCTCTGGGGCTTATAACCACTTATAAGCTCACAAAGGACTGCACAGTTAAAGCCTAGGTTCTCTTTTCAGCCTTAAACGAGCTGCTCCACAGGTTGTTTTTAAGAAAGATGAGTCTGGAGAAGGCCATTTAGAAACTGGAGTCTTCCTTCTGGTGGCTGTTGTTGGCTCTGTGGCTGACTATCTTGAACCAGTGAAGTGTGGACTGATAAAAGTAAGTTTAAAGCCTGAGAGAAAAAAGTTTGTTTCTTCAACTTAGCTGGCTTTCTCTTTCTAATATAGAAAGTTAGTATCAGGGAGACTGTATTGTATTCTGAAATAAAGAACTAGATTAGGAACCAGAAGACCTGAGTCCTATGATTGGTTCTTTTACTGCCTTTTTTCTAAGAGTTTTGAATTTATTTTCTTCCTCAGAGATTTATATATTGCCAATTTCTCTAACAACGTGTTCTTTCTCATATATTCTCTTATATTAGAGTTGCAGATTTTAATTAAAAAGATTTCACAGGGGCATACATACATAATAAAAACAATCTCATAAAATATATAAGACAGGTTGCTATTTCTAAACTTATTCTTAACATTCATCCCTTCAAGTCGAGCTCCCCCTTTCTTCCTTTCTCCGTAATCTTCAATATTTCCTAGGTGACTGTGCACAACCCTCTGCATAATTTAACCACGTATCTGCATTCCTGTCTTATGTAGCTAACGGCCTCACTAAGCTCTAAGACCGCAGATCAACTAGACCCCTGATCTTCTGTTCACCACTGAACACCCTCCCCCTGGGCACAGAGCAGGCTATTGACTGAAGGGATGGAAGGGTTGGCGTCAATTTCATCCTCCTTTTTCCCTCCATGGGAGTTCTCATCTCTTTCATTTTTTTTTTTTGATACTTTAATATCACAAATTTCTTTCTAATAATTTAAGTATAAAAATCAGTCTTTCCCCCAAATCCTTGACACCAGTTATCCCAGTTTGGTGCCCATGGCCTCTATTATTTGTCACTTCCTTTAAATTCCTTACTTGTCAGAAACGCTTCTGATTGCTGGCATTTCTTTTGCCCCTGGACTGTCTGTAGTCTAAAGAGACATCCCTAAGAGTTCAAATTTCTGTGTTCCACATGGAACACACTTTGTTGTTTATTATATCACTACAGTACTTAGGGGAGGCTGATGATCTTCTTGGAGGTCAGTTAACATTTACTAAACAGTTAAGAGTATCACTACAGTACTTAGGGAGGCTGATGATCTTCCTGGAGGTCAGTCAGCATTTACTAAACAGTTAAGAGTATCACTACAGTACTTAGGGGAGGCTGATGATGTTCCTGGAGGTCAGTTAGCATTTAATAAACAGTTAAGAGTATCACTACAGTACTTAGGGGAGGCTGATGATCTTCCTGGAGGTCAGTTAGCATTTACTAAACAGGTAAGAGTATGCGCTAAGGGGCTTCCCTGGTGGTTCAGTGGTAAAGAATCCTCCCAGAATGCAGGAGATGCAGGTTTGATCCCTGGGTTGAGAAGATCCCCTTGGAGAAGGAAATGGCAATCCACTCCAGTATTCTTGCCTGGAGAATCCCATGGACTGAGGAGTCTGGTGGGTTATAGTCCATGGGGTTGCGAAGAGTTGGACACAACTTAATGACTAAACCACCCCCACATGCTCTAAACCTGAAAGACATTCATAAATTTGCTTTTTCAAAAATAAATTCCTGAGCCCTTTAAATACTGCAGACCCCACCCTCCTAAAAGGGAGCCCCATGACAACCTGTTGGGGATATTTGATGCTGGGGAGTCAGATGAGGCATACGGGCAGGGAGTGATTATCTGGGGCCCATGTGATTAAGTGGAGGAACCAGGGGAAGTGGCCTCAGGCTGTCCTGCTCGCCCCTTGTGGAACCATCTTCTTATTTGTATGATGACTGCCACCTTCTCATTGCAAAGCCATCCCTACATGTACCGCGTGTGAAAACATATTGAAAGCCTCTTTGGATCACAATACATCTGTTCTAAGAGGCTGAATGAGAGATGCCAGGGGAACATTAACTCACAATTTCCTAACTCGAGTGCAATTAAAATCTCAGCCACAGTACAGAATTAATGTAGTCCTTTGCATTTTAAATACATATTTTAATTAAATGACACCCATCTGTAGAATATGAGACTGCATTTTTATTGAGGATTTCAAATGATATAATCTGTTCCTATGAAGCGTAAATGGCTTGGTTCATGTTTCCAGAAACCTCTGAAGAATTATATAGATCTGGCAGAAGCACATGTGGTGACACTCAATTTTGCTGAAATTTAAATCTGTTTAACTTGCATGATAAGTGCTGTTTGTGTGATAAGACTTAGATTATGTGTAAATGTGACAGAAAATAAGAGCACAGCTCTTTCAACCTCTTGGGCCTCTTCTCTGCAGGGTCTGTCAGAGGAAACACAGGGTTGAGGGCGGGCATCTGTGACCTGGCTAGAGCTACGTAGTCATGGTGATCATCCTTTAACTCATTTAACCTAATGAGAAGCTTCGTCTAAGGTAAAAGATAATGTTAATGAGCCTCTAACCACTTCCTTATGGACAGGAGAGCTACCTGGGAGCTGTACAATTATTTGTGACAGAAGTGATTTGAGATAGGTGTAAAGTTCCTCAGAAAACTGAACTACACCAACAAGAAGTAGACAGCAAATGTGCCCTTTGCTCTCTAGAGTATCTTTGTCTCAGGTCCTTTTTTTCCCACCTATATTTCCACATTAAGTACACTCTTCAAGAAGAGGAAGCCTTAGGGAGGCAGGAGGTAACTTGGGTTCTAGCCCCATGTTGATGTGAGACCTCGCGAGAGTCAGCCAGTTGGCACTCAGTTTTCTTGTTCATCTGCAAGAAGACAAAGTGGTGTTGGGATGGACAGTGTGGGCATTAGAGTCTGATGGCACAGATTTAAACCCTGCCTCGATCGCTCTCTGTGACCTCCCTCAGCCCCAACTCTGTCCTGTAAGAAATGAGGGTAACACCACGTCCCTCATAGGTTGTTGTAAGGATGAGTTAGCACGGTGGAGATCTGAGACCAGGGCCTGCCTCACTCTTGGTTGGTGTTCAATAAATGTCAGCTACAACCGCAAGCGAAATGTCAGCATTCGCTCTTGGGAAATCTGGGAATCACACTGTCCTAGGTTCCAAGCCTGGCTTTGCCTCTTGCTACTTGATGCTTGTAGAGAAGGTATTCAGTCTTTGAACTTTATTTTTATCCTTTGAAAACTAGAGACAATAATGCTTACTGTATTAGCTTCCTATTGCTACCATGACAAAGGACTACGAATGCAGCAGCTTAAAGAACACAGACCGCTTATCTTACACTTTCAGAGACTAGAAATCTGACATAAGGCTCAAAGGGCCAAAATTGAGGTGTCAGAGGCTTCTAGAGGCTGTCCGCATTCCTTGGCTTGTAGCCCCCTTACTCCATCTTTAAAGCCAGCAACAGAGGGTTTACTCTCTCACTGTATCACTCTGGCCTACTCATCTGTCTCCCTTTTCCACTTTTAAGGACCCTGTAATTACATTGGGCTCACCTGGATTATCCAGGATAATTTCCCCACCTTAAGGTGAGCTGACAAGCAATTGCCCATCTGCAATCTTAATTCCCCTTTGCTGAACATCTTCACAGCTTTTGGGGATTAAGATGCTGACACTTTTAGGGGAGTGATATTCTGCCTACTACACTTAGCCTCACAGCATTATGAAAGTTAGAAATAATACTCTATAATTCCCAGTACAGTGTCTTGCACATGATAAAACTCTCGATAAATAGCAGCGTTCCCATTATTGGAGCTGACTGGTAATTAAGGTCCTGTCAATCTTGGAAGTTCTGTAATCTTGTTATAATGTAGGTAAATGTTTTGCTAACAGTTTTATGTTTTGATCATAAAGCAATAGGCTCCAAGTTCTGATCTATAAACACTTGTCTGTTAACAGTCAGAATATTATTACAGCAAAGTATCTGGCTCTCCAGATAAATCTGTTGGTAGCAAATTGAGGTAAGTAAAGTCTTCTAGGATGATTATCATACTATATAGGGATTTGCCTCAAAAACTCTGTCAGACAGCTTGTGGAAACATCTTAACAACAGTGAATTATTTATAATATTACTTACGGGGGTATAATATTATATCTCTAAATATTAAACAGACTTGAATTACTTTGCCAATTTTTCTCTTGTGAATTTATTTATACATGCGTGCACATATAACTTAAGGACTTAAAATTTTTCACTGTATCTTAAAAAAAAATCAAGTCAAATGATCAGGGTTCTACTATTTCTCATAGAATTATTTCTGATGAGCAGAAACTAGTTCTATCTAGCCTATGTTAGGCATCGTATTAATTTTAGCTATCTAATAGTCCTTCAGATCAGATCATATCAGATCAGTCGCTCAGTCGTGTCCGACTCTTTGTGACCCCATGAATCGCAGCACACCAGGCCTCCCTGTCCATCACCAACTCCCGGAGTTCACTCAGACTCACATCCATCGAGTCAGTGATGCCATCCAGCCATCTCATCCTCTGTCGTCCCCTTCTCCTCCTGCCCCCAATCCCTCCCAGCATCAGAGTCTTTTCCAATGAGTCAACTCTTCGCATGAGGTGGCCAAAGTACTGGAGTTTCAGCTTCAGCATCATTCCTTCCAAAGAAATCCCAGGGCTGATCTCCTTCAGAATGGACAGGCTGGATCTCCTTGCAGTCCAAGGGACTCTCGAGAGTCTTCTCTAACACTACAGTTCAAAAGCATCAATTCTTTGGCACTCAGCCTTCTTCACAGTCCAACTCTCACATCCATACATGACCACAGGAAAAACCATAATAGTCCTTATGAAACCAGAAAACATCATGGTCAAGATGGTGCATCCACGAGCAAGGCAGAATGTAGAAGCAGCCTCCTGGGGAACTTATTACATGCTAGATAGAAGAGCTTTTATTATCTAATCCAAATCCAAGCAAATACATTCTTCTGGGAAGAGCTGGGTTTGGTGGAGCGTACTTGGAACAAGGGCAGATTCCATAGTTAACCTAGCCATAAATTTCACAGGAGAAATGGTGAAAGCCCAGATTTCAAGGGACATTTGGAAGGTTCCCTTTTCTCTAGTTTTTGGATCCCAGGAAAATGAACTGAAACTTTGTGGACAATAGGCTCTTCTTTGATTGGGTCTACCTAACAAGTTCATATAATAGTGTAAATTATTCATCAGAATTGATTAAAACTTAAAAATGAGGACCTAGCAAGGACTTTTGCTACTGTAATAATTTTTCGTTCACTTTTTATTTTAATCAAATCTAGGTATGCACATAGATTAAAGAGCCAGGTAGGTTTTATAAGCTTTTTCATCTTAGTCAATTTCCTTAGTGCTTATCCCTGTATAAAGAACTTGTCTATTTAGCTACTTTCTTAACTTTTAATGTTCAGGTGTTTGTTGCCCTCCCACTAAGAAAGATGGGGATTTAACTTCCTGCACATATGCGTATCTCTTCCCACTACTGTCTCATAACTGTGGCTAGATCAGTATTTCATGTTACTGTTGTTTTGTTCAGTTGCCCAGTTGGGTCTGACTGTGATCCCATGGACTGCAGCACTCCAGGCCTGCCTATCCCTCACCAACTCCTGAAGTTTGCCCAAGTTCATGTCCATTGCATTGGTGATGCCACCCAGTCATCTCATCTTCCGACACCCTCTTCTCCTTCTGCCCTCAATCTTTCCCAGCATCAGAGACTTTTCCAATGAGTTGGCTGTGAGCATCAGATGACCAAAATACTGGAGCTTTAGCTTTGGCCATCAGACCTTATAACGAGCATTCAGGGTTGATTTCCCTTAAAACTGACTGGTTTGATCTCCTTGCTGTCCAAGCGACTTTCAGGAGTCTTCTCCAGCACCACAGTTTGAAGGCATCAGTTCTTTTGCACTCTGCCTTCTGTACAGTCCAGCTCTCACAACCATACGTGACCACTGGGAAGACCATAGCCTTGACTGTACGGACCTTTGTTGGTAGAGTAATGTCTCTGCTTTTCAGCACAATGTCTAGGTTTGTCATAGCTTTCCTGCCAAGCAGCAACTGGCTTCTGATTTCATGGCTGCAGTCACCATCTGCAGTGATTTTAGAGCCCCAAAAAAGGAACTGTGCCACTACTTCCACTTTTTCCGCTTCTATCTGCCATGAAGTAATGGGGCTGGACACCATGATCTCAGGTCTTTTAATATTTAGTTTCAAGCCAGCTCTTTTACTCTCTAAACGCTACTGCCATCTAGGGCCATGCAGTAGGCCACGTTTTCCCCTTGCACAATAGGTGTGTTTTCTCTGGCGCTAATAACAATCTTGTTATTTGTTTGCTTAGTCTTTTTGTACTTAAGAGATTGTTGAGCCTCAAATACTTCTCTCTCAATACATCAAAACATATTGGGTTTCCTATCAACATCACCTACTTGAACAAATCTCTCCTGCAACCTTCTGAACCGTTCCTCTGGGGGCGAGTTACTCTCTATGCCTGTTGCCATCTTGGCACCTCCTGCCATGATCATTTTTGGGCTCTTTCTCTGTGCTGGAATCCTTGCGTACTATGACTTTCTATTTTTCAGGTAAACTCTTTTGTACTATGACTTTCTATTTTTCAGGTAAACTCTTTTAGTTTGGTAGATTCTGAGGAAGGCGGCGTGGAAAGTACGTTTTTTTGAGACTACGTGTGTCTGAAAAGGTTTTCTTTTTCCCTCACACTGAACTGGTAGTGTGACTAAGTATATAATTCTTGGTTGGACATAATTTTTCTCAAAATCTAAAGGTATTTTTCTATTGTGTTCTAGCTTCTGGTGTTACCTTTGAGGAGTAATTTTCTGCTTCTTGATTCTCTAAAACCTCTCCTGTGCCCCTCTGCCCCAGACAGTTTAGCACTTTCTCTGTATTCTGAGGGCTCTGCAATTTTGCAGTGATCGACTTGGTGGGAATCTATTTTCATCCACTATGCTGGGCACTCTGGGTCTGTACAACTTGCAAATTCATGTTGATCCAGCAATCTGCCTCCTGAGCATATAACCAGACAAAACTCTAATTTGAAAAGATACATGCAACCCTGTGTTCATAGTACTATCCACAATAGCCAAGACATGGAAATAACCTAAATGTCGACCAACAGATGAATAAATAAAGAAGATGTGGTATGTATATACAGGGGAATTCTACTCAGTCATTAAAAAGATGATATGATGTCATTTGCAGGAACATGGATAAGCCTAGAGATTATTACACTAAGTGAAGTAAGTCAGAAAGAGAAATACAAATATCTGATATCCCTTACACATGGAATCTAAAATATGACAGAAATGAACTATGAAGCAGAATCCCAGACATAGAGAACAGATGTGTGGTTGCCAAGGGGCAGAAACTGTAGGGGAAGGATGAACTGGGAGTCTGGGATCAGCAGATGCAAACTATTATATATTGAATGGATATACAACAAGGTCCTATTGTATAGAACAGGGAACTATGCTCAAAATCTCATGATAAAGCATAATGGAAAAGAATATTATAAAAAAAAGAAAGTGTATGTGTATTTATAACTGACTCATTTGAAAAGACCCTGATGCTGGGAGAGACTGAGGGCGGGAGAAGGGTACGACAAAGGATGAGATGGTTGGATGGCATCACCAACTCAATGGACGTGAGGTTGGGTAAACTCCGGGAGTTTGTCATGGACAGGGAGGCCTGGTGTGCTGTGGTTCATGGGGTTGCAAAGAGTTGGACACGACTGAGTGACTGAACTGAACTGATAACTGAATCACTTTGCTGTACAGCAGAAATTAACACAACATTGTATATCAACTATACCTCAATTAGAAGGAAAATTCTTAATCTAAACCCCAGAATGGCTTGAACTCCTTTAGATCCTTACAAGAAAAATCCTACTTTGGACCTGGTTATACTTTGCCATCAGAATTTTACTGAATACTACAGAATATAGTTAATACAATTTCCTAGGTGGTGCTAGTGGTAAAGAACTCATCTGCCAATGCAGGAGACATAGAGACTCAGATTCGATCTCTGGGTTGGGAAGATCCCCAGAGAAGGAAATGGCAACCCACTCCAGTATTTCTAGCCTGGAGAATCCCATGGAGAGAGGAGCCTGGGGGGCTACAGTCCATAGGGTCCCAAAGAGTAGGACATGACTGAGCAACTTAGCATGCACGCACAGAATATAGTTAATAAAATTTTAGTATGTTAAAGTTATGGCAGATGTTTTAAATTAATGCATATTTATTTATTTAAAAAATTTCACTCTTTCTGGTATTACTGAAGTGTCAGTATCTCATTCACCTTCCTAGGGATATTCAGGGCTACTAAGATATTTAATCATCTTTAGTTTTTATGTTTTTTGGGGGGGCTTCCCTGGTGACTCAGATGGTAAAAAGTCTGCCTGCAATACAGGAGACCTGGGTTTGATCCCTGGGTTGGGAAGATCCCCTGGAGAAGGAAACGGCAATGTGCTCTGGAAAATCCCATGGGCTGAGAAGCCTGGCAGGCTATAGTCCATGGGGTCGCAAAGAGGTGGACACAATTATGCGACTTCACTTTCACTTTTCATTTTTTTAAAAAATAAAACAATGTGTAAGATATCTAACTGAAAAAAGTCCATATGAATAATCAACTCAATGAGACATGTTCAAGTTAATCCCTAATTAACAAGAGAGGCAGCTGAACACAGAACCCTTTGATGCCTCTAAAAGGCTCAGAGCTTCAGAACTCCTATGGCCCTGTGCTGGACGGACTGTCATTTTGTTACAGTTTTTATTAAAATTGCACAGCTCCTTCATTTTCATACCTCCTGATTTAAAAGTACAAGTTTACAGAGAAAGTCATTTAATGAGAGTGGAGATTTAATTTAAATTTCACTCACTGTGGCTCTGAATAAACATACCCTGTGCCAGAGTTCAAGGGCCACATGGATCTTGGAAGGCTGTTAAACTTAAGTGCTCAACGTCGAATTTCAAATGCAATGCACCAAAGATTCCTTGATGGTGAAATTAAATGATCAAGTAGACAAGTAGGCCCGGTTATCAGCAGGAAGGATAGGAGAAGGGGAAAAACTAGAGGCAGACTCGGGCATTTCACACTAAGTTCCATCATGGGGAACCATGGACAGTACAATGAGAGAGTCAGAAATGAAATACTCTTAAAGGGATGGCTAAGAATGAGGAAATGAGTTTAAAGGGAGAAGAAACAGAAGGAAAAACAACTGCCATTTATTGAAAGATCACTGTATGGTAGGCACTAGATCAAGTGTCATGCATAAAGTAGTTGACCTGATCCTCAAAAGCAGGGGTGAGGCAGGGGTTCCCAACCTCCAGGATCTAATGCCTGGTGATCTGAGGTGGACCTGATGTAATAACAATAGAAATAAAGTGCACAATAAATGTAATGCACCTGAATCATCCTGAAACCATCCCCTCCCTCCTTGGTCCGTGGAAAAATGGTCTTCCACAAAACCATCCCCTGGTGCTAAGGTAGTGGGAACTGCTACTGCGAGGGATTTAGAACATAGACAACGCCATCGATGATGTTAAAAGTGCCCTGTCCAAGCTCAAGGCCATGGCCATGTTTCTCTGTTATGTTGGTGCCGAGAAGAGAAATAAGGCTGGACTGTAACATTAGATGTCGGTCTTGCCTCCATATTCCATGGTAGGGCTGGGTCCGGGGGGAGAGAGAGCCTGGGCATGGTGTGGAAGAAACCCATCTCTGTCCGCTTATTTGGGGAAACAGGAGGTGGTGGGAGGAGTTTCCGGCCACTGGTGGCGCTTGTGACAGCCATCTGTCTGTCAGTGACCCCTGCTCTGCTTCCCGGAGCGAGGCAGACCCAGCAGCATATGCAGAACTCTGGTGTGGGGGCGTTTCTCTACCACACTTCCAAGATTCCTGTGAAAAGCCCAAAGGCTGTTGGCTTGAGCAAATGCGTTAATTGGGCTTGCGGTACCTTTACACACATAATAACGCTGGTGGATTTTTCATCACATTTCCCTCTCTCAGAAGCGGACGTGATAAAAGTTCGGAACATCTCTCTCTGGGTAAAGTTTGAGCAAATATATATATATATATATATATATTTTATATAAAGCCGATCCAAAGGGTGGCCTTTATAATCAGTGTATGAGAAAAGACTCTGATGTTATTTCTGTTTTCATACTTATAATCATAATGCGTAAGTCTTAAAATTAATATTTCTGGGAGAGTTTCTCTCTACACAATCTTTCTCAGTATTCTGACACCACTATTTGAAGACTGTAGGAGAAAAGGTCAAAAATCTTGTCATCATTTCTTGAGTGAAGTTTTATATTTTCCTAAAAATTGTATAAGAGAAACCCTTGGAGGAAATGGACAGGTCCTCAGTGGGCTCAAGAAAAGAGTTTCCAATAAAGTAAGAACATATGTGTCCACTTTATTCTGGTCTTTTGTTCAGGACGCCTTGCCTAAATCTCCCAGAGATTTCCCATTATAAGGAGAAGAGGCCTGATCTTAATTTGAAAATAGAACTATTTCAGGAAAGTGGGCAAGATAAAAACCTGGGATAAAATGTAAACACCTAAGAGTATGTACTGTGGATCAGGTCCAAAGCTTAGGTAAAGAAAACACATTAAAAAAAAAAATCATTCACTTGGAACCACTGAAGTTTTTCAGATTTAAAATGTTAAGATGCTCAATAATGAGCTATACATAGAAAGAGATATTGTTTGAACTGGCATTCTCCCCCAGGTGTTAGGCTAATGACTTTATCATTTTCCTTTCAGTAAGTTTCTCATATAAAGACAATCTTTATATACAGAGACCCACTTACACAGCTTATCACCTCCTTTCCTGAGGTTCAGTAATACAGTAATTCTGATAATACCTTGTCTTCGAGCAACATCAGATTTCCTAATACCTCATCTTTGCCATGCACTGTGTGTTTTAGAAGAATGAGGCTCTAAAGAGCCACAGAATACACAAATATTGGAAAATAAAAAGAACCACAAAGAAAAGAGGAAACCCCCCACTGCAATTAAAATGCAATAGCCTTCTACTGCGTGTCCCAATGCTAGTTAATACAGACATTTCCCATAACTTTAATCTTTAAGTGGTGATTGTTGGGGGGAAAAAAAAAGAAGAAATCAAGTTTTGAGTTTCTTAAAAGACAAGAGGGAAGAAAATGACTTGTCATATCTGACTGGTTCGGAAATATAAAATCCAATTCTGAAGAAGGAGAGATAAGAAAAGTCCTGTGGAAGTGCCATCAGCTTAGCAAACACTAAATAATGAACAATGCAGAGACTGTCCAGCATGATAAAATACTCTATTAGAGGGACTGCTTTTAAATGAGTGATAATTGTGGCACTTCCCCAGTGAAAGGTTATTGAATTTTTATCTGTAGCAGGAAGCTTTTGACAGACTTGCTGAAAAGTCACCTACAAATAGCACCTTCTTTAGATGAATTTGACCAAAGGGGTTTTCCAGTGTGTAACATCTTTCTGACATTTACAGGATTTTTGTTTCCTTGAAGAATCAGATCAGATATTCTTGGTTTCTAGAAAAACACTTGGGTTTTTCATCAGTCTTATAGAAAAGTCCTCCATATTCTTCCTTTCATAAAAATTGGATTATGTTAGTTAAGAACTCCAGTCAAATCCACCTAGGATTCAAGGACCAGACCTTAAAGATGTTAGTACACAACATTAACTGCTCTTCATAAACAACACTGTGCCTTGGAGACCTACACTTGATACGTTCCTGTACCTCATATGAAGGAGGAGGGAGGTCTTTTATGTTTTTATTGTAGAGTTTATGAGTGGATATAAATTACAATATTAAATTTAGGATAATAAAGTAAAAGAGAAAAGTGACAGTCGTCAGTCATGTCCGACTCTTGCAACCCCATGTACTATACAGTCCATGCAGTTCTCCAGAGAACCTTTCCCTAAATACATGCCTGAAAAATCTGGTTGCAAAATAGATCTCTGGCAGGGACGTGGTAGTTTTAGTTTTTTTATAGCAGGTGAAGGTCAAGACCACTCCTTTTAAAGTGTATTCAGGGACTTCCCTGGCTGTCCAGTGGTTAAGACTCTGTGCTTCCAAATGCAAGGGACATGGATTCAGTCCCTGGTCAGAGAGCTAAGATCCCACATGCTACATGGTGTGGTCAAAATAAATAAAGTACATCCAGTGCCATTCATAGATGCATTTAGGGACACGGCCGGGCACTCATCTGACTGCTGTGATTTGGGGAGACAGCTAAAGAACAGCATTAACCACGAGGGGGAACAGAAGTGCGCTGGTTTCGTGCTCCGAGGCACACTAGCAACAGGCGATTGTGGTGTTTTTCCCAACACTGTGGTCTGCACTCCGAGAAAAGTCAGGTTTGGCCTAACTTCATCGTCTCACTCTGACCTTGGGCCCAAACTTCTGTTTCATGTTCATGTTTTGTAAACGGAGAGAATAAAGGCTGTTAACTCCAGCTTGAGGCAGGGATAAAGGATTAAGAATTAATGATTATAAAGGCCCTTGAAAAAGTATGAAACAATCTACATGTTGAGTGCCATTACTGTCCTTGCAGCGTCCTCTGGGACCGTCACAGGCACACACGTGTGCACGTATTGCCCCTCTCCTGGGGGCCGGCAGATTGCAAACGGCCTTTGTGCACTACTGATTAATAAGCAAGCTGTCTGAAAAGCCAGATCCAGTTTACACGTAGAACATTTTTCTAAATCCAATCCTACAAAGTGAGGGAGATTTCTTCCATTCAATCCAAGCTAACCCTTTAGCCTCTTTCCATTTCCCCATCAGGATTTGTCGTTCCTGGTCCCCTGCATTTGTCATACACCCATGCTGAGTCTCAAGGGTGAAGAAATGAAAAGACATACTCTTTTTCTGGCGAGGAGTTCATGAAGTCATGGCTTCATGTTGGTTAGGGACCTTATCTCACGTTCTAAAGCACTCAGTGATCTGAGGGCTTTTCCAGATAAAAGCTTGGGTTTAATAGCATCATCAGAGCCTTCAGGTACAATCTTTAACTTGATTCTCACTCACTTGAAGGGTTTTTTTATTTCCCTGTTTGGCAGCCAAATCAGTCCCCTGCAATTTCTCATTCAAGTCCTGCTGCCCAAGTAGCCACTGCTCCTCATTTCCACTCAAGGTGTCAATCTGGGTAATCTCACATTTCCATGCTCTCCTCAGTCTGGTTCTATTTCAGCATGTCATTTTAAAGCCCTTTCTTGCTTTCCACTTTCTTTTGCCTTCCCTTTTCCCCAGAGATTTTCATTCCTATTTCTACTTCCAGATTCCATTTTAGAGTTTTGTTGAAGATTCAATCATTCAGCTGGAAGCTCCCAGCCACCACACTTAAGCCAATCCATGATATTACCATATTTTCATCAAATATTTCCCTCTTGGATACAAATTTCAGCCTTTTCAAAGAAACAGCCATGTAACAAACTCCAAAATTATTTGGAATGCTCACAGCACTAGCCCTCTGTAGTTTCACAATCGATAACCACCTCCTTGCTGAGGGAGGTAGGAGGCTGTTTTCTCATCAGTACTCAGCCTGGGACAGTGGACTCTACAGATGACCAGCTAATTGACAGGAGGGAACTGTAGTTGATTCTGACATGGTTTCCAATAGCATTGGAACCCTCTCTTCATAGTTTCGGAGAACACAAAGGACAGGTGTTAACAGGGTTTTAAAAGTACCCATAAAACTTGAAATACAGAGAAGTCTGAAGGGGTAGGAAAAAGTGAAGACCCTGTACTTGGGGGGCAGTACAATGAGTGAGCGCCCCAGTGATAGGATTGACAGCCGTAACCCCAAGAAGCCCGTGCTGAGTTCCCATGGAGTGTTACATACTAGGAACTCCAAGTTTATCCTCTCATGTAGTGCTTACACCAACCCAGCGAGGATCCAGCATCGTATCTACTTTACAAGGAGACCAATTTAGTTCAGAAAGGCTAAATAATTTCCCTTTGGTGATACAATAACTTGCCTCATTTGTCCCCAGGTGCGCTTGACTTCAAAGTCAAGTATGTACTATATACACGCCTGTTAGATTAGGGCAGAGAAGGCACTGGCACCCACTCCACTACTCTTGCCTGGAGAATCCCATGGACGGAGGAGCCTGATAGGCTGCAGTCCATGGGGTTGCTAAGAGTTGGACACGACTGAGCGACTTCACTTTCACTTTTCACTTTCATGCACTGGAAAAGGAAATGGCAACCCACTCCAGTGTTCTTGCCTGGAAAATCCCAGGGACGGGGGAGCCTGGTGGGCTGCCGTCTATGGGGTCGCGCACAGAGTCAGACACGACTGAAGTGACTTAGCAGCAGCAGCAGCAGCAGACTAAGGGAGAGAGTCTGTGAATTAAAAGAGAGAGTAAGAGGGAAGCAAACAACCACTATCTAGGAGCCATGTGAGGGTATTCAATGAGAAGAAAGGGAAAAAAATGAGTAGACATATTGAAAAAGGGGACTTAACTCCTGCGTATCAGTACTTAAGATGCACTAAGGAGACAGGAACATGGGAACCCCATGGGTCAGCCTGAAGCCTGGATGATATCATCAGTAACAGTGCAGAGTACACCATTGTGGAGAAGGAGTAGGGAGGGTCCGCATGTTCTTCCTTATAAAGTGACAGAATTACCAGCATCTCCACTGTTTGTAACAATACGGTCTCAGAAAACTCCTAACATGATGTGAACACCCTCAGCACAGGGACTTTGCACACAATTCTTTCTTCATTAAAATAAATTTCAATCAACTTTTAAGGAACAATAGAGTACAATTAAGGCTGAAAATGAACAAAGCTGAATCATCATAAAATGACTGTTTAGTGTTTCTATTCCTGCAAAACATATGGTTGGTTTAGAAACTGGTAAAACATAGACCAAGTATATTGGGCATGTCCCAAGTATACTGGGAGTATATTTGGACAGTTCCAAATATTTCAAGGCTCACACAAAAGTAGAAGTTGTATCAATTATTAATAGATAAGATCAAAACAAATTCTGAATTGGGCAGAAGGTGGCAAACTCCTGAACGAGGTATACTTCCGGGGTTAGTGCAATTTTCCCAGTAAACAGTATACTCGTGAACCCAGCCAATGACAATGAATTTGGAAGTTGTCACCAAAAGAGGAAGAGGAATGATGAAACCACAGAATGAGAGCTGGCTGAAGAAAACGACAGCTAATGAGACCAAAAAATGATTACGGCAGAGAAAGCCCAACCTCAAAAAGACGATTTGAGAAACTAAATGTGTAGAGTTAGGCTAAGCAACTGCTGAGGAGGAGCTGGTCTGATAACAGTCTACAAATATTTGAAACTTGTAAATACCGGAGCAGGAGAGAAATTACCATGCACGGAGTTTTAATTAAAAATAATCAGATGAAATCATGACAGGAAAACTCTGGCTTAATGATTTGACAGAAGCGAAGCTGAACCAGGACAATGTCCCATGAGATCTTGGCTAGGGACGTTTTTATTCTCATTTGTGTCAAGGCAGAAAACCAAACAGCAAGGGGAGGGGGAGCCTGGATTTTATCTTTTGTTTGCCATTAAGGCCGAAAAAGCCCATGACAGCAAGCTCTATTCATATTCAATTCCTATTCCATCTCCTAGAAAATGTTAAATCATAGCAGTGCACAAAGACCCCCTGGTTTGCCACAAAACCATGTGTTTGAGGGATGGGGGTGTATAGACACTTGGACCTTGTCCATCTTCATTTGCAATGATATAATTCACTTGTAAACACTTCCACATTCATTCAATTGGTTTGGCAATCACAGCCTTTTGTGTTAAGAGAGGCACTGATTCCTGTGCCCTTCTCATTTAACTGATTTGAAGAAGGGAAGAGGAAGATTTCTATCTTTAATCAGGTGTGGGGAAACAGCTGGGGTGACTAGGGACTGCTGAGCAGAAGTGGGCGGCTGTCCTGCTTCTGTGCCACACTCTGAGCCTGGTGTTCTTGTCTGTAAAAAGGGAAGTCGTGCTAACCCCAAACTTTTGAGACCAGACCTGGCAAAATAACTATAGAGTATTTCCCAAAAAGAAGAGCTACTCCAAGAAGAAATTTTGGAGGAATTTCAGATCAAAAATCAGTGGCTCTCCACCTTGGCTATTTGTTGAAATTGCCTCAGTGTATTGGTTGCTCAGTTCAGTCCAGTCACTCAGTCATGTCCTTGACTGCAGCACGCCAGGCCTTCCTGTCCACCACCAACTCCCAGAGTCTACTCAAACTCATGTCCATTGAGTTGGTGATGCCATCCAACCATCTCATCCTCTGTCGTCCCCTTCTCCTCCTGCCTTCAATCTTTCCCAGCATCAGGGTCTTTTCAAATGAGTCAGCTCTTTGCATCAGGTGGCCAAAGTACTGGAGTTTTGGCTTCAACATCAGTCCTTCCAATGAACACTCAGGACTGATCTCCTTTAGGATGGACTGGTTGGATCTCTTGCGGTCCAAGGGACTCTCAAGAGTTTTCTCCAACACCACAGTTTAAAAGCATCAATTCTTCAGCACTCAGTCATGTCCAAATTTTTGTGACCCCATGGACTGTAGCCCGCCAGACTCCTCTGTCTATGGGATTCTCCAGGCAAGCATATTGGAGTGGGTTGCCATTTCCTTCTCCAGGGGATCTTTCCAACCCAGGGATTGAACCTGGGTCTTCTGCATTGCAGGCAGATTGTTTTACCATCTGAGCCACCAGGGAAGCCAAAATTGCCTGAGATGATTGTTAAAAGCTTGGTACTCTGAGCATGTCCCCCAGAGAATGTGACTGGAAACTCTATAAGTCATCTTAATACAAGTCAAGGTTGAGAACCAATCCCTTACAATAGTGGTTCTCAACCCCTGATTTGAATGTTTTAAGGATCCCCAGGCCACATTTTGGCACAAATTAAATGAAAATCTGGAGCAGGGCCCAGCATCACTATTTTTTTGGGGGAAGAGGCGATGTTGCATTTTGACAACCTTTTAAATTTCTTTTTTAATTGGAGACTAATTGCTTTATAATGTTGTGTTGATGAGTATTTTTTAAAACTCCCCAACTGATTATAATTGACATGCAGCTAACTTTGAGAACTGCTACTCTAAAAGGATATTTTTCAGGAAATAACTTTCACTTACAAATGAGTTTTGAGTCAACAATGCATATTAGAAGGACCTAATGTAAATGAGCTAAAATAAAACTATTTTTGGTGAAGAAAAATTCAGAGAGCAGTTTAATCTCAGCATGGCCTTGTCTGAAATTAATATGATTGTACACATTTACTACAGATTGTTTAGTACACACGGCAACTAAGAAGTACTTAAAGACCCTAACTGAGTGGCTCAGAGGAAGAAAAAACATCTTCTGTATAAAGGTTTTCAGATCCACAAGATTATAATCTATCAACTGCATAACTGTTTAAGGTGGACAACTATTTTTTTAAGCAAGCTATTCAACTTGTCCAAACACTGGGCTTATAATAGATGCATTCATCATGTTAAAAAAAAAAATTCATCACTAGAAAGATAGACAAAAGCAATTTGTGGTGGGAAAGTGGAAAGTCAATCTAGAATTCAGAAGGAGCAGTCTAGAGGGGACCATATGAATTGGAGGCATAAAAATCAATCCTAGAACATCACCAGCGATAAGTCACACTGATAGAAGTTTGCCTTGATAGATGTGATGAGAATGGTTTTATCTTTGTGCTTTTCCTTCCCAAACCTACAAGCCCAATGTAATCATGAAAAGAGATTAGACAAATCCGTATTGAAGGACATTCTGCAAAAAATCTGACCAGTATTCCTCTAAACTGTCAAGATCATCAAAATCAAGAAAAGACTAGGAAAATGTCACAGTCTAAAGAGATTATGATTATATGTATTATGATACCCTAGATGAGATCCTGGAACAGAAAAAGGCCTTTAGATAAAAAACAAGGTAATATGAATATAGACCTTAATGAATGATAATGGATTAATATTGGTTTATCAGTTGTGACAAATTTAAGATGTTAACAATTAGGAAAACTGGGTATGAGATACACAGGAAATCTGCACTGTCTTTGCAAGTATAATCTAAAAGTATTCTAAATTAGAATTTCTCTTAAAAATAAATCTCTGAAGTCCCACAATGGATATATTAGCATTCATCAGTGAATTGAAGTGTGCAATCACTGGGCTGGCCAAAAAGTTCCTTTGGGATTTTCTATAGCACCTTATGGAAAAATTCTAATGAACTTTTTGGCCAACACAATACATTAGCAGCTGAAATCTCTTGGGAATCATGAGAGACGTGTAATGATTGGAGAGCAGTCAGGTTTGAAACAAGCAAAAAGGAAGCCATAGTCATTTCATATTGGTTGGCCTGAACATTTCTAAAGATAATCAAATCAAATAACAAAATAACCAAATTGCCACAGAAGTCATCTGATACTGTGCAGATCTGCCAATATTATGAAATTGCACGCCTGCAACAGGGAAATGTATGTCCTGTCTTGTGCCTGATTATGTTGGGAGAAATAAAAAGACTCTGAACAAATTATATAAATAGAGCAGTAAAGTCCTGTAAGATGCTCTGGAGTGAGAGAATTCCATCAATAAAGAAGTCTGGGAAACACTGCCCTGTCGTAATTACTCCATTAACATATTTTTTAAAAGAATTTTTTTAGACCGTTTAAAAAAGTCTTTATTGAATTGGTTATAATATTGCTTCTATATTATGCTTTGGGTTTTTGGCCATGGAGTATGTAGGATCTTAGCTCCCTGACCAGGGACCGAACTTGCATTCTCTGCACTGGAAGGTGACGTCTTAACTTCTGGACCCAGGGAAGTCCCTCGTTAACATACTAAGGTTTGAACAGTTTTACTGTATGCAGGAACTATATTTAATGTTCTTTAATGTTTCTCAAGTGTATTTGGTCACTAAACTCTCTTGCCTATAGTATCAACAGAAGAGTTTTAGAAAATGCTGGGCCTAAAACATACTTCTCTGCAGGAGATTTGGAGACTGGACAATTGAAGTATTTATGATGTCTTGATATAACTAAGAGGACATTTCAAGTAAGTTTCGTAAAGCCAGCTGTATGGACTGGCAGGATTTTAGACCTTCATCAACAGTGACCTAAGTGATGAGCTGTAACACTAACAGAACCTTCTGTGAAGATGGAAACGTGGTATAACTGCCATGTTCACGAGAGTACTCACTGAATATCTGAAATGTGGCTAGTATACCGAAGCAAATGAATTATATATTTTAGTTAATCCTAATTAATTTCAATATAAATAACTACACAAGATTAGTGGCTGCTGTATAGGGAAGTACAGTAGCTAGAATATATTCTGTAACACACTATTTCAAACCTTAAAAGATGATGCTGTTAAAGTGTTGCACTCAACATACCAGCAAATTTAGAAAACTCAGCAGTGGCCACAGGACCGGAAAAGGTCAGTGTTCATTCCAATCCCAAAGAAAGGCAATGCCAAAGAATGTTCAAACTACTGCAAAATTGCACTCATCTCACACGTTAGCAAAGCAATGCTCAAAATTCTCCAAGCCAGGCTTCAATAGTACATGAACCAAGAACTTCCAGATGTTCAAGCTGGATTTAGAAAAGGCAGAGGAACCAGAGATCAAATTGATAACATCCGTTGGATCATCAAAAAAGCAAGAGAGTTCCAGAAAAAACATCTACTTCTGCTTTATGGACTACGCTAAAGCCTTTGACTTTGTGGACCACAACAAACTATGGAAAATTCTTAAAAAGATGGGACCATCTTACCTGCCTCCTGAGAAATATATATGCAGGTCAGGAAGCAACAGTTACAACTGGACATGGAATAATGGACTGGTTCCAAATTGGGAAAGGAGTACGTCAAGGCTGCATATTGTCATCCTGCTTATTTAACATATGCAGAGTACATCATGCGAAATGCTGGGCTGGAAGAAGCATGAACTGGAATCAAGATTGCCGGGAGAAATATCAATAACCTCAGATATGTAGATGATACCACCCTTATGGCAGAAAGTGAAGAGGAACTAAAAAGCCTCTTGATGAAAGGAAGAGGAAAGTAAAAAGCTGACTTAAAACTCAACTTTCAAAAAACTAAGATCAAGGCATCTGGTCTCATCACTTCATGGCAAATAGAAGGGGAAACAATGGAAACAGTGACAGACTTTATTTTCTTGGGCTCCAAAGTCAGTGCAGATGGTGACTGCAGCCATGAAATCAAAAGATGCTTGCTCCTTGGAAGAAAAGCTATGACCAACCTAGATAGCATAATAAAAAGTAGAGACATTACTTTGCTGACAAAGGTCTGTCTAGTCAACGCTATGGTTTTTCCAGTAGTCAAGTATGGATGTGAGAGATGGACTATAAAGAAAGCTGAGCACCGAAGAATTGACGCTTTTGAACTGTTGTGTTGGAGAAGACTCTTGAGAGTCCCTTGGACTGCAAGGAGATCCAACCAGTCCATCCTAAAGGAGATCAGTCCTGCGTGTTCATTGGAAGGATTGATACTGAAGCTGAAACTCCAATACTTTGGTCACCTGATTAGAAGAACCAACTCATTGGAAAAGACCCTGATGCTGGGAAAGATTGAAGGCAGGAGGAGAAGAGGATGACAGAGGATGAGATGCTTGGATGACATCACTGACTTGGACATGAGTTTGAGCAAACTCTGGAAGTTGGTGATGGACAAGGAAGCCTCGCATGCTGCAGCCCATGGGGTCACAAAGAGTCGGACATGATTGAGCAACTGAACTGAACTGAATATAATAACAAGACAGGTGGCGTTTCTAACTTAGAAAATACTTGTAGAACAATTAAAAAGAGGGAGAAAAACTATTTTATTATAACTAAGATAAAATTCAGAAAGCGGTATGTGCAATATCCAACATATTTAAAGCACAGGAAGTCTGGTTACATAAAAGACAATGATGATCAGAAATGATGACAAGTTAACTGTAGGCATTTAATTGCTTTCATTAAACCAAAAAAAAGGTGACCTTCCTGGTGGTTTAGGAGGAATATGGTATGAAGTGCTATCACTTCTAGTACTTAATCTCGGTCATGGTCAAGACAATGATGTGGAAGAAAGTTAAACTGGCAATTTGAGGACTTGTTTCCATTGGAGTTCAGGTAGAGATGTGCAGAGTGATCATTTTGAAACCTTAATTTCCTTATGTGCAAAACATCTGAGTTAGACCAGATGATTTCTATCAGATCAGATCAGATCAGTCGCTCAGTCGTGTCCAACTCCTTGCGACCCCATGAATTGCAGCACGCCAGGCCTCCCTGTCCATCACCAACTCCCGGAGTTCACTCAGACTCACGTCCATAGAGTCAGTGATGACATCCAGCCATCTCATCGTCTGTCGTCCCCTTCTCCTCCTGCCCCCAATCCCTCTCAGCATCAGGGTCTTTTCCAATGAGTCAACTCTTCGCATGAGGTGGCCAAAGTACTGGAGTTTCAGCTTTAGCATCATTCCTTCCAAAGAAATCCCAGGGCTGATCTCCTTCAGAATGGACTGGTTGGATCTCCTTGCAGTCCAAGGGACTCTCAAGAGTCTTCTCCAACACCACAGTTCAAAAGCATCAATTCTTTGGCGCTCAGCTTTCTTCACAGTCCAACTCTCACATCCATACATGACCACAGGAAAAACCATAGCCTTGACTAGACGAACTTTTGTTGGCAAAATAATGTCTCTGCTTTTGAATATGCTATCTAGGTTGGTCATAACTTTCCTTCCAAGGAGTAAGCGTCTTTTAATTTCATGGCTGCAGTCACCATCTGCAGTGATTTTGGAGCCCAGAAAAATAAAGTCTGACACTGTTTCCACTGTTTCCCCATCTAATTCCCATGAAACGATGGGACCGGATGCCATGATCTTCATTTTCTGAATGTTGAGCTTTAAGCCAGCTTTTTCACTCTCCACTTTCACTTTCATCAAGAGGCTTTTGAGTTCCTCTTCACTTTCTGCCATAAGGGTGGTGTCATCTGCATATCTAAGGTTATTGATATTTCTCCCAGCACATTCTAAGAAAGAAGTATTATTGGCACCCTTCTGTGTCACTGTGGGAATAGTCACAATAACCAAGAGATGGATGAAATATAAATACCCACTGAGAGATGTCTGGATAAAGAAAATGCAGTATATCCATAAAACAGAATATTATTCAGCCATTAAAAAAAAAGGGAATTCGGTCATTTGCTATAATACAGATACACTTTGAGGACACTGTGAAATGAGACAGTCACAAAAATACAAATACTGTATAATTCCATTTATATTGTTATTGTTTATAGTCACTAAGTCATGTCACACTCTTTTGCAACTCCATGGACTGTAGCCCACCAGGCTTCTCTGTCCATGGGACTTCCCAGGCAAGAATACTAACAGTGGAGTGGATTGCCATTTCCTTCTACAGGGGATCTTCCCGACCCAGGGGTTGAACATTCATCTCCTGCATTGGCAGGTGGGTTCTTAACCACTGCGCCACCAGGGAAGCCCCCTCCACTTATATGGGGGCATCTAAAGTAGTCAACCTTGGGACTTTCCTGGTGGTCTGGTGGTTAAGACTCTGGGCTTCCACTGCAGGGGGTGTGGGTTTGATCACTGGTTGGTGAACTAAGATCCTACATGTCACGTGGTTGCAAAAAAAAAAAAAAAAAAAGTTGCATAAAAAAAATTTGAAAAATAGTAGTCAAACTCATAGAAATAGAAAGTAGACAGTGGTTACATCAGGGGCTGGGGGAGAGGGGGAAATCGGGTGTTGAGGGGTATAGGGTTTCAGTTCTGTGAGGCGGAAAAGTTTCAGAAACCTGATGCGAAGTAATAAACACACTGTGAACACAACTCTACTGACCTGTACACTTAAAACCGGTTAAGATGGTGTATCTGATGCTACACATTTCTTAATGCAATTGAAAAAACAGTATAACTGCATAGCTAGTACTGTAATTCATGAGCCAATTCTGGGAAACAAAGTTATGAGATTTATTTGACCCTGTGGTTTCTCAAAAAAAAAAAAGAGATTATGGTATGCCTTTTTATTATCCATGTACGTGGGCACAACAAGAACCACGGTAATGGAAGCTGAGGGAGCCAGAGCAAGATAAACCTGGGGTCGAACGAGCTTTCAATATCAGCCGAATTCAGAAAGGCTAACAATTAAACCACCATCTGAGAGGCTGATCTGGGCTCCTAATGCTGCCAGGAGCCTGAGTCCAGCTTGGTTGTTCTGGACTGAGACACTGGCAGCCTCAGGCCAAAAGTCTTTAACATCCAGGGATGGGCAGGTAGAGGCCAGGGAAATGTTTTCAGGCACATTATTTTATAGAAAAAATATTCAACATTTAATTTCTGAGGCATAGGACAGAAGAAAGAGGTTTAGACTGAAGCAAAGGGAGGTTAATAAAAACTAGATGACCTCCTCAATGGTAAGGTTACTTAAAGAGCAGACTATATAATCAAGAAGTTGTAGATTCTCTAATCCTGGAGATTTTTGCAGAATCAAGAAAGGAAGAAGGGACCCCTGAGGAAGCAAGGCAGTGAAAATAAGCCCTGGAGCCCCCTTCAAGTTCTCTGTACTCTATTTTTAAAAGCAACACCTCCTTAAAACACAGGGATAAAATACAAAAGAAAATCATTAGTGTTTCAATTGAATGCACTTTAACAATTTCTATGTAGGTCACATTTTGCTGAGAATTTTCTTAAAGTTAATTTCAGACTTTTTATTTAGTATTCTTACAAACAGCAGCTATTACAGAGGACAGATAGTCTGTGCCTTGACTACAAAGTTGAAACTCTGATCAATGACGGGAGGTACCTATAAATCTAGATCCTGAATGTCCAACACTAAATATGGTCCTGCTCAACTTCCTTGCACTGGAAGCATATTTGTTAAAAACAGATCCTGAACACAGAGATTCTAGGAGTGGGAGTGGGAGACTGAGCCGTAAGTAGGGGGATAGAGAGTTAGAAACCAAGGCGTATACACGGAGAGACTGAGAGACCCACGAGCGGAGGCCAAGTTAGGTCAATCCAAGTCTTCTTTAGGACGGCTTCACGAGCTCTTAGTAAAAATGCTCTTTCTGTCTGGGATCAAATAATCTTGGGGCTGCTGGTGGCCAAGAATGTTACTATATGAAAAGGTCTTCCCTGAGATGAAATAAAGGAATACAGCAAAAATAAAGAATGGGGGAGAGAGAGGGCGCAGGCGTGTAAACAGGTCTGTTATGTCCTGTTATCTTGTGAACCTCTGCGTTCAGCCACATCTGAAGCCTTTGATTTACTGGTTTTATAAATCAAAGAATTTTTTTGGTCCTTTAATTGGGCTGTGACTGTCACCAGGCTTCCCAGGTGGCTCAGTAGGAAAGAATCTGCCTGCAATGCAGAAGATGCAGGAAACATGGGTTTGATCCCTGGGTCGGGAAGATGCCCTGGAGGAGGGAATGGCAATCCACTCCAGTCTTCTTGCCTGGGAAATCCCACGGACAGAGGAGCCTGGTGGGCTACGGTCCATGGGGTCACAAAAAGTCAGACACGACTGAAGTAACTGAGCACTCAACACAAAGAATTTTAAGTAGAATACGTTGAAGGAAGACTGAGCAGGAGAGTACTGGGAGAAATGGAGCAGGAACAAAGGACTGTGGAGGGATGAAAAAGGAGCAGTGTCTTTGGTGCAGTTAGGATCTACATGAGATAAGGCGACTCTCCTAAGTGTAAGGAAAACAAAATAGTAGAAGAGACGGAAAACCCATCTTTGAAAAAAGGGTCAACTCTTATTCTCTGGGTACATGGCCAGCCATGCTCTGCCATTCTCCTCTACTTGACATATTTCATGTCTTTATATTGAACAGGAGGAGAATCCTGTTGTAGTATCTAAAGAGATTGTTTTTTACTATGAAAATAATTTTCTGCAAACTTTCTCCATGTACCTTAATTATAATAAGGCACAGTATTATCATCCAAAATAGTTGAACAGATGTGGACAAAAAATAAACTTCTATACTTCTTTTCTTGACTTTCCCCCACCTGAGTCTCTGGGAATGCTAGACAAAGGGCTGGCATTTTCCTCATGCTATCGAGTCTCCAGACTGGGCAATACTTTTGTTGAGGTAATCATGTGGTTCACTTTTCAAAAGAATATAAAGAGCTGTTCCTGATTCCCCTTCTAAAGTCACACTGACATGGAACAATCAAAGTAACCCATTATCAGAGAATCCCCTGCTTTGTTCAAATTATAAACAGCAATGGGCATCTCTGCTGGGAATTCGAAGACTAGACGAGTGTGGGTGAGCGAGGCATGTTGCTAACAGAACAAACCAGGCTTGCTTGATGCTTTGTTTTAACAAAGACAACATAACTAGTGATTACAGTTCACTCGGGTTTTGCGCTGATCGTCAAAATGCTGACAGTCACTTAAATCACTCACTGGGTGGAATAATCACCCTGAAAGGAACCGAGAGGGTACAACTTATATTATAAAATGGAATTGAGCATACGAGAGGTATTAACGGGCGTGGTACGAGAGATCTTTGTCAGAAAACCAGAGATGATAGAAGGCATGAATTAGACATCAACTGTACCAGGGACTCTTAGTGACATGAACACAACAGCGAAATGGTGCAATTACAGAGTTGAGCATAACTCTGAGAGCATGTCTTTCCCTTTTTGAGAATAGTTGAAGCCAGGTTAGCCTGAGTGGATCACTCGGTGGCTTGCTGTAGAGGCTGTGTGGAACCTATTTTGCCTTGTGGAACCCTTTTAGAATAGAAATCTGGACTGCTGTGCTGCCAAAGTAAGAGACTGCATTATTAAATATTAGACTTGGATGACCCACCAAACGAGAGGACTCCTTCCAGTCATCACTAACACACCAGCCCAAGCAGCCCTACGTTTCAAGAGTCAAAGGAAACTGGGATGGGAAGCATCGGGTTCCTCTTCAGAGCTGTTTATTTTGCAAGGAACAAAAGGGAAAGTCAGCTCCTCCCTGGTTTTTTTGTTGTTGGTGGTGGTGGAGTGAGGTGAGTCTGGGAGATAAAATGGCTAATTTCAACTACTACTCGTGACAGGTTCCCTGATCTGAAGGGATCATAAAGTTGAAAGCCTCTCAAGGGTATCCACTTAGGCAGAGTCTGCTCAGACTGATACTGCACCCAAGCTATCCATAGTAGATGAATATATTTCTAAGAGTAAACACGTACAATTTTATTATCAGCTAAAAGCAATATTTTCTATAATAAAAGTATAAAAATAAAAATATTATCAAAGAGCAGTATTTTAATGAGATTTCTAAAGCAGAATACCTAACATCAAAAGCCCCCTCCCTTCCATCCTTCTTTCTCACCCCCTGCTGACCCCCAGGACAGCTACACAACCTGCGGGAGATCATAAGTAGTGAGCATTCAAAAGTCTCCTAGACTCTGCCCTTGAGACTCGTGTTTCAGGAAATAATTTACTCTAGTTTATTTCATCCACATCTTCTCCCTCTTGGGTCTGGAAATCATGGTTCATCAAGTAATAATAACTTTTCAAGAGACAGTGATAAAAAATAACTGTCTTTGAAGTTCACAGTCCAAATAATATAAGCTTTTCCTTTAATAATCTTCTAACAGTTCAGTCTAATATTAACTTCAGAGCTGATTTAGTTTCTTTCATGTTCTTGCTGTTATTTTGCTATTTTCTATCCTGTTTTTTGTCCCTCCATTCATGCGTTCAAATCTGCCATCTCCTTTATTCCTTCTGCATTATCGTTTTTTCTTTGCCTTTATTTTAACTGTTTAACACTTCTTAACTAATGCTTTTAAAAAGTATTTATGTTATACTTAATGAATAAATTTTGTGTCCCAAAGTTTCGAAATTATTTTGAAATAACTGATCATTGCTCCTTGATAGAAAAACAGGTTTCCTATTTTCACTTCAGACCCTATGCCTTAATTCCCCTGAAATGTATAATGAGGTTATCTTTTAGCCATCTCTTATCTAGAATAACTGTTTTTCTCATTGTTTTCTAGCACCTTAAGCATTTCTATCAATATAATTGTCTTTTTAGATACTTTTCATTTTTTTTCTATCAATTAAAATGAAAACATCAACCAAATACACAACTTTGAGCTCCGAGACACAGTTTCTACCCTTGAGAAATCATAAGGAGGACAAAATATACTGCTTTCTGTTCTTGAGACATGGTGTTTCTATCTTACATGATTCTGGGTTTCTAAGGTTTAATGTCAAGCTATGCTAACATGGACCTTTTTTGACTTCCCATGCCCTAACACACAGAAGTCAAGATTTCTTCATTTCACAGAACCACAAAGTACCAGAGGCTCAGCACAAGAAGAATCCTTGCACGGATCTTCTGACAGTTTGGACATGTGCCCATACAGAGACGTGTAGACACTCTCTCATTTCAAATGAATGTACTCAGCCTAGTTTCTCAGCTGTCCCCACAAGATCCACCCCACCAATACTTACTCTGGGACGTAGAAAGACTGGAGAAAGCTGACTTTGTTCGGCCTGCTAACCATTCCAAGCTCTCGTGCATGTTGGCCAAGGCTTTGAGGTCGCTGACGTCACAGAGGATGTCTTGTGGAGGGATTAATTTATCACCCAGGTTCCCAATAAGAACTTCTGACTCCTTGCCAAATGCTGCCCTGCACAACAAATCAGAAGCACATTTTACTTACAGTCTGGAAAAGACAGAGGGGACAAGACTTTCTAATGCTTGTCTAGCAAAGATGGTTGTTATCATCACTATCTTATAGCATGCTGTTTTTCCTACATTCTGTTTTGTCAGAACATCATAATATACATATACTGGCATTATCATATGCATATACTTTCTCCTGTTGTAAGAGAAAGAGTTATTGGAAGAACGAAGACCCTGATGCTTGTACTCCAACCAGGGTGGGCCTGATTATACAGTGACAGTCCTTGAGGATGGCTTCAACACCTGCCCTTTTGTAGGTTTTCCTCTTGCCTCTTCTGCTATGAAAGCTGAATAATAGCTTAGGGTGTTAAGTATATACATGGTTTGAAGGTGATTATAATATATGAAACAGCCATATTAACTTGGCAGCTAGAAAATGTTTTAAGCTGTTCAAAAGCAAAGAGGGTCCAATCTCTTTAAGAAAGTAGATTATAGTTGAAATGGATGACAGGCCTTATTCATTGATTCATTTTGTGCTTGTTGCTCAGTCACTCAGTCGTGTCCGACTCTTTGCAGCCCCATGGACTGCAGCACGCCAGGCTTCCCTGTCCTTCAACATCTCCCAGAGCTCGCTCAAACTCATCTCCCTTGAGTCAGTGATGCCATCCAAGCATCTCATCCTCTGTCATCCTTTTGTCCTCCTGCCTTCAATCTTTCCCAGCATCAGGGTCTTTTCCAATGAGTTGGCTCTTTGCAGCAGGTGGTCCAAGTAATGGAGTTTCAGCTTCAGCATCTGTCCTTCCAATGAATATTCAGGGTTGATTTCCTTTAGGATTGACTAATTTGATCTCCTTGCTTTCCAAGGGACTCTCAAGAATCTTCTCCTTGTTCTAAAAAGGATTGGAGGCAAGGAAGCTATAAAACATCAAGGCATTCACTATTTGGATAGAGAAACCAGTACAAATCAGTGAGGGATCCTTTAACTGGCTGGAAAATATAATCAAGCGCATTTCCTATACAGTCCAGTGTCTTCAAAATGTTTCTGTGGTTTTCTTGTGGGGGGAGGGGATGGGTTGAAAAATCAAGTTACATGAGGTTAAAGAAGAATGACATTGGAAGTGACTCAGCCACTGTACAAAAGGAGGGATGGAGGCTCATACGGTTAAGTGTTTCAGCTGCATGATACATAAAAACTAACCCATATTTCTCTTTCTTTCAAAAACATGGCTGAAATGATACAAGATGACTGAAAATGTTATGGAAAAAAATTTCTTTTTGGAAAAGGTACACACAGGTAAATAGAGATGGTGAGAAGAACAGGTGTCTGGAGTTTTCTATAAGCCCCAAAGTGTTTAAAACTCACAATACCTTAAGTGAACAGAAGCAAGAGTATTACTTAAGAACAAACCAAAGTAAGTTTCAAGCAAGCAGTGATTATTAGCAGCTGACAATATGGTCAGAACCATGCTTAATTGACATACAGGCATGCAGTGCCCAGCACTAAAGGCGGACGCTCCCAGCACTAAAGGCGGACGCTCAACGTTGAAAGAAGTAACTGCTCTGAATTAAATGCTTATTAAATTGTTATTAAATGCTACCAAAGAGTGGCTCATGATAAGACTTCTTGTTTCAAAGGAGGGTAACTTTTTAAAATTAATTTATTTGTAATTGAAGGGTAATTGCTTTATAGTATTGTGTTGGTTTCTGCCAAACATCAACATGAATCAGTCACAGGTGTACCTATGTCCTCTCCCTAAAAGAGGGCTGTATTTTTTTAAGGAAAAGTCACAGTTGATTGAGTTGGGTAAGCAGTGGCTACGGAGGCAATAACACTGCTGTGGACAGAGCATGGGAACTTTGGGTAGGCACACAAAAGAAACGTCAGGGTCATGTAATAGGTCTTGATGGGACTCAGAAGTCTGAAGTTCTAATAAGTTTCAGTTTCCTTACCTGGGAGACACACTCTCTTTGAATAATAAGGGTTACAGCACAGGTTTCTAAGTCAGGCAAACCTGGGTCTGAGTCCTCAAACTGCCACTCACTTGCTGTGTGATGCTGCTTAACTGCCCTGAGCACTGTTAGCTAGGGCTAATAGTACTGCCCTCATACGAAATAATGTAAGAAGCTGATGAAGTGATTTAAAGATCTTCACTGGGAAATTTTCCATTATTACAAAGTAGAGCAAAGCATATATATAATCACCTCCCCTGTAGCCATTGCTCAGCTTTAATTACTAGCAACCCATGGTGGTTCCTGGTGGCTCTGATGGTAAAGTATCTGCCAGCAATGCAGGAGACACCAGTTGGATTCCTGGGTTGGGAAGACCCCCTGGAGAAGGGAATGGCTGCCCACTCTAGTATTCTTGCTGGAGAATCCCATGGACAGAGGAGCCTGGCAGGCTACAGTCCATAGGATTGCAAAGAGTCGGACACGACTGAGTTACTAACACTCTCACTTTCACATGGTGAGTACTGTTTCATTTATTCAGATCTACTCTCCATCCCCCTTGGAATATTTTGAAGCAAATCATTCAGGTAAAGTTAAATGCATAACACAGTGCATGGAACTGGATGAAAGCTAATAAGCTGTAGTCATTATTATTCTTAAGTCTGTTGAGATCACGGGTTTATTTACTGTCAACCCAGGGTATGCTGTGATGAATAAATTGAAATAGATGAGTGATCAGAAGTAAATAAATTAGATAGCAAGGGCTAGTTTTACAAATGGAACCTTGTAACATCATAGCAAATGTTGCCATGTCTCAGAGTCCAGACTTCTCAGAATCTTGAAGAGGTAAGTCACTGTGACAGAAACCACCAGCTGCCTACTAGACCGCCAGGCTGCCACACCTTCTCGGTCAAAGGATCTTGACTGCAGGAAGCAACGTCCCCAGTGTAAAATCAAAACAAACCAAACCAAAACCCTGCTCACTTTCCCAGCCTCTCTTGTGGATGTGGCGGTCAATGAGACATAAATTGGGATCAGGAAATGGGCTTCTGAGAAAGTTCTTCCAAGCAGTCTTAATGGCAGGGATTTCTTTTGCCTCCCTCTTTCTGAGTGCAGCCGTGAAGAGTGAAGCTGCAGTAGCTCTTCTTCAAATAGCAGGTGACCTTGAGTATGAAAACCACCCTGGGAATAACAGAGCAAAGGCAGGAGGACACAGAGGCACCAATGACATCATTGAACTGCCATGCAGCCCCAGATGATACATTTCTGGGCTTCGTGTTATAATAGGAGAGAAAATGAAACCTTATTTGTCTAAGCCACTGCTATTGCAAGTTTCTGCTACTAGCAGTGAAATGTAATTTCAACTGACACAATTATCTAATTAGCATAAGTGATGTCATCTGCAGAAAACTTTCCCTGAATTTAGATATCCCTACAATCAAGTTACTGGGGAAGGCAAAACAGTATCTCCTCCATGATTTGAGCCCAGCAGACAGTCATAATATCTACCCCTTGGCTGTCACTCAGTCAAGCTGTAAATATTTAGTTTTCTCAATCCATCCTTCTACATCAACTCTCTCAGTCCCTTAATCATCTTTGATAGATATAACACACAAAAAAATGCCTCTGAGCTGGGTGGTTAAAAAGCAACAAGGGAGGCAAACTGGCTTTGAAAAAATAGGCTTGGAGCCATTTTTATGCATGTAGGTGTAACCCTGGGTGGAAAGTGACAATCAAGACAAATGTATTTATGTAGCAGTCTAATCTTCTTATCTGGGGATCTCTGGGTTTAGGGCATGTCTGCTGCGCACTGCCAGCACTCGACACCTATCCCATTCCCCTTTGGCTCACAGATTTGCTTAACTCCCTCCGACGGGAAAGCAATAGACGGAGAAAAATACAAACTGCCTCGTGTTGAATACATAGTAGACATCTCATTTGACAGGAATCCATAATCACCCCCTAACAACCTGGAGAGAGCACCACAACCATGACATGGAGAATAAATGATTGACAGCTAGAGCCATTTCGCACGAAAAATCATACCTTCGAGGATTCGTGTGTGTCCAAGAGTCTGGTGGACGGTTTTTACGTGTTACAATAACCTTAAGGGGATGGCTCTAGCTGCTCAACTACAGATTTTTTTTCCTATACCCTCTAATTTATTAAATAAATTACGGCATATCCACACTATGGAAAACTATGCAATCATTAGAAATTATCAAAAAAAAAAGTTATTAATACATGGTACCACAGAAAAAAGCTTGATACTGCATACTTTTAGCCATAATATGCAAATGAGTAAAATAAACTGTTATAAAACTGTATGCATTGTATATATAAAAGGAACAGAATTATGTATCTATGTGAACCGAAATAAGATTGGATATGTATCAGTCAAAATGTTGCATGACTCGATTATGCTGTGTGCTTCTCTGTATTTTCTATACTTTCTCCAAAGGACACATTTACTTTATAATTAAGAACGAAAAACTGAAAACCCTACAAGTGAGAAAAACCTTTCAAACGGATGCACCAAGCATTTTAGCCTGGAAAATTAGAGTATTTGGGTACTGCAGTTATTTGAGCCAAAGTGAAGGCAAGTTTGGTTGGTCTCAAGTCTGGTTTGGACCGTGGCTCCAGGCCTGCTCAGCCTGCAGTCAGTAGGGATCCTTTCCACACTGTAGGTGGGAATGTAATTTGGTGCAGCCACTGTGGAGAACAGTTTGCAGGTTCCTTAAAAAAAAAATAGACATATCATATGATCTAATAATCCCACACCTGGGAACATATCCAGACAAAACTCTATTTGTGTATTCGAAAAGGTACACGCACCCCAATGTTCTTAGCGGTAGAATTTACAATAGCCAAGACATGGCAACAACCTAAGTGTCCACCAACCGCGGAATGGATGAGGAAGATGTGGCGTGTATATCTATATATGAATCTTACTCAGCCATAAAAAAGTAAAATACAGCCAATTGCAGCAACATGGATGGCTCTAGAGATTATCATACTGAGTAAGTCAGAAAGACAAACATCATAAAGTATCACTTATAAAAGTAATACAAATGAACTTATTTACATAACAGAGAGACACACAGACATAGAAAATAAATTTATGGTTACCAAAAGGGAAAGGGGGTGGGGATAAATCAGGAATTTGGGATTAGCAGATACACACTACTGTATATAAAATAGATAAAGAAGGACCTCCTGAATAGTATAGGGAACTACATTCAGTATCTTGAAATAACCTATGATGGAAAAGAATCTAAGAATCATCTGTATCTATACCTGAATCACTTTGCTGTACACCTGAAACATTGTACATCAACTATACTTCAATTTTTAAAAATATGTTTAAAAAAAAAAAGATGGTGGTCAGCGTCTGCCTCAGAGGTCTCACTGTCAGGATGATTGCCTGCCAGCATCCGGGTCAGCAGTGTTTCCTCTTTCTAGATCTGAATTTTTATTTAGCCTTCATCTTCTTTTTATTATGAAAGCACATTATTTAACGAAGGTATTACATATGTTTGTGTGAAATGGGCAGCAGAGTAAATCATTACCTGGAGAAGATGAAGTAAGAAGTGTTCAGTTATGGCCCAAAGATTATCTGGCATACCCAGGAACAGACATCAGAACCCAGCACTCACTGGTTCAGTCACTGAACCCTATCTGAGAAGTCACTTTAATCATCAGTAGGCCAACGCACTCACAGAAGCCTAAGAAACTGAAGGAAGAGTGTTAAACCTGTTACGTTTTATTTTACCACACAATTGTAATCTTTAAAGAGCCTGAATCTGACAAGAATCCATTTAAGAGAATTTTGCCGAGAGTGTAAAACCTGTTTAACTCAATCTTACCACACAATCATAATCTTTCAAGAGATCTAGCTGACAAGAATTCGTTTAAGAGAAGTTTGCCAAAGATGCCGCAAACTGTCTCCATTTAGTCATTAAGTAATTGTTTTTTTTCCCTGAAATCTTAGGAAGGAAAAAAAAGAAAGTACACTTTCAGCAGACTAAATGGTGCTTATGAAGGAAATAGCACAAATAGTTTCAAAGCGATTTGCAGATCGAGGCTATAGTTGACCGCATATCATATATGCTCAGACCCTCTCCATTCTCCAAGTCTTCTGTTAGTACCACGCTTCCCTTTGCTGACTCTGCTGTAAGAATACTTCTCCCACAAACAGGAAACACTGCCCAAAGTCCCCTGTGATCCAGAAGACAGCAAGGGGAAGACACAGCCGGGCTCAGATGGAGAAGCAGGTCACCAGACTCCTTGTGTCCCGGAGGGGGCAGTGCTGTACCCACACGGAGCACGGAATTGCTCTCCTGAACTGAAGTGTTTCTAGCAGCACCATTATCAGGAGATTCACTCAAGCTCTTATTCGCAATCACGATATCCTATTCAACAATGTTTCTGGCCAAGAAACTTCTTGGGTGAAAATGGCTGATGCAAGATTCATCTACGGTCCAGTTGGGAGACAACTTTTACAAGGCTGGAGTACTTTGACCTAGAGACCAATATATAGTGCTGTTTTATTTTCCCCCAAGAAAATATGGATCTAGAAACCCAAGGGTTAGAAGTAGGAATGATCTCTCTTCTCATTATTAAAACCATGCATGGAGGTTCTGTTACTGCTCTCACAGCTTTGGGCTAAACTGGTCTCGAGGCACTCAGGAAGGAATGCTTCCACCAGAAAATACAACAATGACTAAATTACATGGGAAAGAGAGACTGTCATCTGGCTATTTCAGGTTTCTCACACTACTGAACAACAGGTGGAGAAAGGGGTCACTTTGATGCCTGGAAGGACTGATCTCAATTGCCAAGGGCAAATTTAGTTGCTTCTATGCAATAAAGGCAGAGGGCACTACATCAGATTCACTGGAACCCCTTTTAGTATTTCCAGGGCCATAGTACCAATAGCTCCTGGTGACTCAGATGGTAAAGAATCTGCCTGCAATGCAGGAGGTCCGGGTTTGATCCCTGGGTCAGGAAGATCCCCTGGAAAAGGAATGGCTACCCACTCCAGTATTCTTGCCTGGAGAATCCCATGGTGGTGGTATGCCCTTATATGAGAATTGTTAACCTTGTATTAGGCAGAAATACCAAGTTTTAACAGATACAGAAAAAAAGGGGTGAACCCTGAAAGCCCTAGGCTTGTCTTCCCTAAGACCCATTCCTCACTTTTGCTCTGCTCTATATCTGGAGTCAGGGGCTGACTCTCTGCAGGCTGTGTTCCAGGTTCTGACCACAGGGGACCCTGATGGGAAACTGAGGGCTAAAGGGAAAGGGGAATCCAGGGCTTTTCTGTTCTTTCCCTCCCCTCTGCCTCAAGTGATGTCTCCAGCAACAGACACATCTCCTTCTTGGTTTTAGCATCTACCATGCTCCAATTCCTTTGACTAATTTGTGTTCCAGTAAAAACCTCTTCCCCTTGGCCCTCCAGCTAAAGGGAGGCAGAGGCTTCTGTGAGAAGGGGCTCTATGGGTTCTCTTAATGTCCCCTGTTCGACACTCAGATCCTCATTCTCCTATGAAACCAATTCTCTCCATTTAAATCCAACTTGAAGGAATTTAAGGGAATGTCGTCGTTTAGTTGGTAAGTTACGTCTAACTCTTTTGCGACACCATGGACTGTAATCTGCCAGGCTCCTCTATCCATGGGATTTCCCAGGAAAGAACACTGGGGTGGGTTGTCATTTCCTTCTCCAGTGCATCTTCCCGACTCAGAGATCAAACTTGCATCTCCTGCACTGACAGGCAGATTCTCTACTACTGAACCACCAGGGAAGTCCAAGTTAAGGGAATTTGGTTGTTGTTCAGTAGCTCAGTCGTGTCCGACTCTTTGCAACCCCATGGACTGCAGCACGCCAGGCTTCCCTGTCCTTCACCATTTCCCTGAGTTTCCTCAAACTCATGTCCATTGAGTCAGTGATGCCATCCAACCATCTCATCCTCTGTTGTCCCCTTCTCCTCCAGCCTTCAATCTTTCCCAGCATTAGGGTCTTTTCTAATGAAAAGGGATTACTTGAAGGGATTTCTGTTTTCTGGGAAAGACCTTGACTTATACCAGACCTAGTAAGATGTCTGACCATATTCAAGGCAGTTGGAAGTTGATTAAATTCTTTGGCATGGGATTAATTAGTTCTGTTCTATAGGTAGAGAAACTGAGACATGTTAAGATAACCTGTAAAGATCACTTCACTATTATCTGTCAGAGCTTAAACTGATGAAGGCTATAAAAAGGTTAGGTCACCTACCTAAATTCCTAATAAAACCGAGTGATTCTTATGAGATGTGACAATGACACTTCCATCTATCACTCCTGCTTTTTACAACTGCTCAATCTTCAACACTTTCAAAACCTGTCTAATTTGTCAGTGTCAAAAATAATGGAGGTGGTAACCATTCTGAAGAGTTCTTTACTCAGGTCTTCAAAAACTGCCTTTCTAAAATGATCCTGGCTAAGCCCTCAAAAATAGGAAGGCATAAAACAGCTTAGTTTTCGATTATAGTATTTTTTTCTTCCTAGAGACTGCTAAAACTCATCACTAAGTCTGTCCTTCAATGGTTTTCATCAGAGATGATCATGTGAGTAGCTATTTTTCATATTTAATAAGTAATTGCTCCTCTTCAGAAAAGTGTCTCCTCTTTCAGTAAGCACAGTCAAGGATTTGTCATTTGCTTTCTTTGTTTACTGTCTGTCCATGATTTAGAAACTTGCAATACTCTTGATACACTTGCCAAATAAATATATATATGTGTGTGTGTGTGTGTGTGTGTGTGTACACGCACATACAAATACAAATTTTTTTGGTTACAGGGAAATTGGAGTTTCTGGGTTGCATACTCAAAGATGTCAGCCAAAGAAATTAACCATGACTATTATTAAGGTGTGTTGAGGGGGTGACCACCAGTTGATTCCCTTGTGCTTTTAAATCACCTTGTTCACTGGGACAAACATAGAACACTAGACTCAAGGAATCATGGTGCTTTAATACCGAGATGGATCTTGGAAAATAGTCTAAACCAGAAGCCATAATCCTGGCTAGACATTAAAAACTTAACTAGGGAAGCTTAAACAAAATACCTGATGCCAAATTTGACTTGTAGAAATTTTTATTTAATTGGTCACAGGTGGGGCTCGGTCATGGGCATTTTTTTTTTTTTGATAAATTTTTTTTTAAAACTCAACATTCAAAAAACAAAGAACATGGCATCCAGTCCCGTCACTTCCTAGCAAATAGATGGAAAAACAATGGGAACAGTGACAGACTTTATTTTCTAGGGCTCTAAAATCACTGTGGATGGTGACTGTAGCCATGAAATTAAAAGATGCTGAAAGAGTAACTACGACAGAGCTAGACAGCATATTTAAAAGCAGAGACATCCCTTTGCTGACAAAGGTCCATCTAGTCAAAGTTATGGTTTTTCTAGTAGTCATGTATGGATGTGAGAGCTGGACAATAAAGAAGACTGAGTGCCAAAGAACTGATGCCTTTGAACTGTGGTGTTGGAGAAGACTCGAGAGTCCCTCGGACTGCAAGGAGATCAAACCAGTTAATCCTAAAGGAAATCAGTCCTGAATATTCATTGGAAGGACTGAGGCTGAAGCTGAAGGTCCAGTACTTCGGCCACCTGATGCATTGGAAAAGATCCTGATGCTGGGAAAAATTTAGGGCAGGAGGAAAAGGGGATGACACAGGATGAGATGGTTGGATGGTATCACTTAATGGACATGAATTTGAGGCAACTCCAGGAGATGGTGAAGGGAAGGAGATGGGAAGCCTGGCATGCTGCAGTCCATGGGGTCACAAAGAGTCAGACACAAGTGAATGACTGAACAACTGAAATAGAACTCACATACCACAAAATTTACTCACAGTATCAGACAATCATACAACTAGAACATTTTTATCTCCTCCAAAAAAGAAATCAGACTTCTCATTTATTTCCAACCCCAGCCCAAGGTCATTACTCATCTACTTTCTGCCTTTATAGATCTCCCTATTCTAGACATTCACGTATAATTCCTATTCATATAAATGGAATCATACAATATATCATCTTTTGTGACTGGCTTCTTTTATTTAACATGGTTTCAAGGTTCATCCATATTGAAGCATGCATACTATTTCTTTTATTACCAAAAAGTATTGCATTGGGTATGTCCCGTTTTATCTGTTCGTCACTTGATGGATATTTGGATTATTACCATTATTTGGCTATTATGAATAATATTGCTCTAAACATTCACATCTAAATGGATGTATGTTTTCATTTCTCTTGGGTGTATACACTAGGAATGGAATTGCTAGCTCATACACTAACTCTAACCTTTTGAGAATATGCCAGACTATATTCCAAAATTTTATATTCTCACCAATAGTATTTAATGGTTCCAATTTTTCACATCCTTGCCAATACTTGTGATTACCAATCTTTATAGTATCGTTATCTTAGTGGACATGAAGTAGTATCTTTTGGTTTTGATTTGCATTTCCTTGATGGCTAATAATACTGAGCATCTTTTCATATGCTTATTGATCATTTGTGTTATCTCCTTTAGAGAAGTGGCAATTCTGACCCTTAGATTATTATTATTTTTTTAGATTATTTTTTAATTGGGTTATTTATTTATTATCAAGCCATGCCTTCATTATCAGATATTTACTAGGAATCTACTATTACTCAGGCTCCATCCTAGTTCCTGTGGTGGGTTCAAAGTCCTCTAGAATCACTTCACAGTTCCCTAATATGCCGTGACCCAGAGTTTGAAAAATGCTGCGTTAAAATCTGGCTCTGTGAATGTGTTCCTTGACTGTGTCCCCTGAAGATGGCAAACTTCTATGAATCATTTTAAAGAGAAACTGAGGCCCATGGCAGGAGATGTGCTCACTGCACAGCTGCAGCCATGATGGAAGCAGAGCTGGTTTTTGTTCTTTTTCACTACTCAGGGCCACAAGCCATGCTGCCTCTCACAAGTTTCAGTCACTCTAACATTTCTCTTTGCCTAGGGATTCACCAAGAGACATAAAAATTGCCTCTTATCATGGAATTGGACTTTCTTGAAGACTCAACTCTCGTGCTAAAGGATGTGTGCACATACACGCACACACACACACACACACACACACACAACCGGAATACAGGCTCAAGAATCAAGGGTGGGTGTTTATACAAGGGCTTAATTTCCAAAATATACAATATCTCACACAATTCAATAACAAAAACATTTTTTAAATGGGCAGAATTCCTAAATAGACATTTCTCCACAAAAGATATACAGATGGCCAACAAGCACATTAAAAGATGCTTAACATCTCTACGCATTCAGTTCAGTCGCTCAGTCGTGTCCGACTCTTTGCAACCCCATGAACCGCAGCACACCAGGCCTCCCTGTCCATCACCAACTCCTTGAGTCCATCCAAACCCACGTCCATTGAGTCGGCGATGCCATCCAACTATCTTATCCTCTGTCGCCCCCTTCTCCTCCGGCCCTCAATCCTTCCCAGCATCAGGGTCTTTTCAAATGAGTCAGCTCTTTGCATGAGGTGGCCAAAGTATTGGAGTTTCAGCTTCAACATCAGTCCTTCCAATGAACACCCAGGACTGATCTCCTTTAGGATGGACTGGTTGGATCTCCTTGCAGTCCAAGGGACTCTCAAGAGTCTTCTCCAACACCACAGTTCAAAAGCATCAATTCTTCGGTGCTCAGCCTTCTTCACAGTCCAACTCTCACATCCATACATGACCACAGGAAAAACCATAGCCTTGACTAGATGGACCTTTGTTAGCAAAGTAATGTCTCTGCTTTTGAATACGCTGTCTAGGTTGGTCATAACTTTCCTTCAAAGGAGTAAGCATCTTTTAATTTCATGGCTGCAATCACCATCTGCAGTGATTTTGGAGCCCAGAAAAATAAAGTCAGCCACTGTTTCCCCATCTATTTGCCATGAAGTGATAGCATTAGAGAAATACAAATCAAAACTCCAACGAGGTATCACCTCACACATGTCAAAATGACCTGAATCATAAAAAGTTTACAAATAATAAGTGCTGGAGAGGATGTAGAGAAATGGAAGCCCTCCCGTACTGCTGGTAGGAATGTAAATTGGTAAAACCACTATAGAAAGCAGTATGGAGATTCCTCCCAAAATTAAAAATAGACCCAGAATATTTTAAAAATTGAAAATATGACCCAGATATTCTACTCCTGGGCATATATCCAGACAAAACTCTTAATTTGAAAAAATACATGCACCCCAGTGCTCACTGCAGCACTATCTGCAATAGCCAAGACATGGAAGCTACCTAAAAATGACTGAATAAAGAAGACGTGGTGTATATATACAATGGAATATGACTCATCCATAAAAAAGAATGAAATGATGCCATTTGCAGCAATCTGGATGGACCCAGAGTTTACCATATTAAGTCATAAAGAAAAAGACAAACACCATGTGATAGTATCACTTATATGTGGAATCTCAAGCGTGACACAATGGTATATGAAACAAGACTTACAGAGAACAGAACCATGACGGCCGAGTGGAAGAGGGTGTTGGAGGAAGGATGGGTTGGGAGTTTGGCATTAGCAGACTCAAACTATTATACACAGAACGGATAAGCCACAAGGATCTAATGTATAGCATGGGGAGCTATATATTCAGTTCAATATCCTGTGATAAACCATAATGGAAAAGAATATGAGAAAGAATGTATATATAGCTCAATCACTTTGCGGTACAGCAGAAATTGACACAACATTGCCAATCAACTAAACTTCAATAAAATCATATTTTTTAAAAGTTGGCATCTATAGATGAGGGATGGAGTGAGGGAACCTGGCTAAAGACATATGGAGAAGTAGGGGCAGGCGAGGGCGGGAAGCCAGGGCTCAGTCTCAGGCTTTTCTCCACATTCTGTACCCCTGTTTTGGGTCCCAAGTAGATGAGGAAACTGATATATCAGTGTGTGAAGTCCGTGAAAATTTCCATGAAAACTGGTACTTGCTAACAACAAGAAAAGAATGAATTGCGAAGTAGTGCATTATTTTCAAGCTGATGGCACCGCTCAGAGTTTTGATATAAACTCAACTTGGAACAAAGTTGCACGGGAAATGCTCTGTTAGCTTGGAACATGAATGCATCTTTCTTTAGCCAAGCCACTCAACAAGCCTGGTTACTAAGTCTTCTTTGCAGGATGTTGTCAAGCAACATGGGATATACACAATAAGGTACCAGTTTGTTTTTTGTTTTTTTTTTTTTCTGTAGATGCTGTGATTTCCAGAGGTGTGTGGTTTTTCCACCAGGAGCCACTGTAAGTTATGCATTCCTATAAACAACAACAGATGTCCATAGAACATCTTTTGGAAAATAATATTTGTAGAAGAATATATATATGCATGTACAACTGAATCACTTTGCTGTACAACAGGAATCAACATTGTACCTCATACTTCAATAAAAATAAAGAAAAAAGAACATTTCTTAAGCTTCAAAACAGATGATCAATACATAAGATTAAAATAACCAATAATTACTTATTGTTAATTGAAAATATACTCTGGTTTTTCAACTACCAAGAATGATGACAGATTTAAAAGTAAAAATGTATATACCATTGAACTTCCTCATTAACTATTTCAGCTTATTGATGATTCTGGTTATTCCTCAAATTTCCATACAATTTCCTTTGGAAAAAAAATTTACATCTGTTCAGAGCAGAGACATTAAACAGTTGATTTCAAGCAATGGCAATGATTCGAGCTAAGCAACCAAGTGTCATGTTTTGAAGGTAGCTCTCTGGGGAAGGGATTAGGGAACTGCTGGGGGATTTGGAGGAAGACAGAGAGAGGGGAACCTCAAAGTCAAAGTAAACTACTACAGAGAAGAGTAAAGCTTTGCATAAAATTAGCAGAAAAATACAGACAGATTAAGTTTTTTTTTTTTTTTTTCCAGGGATAAAGAGAGGTTAGAATGACTGTATTTGTGGAGAACCGGTGAACTGGCAGTGAATAATAACAGGGTTTGAGGACGTGTGGAAAAAAAATTTTAAACCAATAAAAATTTAAAAGCTCAGTACTTATTGGTCATGGTTAAATAGCCAAGAACGATGAGCAGTGATCCCCTGTCCCACCCCTTCTCACCTTGGACTTTCGTCCCAGAAAGAAGCACCTACAACTTAAAAAAAAAAAAAAAATTCTGTTTCTAATTCTTTCAATGTTACATCCATCTTTTTATATAATCTGTGAAAACCACTACTCGCTGATATATACATTTTATGAATGTATGAGGTGAGGACATGATTGGTAAGGAATTATCTTATTTATGTCCCTCTGGCAACTCCCTGATTATACCAATTTCCCCTTCAGAGTGCAGTTGTGTTATTATTTTTAGTTTTTCTATTGGTCTCTTTCACAATATATTTATATATTATCTTTGCCTCTAGCAGCTGTACTCACTATGCTCTAAGTTCTTATTTAAGTCCCCCATGGACTGTGAGCTCCTAATCTAGGAGGGATGCAGGGTGGGATGAAGAAAGGGAGAGGGTTACGGGGGCAGAGATGCTGGAGGAGTTCATACCTGAGCTGTATCTTGAGAGCTGAATGGGACAGGCACAGGAAGCTGGGGTGGAATGAGCAGGAAGAGGAATGGACATGGGCAAAGACATAGAGGGAGGAAAGAGCATGGTAGACTGGGAACCTGAAAAGGTTCAGTAAGACAGGGGTGAGAAGGCCAAGAGTCCTTCATCATCTGGCAGGGAATTAAGCCTGCAGCAGAGAGCAGCCACCAGTAGAGATGGTCCTAGGGGGAGAACAGCAAGTGATGGCTATGGACTATCTCATTCATGTTTGCCCCTGTTGTAGGAACACCTCTTTCTGCTCCTACCCCAGAGAGATAACAGGTATCCTGCCCACCAACACAATGTCACAGAACATCATTCTCAGCTTCACTTTCTGAAGGGCTGGGTAAGACTAAATTGGAAGGATTAACTTTTAAATTTTATTAAGACTCCAGATGAGAGAAAGAGGGATGGCATTAAATGTGTATCTATGTAAAAAAAAAAGTTAAATAATTCCATGACCTAAAATGAAACAAAAAATAAAATGCAGAAATACTGTATTTTGACTTTTTAATGGTACTAATAGATAATCATAATCCTCGAATAACTGTCTCAATAGACTAGCATTTATGCACTGCATAGAGGAGATTCACATTTTTTTTCATTTACTGCCAATCTTATGCTAACAAGAGTCATATCATTTTGATATAATAACAAAGTGCCTAATTCAATCATCTTGAAAATTAATTGATATGTTTGTAGCTGAGCCTCCAGTTAATTACCTTTTTTGTTTAATTTTGAAATTTAAGTCTGCTTCTCATCCGGTCCTGTCTGTCTGTGTCCTACATACATCTATGACCTTCATCTTGTATTATGGAGAAAAAAAAATTCTTGCCAAGCACTTTCTACTCCTGTACTTATTCAACATATTCATATTTTCTGATTCATCTTTCCTTTTATAATTATATTTTTAAAGTCATATTAAGTCTTCAGAGATAGTAGAATAAATGTCTCTCTTCTAATGAACATTTTGTTAGAGTTAACTAAAGTCTTTTCCCCCCCTGCATCAGATCTTCAAATTTATATAAAGATTCTTCAATAGCTATAGTTATCAAGAACCTTTTAAGTCATTGCTTATATTATTTTGAGAACCTTGACATTTCCAAGTGGAATATTTCTGACACTTATTTTGTTCTACTTTATTAATACTGATACTTGCTTACATCTAAACACATTCCTAGGCCTACAAGATTTCTACTTCTATTAATTGTTAAATCTCAGCAGGAGGAAGAAAGTAAAGAGGTGTGAAGACCAAGACAAACCCCAAATAAAACAAAATGATTAATTAATGGCAGTGCTGAGGACTAGAACTCAGACCTGTGAGCTTCCAAAAGGAATAAGCTTTTGGGAGGCCACTGAAAGCATTTTCTTGCAATTAAGGCGACTGGCTCACCATTCTTCACATTTTATTTTAGTTTTTCATTTGAAGAGTGAATGAGGGCTTCCCCGGTGGCTCAGTGGTGAAGAATCCACCTGCCAATACAGGAGACACAGGTTCAATCCCTGGTCCGGGGAGATCCCATATGCCTTGGAGCAAATAAGCCTGTGTATCATAACTTTTGAGCCTGTGCTCTGGAGTTTGGGAGCCACAACTACTGAAGCCCATGTTATAATTACTGAAGCCCACGTGCCCTAGTGGAGAAGGCAGTGGCACCCCACTCCAGTACTCTTGCCTGGAAAATCCCATGGACGGAGGAGCCTGGTAGGCTGCAGTCCATAGGGTCACTCAAAGTCAGACAGGACTCAGCTACTTCACTTTCACTTTTCACCTTCATGCACTGGGGAAGGAAATGGCAACCCACTCCACTGTTCTTGCTTGGAGAAACCCAGGGATGGCAGAGCCTGGTGGGCTGCCGTCTATGGGGTTGCACACGACTGAAGCGACTTAGCAGCAGCAGCAGCAGCAGCATGAAGTACTAGCAGGGTCCATGCAAAGTAAAAATACAAACCTGTTTTCTGCTTTTATTCTGATTCTTTCATTAAGCATCTAATATAAAACTCATGCCAAATAAAATCTTAGAAATTGTCTTGCTCTTTGGAAAGAATATTTGGAACCAAAATTGCTGTTCTTTAAGCACTGAGTTCATACAGCTCAAAAAATAACAAAAATCAGTCTTAATAAACATATCACTCATTTGATTCTCCAGATGAAACAGCTATCTTCTAAATAAAAATAACTAAAAATCTCCTTTCATTTTCTCTTCCTTGTTCAGGTCTGTATCACACATTACCTGAAACCAACATAATTTGCTTTATATCTTTTTAATCTTGTCAGCCCCTTTGTATCCTTCTTTTTACCAACAATGATTGATTTTCTTTTTTCTCTTCTTTGATTAGGCAAACATATAATTCAGAGGGAAGTAAGACAATCAGTTTTAGAGCATGTACATTCCTGGTATCATTATCCTGTCTTTCCCTCAAACAGTTGGATATTCTGTTAACAACCTGTTACTGAAAGGGAAAAAATGGGCAAAAATATAATACACAAAATACAATTAATTCTAATAATAATGAAGGGTAAAAGTATCTGTATGATAAATTTCTGCAACAAAGTGTGTGTGTTAGTCACTCAGTTGTGTCCAACTCTTTGGGACCCCATGAATTATAGCCCACCAGGCTCCTTTGTACATGGAATTCTCTAGGGAAGAATACTGGAGTGGGTTGCCTTTCCCTGCTCCAGGTGATCTTCCTGACCCAGGGACTGAACCCAGGTCTCCTGCATTATAAGCAGATCCTTTACCATCTGAGCCACCAGGGAAACCCATTAGCAAATAACTATTAAAATATCAGTCAAGATTATGATGGTGAATGCAAATGAAGGCATAACTCAAATGTCCAAAAGTAAAATTCTTGGCCAATTTAAGTCTGGATGATCACTGTGTGCTAGCTCTGGGAACCAGACTACTGGGGCTCGAATTCTAGCTCTGTCAACTTAGTGGCTCTGCAAATTCGGGGGCCGTTATTATTTAAGTTCTCTGCACCTCAGTTTCCTTATCTGTTGAATGAGAGTAATAGTGCCTGTAAACACAGTCCATGGAATTCTCCAGGCCAGAATACTGGAGTGGGTAGCCTTTCCCTTCTCCAGGGATCTTCCCAACCCAGGTCTCCTGAATTGCAGGCAGATTTTTCACCAGCTGAGCCACCAGGGAAGCCCTATTCAGTGTCACTCCCTGTCAACTCTGATTGTTGTAATAGATTAAACAATTTCATAGAAACTTAATGCTTTATCATTCATTTTGCTTCATGCTGGAGTTCCAGAACAATTTGTAGGTTTTATATATTCTTTAACTTTTATCACTTGAATATTCTTTTCCTGGTCAAGTGGAGAAGGGAATGGCAATCCACTTCAGTATTCTTGCCTAGAGAATTCCATGGACAGAGGAGTCTGGTGGGCTACAGTCCATGGGGTCATAAAGAGTCTGACACGACTGAGTGACTAACACTTTCCTGGTCAAGATAGATGTCAATTACATCCTTCCACTTCAGGATTTTCAAACCTGGCTGTAAAGTAATGATTCTTATTCTTTGAAATTATGGGGCCCTGAGTGAAATGGGTGTAACAAATTATGGGGGACAGGCTCTAATACATAGGGCCTCCCCACCCCTTTACTTCTTCCAACACCTCATCTCTTCTGTTAATTACATCTCCAGAAAGCAGGGCTGCTTTTATCAGTGGCTATCCACTGATATCAAAAGGATAACTATATACATATATAAGACAGGTACAAAGACAATGGGCTAGAAAGCCTGCTTTCAGCTACTTTGGGAACAAAAGGATATTTGCTATATTTCATTTTTCTATTAAGGCCCTGGTCTGACCTATTTTTCCCCCTTTATTCAAAGTTAAGCCAGGAAATAATACATTTTATTTTTTTTAGTTAAAAAACGAGAATGGAAAAGGGTCTCATTTAGTAATGAAGGGAACATAACCTTTATTCAATGCAAAGGGCACTGGAGTCTATATTCATCCAGGCGCCAAATAGCCCTCTAAGCTTTAAAAACTAATTACAGGAGGAGAGTGTGATTTTTCAGTCTTTTTGGCTCATGCCACGCTCCTGTGGTACTCTAACGTGCTAAATCAAGGCTCTGTCAACTCTACCACATTGGAATATCAATGAAGAATGTCCCCTCCACTTACCTTTGGTTTCAGGATAGAGAATGTGATAGATTAAGAGAAAAGAATCAATCACATATAAAGCAAAATAGACATAAAAAATTATTTTTCTTCTGTTAAAGCAAACAGAATGTGTTTTCAACCCATGTTTATTTGCATGCAAAAACACGAACAAATATCTAAGGCACCTTGTTCAGCAAAATAAACCAGATAAATATGGAAAAATTTATATAAAATTCAAGCCCAGACAAAACTAAACAACAGTGATGAAAGTCAGAACAGTGGTTACCTTCAGGTAACCTTCTGGGTACAAGAAAAGTTCTGTATTTTGATCTGGGAGGTGGTTACAGGAGTAAAATAACACGTAACAGTTCACTGAGTTATACACCTAAGATTAACATGTTACTTCATGGATGTAATAATCCACCAAAAATTTAAAAAATATGTATAATTTGTTTTGCCTTCAAATTTAAGATGGAATGTAACAATTCAAATCACACACAGAAAAGAACAAAGCCAAGAACTAAATTCTAGCTCTTTTAAATCAGACATATGAGGTGGTATAGGGAGGCTCATCTCTTGATCAGCATTCTCTCTTTCTAACTATGGCTAGAAGGCCTCCCCTTTAAGCTTTTGAAGACAACTAATAAAACTGATTGAGGGGGAAGGAGGCTTCAGAGGGAGGCGATATATGTATACATACAGCTGATTCACTTTGCTGTACAGCAGAAATAAACGTGACATTGTAAAGCTTGATTGGGAGGGCAAGCTCTTACCACCACTTTGGGAACTATTTGGCCATGTGCACTACAATTGGACACATGCATATGCTATGACCAGCAACTTGAAGCCTACAGTGTAAGCAATAAAAAAACATACATACATATGGTTACCAAGAGAGAGTAGAATATACAAAGAAGCACTATTTGTAACAGTTTCAAATTAGAAACTACCCAGGTGTACCTAACAGGAGTAAAATAAATGAGTGCATATATACACACATACACAGTCAAATAATAAAATATTAAAAAAATACTTGTGGTGTGTTCACATTCATTGTGTATTCACATTCAAGTCATGTCTGACTCTTTGCAACCCCATAGGCTGCGCATGATGAAATACGATATACGATCTATACACAAGAATACGCATGAATCTTGTCAACATAATGTGGAACAAATGGAGCCAGTTATAAAATATATAGCTGCATGATTCCATTAAAAAAAAAAAAAAAAACCAAACAGACTAAACTAATCTTGGTACTTAAAGGTAAGACGCAGGTAACTTTCAAAGAGGTGGCCAGTGACCAGGAGGAACGGTAAGGCTCACTACCGCTTTGTTCTGTTTCTTGGTATTATTCTGTTTCTTGATCTGGATACTGCTTACACAATGAAAAGCATGAAAATTTGCCAAACTGTGCCTTTGACGTGTGCACATGTAAACTATAGGCAATATAAGCAGAGAGATGGAAACTCTAAGAAAGAATCATAAGGAAATGATAGAAGTCAAACATGCCATAACAGAAATGAAGAATGCTTCTAATGGTCTTATTTAATGGACTGGACATAACCAAGCAAAGAATCAATGAGCTTTAAGAAATGTCAATAAAAATTTCCAAAAGCCAAATCCAAAGACAAAGAATGAAGAGACAGAACAGAATATCAAAGAACAGAGGAACAATTTAAAAAGGTATAATGTATGTTTGGGCATACTAGAAGGAGAAGAAAGAGAGAAAAAAAAAAAATTAAACGATAATGACTGAGAATTTCCCCAAACCAATGACACCCATTGAATCACCATGATCCATGAAGCTCAGAGATCACCATCATGAAAAACACACATGTATACAAGATTTGAATAGTGCAAAATCAAAAACAAAGAAAGGAATTGTGCAAGAAGCCAGAGGAAAAAATTACCTTACACACAGAAAAACAAGGATAAAAATCACACTGGGCTTTTCTTCAAAAACCATAAAACAAGAATAGTGAAGTGAAATACTTAAAAAGTGTTAGAAGAATTATCAACCTAGAAATTTGAACCCTGTGAAATTATTCTTCAAAAGTGAGGGGAAAATAAACACTTTTTCCAACAAAAATCGAAGGAATTTGTCTTCAAAAGGCTTGCCTTATAAGAAATGCTAAAAGAAGTTCTTTAGGAAGAAAGAAAATATAGGTTAGAGACTTGGACCTACATTTAAAAAGGAAGAGAATTAAAGAAGGAATAATTGAAGGTAAATAAAATCTTTTATTTCTCTTATTCTTAATTGATCTACAGGTAACAGTTTGTTCAAAATAATAATAGCAACATTATATACAGTGATCATAGTTTATGGATAAATGGAATAAATGGCAGAAATGTTACAAGGGATGGGAGGAAAGAATTAGGACTACTCTGTTATAGCGTACTTTTGTTAGTCCCAAATGTATGTTGCGAACTCTAGTGGAACCTTTAAAAAAGCAAAAAATAAATAAAACAAATATATACCCTAAGGTGATACAGTAGAATTACACAAAAACACTCAAAACCAGACAGCAGAAAAGCACAGTCCATTTTGAAAAAACCATTAAGTTTGATTTTGTTAAAATTAAAAATTTCTGTTCTATGAAAGGCTCTGTGAAGAGAATGAAAAGACAAGGCACAGACTGAAAGTTTTTGTAAACATCTGTCAACTAAATAAGTGGCATCCAAAATAGCTCAACAGTAAGAAAATACATAACCTAATTTAAAAATGGGAAAACATCTGAACAGATAGATACCTTACTATATGTATATATACACACACACACGTATATGTATACATATATATGTGTACACACACACACACACACACACACACACACACATATATGCTACCCTGGTGGTTCAGTGGTAAAAAATCTGACTGCAATGCAGGAGACTTGGGTTCGATCCCTTGGTTGGGAAGATCCCCTGGAGGACGGCATGGCAACCCACTCCAGTATTCCTGCCTGGAGAATCCCAAGGGCAGAGGAGCCTGGCGGGCTACATAGTCCATAGGGTCACACAGAGTCAGACATGACTGAAGTGACTAAGTAGCAGTCACTGCTTTAATAAATGCTTATTTATTAAATAAAAAATGAGATGATGCTAAACATCATATGTCATCAGGGAACTACAAATGAAAACAATGAGATCACCAGACACTGATAAGAATGTACCGAATCTGAAACACTGACACCACCATATGCTGGCGAGGATATGGAGCAGTGGGAACCCCTACTCCCTGTTGGTGGGAATGCAGAATGGGACTGCCACTTTGGAACAGTTTTGCAATTTCTTACAAAACTAAACACACTCTTGTCATACAATCTAACAGCCACATTCTTCGGTATTTACCCAGATGAGCTGAAAACTTACATCCACAAAGAAACCTGCACATAAAGGTTTATAGCAGCTTTATGGATAACTGCCAAAACTTGGAAGCAACCAAGAAACCTAACAGTAGATGAACAGATAAACAAATTCTGGTATGTCCATACAATGAAATGTTATTCAGACATCTACAAAAAAAAAGCTATCAAGCCACAAAATGACAGAGAACAGAAGCGAATATGAAAAGGCTACGTACTGTATGATTCCAACTATATGACATTCTGGAAAAGGCAAAACTACAGAGATTGAAAAGAAAACAGGGGTTGCCAGGGGTTGGAGGAGACAAGGGCTGGATGAACAGGAGGAGCATAGAGGATTTTTAGGGCAGAGAAACTTATTCTTAGTGATACTGAAAGGGTTACATTTACTTTAAACAGTGAATGGATACAATCACTAGACATTTCTCAACTTTTAAAATGTACAAGACAAAGAGTGAACCCACTGTGAACTACAGACTTCAGTTGATAATAACGTCAGTATCAGCTTACCAGTTTTAACAAATGTACCTCATTGCTGCAAGGTATTAAAAGTAGAGGAAAGTGGGGGTAAGAGTGGGTGAGGGGTCACATGGGAACTATGCATCTTCCACTCAGTATTTTTAACAAACCTAAAACTGCTCCCTTATACAAATAAAAATCTATTAATTAAAAAATACACATATATTCATATATATGTGTATTTTCTTATATCATGTATATGTTTTCTTATATCAACGTAACTAGCTAACAAGTTTTTCTGAGAGAATGTGAAATATAAGGAAGAAAACATAAATTGTTGTTGTTGTTCAGTTACTAAGTTGTGTCCAACTCTTTGCAACCCCATGAACTGTAGCACACCAGACTTGACTATAAGAACCTTTGTTGGCAAAGTGATGACTCTGCTTTTTAATACACTGTCTAGCTTTGTTATAGCTATTCTTCCAAAGAGCAAGCATCTTTTAATTTCTTGGCTGCATTCACCGTGTGCATTGATTTTGGAGCCCCAGAAAATGAAATCTGACACTGTTTCCACATTTCCCCCATCCCTTTGCCATGAAGTGATAGGACTGGATGCCATGATCTTAGTTTTCTGAATGCTGAGTTTTAAGTCAGCTTTTTCACTCTGCTCTTTCACCTTCATCAAGAGGCATTATCTTAAATTATGGAAGAACTTTTGAGTCTCATGATTTTGAGAAAGTTTTAAATGGCACTATAGCAATTTTTCATAATAAAATAGTAAAGATATGGCACCACAATACACAAATACAGTTAACTTCATGAACAGTAAAGGCCTATTTATCTACAGTTGCAGCCCACATTCTGAGAAGGAGACAAGCTCACAGTTCTGTGATGAATTAAAATTAAAATACTGGTCACTACTTCTTTTATTCTTTTTCTGGTCTTTGCTTCTTTCAAGTGCTTTTACTTTATTTTATTAATATTTATTCATTCACTTGGATAGGCAAAAAGACAATAAGAATAAATTTTATTTATTTTAATGTGACAAAATATTACCTCCACTTCTCCCCTACCTGACCACCAATTTACACAGCTCTAAAATGACAGAGGTGAAAATATTTCACTGTGCCAGGCCAGCTATATGAAATTCAAGAGTGTCAACAGATTAGGCCACATTTTCACTGCTAAAAAAATAACTTAAATTGTACCAAGGTAAATATTGCGGGATAAAGTTGAGAGACTTCACTTTTGTCAAAATATGTAGGAAATAATCAGAGATAAAGCACTGTATATGCACCAATGTGGGAAGCACATCTCATTTCTACAAGGTTCACCTAAGTTCTATGAACTAAAAAGCACGTTAAGAACAACTGCAACATACAACATATCCGTACAAGGGCAAGGACTTTTTAAACGTTTTTACCTTATGAAATCTTCTTCCTCTTCTCTCTTTGACCTCAGCTGTTTGGGTTGAGCCATATTCATCCAGTTTGGTAGAGATTTCAAGAGCCTGCTGATATCATCATCTTTTGCCCAAGATGCACTGATGACAAGTTTTTCTTCAGACTGGACGATACCCCTGAACACAACCAACAGAAAAGAGACACTTCAGGACACTTCATCAGCATTTTCCATCTACCTTTGTTGTTGGAAAAAGACACCATGCTCACCTCTCTTATTAACCTAACCCATTATCCAGCTGGAGGCATGACATCCACGGATAGGTCACCTTTGTGGGAAACATCATTTCTAGATTCCATTCTTAGTTTCTTCATTGTTGAGTAATTGTGAAACTAGTAATATTAATTAGCTCCCCTCATCCTAGTTAATCTCTAAGGATAAATAAAAGTGTATGGGAGGTCTTTTGTGGGTGGGGAGTGGAAAGGGATTCTTTCAAGAAAGATGCTGAACAAACAAAAAGTGGGTTAACCACAAAGACAGTGCAATTAAACAACAACATGAATTATATCTGAAAGGTGATGGAAGTGTTACAAAAGGCTGTTCTCTGACCTCTTGGTTTAAACTACCAGTTAGCTCTACTTGAAGATGTTTTTTGAATCATGGACACCCCTCTATTCAAAGCAAATCCACCATCACAGAGAAACCTTCTGCCCTTGATGTCAGGCAGAAAAAGTCTTTGATTACTGTTCTCTCTAGTGAGCTCTGACAAGTGACCTGGAGTGACAGGCTTCAAGTCCTTTAATAGGGCCCATGGGTGAGCTATTAACACTGCTCTTACCAAAACATACCTGGAAAGCCATCGTGAACACTCAATTCCAACTTAATTAAAAAGCTTCCCTTTCTGTTCAACATTTCTTTCACTGTAACTAATTTCAATGGTCTAAAAATCCTCCTCAGCAATTCTAGGTGACAGAATGGCATATATTTATGAAAGGACTGCTAATTAGCTGGCGAGCCCTCTGAGGCTAAGAAGTTCTCTCCTCCATCACAGGCAGGAATTTATGTTGGTATAATGGTTCTACTGAAGAACATGATGTCCTTCTAAATAATACAATACATACACAGTGTATATGCTTGGATGTATAAGAAAACCTTCTTTACCCAACAGACAGTGTATATAGACAGAAGTTGCTGACACCTAAAAACCTTGACTCATGACAACCTAACTTGAGGTAACAAAATTCTATGTTGCAGGGAGCAACACTGCCCTGGTTCTCTGAAAATAAACTAGAATAAATAAGAGAACCATAGTTGATTTCTAGAATTCTCACTCACCACAAGCAAAAGGTTTCTAACAGTAAGTGTGGTCAGCAATACAAAACTTAGATTACAGAATCTTCTTCCCTGAGACCTCTCAAATTACTCTGACTGGTATCTTTTGTTCATTTTTTTATTTGTTATTTTCAAGCATCTTCCTACAATCTACATGGATTGATCCCACAAGATAACTTTACACTTTTATACATGGGGTGCTGTATTCAGCCTTACAGAATACAAATCTATGCTACTGCATGTCAGAAGAATCCTCAACGTTCTTTGGCATGCTTTTTACCTGTCTCTGATCGACTTCCTCTCTCCTTCCTTCTATGGCTATCTTTTAAACCTTTGTCTTTTATCTCCTCATTGTTTGACCCCCCACATTCTTTCCATTTGTCAAAGAAAGGAGGGGACCGAAGTATATACTTTCAAACAGCTCAACTCTTATCCTCCATAGAAATATATTCAAATCTGTTTCATCACCACTTATTGGCAATAATTCCTCTACCTAGGCTTGTGGGGCTCCTTTCTCTGCCCTTCCTTCCAGTGACACCCCCCCTTCCTGCATATCTGGGATCTCTCTCAATATATTCCTCAATCCCCTGTGTTCAATTTTTTAAATGAATGAATAACTGAATCTCTTTCCTGATGCAGTATTTCTCTCTAATAAAACTTCTCTCCCTCCACATACACTGTTATCAAATGAATGTGGCCTTCACCCAGTCACTTCATTCTCTCACCTCTCATTTACTTTTTCAATTCCTGAAGTCTCCCTCTGGGATCTACTCTATGGTTTAACCCATCTGTTCCTTCTTGCAACTTCTTCAGTGATTTTTACTTCTAGATTTTCTGTTTAGCTCTTTTACAAATCCACTGGCTTCTTTCCTCTAAAATGTTCCGTACTTGTATTGCGGATTCTATCCTTCCTTTATTTCTCTGAATCATTTTTAAGCAGAGATTTTAAAGTTCTTATGTGGCTCTGTATTTTCAGGAAGTTCTTTGGGGTTTCTCTGGTGGCTCTGATGGTAAAGAATCTGCCTGCAATGCAGGAGACCTGGGTTTGATCTCTGGGTCAGGAAGATCCCCTGGAGAAGGAGATGGCAACCTATTCCAGTATTCTTGTCTGGAGAATCCCATGGACAGAGGAGCCTGGCCGGCTACTGTCCATGGGGTCGCAAAGAGTTGGTCGTGACCGAGCCACTAACCCTTTCACTCTGGATGTCAAATGTCCTATAAGTTGCATTTTCCTTCTTTTTTCATGAGGGTGGTTTGCTATTCAGGTCTGCAAGTTCTACCTCAGAGGGACTTGACCTTTGAACGAATCCCACATTTTGCCCTGTGCTTTGGAGATGTCACTATTAGATGAGCTGCATTCGCCCCTCCTGGATCCTTTAAGTTTCACTACTTTCAAATAAGTTTTTAAATTTTTTTTTTCCTTCCTTATTCTGGCTTACAACTTTCTCCCCCTACACGAGTGGTATAAATTGAGGTCCTTACTTGCATACGTCACATGTGTAGGATTCTGATTTCTTTTAGAGGTCACTTTTTCCCTTGGACTGAAAGGAGATCAAACCAATCCATCCTAAAGGAAATCAGTCCTGAATACTCATTGGAAGGACTGATGTTGAAGCTGAAGTTCCAATGCTTTGGCCACCTGATGTGAATAACTGACTCATTTGAAAAGACCCTGATGCTGGGAAAGGTTGAAGGTAGGAAGAGAAGGGGACGACAGAGGATGAGATGGTTGGATGGCATCAATGGCTCGATGGACATGAGTCTGAGCAAGCTCCACGAGTTGGTGATGGACAGGGAAGCCTGGCGTGCTGCAGTCCATGGGGTCGCAAAGAGTCAGACACAACTGAGTGACTGAACTGAACTGAACTGAGGGAAGCCTGGCATGCTACAGTCCAAGGGGTCGCAAAGAGTCAGACATGACTGAGCAAATGAACTGAACTTTTCTCCTGGGAGTAGAGTGGCTTATTCCCAAGCACAAAGTTTTCCTAGTCTCATATATGGGTGGAAAGACCCCATGCATAACTCCTGCACAGATAAACTTCCAGGCCATGTAGGTGTTAATACGCTAGCCCCTACTGGGTCTTCACCTCTGCTATGATCTAAATGTTTGTGTCCCCCTGGAATTCACATGTTGAAATCCTACCACCGCTGCCACAGTATTAGGAGGTAAGGCTTTTAGGAAGTGATTAGGTCATGGAGGGTGCAGCCCTCATAGAGGGGATTAGTGGCTTAAAGAGATCCCACAGATGTGGTTCCCTAGCCCCTTCCTCCGGGTGGTAATACAATAAACAGGCTTCAAACCAGAAGAGGGCCTCCCCTGATGCTTTCAGCACTTTGATCTTAAACTACAGCCTCCCGGACTGTGAGAAATAAATTTCTGTTGTTTATAAGCCACCCAGTCTGCGGTATTTTATTACAGCAGCCCAAACAAAGACTACCTCTGGATGTTGTCCTCATACAGGGGTGGGACTCTCAACTGTAACATTTGCTTGTTGTGATGACTTTTAGTTTCTGTTTCATTCTTCTTCATGTGGAGAATTCTTTCTTTTGAATTTGGCAACATATTTAAAAAATATTTTTAAAGTCATATTTTTATCTTGACTTTCTATGTGTTGGAGTAGGAAAGGGGTTTCCTAAATATACCCACTCCACACTTCTAAATAAAGTCAAAATTCAGTATTAAATCAATTGAAGTCAGGGTTCTAAAACTATTGTTCCCCTGGAACTGTTCTACCAATCCATGGGCATGTTCTACCTTCAGTCCAGTTCAGTTCAGTTCAGTCGCTCAGTTCTGTCCGACTCTTTGTGACCCCATGAATCGCAGCACGCCAGGCCTCCCTGTCCATCACCAACTCCCGGACTTCACTCAAACTCACGTCCATTGAGTCAATGATGCCATCCAGTCATCTCATCCATCCTCTGTTGTCCCCTTCTCCTCCTGCCCCCAATCCCTCCCAGCATCAGAATCTTTTCCAATGAGTCAACTCTTCGCATGAGATGGCCAAAGTACTGGAGTTTCAGCTTTAGCATCATTCCTTCCAAAGAACACCCAGGACTGATCACTATGATTATTGAGACGTATCTGATACTTTTGATTATTCCTTTTTAAAAATAATACTCCTTTGGTATCCATGTCATTATCCCTCGTAAGTTCATTCTTAGCCAAACCAAGGGCTCTTTTCCTCTGTCCCTACTTTAGGTATTTGATTCCATAGCATTCTGGTTGTGCCATTTGGGCAATCTCATCTTCTTGCCAGACCCAACCCACCAGTATTCCGGGGACTCCCAAATTAATATTTTCAGGGCTGCCCTCTCTTCTAAGTCTCGGATCAGCATATGAAAAGGCTAACTGGAGAACTCTACTTAAAAGTCCCAGAAGCAATTTAGATTAAACTGAGTCAAAAGAGTTCATTTATTATCCACCCTTCCCTGTCCCACTGAACATCTAGTATTCCCTAGTTTGATTGACAGACCAACCATACATCCTGCTATTTGAGTCAGAAACTTGAAGTCATCCTCATCACTCATAGACACCACATCCTGCTGATTTCATGTTCTTAGTATCTCATAAGTCTGTTGTTTCCTGACTAGTCTGTTGTTTCCTGACTATGCCCTTCACCCATATGCAGACCCTCATCACTTTTCACTTGGACTTGGCCGTGACCTTATAACTGGGTGCCTTGCCTGGAACTTCAAGACCATCAGTCCAATTCACCACTTTCATTGGAAGGGTCATTTCTCTAAAACTGTACAAATGCAATCCTGTTTTCTCCTTCTTAGAAATATTCACTGATTCTTAATTCTAATACCAAGTCCAAACTTAGCAAGTCATGAACATCTACCTTTTCAACTTCATCTCCTTCTACTGCTTTCCTCTCTTGTATATTCACTACTCCCAGTCACGGCTTCCCTGGTGGCTCAGATGGTAAAGTCTCTCTGCAATGTAGGAGACCTGGGCTTGATCCCTGGGTTGGAAAGATCCCCTGGAGAAGGGAATGGCAACCGACTCCAGTATTCTTGCTTGGAGAATCCCCATGGACAGAGTAGCCTGGTGGGCTACAATCCATGGAGTTGCAAAGAGTCAGACATGACTGAGTGACTAACACACACACACACACCCCCAGTCAAATCCCTGCCTGTGTTGGCTGAACATCCCATCCACAGTCAAAATTCAAATGTTTTCTGAATGCTTCCTGCTTATGTGTATCATCTCTGCCTAGAGAACTTTTTTCCATCTCTACTGATTAAACATTACATCAGCTTTTCCCTTGAGACAACTGAGTCCTTTCATTGTGCCTTATCACCCTTTACTGGGGCTTTCAATCTTGACTGCATCTGTGCGTGCATGCTAAGTCACTTCAGTCATGCCCAACTCTTTGCAAACCTAAGGACTATAACTATCAGGCTCCTCTGTCCATGCGATTTCCCAGGCAAGAATAATGCAGTGGGTTGCCACGCCCTCCTCCAGAGGATTTTCCCGACCCAGGAATCAAACCCTTGTCTCTTATGTTTCCTGCACTGGTAGGAGGGTTCTTTACCACTAGCACCATATGAGATGCCCTGGGGAGCTTTAAAAATATTACTAGATGTCCGGGCCGCATCTAAAACCTAGTACACCAGAATCTCTGGGGATGGCATGTGGGCATCAACATTTTAAAAAGTGTCCCAGGTGATTCCAGTGGGCATTCCAAGGTGAGAACCACTACCTCCCACATACCTCTGCTCTCACGGGTCCTACCACACTTCTTTACAAGCTAGTATCCCTTACTAGATGGTGGCTTCTCTGAGGACAGGGTTGATTCCTCATTAGCTGTTGTGCACCCAGTGCCGTGCACAAAACCTGGTATTTGGAGTGTGTAAGAACTGAACTGGACATAAAAATAAGCCCTCTTCAGTTTTAGGAATCTTGGGTAACTGATTAAGCTAAAACCATGTCAGTGGTTTTCCTTTACTCCTTCTCTGCACCAAATGACTCAGGTGAGCCATCAAACCATCTGGCATTTTGACCAATGTATAGATCATTCTGCTATGCTCTCACTATACCTCTGTGAATTCAACAAAATTAGAATAATGAATAGAAGTGTATCCCCCTTTCGAAAGAAAAAAAAGCCCAGCATTAAAAAGTCCTGACTCACAAGACAAACGAGCCAAGGAGTAATTACTGTCAAGCCTTCCCTTTCCACTCCACTTACTCATACATGGCCTATTACTGGAAAGTCTCCTCAAAGCCTCACTTTCTCTGGGAGGACCTTGTTAACTGTGTCAGCCTACAGTATTTTCCCCTTTGGAAAGCAAATGAACAAAACCCCTCCTTTTCTACTTACAATTTATAACCTCATAGCTAGGACTTTGTCCTATACCATGGGTTGGTCAAATTAAATAATCTGCATGTCAGATCTGCTTCACCTGCTAATTTCATATGTGTTATAAAAGCTGTGAATAGTGCTGATATTTTCAATGCTTTTTTAAAATCTAAAGACAACTATTTTGTGACATATGGAAATTACATAAAGGTTAAATTTCAGATTTATTTAACCTTTATGTAATTTCTATGGAATCTAGAAAGATGGTACTGATTAATTTATTTGCAGGCAGCAATGGAGAAACAGACATAGAGAACAGACATGAATGCAGGAGAGGGGAGGAACGGGTGAGATGTATAGAGAGAGTCACATGGAAACTTACATTACCATATGTAAAATAGATAGCCAATGGGAATTTGCTGTATGATTCAGGGAACTCAAATAGCGGCTCTGTATCAACCTAGAGAGGTGGGATGGGAAGGGAGGTGGGAGAGAGGGGACATATGCATACCTATGGCTGATTCATATTGATGTTTGACAGAAAACAACAAAATTCTGTAAAGCAATTATTCTTCATTTAAAAAATAGAAAATTTTTAAAAGTTAAATTTCAGTGTCCATATTTATTAAGAGCTATGGCTGAGTGGGTCAGTTCCTCTCATGCCCACAGTACAAATCAAAATTCTGTTCCACGGAGTTAGAAGCCCAAACCCAATACAGTTTTTCAGCATGTAAATCTCTGAGCCCATCCATGATGGCCCCCATCTGTTCCCAGGTTCAGGGAAAAGGCTGGGTCTATAGGCATGAGATAGTACTGTACATTTTTCAAGAACTAGACTTTTTCTTTTAGCACTGGTTGGAATGAAAAAGTATCGCTTAGTGGGGTACTATGTTAAAAGTACTCATACTATTTACTTATGTATTTCTTAAAGCCTGGTTTAATTCAATAGTACAGTATTACATTACTGTCTCCACTAATAGTCATAGATCCTGTCTTATTAAAAAACAGTAATCCAAATTAACGAGCATGCTATCCACCTATATAATGCCCTCAACCATAAATTATTAATTCATATTGTAATCAGTCCCCAAAGCAATTCCAAATATCCTAATTTGAAATATTAGCATTGATTAGCAAGATACGATTACCCTAAGGGGAATTTTTCATTCAAATGGCAAAGTTCCCATCTTAACCAACCGCATTACTTTATAATTCTGTGAAAAATGGTACTATGTGGGTGACACAATTCTAGGACATATCCAAACAGCCTCCAAAAAGGAGAACTAAATTTACAACAATTACTCCATAAGAGGGGTAGGGTTAATTACCACTACCAGAACTATAATCTACTGATTAATTCACAGCTCAATGGGCCACAGACACAGCCATCTGTGTAGCTATTTGTACCTGCTCCCAGGAGGAAGAGGAAAAGAGGTATACCTCTTGGAACAGGTGAGGGGGCTGCCATGGGAAGAGTCCACCCTCTGGACACAGCTGAGTGAATTTCATTCAGAAAACATCTGCTGGTGTCGACTGGCTCCGACGTGTACCGCTTCCTTGCTGGAACAGTTGGGAAGTACACGTGTGCCTGGTCCCCGGACACAGCTGGGGTGCTGAGTCTTTCATTAGGTAAACAAGCAGGGGCAGGTGGGGCTAATTGGATTCAACTGTTTGGTGATAGCCTGGGCATGATGTTTGCTTTCCCAGACTGAATCTTTCAGACACTTAAAAAAAAAACTAGGAGCCAAGCTAGAGAAATGAACCCCATCAAGGCTGGTCCAAATGAAGCCACTAGAGTTGATTTTCGACCATGAATGACTGGACCTGTAGCAGGTCAGACTGCAGAGCGACATTCAGCAACTCGGCGATCATGACAATGAACGCAGAATGCAGAGCTGGTACTACGCCGCTGAGTGAAATCAAGCAAACACAAAAGCAGATGCAAAACTAAATATTCTCTTAAGAAAAGACGGAGCAGAATAAATAGGAAAAGAGCAGAGAAACATCAGGTTGTCTTTCACATCACACTCAATGCTGCTCAGAGAGCTTTATGATGGTATGTATCTCCACCTTGGAATTGTAACTCAAGAAACATCTGATAACTCTAGAGATGGGTGATGGAAAGAAACAATCTTAAGAGGACCCAGGGGGAAAGACTTGAAATTTCAGAGCTTACTGAAATTATTTAGGGGATAATTTAATAACAACCTTCAACTAGATAAGCTCTCACATGAAGGGTCATAAGTGTTTGATATTTTAAAAACCAAGAAAAATAATTATAACACAGTGGACCAAGAATACAAAATCTGCCTCAACTGTCAGGGCTCAGATTTTTTTTAATGATAAGCCAATTTAAATATAAATATAAAGATCTTTATAAAAAGATCTCAGACCAGGTAACTCCCAGTTTCCACCCTAAATGAACACGTCTCTCTGATCTGAAACATTATTTGAGTTTCCCACTTTCTCTTCTTTGGGCTGTAGAGCCAGTCTTAGCTTCTCATGCCTGTACAACCACTTGCTTACATTGGGACCTTAGCCATGGTATGAACCTTTCTGAACCTCTGTTTCTTCATTTGTAAGGTTGGGAGAATCTAATCTTGAGAACTGCTGTGACTGACAAAATGAGTAGATAACTATGGAGTCCTTGCACAATGACCACGCACCTTCCCAAGTGTGTATTTCCATTCTAGTTCGGGTCCTTATTACTTTGCTTCAAAGTGACTGCAACTGACTCCTCCTTCATCGTGAGTTAGGTGGGGGAAATTAAGACTGGCTGCTTGCTAGGGAACTCCTGGGAGATGTGATTGGAAGGGCAGTATCTGTACTTGACAGGAAGGCAGTTTATGGGCACTAGAATATGGGGCTTCCCAGGTGGCACTAGTGGTAAAGAACCCACCTGCCAACGCAGGAGACATAAGAGATGCATGTTTTATCCCTGGGTGGGGAAAATCCCCCGGAGAAGGGAATGGCAACCCACTCCAGTATTCTTGCCCGGAAAATTCCTCAGACAGAGCAACCCGGTGGGCTTCAGTTCATGGGGTCGCAAAGAGTGGGACATGACTGAAGTGATTTAACATGCACACAGAAAAGTAGAGTTATTCACTTGATCAATAAACATGAGGGAAAGGCCTGTATGCAGATGTCATGCTAAATGTTGGGACAATTTTGTGGAAAAAAGACACAGTAACTTGCTTCTAGAGCTCCAGAATTCAGATCAGTAACACATACAAGAATCACTTTGGCGACATTTTTAAACTACTCTTTCCCAGGTCCAGGATTCTGTGAGCCTTATGTGAGAAATCGAAGTGGTGTGTTTTAAAACCTCCTCAAATAACTTGCGAGTCCACAGTGTTTGAGAGAGAAAGACATGTAAACCAATAATATATCAAATAACACATGATAAAAGTCTTCAATTATAATACAGCTGGATAAATATTGAAATGTTATGCCTAATAAGTTATAGGAGCACATAATAAAAGCTCGCATTTGCTGACTGTGCTCTGTGAATCAGATACTGTACATATTTTTATAAATGTCTTCATAATCTCTTCACTATTTAATGAAAATGAATGTATCAGTGGTAGGTGAGCCAAGAATAGGGGACATAGCATAGGTTTAAGAGGCAAACCAGAAGACAGGCTAGCATGGAGCTTGACTAGGGTTCCCTGGCACAGCCCTTGGCTCATCTGAGGTTCAGAGTTAGTTAGCTGGCAAAGACAGTGAGACCAGGTCAATTAAACTCTCACTCCTGTAGGACCCTGGCATCTTTCTGCACAGCAAATCCACAGGGTTTCACAAACCATGGTGTCTAGTCTCTGCTACTTGGCACAAGGTAGCCACTGAGAGCTTCTGAAGACACTACTTGGATTAGAGAGGATAGGTCATCCTGTTCCCAAATACCCATGATGGTGTTCCTGTACTTAACATGGGAAGTTTAAAAGAAGAGAAACCTTTTCTGCTCATTCTTAACTACACTGACCACCCCAGTCATTTTCATTTCTCAACCCCTCCCCCATGCATCACGTCCATCCATGCTTCCCTACTGCTTGCTCATCCTCTTCGGTCTGTTAGGAACTGACTCCTTCATGAAATAAACATCTTGAAGCCCCACAAGGTGTCCAGGCTTGTGCCAGAGCTGGCTTCTGCCATTGGTGGTGGTAAGTGCACCTCCATGTCAGTCATGCCTTGGTATGAGTTCTCAGGCCTCCGTGGAGAAGTGGTGAAAGGTGGGCTCTGGGGTTGGTTCTTTCTCCTAATAAAAACATGCCTGTGTCTTGTATCAACTGCTTCTTCAAGATTAGATGTTTTATTTGTGTTTTCTACCAGGCCCAACACAATGCAGGAAGGCCCAGAAATTTGATTAATGAGCTGATGCTCAATTGGAACAGACAAACTTTACAAAAATGATTTTCCATCTTCAAGTGACTATTTGGGGGCACATAAGCAGCTGCTTGTACCTTAGGACAAAGAGGATGATAAAGGGAGAGAAACACTCAGCTTACAAGTAGCAGACCAACAGACTGGCCACCTGTCGCTAATGCAGTATAAATGCATGCTCAGTCACTCAGTCGTGTTTGACTCTCTGCGATCCCATGGGCTATAGTCCGGCAGGCTCCTCTGTCCATGGGATTTCCCAGCAAGAATACTGGATTTGGGTTGCCATTACCTCCTCCAGGGGATCTTCCCCACCCAGGGATCGAAACCTTGTCTCCAGTGACTCCTGTATTGGCAGGTGGATTCTTTACCACTGAGCCACCTGGGAAGCCCCTCACTAATGCAGAGGACCCAAGAATTCACAGCTGAGTTTTCTTTTAAGACTCAAGAGTTGTGACTAATTAAGAAGTAGACTTCTAGTCCTCATCTCCCTTTTAGGATGCCTTTTTATCCAAAGCATATAACATGACATCAGTATACATAACAGGCTTTCTCTCCAGAGTGAAGGGCTCAGAGAAAGGTGAGATGTTGTTGACCCTTCCTTAGACCTCCTTGTGACTCCCCTGGTGGCTCAGACGGTAAAGCGTCTGTCTACAATGCGGGAGACCTGGGTTCGATCCCTGGGTTGGGAAGATCCCCTGGGAGAACGAAATGGCAATCCACTCCAGACTATTGCCTGGAAAATCCCATGGACAGAGGAGCCTGGTAGGCTACAGCCCACGGGGTCACAGAGAGTCGGACATGACTGAGTGACTTCACTCCAAACTCCCAGTGGTTCACTTGGGTTCTCAGGGCAAACTCGGAAAACACTCCAGCTCTCAGCAGAGGGCATTGTGAGCTTATGGATCAGATTCTTTGTGTAAAAGATATCTGCTGAGAAAGAATCCGATGGCGATATTTCCCCGCTCCCTTCCTCCTTCCCCAATGTTATATCACTTTGGATCATTTGAATTGTATATGGCTTTCTATTTAAGTCAGTCATTTGCTGGCAGCAAAACTAGAACATTTCCTGTTTTTCCTCTCACTGTAATCAGGATTTGGCTGTCCAAATTAGAACTGCCCTAATTACTCCTCAGCAGGTGCCAGTCTGGGGGAGGGCAACACGTGGGAAGAGAGGAAGTAAGGACACTTTACATCTTCAGACTCACACAGTAAGGAAACACTTTCTTCCGAGCCTGGAAAGCCTGACTAAGTGACAGGTAACAGGCACCACAGGGTTCTGTGTTGCGTGTGTGAGCGCGCTGTTGTGTAACAACCACGTAAACGATTTTCTATTTAATCCCCGGCAGAGCTTCACAGGAGTACTTTTCCCAACTCTGAGATAAATTCAGCAACTGTGGTAGACCAGGACAGAGAAGACTCTGAAGAAGGAACAGTGTGATCGTGGGCACCAGTAAGTCGACATCATTCCAGAGAATTTGGCCAGGAAGGACACCAAAATGATATAGTCCCTCGGGAGAAGGAATCATGATACCTGTTGACCACAAGATATCAAGAACCACAAGTAATGGGTATTTTCCAAGAGAAAAGCATGGGGGTTGGCCAAAAAGTGGATTCGGATTTTCCCACAGGATGGCACGGAAACATCCGAGTGAACTTTCTGGCCAACCCAGTAGTATAATAGATTGGTGCATTGTTTGGACAAAACGGTGAACTATAAATGACAGAAATCATTCCTTTGAGAAGGACAGAGCATGGTGAACAACACTACCTGTGAGCCTGTCTAAAGCCAGTTACTATATTTGTTGCACTGAATCCAACCCCCAAACACAATTTTAGCAATGTTCATTCTTTCTCTCCTGTATCGATAATCTTCCCTTTGTCCTAAATAATTTTCTTAAAATATAAACATGCACTTATTTCTATTTAAAATAACAGCTAAAACAATTAAAAAACCCTTCATGTGGTCTCAATTCCCCAGCTATCACTCCATTTCTCTGTTCCCTTTCACAGCAAAACTCACTGTAAAAGTTCTGCCTGTATTTACAAGTTCTCTACTCCCAGATTCTTTTTTAAGTCCGTATCAATCTAGGTTTCCCATCTACGAGTCCATGGAAACAACTCTTGTGACAATCAGGAATACCCCCGTGTTCCATTTATCACTCAAAGATGAGTTCTAACACGATCCTATAGCAGCACTGGGACAAAGGATCCCTCCATCCCTTCACTTGGTTTCCTGGACCCCACACTGTCTTCTTCTTCCTCCTACTGCGCTGATGGTCACTTCTCAGTCTCCTTTGCTGGTTTCTCATCTTACAAACTTCTTAAATTCCACAGTCCTTTTCTCTGTCATAGTAATACTCAATCCCCTAGAGATTTCATGTAGTCCATAGTTTTAAATACCATTTATATACACTATTTATATGTTGGTGGCTGAGAATACCTATCTTCAGGGCAGACTTCTTTCCTTTTGATACATACATCCAACTGCCCATCCCATAGCTCCATGTGGTTGCCTAATACACACTCCAAATTGGAATCTTATCTACTGCCCCCAAACCTGCCATGTTCTCCATCTCAATACTGGCAACTCTGACTTTTCACCATTTAAATGAAAAATCCTGAATCATTTTTGATAGCTTTCTTTCTCTCACACTCTATCCAGTCTGGCAGGGAGCTCTGTTGGCTGGCCCTTACAAATACAGTCGATCTTTGAGCAATGCAGGGGTTAGGGGCACTGACTTCCCGCACAGTTAAAAATCCATATACTATTTCTGCCTCAAAAACCAAAGATTGATTAGTGACTCACCCAGGGGCACGAAACTGAAACAGTCTGGACAGAATCAGGACCCAAACCCTAAGTTTTTTGATTCCACATGCTGGAATCAAACACAAACTTTCCCTCACACTTAAAGATGTGCAGAATGAAAATCCAGGTACTGTATTTATTGAAAAAAATGTGCATATTAGTAGCAGACCCATGCAGTAGAAACTTGGGCTGTTCAAAGATCAACCATGTATTCAGAATTCAACCAGTTCTCAGCCCCTGTGCTGCTGCTAACCAGAATGAGCTGCAATTCTCACCTGGATGACCGCAACAGGCCCTCGTCAGCCTCCCTGCTTCCATCTATGTAACCCCTACAGCCTACTCTCGATACTTATATTTAAAAATAAAAATCAGACCATATCTGCTTGTAGGCACAGCTCTTGCAGTGGCTCCTGTTTTAGTCAGAATAGAAGTCAACAGCCCTACAGTGGCCTACGAGGCCCTACACGCCTGGCCCTCTGTTCCCTTTCGGATATCTTTCTAGTTCCTTCCTGCTCAGTTTACCCCAGACACGCTGGCCTCCCTGTTGGTTCTGAAAAGTGTCATGTGTAGTCATGCTTGAGGGCCTCTGTCCTTTGCCAGGGCATTCTTTACAGATAATCTTCTCTAACTCCCCAAACTCCTTCCAGTCTTTTATCAAACTTCAACATGACAGGGCCTACTGGGGCACCCTACTGAAAACTGCAACCTTCTTCTCCTACATCCCAGGGTCTATTGACTCTACTCCGTTTCCCCCTGCAGGGCTTACCATTTTCTAAAATTCTTTATGGATTTATGTATTCTATTTATTGTATATCTCCTCTCTCCCATCTCCAACAGAGTGTAAACCTCTACAGTGTAAACCTGTAGAAAGCAGTATATTTTCTGTTTGGTTCACTGCTGTATCTACAAATCCTGGGATAAGTACTCAATAAACATTATGCTAAAGCTGAAACTCCAGTACTTTGGCCACCTCATGCGAAGAGTTGACTCATTGGAAAAGACTCTGATGCTGGGAAGGATTGGGGGCAAGAGGAGAAGGGGACGACAGAGGATGAGATGGCTGGATGGCATCACTGACTTGATGGACGTGAGTTTGAGTGAACTCCAGGAGTTGGTGATGGACAGGGAGGCCTGGCGTGCTGCGATTCATGGGGTCGCAGAGTCAGACACGACTGAGCGACTGATCTGATCTGAAACATTCATTAAATGAATGAAATTCTAGAGACCAAGCAAATGAACTGTTTTAAGGATCAAGTAATTAACTGTGTCAAGAGTAACTGAAATTAAATAATATTTTGATAGGTTTAATAAATTTAGTCAAGAACCATGGGGCACAGAAATAATTCAAAGCATAAACTCATAGAACCACTGCTGATAATCTTAGACGTATCCTGGCAGATAGAAAAATGCCTGAGAACAAATGCCCTGATGTTCATAAAAGAAGGTATATTACAGAAATTGGGTAAGTTTGGAACTATAGGCAAAAATTCTAGAATAGATTATTAATGATGGTTTATGAACAATTAGGAGGTGGTACTCACTAGGAAACAGGAAGATCTCACAATTAAACAAGTAACATGACTTTGTTCCTTTCCTAACTGGGTATGTCACTGACTTGAATGAAGAAATGGTAACATTTGGCTCAAAGTCAAGAGACTTTATTTCTAAGATGGAGAGTTCTTAACAAAAAGTCTGGCAAAGTGGGAGGCGATGAATGCTAAAAATGAAGGGATGAGAGGATTCCAGAGCAAAGAACTAGGTATTGTCTACTGCTGTCTTCTAATGCCCATCATGGGGATACAGAAGGAAGGGCTAGCTGCACTGTAAGGATCAGAGCTGGGCGGACACTAGTAAGAAATCTAAGTCTCTTATAGGATGCATGATGAAATATAGGGGCATTGACCATGGGTGGTAGTAATCTTTGTCATCATCATCATTGTCATTATCAGAACAATATGAATAGCTAATCATTTGGGAGGGGGCTTACTATTTTGCTAAGACAGCTCTATAAAGTTGACATTTTCAAAACAATAGTATGAGAGAAGAACTATTATTTTCTCTTTCTGTAGATGAGAAAAGTAAGGCACAGAGAGGCTGAGGAACTCGGTTCAAGGTCAAAGCTAATAGGTGACAAAGCTGGTATTAAAGTTCAGGCCCCAGAGACTGCTCTTGAGCTATAGTCCAGGGTTTATAGTGAGAAAAACATATGAACCCTTGAAGTACTGACTAGTATATGGATGTCAATCTCAACAGAAGTCTTGAGAGATACAGAGTGCAAAGTTCTTAATTTAGCCCTGTCCCGTCAAACATTTTTTAAATGACACAGGCAGAGAAACCAAAAGATTGCTTATAAAATCAAGAATGACATGGAATTTGGAGGAATAGCTATGATTATTTTGATGACAGAATGAGGATTCAAAAATATCTCAATAGACTGAAATGATGACCTAAAAATAACATTAAGTCCAATGGCTACATGTGAGATCTTGAATTTAAGTTAAAAAAAAAAAAATTCCTTCAAATACAGCTTAGAAAAGATAAGGCCAATTTCAGCTAGTATTTCTTCTTATACTTTCCTACCCTCTAGAGCCAGACAGTGACCACATCCTACAAATTCAGCCCCTCATGTCTCTTGGTCTGCCCCTTCCCCTCAATTTCCCCCATGTCTCCTCTAATTCAGGAGCTCTGCCTCTCTCCACTACACCTCCACACTCTTGCCTTTCCAATCCATCTTACTCAAGCTCAGAAACATCTCCCTAAAGCACAGGTCTGCCCGGGCACTCCCTGTTTACTCATCTTCAGTGGTTCCCACTCCCTAACTTTAAAAGGTCAAGTTCCTTGAACCTGGTATTCAACAGCCTCTATTTTGGCTTGGCCATCTTTTCCAAAACCCAAAAGTTCATCCTTTTCCTGCTCTTCCCCACCTTCTTGACATTGTTCTGGTTCCTTCATTCCTTCAGCCCCTTCAGCTTAAATCCTGTCTAAATCCTCCTTGTTTTAGGGACTTCCCTGGTGGTCTAGTAGCTAAGACTGCACACCCAAAACACCCAAAGCAGGGGTCCCAGGTTTGATTCCTGGTCAGAGCACTACATCCTGCATGCCACAACTAAGAGTTTGCATGCTGCGACTCAAGATGCAGCCGAATAAACAAATATTGTAAAAATCCTACTCATTCTTCACAAGTCCAAGTCGGTGTCTTTCCCCAAGTCTTTCTTGTCCTCTGTAATTTCTTCTTCCTAGAACATGTCATCATTGCCTATCTTACCATGTTTTCCATCATAAGTTAATGCTGTGGGTATACTTGCCTGCTTTCTTTGTCTCCTGTTTTCCTTTCTATGCTTTACCAAGAATGTAAGCTCATTAGAGATATAATCTGTAACTGACTACTTTAGTTCTACACATTCACACGCAATGAAAGATGAGTTTTGGCACTGGGTCCTACAAAAAGAAGGCAGTGGTTTTGCTGAAGAATGAGAGCACATCTGGAACACTGGGCTCAGAGGGGAGTGCTCCTTTTTTAAGATAGACACTGCCTGCCTAATGGCAATGAAGAAAGAAGAGTAGGATGGTTTGCGGACCCAGGATGTATCAGAAACCAAGGATGTTCAGTCTAGAGTGAAGAAACCAAAACTACTAAATGGACCGTGATAGTCATCGTCACATATCTGAAGGGCTGTTCACGTGTAAGGATGAAACTTATCTGGAAACGCTCCAGGAAAAAGAACTATACTCAACCTGAGTATCATTTCAAAAGAAGAATGTTCAACAGTGCTCTGTGAATTTAGTAAGCTATACAACCTCCATTATAATTAATAATCATTGGCATTATTATTTGTTAGAAATTATGGGTTGCCCTTATGAAATATAAGAAAGAGAAGACATACCTTGCTTTAAAAAAATCTTAAAATTCAATGCCACTTAAAGTAAATGTAAAAATCGATTTTTAAAATATGTTTTTTGACTGTCATTTGGTAAATGTGACATTGGTACAACCATTATGGAATTTGGTTTTATAAAGTTGAAAATACAGCTTTGGTCCAGATTCCTCTCTTAGACAACTAACTAAGGGCAACTAACAAGGGCAATGGCTTTTAAAATTTTTATGTGTATCTCTTAAAGGAATTTTGAAAAACTGTATTCTTTTTCCCAAATTTTAAAATTGAAATTTAGGGTGTTTTTTTTCTTTTTTTTAAGCATGAGTTCAATGGTTATAAATACATAATTTTTGGCACATTATAAATATTGATACTTTAAATCACTATTTTAAGTGTAACCAATAGAATCTCAGTACCTTAGGGATTTGATATCCACCACAATACATATAAAATATATGAAAATAAGCTTGTAGTTCAGCTGGTAAAGAATTTGTCTGCAATGCAGAAGACCCTGGTTTGATTCCTTCGTTGGGAAAATCCTCTGAAGAAGGGAACAAATACCCACTCCAGTATTATGGCCTGGAGAATTCCAGGGACAGAGAAGCCTGTCAAGCTACAGTCCGTGGGATCACAAAGAGTTGGACACAACTAAGCGACTTCATTAATTATTATTAATGGTTAAATATTTTTCATTTTTCTCTTTGAAGTATTATTTATACTTCATTTCCTCACCAAGTTCTATCCTAATGGAATATATCTTAATGCTCAAAAGTATTTTATTATTAATCTTTTACAGTTTTCTGCAAAAAAATCATCTAATTAAAATCTAAAAATTTAAATTAAAATTTTATTTATCAAAATACTAAATGTAAACATATTTTTTTTTGATGTGCCATTAGAATTATCACTTGTACATCACAATTACACAATTGAGTATAACATATATGTTGATTATATGTATGATTTTAACCTAAATGTATTAACATTCTTGATGAATAATTACTGAACAAAAAAAAATATTATTGGGAGTGCATCTTTCAGTGAAATGACTGTTTGTTTTTTTTTTGGTTTGTGTAACTGTGGATAAATATTACTTACTGTTGGAGTTAAGGAGGTTAAGTATTAATCTATGTTATATCCCTTGGCCAGATTAATCTTCCCTAAACACTGCTTCCTGGCTTACTTATAATGGCTCCTTATCATCTACTATTCAACATCTAAAGTTCCAAGTCTTATTTTTTTAAGACCTTTTGTTATATGGTCTTACTTTCCCTATTCAACATTATTTCCTACTATCTTCTCTAGGAACTCTGTTCGATTCAAACCTCTCCCTCCTCAACCGTCCATCTGAATATCAGATAACTATGCTCTTGCTGATTCTTTATCCCTGCAGTGCTCCTATTTCTTCTTCCACCTCCCTAATCTCATCCATCTGTCTAAGGTTCTGAATCTATCTCACCTTCTGTGAGATTTCTCTTGACTCCAGCCTGTCACTCTCTTTAATGTTTTATTCCTTCTGCTTTTACAGTCTGTAGTGTACAAGTAGTACCTGATCCTGTGCTATACTGTCTATTCTTAATTATATATCACATAAATTTAGTATTTTATTATACATTCTTTTCTTCCCTAATTGTTTCAGGTCTTGTCAACCAGACCATAATTTGTTCCTATTATTAGCTTTTTACAAGAAGTGCCATGATCTTTTCCACAAGCTCAAAGAGAATTTTGAACTCAGAAAAAAGAAATCAGGAGGAAAATGAAAGGTTTTCAAGTTTATAACAATGATCTTTCATCTCCACTGACGCTAAAAACAGATTAACCATCCTTTCATGACAGTAGGAACGCTATAGATCAAATATCAGGAGGACTACATTTGTACTAACTAAAAGAAAACCGTATTGATTATTAAGGGTTGCTAAGAGTTCAAAATTGCTTTCTTTAAAGATCTTCTGGAATCACAAGAGGGGTTAATCAAGATCTGGAATTTCCTTGAGGAAGACACACCTTGTGAGTCTAGTAGTTCATAAAAACCAAGGCTGACACTTCACCTAAGCCGCTCAGTGGCAGTGCTAGTCGGCTTTGTCCCTTTGTCCCTCCCACTCTCTGTTGATACACACGTCTGTGTCTAGGAGACTGCTGCTTTCGTATATGTTCTCATCAGGCTTCTTGACAAACTGAAGGACGGTCCTTTTCTATAAAGGTGGAAATTTAGGCTATGAAGGCAGTATCACCCACCGCCCCAATGGTCAAGTTCTAAACTGACTGCTTAGCCCCACAGACGCTCTACCTGTAGGCTGCAGCGCACGTGTCCTTGTACTCCTGCAGCTTCACGCACACCATGTTGAGGAACTGATCTGAGTAGGCACTCAAGTCGTGCATCAGGTTCATGAGGTCTTGCACTGTCTTCTCCACAATGATTGTGCTCTGGAAAAGAACACAGAGAGGACGCAGAAGCTGATGAGGGTTTTGACTCAGGTAATGTGTAGGAAGAGGAAGGACAACTGAAGGATGTAATCACTTAAGACACCTGAACCTTCCTAGAAAGACATGACATTTAAAACTACTCACAAAAAAAGAAATAAGTATCTTACATAGGGCTGATCCTCCCAAGACCTGAGAAGGTGTTTTTTTATGGAAGGACACAGGACAGGGAATTTCAAACTGATTTCATGAAATTCTTGGCATTCACAAGATATCTCTCTGTGGCTTTTAAGAAAGGAAAATACATATTCAGTTGCAGTCGATTTATCATCCTCAGGGTTCTACTTTCAGATTAGGGATCCATGACAGGCAGCCTGAAGAAAAAGCCTTCCAGGAGTTGTTTTTAAAAGTTTCAAAACCATCAATCTATTAAGGATACCAAATAACATTTGTATTGTGCCTTACAGCTTGTAGAATGTTTTCACATATACAGCATATGTTACCCTCACTTGAAACTCACATAATAATGATAATTACGAACACTTACGCATTCTTACAAGTGCAGAGTACTGAGCTAGACACTGTACATGCTTTATCTCATTTAATCCTCTCAACAAAGCCATCAATTGAATCCCTTAACCATCCCCAGTGTAAAAAGGAGGAAACAGGCTTAGAGAAAGAAAAAAGCAAAGCAAGGACTCCAGACTTGTCTTTTCACTACACCATTGCACTTTAGAAACATTTCTCATGAGATCATGGTGCTTCTTGTTTTTGTCACTGTAGAAGCAGTGTCCAAACAGATGTGTTTTAAAAGCGAATTAAAGGAAAATCCAAGGGAAAAAATAAACCCATCTTTAGAGACTAATAATACTGTGCAGTGAAACAATGCTATATCTAAAAAGAGGCATTTTCAATAAATTCTATATTTTTGCTTAAGAATAAGAAAAAGGTGGCAAGCCAAGCCAGAAAAAAAGAAAAGGTATAACTGTTCAAACCATTTGTTTGTGCCGCTTTCCCCAAGAGCTCAATTACACTGGAGTAAATATTAATCGCACGCTTAGCATTTTGGAATCCTTTGGTCAATAACTGGTTTAATGAATATGTATTTATTTATATAGAATTCCAGACTGAGCCAGAAAAGTGAACATTAAATTTTTTTTTTTTCCCGGTCTGACAGTAACCTTTGAAATAATCAAAGGCATTTTATTCTGCTTAAATACAGACTATGGGGTACAGGGTTTTGGTTTTCTTTCTTCTACAGTCAAAAAGAACGGACAAAAGTGTACAGCTTTTCTCAACACAGTGGGGGACCAGCTTAAGTTATGAGTTTACACGTACGTGCTTATTTAGGCTAATTTGGGTCTAGAAGTTTCTTCTTTGCCTCTCCTCTCCCCACACCCCAAGTAAAATAATCAGAAGATGAAAAGGAAGGAGCAGTTACATCGTGTAGGGAAAACTCCATGGGAAACCAAATTACAGTCTCTACAGAATCCCCACAAGTTCAACTTCCTTTTCTGTATTGATTTTAAGATTAAAGCACTGCAGCTTCACCCTGATCCATAATTCTGTTCCTTGGTGTTTGTGTGTGAATGACAGGAATTGATTCTGCTCAGCTACATGTCCCTGTGCTGCTATGAAGAATCAAAAATCCTCATCCTGATTAAGAACACAGGATATCCTACCACACGTGGAACAGCAATTAATAAAAGGAGAGTGGACTCCAGCCATCCTAACAAAGGCCATTTAAAATCTGAAACACTGCAGGGAAGATGAGCACAAGCAGATGGCTCAGATCACTGAGAAAAAGGGCCTGGTTCTATTTCCTATTATGCTATTGATAATCCACTCTGGGACAGTTTTGGGGAGCTCCTGCCTTTCTGATGGCTCCATCTAGCTTTCTGGTAACCAAGGAGAACTTGATGGTCCTCTACGGGCCTTCATCACTCAACTGGTACCTTGGTGCTTGCAGACTTTGGGAATACTGTGTTACTGTCCCAGGTCATCTCAGGTGTGTTTGTTCCTCCTAATTAGACTATCGACTTCTCATAGTGACACTGGTGTTCTTCTTTTCTGAAACCGTCCCTGTGTCACACAGCAGCTTCCCTCTAGCTATTTCACACACGGCAGTGTATATATATGTCAGTGCCTACTCTCACAGGTGGGATGCAGAAGGGCGGGCGGGAGGCTTATGAGGGAGTGGATATGTATATACTTACAGCTGATTCACACTGTTGTACAGCAGAAACAAACACAACATTGTAAAGCAATTATCCTCCACTAAAAAAATCTTAAACTCAGCCAACTTAAATTAAAAAAACAACAACAACAAAACATAACCTTCCCATCCTTCCCTTTCTTCACGTATTCTGTAATTTCTTAGGATCTTCAGCACAGCACTACTAATCAAAGAAACAGGACTAATAATGTTAACTCATATAAATAATGTGAGGGATGTCATATATGTGAAGGACGTGAGACACATACATCTTTGTATTTTGAAGTCTCTGGGTGGATTCAGTTTGGTCTGTATTTATCCCAGGGCTTTTGGGTGACTAGAATTGTGCTGATATCAGCTGGAAGGGAAGGAGAGGTTGGAAGCACATAGAAATATCCCCTGGAGATAAAGGTTTTGGGGTAAACAGAAAGTACCTGCAGGGAATGATTAGAATGCCATGGTTTAATTCTAATGGTTGTGCTCAACACAGAGCCTATGTGATGCTATATGATTATATACAATTTTCCAGCTATTTGCTTGGTTTTCCTTGTCATGGTAGCACTCTGGATAATCAATCACTACATTCTCTTCAAGGAAAATGACACTGTAGTTTGCCAAATGATGGGCATTTTTACAGGGGAAAAAGATTCCATTTTCCAAGAATTTATAACAATTTCCAAATCAGTGGCTCTGACAGATAAATACTGAAAATATCAAATGTCTAACAAGGTCAATCCTGTTTTTATTTATTTGATCCCTTTGGCATCACAAATGATTTATTGTCTCATTATTAATTTGGCGATTTGCCAGTGGTGACTATAATGACTTCATCATAAGTAAAACCTTGATTTTATTCATTATAATTGCCATTAAACATATCACACATGATTGATATTTGTTTAAAAATAACTCAATTCTCATTTCTTGCAACCTATTACCAGGTAATAAGTCTGAGCTTGACATGAAAAATGAGAACAGGAAAAACAAAAAAAAAATCCCAGGATAGCTGAGGCAATAAAAAAAAAAAATTGCTATGAAGAATAAACAACTAAAGTTTATTACAGGGATGTATCAGCAATGTAAAATAAGAAGATGATATATAAGGACTAGCTCTTTGGTTCTGCACTTAAAATTTTTAATGAATGAATAAATGAATAAACATGATTGGACATTAAAGACCTTGTCCACTTAGCCCAAGTCCTAATGGGGTACAGCAACCAGTGGTAAACTTTTTTTTTTTTAATAGCAGTATAGTTGATTTACATTGTTATGTTAGTTTCAGGTGTACAGCAATGTGAATCAGTTATATACGTATATACATACACACATGTACATATAGCTGCTCTTTTTTAGATTATTTTCCCACACAGGTCATTACAGAGTATTGAGGAGAGTTCCCTATGCTATATAGCAGGTCCTTATTAGTTATCTATTTTATACATAGTAGTGTGTATATTGGAGAAGGCAATGGCACCCCACTCCAGTACTCTTGCCTGGACAGTCCCATGGACAGAGGAGCCTGGTGGGCTGCAGTCCATGGGATCGCTAAGAGTCGGACATGACTGAGCGACTTCACTTTCACTTTTCCCTTTCATGCACTGGAGAAGGAAATGGCAACCCACTCCAGTGTTCTTGCCTGGAGAATCCCAGGGACGGGGGAGCCTGGTGGGCTGCCGTCTTTGGGGTCGCACAGAGTCGGACATGACTGAAGTGACTAGGCAGCAGCAGCAGTGTGTATATGTCAATCCTGATCTTCAAATTTATCCCTCCCCCACTTAACCCCTAAATAACCATAAGCTTGTTTTCTGTACCTATAACTCTATTTTTGTTTTGTAGATAAGCTCATTTGTACCCTTTTAAAAGATTCCATGTATGAACAATATCATGATATTTGTCTGTCTGTCACTTCCTTACTTACAGTCTCTTCCATCAAGTCACAAAATCCTTTTGATGGGTGACTATACCTTCATCTCTACTGCCTAGGAGAAGGTAACTGGCACATTGCAGGTGCTCAACAGATGGTTATTAGATGAACTGATGCACATTCAGAACAAGGTGAAAAGACAGAATAGAATTATAACGCAGGATAATGGTTCAAAAGCCTGATTTGGTAATGTTGAATCAGAATACAGTCTCTATTACTACATTCAGTTCAGTTCAGTTCAGATCAGTCACTCAGTTGTGTCTGACTCTTTGCGACCCCATGAATCGCAGCATGCCAGGCCTCCCTGTCCATCACCAACTCCTGGAGTTCACTCAAACTCATGTGCATCGAGTCGGTGATGCCATCCAGCCATCTCATCCTCTGTCATCCCCTTTTCCTCCTGCCCCCAATCCCTCCCAGCATCAGAATCTTTTCCAATGAGTCAACTCTTCGCATGAGGTGGCCAAAGTACTGGAGTTTCAGCTTTAGCATCATTCTTCCCAAAGAATACCCAGGGCTGATCTCCTTTAGAATGGACTGGTTGGATCTCCTTGCAGTCCAAGGGACTCTCAAGAGTCTTCTCCAACACCACAGTTCAAAAGCATCAATTCTTCGGTGCTCAGCCTTCTTCACAGTCCAACTCTCACATCCATACATGACCACTGGAAATATTACTACATTACTGTATCCTAATTCTCATGGTTCTAAAGACTGAAGATCTTGGACTTTTCTATATAAACAGTCCTAATTTCCCCTAATTGTTTTATTTTTCTTTAATGACAATCCATAAATATATATACACACACAACTAAATTGCTAATTTAAAGTTTTAAGCTGTAGAAATAAATTCTCAACTCAGGAAAAAACAAAAAACTTTAGTTTGGAGAATGTGGTCTCTGTATGTGTGCTGTTTTAGCCCTTGGATCAGAGATGGTTCAGAGATGCGGCAAATAGCCTAGGGTCCTGGGAAACTGCTTTAGGAAGAATTTGAAAGAAAAGAGTAAATCCATCTATCACTTTAGACATGCCCCACCACACCCCCTCAGCAAGACAAACAGCAATAATTGTGGAGGGAGGGGCTTTTCCTAATATTTAATGATGACAATGTTTCTGTTTAGGAGGCTATATCCAACTACAAGTTGCCAGATCTCATCATTGCATATTGTCCTTCCAGTTACTATCAGCTCTAAGTTATTGTTGGCTGTAAACAATGACAAAGACAATAATGACAGAAATCTTCTTTCTGGTTTATAATCTATATTTTGATTTCTGTGATGTTTAAAATAATCTGAATTGGTTTGCTCCTTTAATAAGCCAACTGGTAAAAGACTATGCACCCAAGGAGTTGGTGACTAAGGAAACTGCCTCTGCTACACTCCTCCCAATCATGCTTCTATAGCCCATCATTCTCATGTAACCCATGGCGCCCTTCATGGCATGGCTCTGTCTACCCCTCCAGCCTCAATAGTGCCATTCCCCCTTGCTCTCTAAGATCTGGCTACATGAGGCTGCTTCCATTTTTCCTTCTCATTTCAAGGCTCTGTACTTGCCTATAAAGTTCAGTCCCTTGCCTTCCTTTCCTAGAGCACTTTCTCCTATCCTTCAGGTCTTAGATAAGAACTCCTTTCTGTGGGAAGATTCTTCCTAACCTTCACTAGGTTCTCCTGCTACAAGCACTTAGAACATATTTATCTATACAGCCATCTCTCCTTCCCCTTCTTTTGGTTCTGTTTCTCTGGGGAGCCAGATTAGTCGAGGAGGGGGCTACTGATTGGGAGGGACATCTGGTCGGTGGTTACACGCACACATGTTATATCTCAACTCTGAACAATTTATATCCAGCCATTACACAAATGAATAGGCATCCCTTCAAAACTCTGTCTGAGAATACCATATGTAAGCATATAAGGCTTCTATTATAATGATTTTCACTTAGGGTGTATTTTTAAAATGTGAAGATGCAGCATTCTTGTTGGCAATATTATTATAGAGCACCGTTATAAATGAGAACTGTTCCGAAAGAACAGAAGTTTTGTGGACAAAGAGCAGAGAATTTAATAAATTGATTAAATATATACATATTTATTAAGTAAATATTTCTTGTATGCCAAATACTAACCTAACTGTAGGAGACAAAGATCCAGAAGAGACAAATTTCCTGACTCCAGTAATCTTAGATAGGAGGAAGAGACATCAATTCACTTCAGTTCAGTCACTCAGTTGTGTTCAACTCTTTGCAACCCCATAAACTGCAGCATGCCAGGCCTTCCTGTCCATGACCAACTCCTGGAGTTTACTCAAACTCATGTCCATTGAGTCCGTAATGCCATCCAACCATCTCATCCTCTGTCGTCCCCTTCTCCTTCTGCCTTCAATCTTTCCCAGCATCAGAGTCTTTTCAAATAAGTCAGCTCTTCGCATCAGGTGGCCAAAGTATTGGAGTTTCAGTTTCAGCATCAGTCCTTCCAATGAATATTTAGGACTGATTTCTTTTAGGATGGACGGGTTGGATCTCCTTGCAGTCCAAGGGACTCTCAAGAGTCTTCTCCAACACCACAGTTCAAAAGCATCAATTCTTTGGTGCTCAGCTTTCTTTATAGTCCAACTCTCACATGCATACATGACTACTGGAAAAACCATAGCCTTGACTAGATGGACCTTCATTGGCAAAGTAATGTCTCTGCTTTTTAATATGCTATCTAGGTTGGTCATAACTTTCCTTCCAAGGAGTAAGCGTCTTTTAATTTCATGGCTGCAATCACCATCTGCAGTGATTTTGGAACCCGCCCCCCCCACCCCGCCCAAATATAGTCAGCCCGTTTCCCCATCTATTTGCCATGAAGTGATAGGACCAGATGACATGATCTTAGTTTTCTGAATGTTGAGCTTTAAGCCAACTTTTTCATGCTCCTCTTTCACTTTCATCAAGAGGCTCTTTAGTTCTTCACTTTCTGCCATAAGGGTGGTGTCATCTGCATATCTGAGGTTATTGATATTTCTCCCGGCAATCTTGATTCCAGCTTGTGTTTCACAGCCCAGCATTTCTCATGATGTACTCTGCATACAAGTTAAATAAGCAGGGTGACAATATACAGCTCTGATGTACTCCTTTTCCTATTTGGAACCAGTCTGTTCCATGTCCAGTTCTAACTGTTGCTTCCTGACCTGCATACAGATTTCTCAAGAGGCAGGTAAGGTGGTCTGGTATTCCCATCTCTTTCAGAATTTTCCACAGGAGGAGACGTACAAGTTCACAAATATGGACAAAACAGTGTCATAGACACTGCCACCCTGGGCATCTGTATATATGGCAGTAGAGGTACAGAGGAGGAAAGAGTTCACTGGACTGCGGTAGAAGGGGTGGAAGGAATCCTGAGAAAGAGGAAGATACAACTGAACTGAGTCCACAAAGACAAATAGCAACTTGTCAATTGACAAAGAAGGCAAGAAAAATACTTATGCTTATGGTAGATGGAATAGAATAATCAGGAAATGGTGTGGGATTCTGGGAATTGCACGTGGTTCCTCACGGCTGGGGTGAGAGTGTGCTGTGTTTGTGCAGATTGGGAAGGCAGGCAGAGAGAGGACCCCGGAAGCTAGATCCTGGAGGCCTTTTTACAACACATACAAACAGGGTATCTAAATATTTTGAATATTCCTTCTCCAGCAAGAAAATACAACAAATTAATCCCAATTGATGTCACTAGTCACTAGATGATCCACTTCAAGTACAGGAAGACAATTTCAGAAGGCTCTATTCTACCATTCAGAAAAGAAAAACATAGAGCCAAAAGGGAAATACGTTCTGAGTTCTGGCAGCCTCAAGAGTCAGGTAGAATTTATAAGTAGGCTTAAACAAAGAAAATATAAGGTTAAATTCTGGGCAATCAAAAAGACTATATCCCTGTAGAAGTCACAAAAGTGCTCATAAAATTTATCTGCCAAGTAAAAACTTGAAATACACATGATGTAAATTACTAATAATACTTATTTTTTAACATTTTGAATAGAGGATCATTTATGGTTGAATACAATCTGTGCCTAACATTATAAGCACAGCTGGCTTTTTATGAGGTTTATTTAGGGGGTTGTGATTTCATATTCAGAACAAAACAAATAGCAGGCGAGGGGAAAGAAGTGTGGAACAGTTGGGCTTAATTAGACTGTGAGATCCCAGGGGGCATCTTTGTTTCCTGAGCTAACACTAGATAACAAAGGAATACTTGTTGACTTATATACTTCAAATCAATGTAACTCTATGGCCTGGTTATCAATTCCCCTTGATGTGTAATGGAACCCAGAGAGGCAAAATAATCAACAATCGGTGAGCATTAGCACTTGGAAGAAGTATCCCCAAGTCTGCCCTCCCCTCTAAACACAAACATATTTCAAAGGTTATTATTCTGCCAACTACCTAGTGCTACATGTTAGGAGGGTCACAGAACTATCATAGTAACAAAATTAGCAGCTATAGTACTTCATTTTTGTCAAGCAATGTTCTTGGTATAAAGCACGGTCTCTTTTCAAAGGGGTGATGACTGTCTACTTGGGATAATATCATTCAGAACAAGAAACGAGTGGCATTCCAAGAGATGAAATTAAGTGTGAAAGACAATGGAGGAGGAGTCAGGGAGCATGAACTGGGACCTGTAGGACGGGTCAGGTTGGATACATGGAAAGCAAGAGGTAAGATATTTCAGGCTAGAGAAATGGTGTTGCAAAGGCTAGGAAGGAGGATTGAGCTGGTCTCACATAGCAAAGAGAAGTCAAGGGTGGTTGGAGAAAGGTTGACCAGACAGGGGAGAACCAGTTTGTGGAAACCCTGAATGACAAGCTAAAGGCCTTTTCCTGCAGATGGAGAGAAAGAGGGCAGTGTATTAGACAGTGGAGCCCAGAAACTGAATTCTAGTGTCAAAAGCAACTTGCTGTCCACAGTCTAATTATCTTAAGCCACGTTACAATTATGGTCCTAGATGGAATCTTAGTTTGGAAAAGCTAGTTGTGAAGAACAGCTTTGTAACATTTAGGAAATTTAAAAACAGACTAGATATTATATGACATTAAGAATTTACTGCTAATGTTGGTAACAGTGATAATGTTATTTTGATAAGAAAATGCTCCTGCTCTGTAAAGTAATATTAAAGTATTTTGGTATAAAACAGCTTGAAATCTTGGCTAACACAACTAGAAAACCAGATGAGATACACGAAGCAATAGATTTCAGATGCCGGAGAAGGGAAATGCGTGAAGCGAGACCTATGGCCACCCCAGCTGGTGTTTCCATGCCGTAATGCGGAAGGTGGTACCTAGACAGAGCCTAGAAGTCTTCCTGAGTTGAGGAGATAGAACTTGGAGGTTTGGAACATTAAGGAAGCTGGAGTTTCATGGGAAAAAATACTGGGAAGGCAGGAGCTGCACAAAGAAAGGGGGAAAGAAGGGAGGAGGGAAGAAAAGAGAAAGAGAGAGAGGGAGAACGTTGGAGGGAGGGAGGAAGGGAGAAACAGAGAGAGACCTCTGTATATCATCAAGAAAAGTCCCCTCAGTGTGGGGGAAAAGGAACCCTCCTATACTGTTGATGGGAATGTAAGATGGTGCAGCCACTATGGAAAACAGGGATTTCTCCAATGAGTCATCTGTGGCATCAGATGACCAAAATACTGGAGCTTCAGTATCAGTCCTTCCCATGAGTATTCAGGGTTGATCTCCCGTAAGATTGACTGGTTTCATCTCCTTGCTGTCCAAGCGACTCTCAGGAGTCTTCTCTAGCACCTCAGTTCAAAGGCATCAGTTCTTTGGCACTCTGCCTTCTTTATTGTTCCAGCTCTCACAACCATACGTGACCACTGGGAAGACCATAGCCTTGTCTATACGGACCTTTGTTGGCAGAGTAATGTCTCTGCTTTTCAACACACTGTCTAGGTTTGTCAAAGCTTTCTTGCCAATAAGCAATTGTCTTCCAATTTCATGGCTGCAGTCACCATCCACAGTGATTTTAGAGTCCAAGAAGAGGAAATCTATCATGACTTCTACCTTTTCCCCTTCTATTTACCATGAAGTAATGGGGCCGGATGCCATGATATTAGTTTTTTTTTAATACTGAGTTTTAAGCCAACTCTTGCACTCTCCTCCTTCACTCTTATCAAGAGACTCTTCAGTTCCTCTTCGCTTTCTGCCACTACAGTGGTATCATCTAATACCACTGGAGGCAATAGCAAACCACCTCAGTAAACTTGCAGTGAGAACCTCATGACCTGTATAAAAGGACAAAAAGATATGACACTGAAAGATGAGTCCTCCAGGTTGGAAGGTGTCCAATATGTTACTGGGGAAGAGATGAGGGGAACTACTAATAGCCCCAGAAAGAATGAAGTGGCCAGGCCAAAGTGAAAATGACGCTCAGTTGTGAATGTGTGTGGTAATGAAAGCAAAATTTGATGCTGCAAAGAACAGTATTGCATAGGAACTTGGAATGTTAGGTCCATGAGTCAAGGTAAATTGGACTTGGTCAAGCAGGAGATGCTAAGAATAAACATCGACATCTTAGGAATCAGTGAACTCAAATAGACAGGAATGGGTGAATTTAACTCCGATAACCATTATATCTACTACTCTGGGCAAGAATTCCATAGAAGAAATGGAGTAGCCCTCATAATTAATAAAAGAGTTCAAAACGCAGTACTTGGGATCAGCCTCAAAAATGACAGAATGATCTCGTTTTGTTTCGAAGGCAAGCCATTCAATATCACTGTAATTCAAGTCTATGCCCCGACCACTGATGCTGAAGAACTATCATAGAATCCAGCAATCCCACTTCTGGCATACCCCCAGACAAAAACATAATTCAAAAAGATACACGCAAAAAAAAAAAAAAAAAAGATACATGCACCCCTATGCTCACAGCACTGTTCACAAGAGCCGAGACACGAAAACAACCTGAACAGTGTACATATGAATGGATAAAGAAGATGTGGTGCATATATACAGATGGAATACTTCAGTTCAGTTCAGTTCAGTTCAGTTCAGTCGCTCAGTCGTGTCTGACTCTTTGCGACCCCATGAACCACAGCACACCAGGCTTCCCTGTCCATCACCAACTCCCGGAGTTCACTCAGACTCATGTCCATCAAGTCGGTGATGCCATCCAGCCATCTCATCCTCTGTCGTCCCCTTCTCCTCCTGCCCCCAATCCCTCCCAGTATCAGAGTCTTTTCCAATAATGAGTCAACTCTTCGCATGAGGTGGCCAAAGTATTGGAGTTTCAGCTTCAACATCAGTCCTTCCAAAGAACACCCAGGACGGATCTCCTTTAGGATGGACTGGTTGGATCTCCTTGCAGTTCAAGGGACTCTCAAGAGTCTTCTCCAACGCGACAGTTCAAAAGTATCAATTCTTTGGTGCTCAGCTTTCTTTATAGTCCAACTCTCACATCCATACATAACTACTGGAAAAACCATAGCTTTGACTAGATAGATGTTTGTCAGCAAAGTAATGTCTCTGCTTTTTAACATGCTGTGTTGGTTGGCCATAACTTTTCTTCCAAGGAGGAAGCGTCTTTTAATTTCATGGCTGCAGTCACCATCTGAAGTGACTTTGGAGCCCCCCAAAATAAAGTCTGTCACTGTTCCCCCATATATTTGCCTTGAAGTGATGGGACCAGATGCTATGATCTTAGTTTTCTCAATCTTTGGCTGAGTACTAATCTTTGCCTGTGTGGCTGGAACTCCCAAGGCTGGTGAGTGAACTACCTGCTAAGAGCAGGTAGAATTCCCAGAGTTCATATAGCAGCAAGAATGGTTCATGCTCTTACCAGCTAGAGCAGAAGGATCTCCCTATAGATAAGGAATCCAGCTGAGTTCTCAGAAAGGTACTGCCACAGTAGTGGGACAAGTTAGTTTTAGACTAAAGATTGCCCTGGACATGTATAACAAAGCCTGAAAGCAAAGCTTGAAATAACTGATGCAATTCTATGTCACTAAAATGTGTCTTAAACAAAGCTCAATAATACTGAAAAGACTACAGCAAAATCTATCATCCAATGATGTACAGATGATAGATGCTGGGGAAGATTGAAGGTGGGAGGAGAGGGGGACGACAGAGGATGAGACGGTTGGATGGCATCACTGACTCAATGGACAGGAGTTTGAGTAAGCTCCGGGAGTTGGTGATGGACAGGGAGGCCTGGCGTGCTGCAGTCCATAGGGTCACAAAAACTCGGACACAACTGAGTGACTGAACTGAACTGAATGATGTATAAAAATTATATGTCCAGCATCCAATCATTTCCCAGGTGGCACCAGCGGTAAAGAATAAACCTGCCAATGGAGACACAAGAGATGCATGTTTGACCCCTGGCTCAAGAAGATCCCCTGCAGGAGGGCATGGCGTCCCCTTCTAGTATTCTTGCCTGGAGAATCTCATGGACAGAGGACCCTTGGTGGGCTACAGTTCACAGGGTCACAAAGAGTGAGATACAACTGAAGCGACTTAGCACAGATGCACACATCTAATAAAAAATTACCTGGCTTTCAAATAAGTGGGAAAATACATAAGGAGGGGAAAAATAAGAGGAACAGAATCGGAAAGAACACAGATAGCAGAATAAGCAGACAAGGAAAAAGATACAATAGCCATTGTAAATATGCTCCTCTGCTCAAGACCATAAAAGAAAGACATGAACATGGCAAGGAGAGAGGTGGAAGACACGGCAATAGAAACTATTCAAAATAAAACACAGAGGGGAAAAAGATGAAAACAAGGTCAAGCAACCTAATATACGTGTAACCGAAGTTCCCGAAGGAGGCGGCAGGGCAGAAAAAAATGACGGCTGAAAAATTTCCAAATTTGATGAAATCTATAAGCCCACAGATCCAAGAAGCTCAACAAACTTAAAATAGACGAAGTCAGAAACTACAGGGGGGCCCTTTACAATCAACTTACTGGATATTAAGGATAAATAGAAAAATCTTAAAAACATTAATTAAAAAAAAAAAAAAAAAAGAGATTTGAAAGGAAGCCTTTGGATTCTCATTTCCGTGCTCTCTTTACTACCTCATAGGCTGACTTCTCCTGGGGGAAATGGTGTTAGATGAGGATGGACTTGGCTGGCACAGTGGGATTGACTGAGGCTCTGGTGGTAGTGTAGGGTGGCCTGGACAGTGGCGATAGGAGGAAAAGAAGATTCAACAGGGAGAAAGAGAGAGGGACAAGGACAAATAATCAAGAAAACAAGTATGAGAAAAGCTGAGGTAGAAGAGTTTCAAAGAAGAGGGGTAGTGTAAGGACGTCCGACTTGTAAGAAACCAACCACTCACAAGTCCGCCAATGCAGCAGTGAAGGTGAGAGTCGCTCAGTCGTGTCCAAGTCTTTGTGACCCCATGGACTATACAGTCTGTGGAATTCTCCAGGCCAGAATACTAGAGTGGGTAGCCTTTCCCTTCTCCAGCGGATCTTCCCAACCCAGGGATCAACCCCAGGTCTCCTGAATTGCAGGTGCATTTTTTACCAGCTGAACTATCAGGGAAGGCCTAATGGAGCAGTAAGAACCTTCAATGGGAGGCTTATTCTGGGTAACAGTCTTCCCAGGAATTTTATTTTCTCACTGTATATTTCTAAATGTTCTCTTTCTGTTCAGAGGGCCCAATATGATCCCATGCTCTACACTCTAGTTATATATACATTTTTAAAAGTAAAAACATTCTTCTCCTTAATCCAACCAATACAAGTTCTTTTTTTTTTTTTAAAGATGTAATTTACTCAAAGAAAAAATGAATAACAGAAAGCCACATAAAAGTAAAAAGTCATAAAAAAGAACAAATATAGACAAGCCTATAGAAAACACATACTCAAAGATAATCAAATTCTAGCCAGTACTTGACTATATTAATGAAGATAAAATATATGTTTCCTTCTTATTTTGGATACACTGGCAAAGATAAGTAACATGTATATTATAATATAAAAGCAAATGTTAGAATGAGCTACCTACTCATCATCCATCAATCTACCCAACACTTAATGAGCACCTACTATGCATTACCTCATTTAACTCTCTATACATTTTATTTATATAATATGTATTTACTATCTGTAAGAAGAATACTATTATCTCTATTTGGTAGCTGTGTGCTGTGGTCAATTGCTCAGTAGTGTCTAACTCTTTGGGACCCCACGGACTATAGCCCACCAGGTTCCTCTGTCCATCGGACTTTCCAGACAAGAACACTGGGGCGGGTTGCCATTTCCTCCTGAAAGGTTGTTGTTGAATCACACGAATACACCGGGATTCTTGGCCCCCGGAGGAGAAGAATTCAATCCAGGGCCAGAGACGAGGCCTGATCGCTCGGAGCTTTTGTGTAATAAAGTTTTATTAAAGTATAAAGGAGATAGAGAAAGCTTCTGACATAGGCATCAGAAGGGGGTAGAAAGAGTACCTGCTTGCTAGTGTTAACAATGAGGTTATATAATCCAAAGAATGTCTGGAGGTTGTAAAGACCTCCTCCGACCTACTCCCATAATTTACATTTTCAGATAACACTCTTCAGGCAAGATACATCCTTGTAAAGACCAGGTATACTCCCATAATTAACATTTTAAAATAACAGAAGGTTGAATCCAAAGACTGTCCTTAGGCAGGATACATTATTGGTATATAATTCTAAGGAATGTGGAGAAAGAAAAAAAGTTTGTCCTTTTTTCCTCCTTGAGAATTCCAGACCCCTCTCTCCTTGGGGACCCCTAGACTCCCTATCAACCTGCCTAGGAAATGACTCTCTCACTCCTACAGGGGATTTTCCCCACCCAGGGATCAAACCTTCGTCTTCTGCATTTGCAGGTGAATACTTTACCCCCTGTGCCTGGGAAGCCCATTTGATAGTTGGGGAAATGGAAGCCCATTTGATAGCTGGGGAAACCAAATACTAAGAGACCAAATTGTTTAACATCACACAACTAGAAAGCTGCCGTTCCAGCCAGGCAGCCTGAATCTGTAGTTGCTTCTAGAAAGAAATACAGATAGAGTGAGTGATGAGTTAATCTTTTCAGGCAGTCCACAGTGTCCAGTACAGCATGGTCAAGGTGCATGAGGACTGATTTTGGAAGGTTATGATGACCTTCAGATGACAGTGTCAGTCTTGTGACTGGTGAGACCATAACCAGGTCTACAGGAAGCTGTGAAGGGGCTCAGCAAGCAGACAGGATGGAGTCAGGGCAAGGAGTGAAGACTGGAGACTCCTGGCCCCAGACTCTCCTGGCTAACCTGCCATCTGGAAGGATAGGCCACTCCAATGCCAGCAGCCAAGACACTCTTCGGGGACAATGCTACGCCAGCAAGAGGTTTAATCTTATAACGCTTTCCTTATACCCCGCCCTCTTACATCACCCAGAACTGATAACTGAGACAAAAGGTTTAGACAGAAGGACAGAAGACTGCCAGACAGGCTCCGACTAGTAATTCAAACTGTCTCAAACTTATCTTTTTGGAGATTATATTTTCACATAATTTTCCATGCCCTGCCATCACTGTCACATTTTCTAACACCCCTTTTCCTGAGAACTCGGAGTACTGCATAAATATTTCAATCAATATCCCAACAGATTGTGAGAAAGTAGAGCAGTCGTTACCACCCCTATGTTTTAGCAAGTCTAACACTTAAAGCAGTTTCAAGGAACAAGTATAACAGTTCGAGAGAGGTTTGTAAAGAACTCCAGAACACCAAGTTGCCACCAAAGGTGGTCCTAAATGCTTGCATGTGGCTATGGTTTTCAAATTCTTTTTCGACTCAGACCACTTTCTGTCAAGCTGCAAAGCATCTGTATTCACAGAGACCCCTTTCTTGATGTAGTGGTGCTATTCAAGTGTATTATGTGATTATTTTGTTCTCTTGAAGATTACATGTCCTAGTCACTCCATTTGGTGCCAACACACACACACAAACCTGGAAATTCACAGAGCAGAACCTTCACAATTCTTTTTTCTAGTTAAGGCAAGGCCTCTGCAGCAGGAAGTTCCAATGACCCACGGTGGGGCACAATTCATGAGGGAAGAGCTACAGACTTATAAATCAACATGTCAGAGGAGGAAGCCCGGCTGAACCCAGTGGGAAATGCATGCTACACACACTTGGTTCCACTCTGTGCAGGCTCACCTGTCTTCGGTGGCTCACACCATATAATCATCAATTATGCTGACAAGTTTCCCTCCAAATCGTTTCAGCCTCAGTTACTCAGAGGTGAGAGCTGGAGCCCTCCATGGAGGAGAATGAGAAGGGAGCTCGGCTTTCAGGAAAATAGAACATATGGGATTATTTTGGGGAGACAGTGTGCAAGGAAGCGTGCGAGCGTGCACACACAAGGGGAAATTTGTTCAAGGGTAAAGACCCAACTGGGTTATGACTCATACTGGGAGGGCCAATACAATTTGAGAAGAGCTCATGAATTTAAAAAACTAGATCTGGTTTTTGACAAAAACTGGCTGTTGTACATCCAGCATTCTAGCTCATTCTATAAAGTTAACTGCTCTATGTGACCTGTGCATGCTGAGCAAAAGAGTATGAAGGTCTTCCCTGGTGGCTCAGTTGGTAAAGAATTCACCTGCAACGCAGGAGACACAGGTTCAATCCCTGGGTTGGGAAGATCCCTGGAGAAGGAAATGGCAACCCTCTCCAGTATTCTTGCCTGAGAAATCCCATGGACAGAGGAGCCTGGTGGGTTACAGTCCATGGGGTCGCAGGAGTTGGGCACTAGCAACTAAACCACCACCACCAGAACAATATGTACCACTGGGCAAAAATCAACTCACTAGAAATCAGGAGACCTGAGTTCCAAACATGGTTATAACACTGACTGCCTTTAGGAGGTTGAACAAGATATTCGCTCTTTCTTCATTGGCAAGGGCTGTGATAATCTTCCTGACCCATGGTGACATCTTCAGCCTGCCTACCATAAAGCTGATTTGAGCTTTACCTCTTTTCCCCAAGTTTAGGAGGTGACTCATTCACATTTATCCTAGATTTTAGGTATCAAAGCACATGATCTGCGCCTATATGAGATGAGAAATTTCACAATGCATCTGATGAACTCAACTCATGGCATCCTGCCAAAGTCTGCATGGAAGGAGCAATAACAGAATCACCCACACACACTGCCCAGGGAAGCAGCTTTTCTCCTGAGTCTAAAAACAGTTAGTGGCTAGAAATCAGAATATTGAAGGTTTGACGTGTCTCCTTCTGTAAGAATTTCTTCACACAGGAAACGCCCACGTTACTGGCAAAGATACAGCCAGCATTTAGGTGTATGATAATTTATAGACTTTAGGATATCCCCAGCCAGGAAACATAAATGGACCAACACAGATTCAACTTTTGATGGTGCTAAGCTATGAGGCTTAAAACAGAGCCAAAAGAGATCACCTACACTGTCACTGTTTTTACAGAAGTATGATAAAAGCATGAATGCTTCAGCAGCAAAAAAATAGAGGAGGAAAAGAATATCAGAAAAAAGGACAGTTCTTCCCCGCAAAGTAAACCTAAAAATCCCCCTCTCTCTCGCACCCACCCACCCACATCACACCCACCTACACCCACCTTTACCCCCGCCCCCATCACCACCCCCACTGTGCTGAATTTACTTTATCCATTCTCTGTGGATCTCACTTTGGGCTGACTCAGGCGGGTTGGTAGATTGGGCTTTGGGAACCACAGCTCTATGAGGGAGGGGTTAGGTATCATTAACAGCGTACATGTTTTACAGATCACTATGCCTGGTGAGACAAAAGTGCCAAGGGACAACGTTCAACTCTTCTGTTTTCACCTGTAGGGGTGAGGGGGTGGGTGGTCATCACTGCACCAAAACAGGATTTTGTATTTACCCCGGACTCTCTTATTAAATGAAGGAGGAGAGCAGAGACAGGCTCACATGTTTTAAAAATTAAGAGAAATTAAGCACACAAAGATTCAGCTGTCAAGATTTTATCTTCAAGTTGTAAGTATAAAATTTTTTACAATACAAAATTAACACAAAACTCAAACGTACTAAATGGAATAATAAATTTGTTCAACAGCCTCTTACTGTAGGTAACTCAGGAGGTACTTTAAGAACAGGCAGATATAATTTGGAAAGAAAACTCTAATGATTCATAAAATTACCACCGTTCCCATGTAACTGAAAACAATAGAGCCTACCGCAAAATACAGACAGAGCATTCAAATCATTTTAATGGTTTCTCTTTTTTTTTTTAAACTCTCTGCTCCTTTTATCACTAAGATTTTTTTTTTAATGAAAAGTGGAATGTCCCTGCTGCCCATTTTCTTCCTTTATTGTTTCCTTTTTGTTCTAAAAATGAGGGTAAAATTAAGAGCTTAGATCACTCGAGATTTCCAGATGGTCAGACAAATGAGTATGGGGCTCGTGGGCTTGTGTTTTTCATAAGATACGGTCGGACACCTCCCATTCAGGCTCCAAGGCTCTTGTTCAGCACAAATCTTATTTAGCCTAAGTACCTTCAGTGTGTGACAACCAAATTTCTACACAGGATGAGGGGGCAAAATTGGTTTCACTGCTTAAATTAAAATGGGAAATTTTTATGCATTGCACAGTATCCCTTAATTTTCTTGGTGTGTATATCTAAAATAGACATTTCTATACTTTAATCTTTGCCTATTATTCTGAAATGTGACTGTTTTTCTTCCTATTTGTCTCCCCTCTCGAGCACCTTTTCTCCAGGTTGTTTCTTTAAAGTGAAAGACACTCAGTTATGTCCAACTCTTTTGTGACCCCATGGACTGAATTCTCTAAGCCAGAATACTGGAATGGGTAGCCATTCCCTGCTCCAGAGGATCTTCCCAACCCAGGAATCAAACCGGGGTCTGCTGCAGTGCAGGCAGATTCTTTACTAGCTGAGCTACAAGGGAAGCCCTTTTCATTAAAGCTTTTCCTAGTTCCCTGGAGCTACTAATCCTGTGTTATAACCCCAGGCCATTCTTCTTCTTTTACCCTCAGATGTTTCTTTTGCTATTCTCTTTTCTGTCTTAAACTATCTACCATACAATAAGCCTGTGGGTTAAAGATGGAGAGCAACTGCAAGTGTTTAGTTTCTTAAATAAATACGCATATATTGTTTACAATATGCCAGGCATTATTCTAGGTGCTTTTAAAATTATTAACTCATTTAATCCCCAGAGTAATTCTATGAGGCAGATACTACTATGAATTCCACTTGACAGATGATGAAACCGAGGCACAAAGCCCAGGGTAACACAACTAGTGAATGGTGGAGCCTGATTGGAAGGACTGATACTGAAGCTGAAACTCCAGTACTCTGGCCACCTGATGTGAAAAACTGACTCACTGGAAAAGACCCTGATGCTGGGAAAGACTGACGGCAGGAAGAGAAAGGGATGACAGAGGATGAGATGGTTGGATGGCATCACTGACTCAGTGGACATGGGTTTGGGTGAACTCTGGGAGTTGGTGATGGACAGGGAGGCCTGGCGTGCTGCGGTTCATGGGGTCGCAAAGAATCGGACATGACTGAGCGACTTCACTTTCACTTCTTCTTTCTTTAGGGAGCTGAGGGAGTCCTGATTTGTGATGTTTGATGGTTTCCACTTGTAGACACTCCTGCCACAGTATATCTCAAGCTTCCAATGTGATGTCTCTGAACTCAGAGGTGGGAAGAGATGCATAGTAACACACCTGGTAATACAGTGCTGCTGCCACAGCTGTAATATGTGCAAAAAACTAAGAATAGAGATGCTAGTAAAATGTAAAATAATCAAGTGATGAGTTTAGTATTTACTACCTTTGTTTTTAATATTACAGGACTTACTTTTTAGTAACGGCTGTGTTTACTAACTGGCTCACACAACTTCTGACAATTTTAACAGCCAGCTCTTGGGAGCCTATGGAAGCCAGCTGTACATCACTGAGTTTGAGTATCCAAACACATCCATTCTCAAATAAGTGGGGTGGGTCACAGGGTGGAAACTTGACCTTCACAATGTCCAAAATTTGCCACACCAGGAAATAAATTCAGGAAGAGGCAATCAAAGAAAAATGATAGAGCGTACATATATAAACAAATCAAATAGCCAATCTAATCTGATGAAAGGAGATGACCAAGAGGTCAAGTGTAAAAAAGGGAGTTTGAGAAGGTAAGTTCAGAGAAGGCCCGAGTCTACATTTTCTAACATGCCATAGGTCATGAGCATCAAACAGAAGACCACTGCACAAACCTACCATCTAGCCTCACACTCTCTAAATGAGGGCCTGCCTCTCCACTCTGTTCTACGTAGGCTCTTTATTCACAGGAAACAGAAGTAAGGAAATAGACTAGGACATTCATGGAATAAAAGGCCTTAGGTGAGCAGTAATGATAAACTGTATAAAAAGAGGATTCAGGAACATCACGAGTACTATTTTAGTATTAGGATCTGACATGGCACTGAGAAAAATGTAAAGCTCTGATACAGAGAGAAGAAAAAGTCAAATATCACAGGGAACTAGTAACCTTTGGAGAAAGTCAGTCCGTTTCACTCACCAAGGTTTCTCCATAGTCAAGCACAGAGTAGTACAGTCATATTCAGTAATTTTTTCCCACTAAATGAATTTCCATTCTATCTGTTTCATGAGGTCTTTGAAATTCTTGTCACTTTTTGTAAAAAGCAATGCTTGTGTGTGTTTGAGTGTGAAACTGTTTTTTTAAGGAAAACTTTCTGCTTATTTGTTACTCAAGATCCTAGTAATATTTGAAAATTCATGAGCTCACAAAGGAATGCACATTGAAAATTTTGACCTCCAGCTCTTCAGATAACCTCACTAGGTCCAGTACAATATAGAATTTTATGGCTAAAGCATTTATCAACTGCTTGTAGAATTGGGAGATTAGTGCAAGATCCATCTCATTACTTCAGGCTGCCAAATAATGGTCTGTTTTGCTAATTGACACCTGAACATATAATTATAACTGGCAACCCTACATAGCAGAGCACCTTAGGTCAAAAAATCAGCTAGCTTCCAGATCCCAAGTGGCAAACTGAGGATTGAATTGGAAGTTAGCTAACACAGTTCTCACTTTTATAACTGCTAAGAGGAAGCACAGATGTAAGCCCCTGGTTGGCTTTGGTAAGGCTAATACTGACATTAAGATCCTTTCAGCTGTATTGAATACTGTATTTCTAGTTCCTCCAGAATCTCTTCTCTCAAGTGATAAGGATTTCCTGCCATAAAATTTTAGTTTTGAGGACAGATCCTATCTTCCTGCTATAGCTAATATGGTACAGCCTGGATACAGAAAAACAGAATAACTGTGTTTAGTGAAGATGAGAAAGATGGACTTAGGGGAGAACTTACCTCTGGGTAAAGAACATACACCTCTATTCACTCTCTCTCTCCACCTCCAAATCTCAAGAAATGACAGTAAGGAGACTATTTTTGGCCAAGACAGAAATCTATCGGATAAAGAAAATAGGAGGGAGAAGACAAAGACAATGCAATATTGGAAGCAAGAAAGCAGATCAGATTGGTAAATGCTTCTAACAGGCTCAAGAGAGTGGAATCTTATGTCAGTAGTGGGAAAAGCAGAGAAACAGTCCACTTTCCACTGCAAGTTCCAGACAGCCCCAGGTTTATCTGGATGTGAGGGCAAAACAAGAGGAGCGACTAATATAAGGAGTGGCTAAAACAAGGAGGATTAGTTGAAAGTCTGTTATTTAAAAAAAGTAGTCAGAGCCATAGACTATACTCCCTGTTGGGTAATTGTCTCTCCTCCACTCTGGTAAAAATATGAAGGTTTATTCCTTGGAAAGAGTGAAACAGAAGGTCTCTGGGCTCAGAGACAGAATGAACAACTAAAGAAGGGGGGAAACAGAGGAGTTAAGTGATTTAAGGAGTTAAGTGCATATCAGATGCCAAGAATCCCTGGCCTTCTTCCATCCTCTTCCCACTTGGTTCCTTGGATGATGGCAGTGAGGCCTTCAACCTCTAGGCAGCAGATGAAAGAATCTTTCTCTGGGAAGTCTGATCCAAGAGAAATGACCTGAAGATACTGACATTGGAGGCATCTCAAACAAATAACCCAGTCAAATCTTCAGGGTTCCCTGACCCCAGCCCAAGCCAGGAAGTGAGATTAGAAGAACAAGTAAAAGCTAAAGAGCTCTCACCCTTATTTGAAAACTAGAAAGGATCTCTTTGCACCAACCTCCATACAGAACTCTTACTACAGAGAGTTCCAAGTCCTTTAATTTACTTATTAGAGAAAATTCTTGTTTTTTTCCTTCTGTGTTCTTGGCAATTATTTGATTACCAAATTGATGAAATAACCTCCGATTCATGCTGCTTTAAATGAGAAGGCCATTAGCACACATGCTTTCAAGATCCTTGGGAACCATACAGTCAGATAACACACAGAGGGCAGTGCACAAGTCATAATCTTCTTTTAATTAAGTCAATCAATACACATTTGCTCAGGTTCTACCGAAAGGACCCAGTCTCTTTTAATATGCACACCCACCTCTGAGGTTTCTAAAAATTAGTCTTTGGCAGGTTTAAGTAAGTGATTAGAGTTTTCCACTGTTATCCTACAGGTCAGACCATGTATCACATTTAAGTGAATGTGGCAGGATAATTTTCTGGAGACTCATTTCTGTTCTCACTGCCACAGGAACCTTGGCAGGACTGAGGGGGGCAGGGACACTCTAGAAGAATATTTTTCTCCTTTTCCCACTTGTAAAAGAAAAAGCAAAGCTTTGGTTCCCCAGGAAAGGATTAACCGCTGCCTTTTGCCTCAAGCAGTTCCCAAAAAGAAAGTCTACCATCCAGGTCTCTGGAAACTGAGCTAGACTGCCTTGGGAGAAAGGGCAGGAGGTTTTGCATGCTCTGGAAGTACTGGGACAGTGATGGAAATGACAACAGCGGACTTCAGAGCTCTGACAGTTCTAACACCTCAGAAGGTGTTCACATTGATACCTAAGTTAGAAATTTATACAGTAGTTTATTTCATCCTTGCAACAACCCTGTGAAGAAGGTACTGTTATCGCCATTTTTCAATGGGAAGAATGGGGGGAAGAGATAGGGAGTCTGGGATGGACATGAACACACTGCTATACTGAAGACGGATAACTGACAAGGACCTACTGTATAATATGGGGAACTCTGCTCAATGTTATGTGGCAGCCCGGATGGGAGCGGACTTTGGGGGAGAGTGGATACATGTATATGTATGGCTGAGTCCCTTTGCTGTTCACCTGTAATCATCACAACATTGTTAACTGGCTACACTTCAACATAAAATTTAAAAAGTTTAAAAATAAATAAGTAAATAAAACAAAGGGGGAAACTGAGGCACAGAGAGTGTGGGAAATGTGCCCAAGGCCACATAGCTAGTAGAACAGGGAAATTAGATAATTAAATTGGAAGGTACTGGTCAGAGCTGGGACTTAGTGGAAGAAGTGAGTGGCAATGCCCCAGATGAACTGACCCCACTGCCCACCCCACACCTCCTCACCAAAAGAGGCCCAGAGGTGTCACCAGCATAGCCGGTCTAGCTGGCATTATCTCCTGCCTTCTTCCCCCATGATCCACAGCTGTCCTGAACCACACAACTCCCGCCACAGCAGGGCCTTAGGACCTTTTCTTTCTAATACATGAAATGGCCACTCCTCCTTTCTCTGCTTGGTACTCCCCTCTCAATCTGCAAGCTCAATGTTAGCCTTCTCTGCAAAGCTGTTCCTGACTCTTTCTGAATCAGTCATTCATCCCTTTGTGTTCCCACAGTGCTTTGGACAAATTGTGACTACAGAATTATGTGTTTTCCCAACTCCCGACCATTTCAATGAAGCTAGAGCTTGAGACACACAAGGCCCTGAATATCCTGAGTGGCCAGTTGGCATCTGGTATCCACTAAGCCCCATGTCTGAGGGAAGCAGTAGACATCGTACAGTCAGAGGCAAGAGTTAGAAAGACCGGGATTCACCAGAGACTCTGTCGGTGATTTGCCCTGTAACCTCAAAAAGTCACTTAATTTCTCTCAACCACATGACTGTTGCAAAGATTAAATGAGATCACACATATGAAAAACATATTGCCTTCTTCATAAATGATAATGAATGTAATTTTCCTGAGAAAATACTGAGAAATAAATACAGTCTTTACTAAGAAAATACACACAGCAAAACAGACGTCTCCAAGTGCACAGTGAGTGGACAGTGATAAAGGCACTGAACGAAGCAGTGAGGGCGTCTCTGGTGGCTCAGTGGTAGAGAATCTGCCTGCAGCACAGGAGATGTGGGTTCAATCCCTGGCTTAGGCAGACTCCCTGGAGAAGGAAATGGTCATCCACTCCAGTATTCTTGCCTGGGAGATCCCACGGACAGAGGAGCCTGGTGGGCAACAGTCCATGGGGTTGCGAAAGAGTAGGACACAACTTAGCAACTAAACAGTTGAGCAATTAACTAGGATACAAGTATTTCTACAGAGGAATGAGTGAAAATGAAAATGCAAAAGATGCAAAGATAATCTGGTTCAAAAACATGCTGGCAGTATTAACATAATTTGAAAGAACTGTTAATACACTGAATTTATATACATTTCTACACATAAGTAAACTACATAAGAGAACTCTCAAGGTTTTCATCAAAAACAAGCTATACTTTTGTTTTCATTTGTTTGTTTCAATGCACAAAGAATTTTTAAATCTTCATTTCTACAAATAAAAGGTTTCCTTTTTTTTAAGGAAATGAAAACAAGAAATTCACTAAAAATAAAAATCTTAGAAATCATCTCAAATCTGATCAGGCAAATGGAATTAGTGAAGATAACAACTTTGTCCCATGAAATTTATCTAGGAAAAATGTTAAAGTATTATACTAATATGATGGTAAACATCTTTCAAATTATATACATAATTTGAACAAAATATATACATAATAATCCTTCACTATTCACTTTCATTTTTCAGGCAAAGTTTTTCAAAATCCTAATCCCCTAACAGGTGATTTAGTTATTTCAAAATAATATTTAATAAGACAAAGGTCCCATACAACCATATACTTAATATAATTTCCTATATGCCCATCTGTGATGCTTTTTGAAAAATATATTCATACATTTCCACTTGTTGGAGAAGACTCCGCAGGTCTTAATGTAACTCCATAATGATTCATTACAAATTAATGATTCATCATTATTAATATCAACCCGTTTGGTAATACAGTCATGCTTTTAAAGGCTATTAAGGCAGGCAAAGCAGTTTGCACCCCATTTAAATAGCTCCAAACCAGCATGTCATTTTATGGTTTTATAAAGTTTTTCTTATAGGGATGAACAGCTATAAAATTTCATTACACTGAACAAAAAGTAACAGTATATTCTTACTCTCAGTTTCTGCAACTGCTAATTTTGCTGCTTCTTAAAGTACTGCGAATCAGAAAATCAGATAGACAAACTTTTCTAGAATAAATAGGCTTTGACTAAGGGTGAAGCACAAGGGATTTGATACCCAGTTTTATTATGACTGCTGTTCATGTAACTCAGAAGCATTCAATTTTGCTTGTATTAACCAACTTTCAGTATCAGTCAAGTATTCAGAGGAAACGAAATGCAAGCATCACTATCCTCTCCCACAATAGTAACTCAGGTGTGTGAAAAGTACAATACCATGAGAACTCCGATAAATAAGAGTATTTTTCATATATAGACTTGTATTTACATTTCTTGAATCAAGCTAAGTCCTATCCACTTTTGTATATCTCAGAGCACCTAATGCTGTAGCTTGTATGTATACAGTTAGCAATCAATGATTATTTGCTTCTTGAAATAACCATAGGAGTTAGAGAAAAGGAACCTTTGGCATCTTCATCTAATGAATCAATGGCTTCCAGTGATGATGAGAGCAACTATGTGGGCATATCTCCCTATCAGAGCACAGAATGGGGAAGACAGTTATAATGACAATGTAACCAGATTGAGAAACCACAGGAGGAGCTCAGGGCTGGGGAAGATAGTGTTCAGAGAGGCCCTGTCCCTTTACTGTCCCTGGGCCATCAAGTATTATCACAGTATATAAGGCCTAACTTTTCATTATAGGGGACTGGAATGCAAAAGTAGGAAGTCAAGAAATACCAGGAGTAACAGGCAAATTTGCCCTTGAGTACAGAATGAAGCAGGGCAAAGGCTAATAGAGCTCTGTCAAGAGAATGTACTGCTCATAGCAAACACCCTCTTCCAACAACACAAGAGAAGACTCTACACATGGACATCACCAGATGGTCAATACCAAAATCAGACTGATTATATTCTTTGCAGCCAAAGATGGAGAATCTTTATACGGTCAGCAAAAACAAGACCAGGAGCTGACTGTGGCTCAGATCATGAACTCCTTATTGCTAACTGCAGACTTAAATTGAAGAAAGTAGGGAAAACCACTAGACCATTCATGTATGACCTAAATCAGATCTCTTACGATTATACATTGGAAGTGAGAAATAGATTCAAGGGATTACATCTGATAAACAGAATGCCTGAAGAACTATGGCTGTGGGTTAGCAACATTGTACAGGAGGCCCCTAGGGATCAAGGCCATCCCCAAAAAAAGAAGTACAAAAAGGTAAAAATGGTTGTTTGAGGAGGCCTTACAAATAAATAGCTGTGAAAAAAAGAGAAGCAAAAGGCAAAGGACAAAAGGAAAGATATACCCATTTGAATGCAGAGTTCCAAAGAATAGCAAGGAGAGATAAGAAAGCCTTCCTCAGATATCAATGCAAAGAAATAGAGGAAAACAATAGAATAGGAAAGACTAGAGATCTCTTCAAGAAAATTAGAGATTCCAAGGGAACATTTCAGGTAAAGATGGGCACAATAAAGGATAGAAATGGTATGGACCTAACAGAAGCAGAAGATATTAAGAAGAGGTGGCAAGAATACACAGAAGAACTATACAAAAAAGATCTTCATGACCCAGATAATCATGATGGTGTGATCACTCACCTAGAGCCAGACATCCTGGAATGTGAAGTCAAGTGGGCCTTAGGAAGTGTCACTACAAACAAAGCTAGTGGAGGTGACGGAATTCCAGTTGAGCTATTTCAAATCCTAAAAGATGATGCTGTGAAAGTGCTGCACTCAACTATGCCAGCAAATTTGGAAAACTCAGCAGTGGCCACAGGACTGGAAAAGGTCAGTTTTCATTTCAATCCCAAAGAAAGGCAATGCCAAAGAATGTTCAAACTACCACACAATTGCACTCATCTCACAATGCTAGCAAAGTAATGCTCAAAATTCTCCAAGCCAGGCTTCAGCAATATGTGAACCGTGAACTTCCAGATGTTCAAGGTGGATTTAGAAAAGGCAGAGGAACCAGAGATCAAATTGACAACATTCATTGGATCATCGAAAAAGCAAGAGAGTTCCAGAAAAACATCTACTTCTGCTTTATGAACTATGCCAAAGCCACTGACTGTGTAGATCACAACAAACTGTGGAAAACTCTTCAAGAGATGAGAATAGCAGACCACTTGACCTGCCTCTTGAGAGATCTGTATACAGTCAGGAAGCAACAGTTAGAACTGGACATGGAACAACAGAATGGTTCCAAAAAGGGAAAGGAGTATGTCAATGCTGTATATTGTCACCCTGTTTATTTAACTTATATGCAGAGCACATCATGAGAAAAGTGGGGCTGGATGAACCACAAGCTGGAATCAAGATTGCCGGGAGAAATATCAATAACCTCAGATATGCAGATGACACCACCCTTATGGCAGAAAATGAAGGAGAACTATAGAGCCTCCTGATGAAAGTGAAAGAGGAGAGTGAAAAAGCTGTCTTAAAACTCAACATTCAGAAAACTAAGATCATGGCCTCTGGTCCCATCACTTCATGGCAAATAGATGGGGATACAGTGGAAACTGTGAGAGACTATTTTTTGGGCTCCAAAATCACTATAGATGGTGACTGCAGCCATGAAATTCAAACATCCTTGCTCCTTGGAAGAAAATTATGACCAACCTAGACAGCATATTAAAAAACAGAGACATTACTTTACTGACAAAGGTCTGTCTAGTCAAAGCTATGGTTTTTCCAGTAGTCATGTATGCTGCTGCTGCTGCTGCTAAGTCGCTTCAGTCGTATCTGACTCTGTGTGACCCCATAGACAGTGGCCCACCAGGCTCCCCTGTCCCTGGGATTCTCCAGGCAAGAACACTGGAGTGGGTTGCCATTTCCTTCTCCAATGTAGTCATGTATAGATGTGAGAATTGGACTATCAAGAAAGCTGAGTGCCGAAGAATTGATGCTTTTGAACTGTGGTGTTGGAGAAGACTCTTGAGAGTCCCTTGGACTGCAAGGAAATCCAACCAGTCCATGCTAAAAGAAATTAGTCCTAAATATTCATTGGAAGGACTGATGCTAAAGCGTAAACTCCAATACTTTGGCCACCTGACGTGAAGAACTGACTCAATGGAAAAGACCATGATGCTGGGAAGGCAGGATGAGAAGGGGACGACAGAGGATGAGATGGTTGGATGGCATCACCAACTCAATGGACATGAGTTTGAGTAAACTCCAGGAGTTGGTGATGGACAGGGAGGCCTGGCTTGCTGCAGTCCATGGGGTTGTAAAGAGTCAGATATGATTGAGTGACTGAACTGAACTGAACTGATGAGGACTAGCACACCATTCCTCGGGTGTCTCCTCTCAGGGTTCCTGGTCTGAGGAATCCGACCATCTAGCCTACTTCTATATCTTTACCTCTTACCATGTCAGACTACTAGATCCAAATACACCATGGCATGACAATATTTAGGTTTCCACAACTGGTATATGTAATTTACTTACAAAATCCCAAAATTTGAGTGGCAGGAAAGCTATCTCTTGTTCTAGAATTACCTATACTAACCAAACCCCACTGCCTTTCCTAATTTGAGTACAAATGTCTCAAAGGCTGGAAGAAAAGGATTTGACAATTTACTGCTTATCAATATGTTATGGATTGATATTTGGCAAGTTACTAAATACTAATATTTACAGGAAAAAATACTAATATTAACAGGAAAACTTTGGGAGCATGTAGAAATACCTAACAGCTTCATCAACTTTTATAAATTAACATGACCCCCTAAAACTTCCCTGATTCAGAAGAGGCAGTGAAGTCAAGAGAGAAGAACATGGAGTCAGGGTTAGAAGATCTGGATATTAGATCCTGATCTACCACTGACTAGCTGTGCTACATTAAGTAAGTCATAAGTTTCCTTCTCTATCACACGGAAGAAATAATCTACCTTACAAAGTTGTTGTGTACATGATACCACAGCTGTAGGTAAGATGCTGTCCAAATATTCACTGATCTCATCAATTTCCATATAGAGATCAATTTTGTTGTAGTTTACTCGTTAAGTCGTGTCTGACTCTTACAAGTCCATGGACTGTAGCCCGTCAGGATCCTCAGTTCATGGTTTTTGGTGAATATATGTTCATAGTTTCATTGGGTTTATACCTAGGCGTGGAACTGCTGATAACAGGATATTTATTTATATGATTGTCTGTAACAGATACTACCAAAGAGTTTCCAAAGTAGTTGCGTCAGTTTGCATCCTACCAGCAATGTGTGAGAATTCTACTTCCTCCATTCTTACTGCACTCGGTATGGCAATGTTTTTGAAGCCATTTTGCTAGTGGTATGTCAATTTGTTGTTGCTCAGTTGCTAAGTCACATCCAATTCTTTGTGGCCCCATGGACTGCAGCACTCCATGCTCCTCTGTCCTCCACTACCTCCCAGAGTTTGCTCAGATTCATGTCCATTGAGTTGGTGATACTATATAATGATCTCAGTATCTCAATATGGTATTCTATATTTCCCTTAAGACTAATGATGCTGAACATCTTTTCTTAAATGTACTAGAAGAGCTTATTTTCATAACTTCCTATTCAAGTCTTTTGCCCATTTTTAAATTGGGTTGTGTGTCTTTTATTACTAGTTTGTAGAAGTTCTAGATCTATTTGGACACATATCTTTTGTTGGAAGTATGTAGTACAAATCTCACTCTAAGGTTTGCTTTTTTACTCCCTCTTAAGGTGTCTTTTCAGAGACGGAAATGGCAACCCACTCTAGTGTTCCTGCCTGGAGAATCCCAGGGACGGGGAGCCTGGTGGGCTGCCGTCTATGGGGTTGCACAGAGTCTGACGCGACTTAGCAGCAGCAGCGGCAAGGTGTCTTTTAGTGAACAGAAGATCTTAATGAAGCTCAAAATTATCCATCTTTTCTTTCATTACTGTGCTTTTTATGTCTTGTTTGAAAAGTCTTTGCTAAGTCATGAAGATATTCTCCTATAAAAACCTTATTTTGAAATTCCAGTTGGATATCTAGTTGATCCAGCACCCACCACTGAAAGGATCACCCTTCACTTATGGCCCTCCAAGGGCACTTTTGTCATAAGTCAGCTATTGTCTGTTTTTGACCCTCTACTCTGCTTCAGTGATTTATCTTTAATGCGAAAAACTGTGCTAACTTCCTCCTGGTGGTATTTGTACTTTCAATATTCATTGATAAAGCAACTATGTAATGAACCAAAATACTATAAATTCAGTAATGTTTATAGATCATATTATAGTGTATTGTTATTATAACTTCTATCTGTTATTGATGGAGTCCATTTATGTATGAGATATAATTATTTAGATTCATGAACCTTGCAAAAACTCAGACACTCTTAGCCTTGTAAATGTGGCTTTAGAAGTAATTTTTAAAAGCGTTTACTCAAATCTTTGCCCTAATATAACTTATCACCATTAACATAAATCTATCACCAATACCAAATGTAAAAAGAAACATGTATGTGTATATGTATGTACACATGTATCTGTATTTACTTTAAAAAACACCTTAGCTTCTTGTAGAGATCTTTGAAAAATCTTAGGAGCAGCCATCAGTTTCACAGCTGAAAGCAATGATTTAGCTTACCTAAAGGTCATCTTTTGTGTCGTAGCTAGGATTTCAGTTAATCAATCAATAAATCAATTGAGCAACCCAAGAAATAAAATGCTTCAGTTAATGAAGTCTCCAGGAATAAAGCTCTTTTTAATGAAGCAAGACAAAGGCGGGGGAGGCGGGGGAAGGATAAAGAAAACTAAAGATACGAACCATGTGGGTCAGTTTTGGTGTGTGCCTTATGGCTTTAACGGAATATTTCTAAAGTTATGCATGCAAACAGCTGATCAAATACCCTATTTCATGACTTTTATTTGCAGTCACCAAGGAAAATGGGTCTGATCTTAGAACTGTGAAAGCACCCTTTTGACATTTCCAATCTTGCCTCCTCCACCTTTCATTATTTTGACATGTGAGCTACTTACTTCCAAACCAGTGTTTCTCAAAGCATGGTCCAGAAACAACCTCGTGAGCATAACCCTGGAGTGCCTGTTAAAGCTGGCAATTCTCAAGCCCCAGCCCAGATCCAGAGAATCAGAATCTGTGCAGAGGGAGCTGGGAATTCCCATTTTAAAACAAAGGCCGCAGGCAATTTCACACACCCGGATTTGAGAAGCACTGTTTCTGGTCCTATCGTAAGTTTTCTCATTTCCTGAAAACCACTGGGGATCTCTTCTACAACTTAGTGCCTACCCTGCCTGATCACAGGTCTGCTTTAAAGGAATCTTCCCTTCTCATCCTTCAATTTCTTTTTTGACTTGAGAATAGATGAAGAGAATTACTTTATGCTGAAGAGAATTAGGAGTTGCTTTGTAAAGGAGATGGCAGTTAAGCTATTAAATAGTAATATCTGGACAGTTGGAAATGGATGGAAAGACATTCCCAATAGAGAAAAGTGAAGGAATAAGAATGCCCTCATCATGTAAGGGTGACAGGAAGCCGCTGAGCTGAATTATTTCTAGTTGTATAGTATGCATGCATGAGGGCTAAGTTGCTTCAGTCATGTTGACTCTTTGCGACCCCATGGGTGGTAGCCCGCCAGGCTCCTCTGTCCATGGGGTTCTCCAGGCAAGAACACTGAAGTGGGCTGCCATACCCTTCTCCAGGGGATATTCTCGACTTAGTGATCGAACCCATGTCTCATGTCTCCTGCATTGGCAGGCAGCTTCTTTACCATTAGCAACACCGGGGAAGCCCAATACAGAGAAACATATAAATGTTGACGTGTATACTATGCGAAGAGTTGACTCATTGGAAAAGACTCTGATGCTGGGAGGGATTGGGGGCAGGAGGCGAAGGGGACGACAGAGGATTAGATGGCTGGATGGCATCACTGACTCGATGGATGTGAGTCTGAGTGAACTCCGGGAGTTGGTGATGGACAGGGAGGCCTGGCGTGCTGCGATTCACGGGGTCGCAAAGAGTTGGACACAACTAAGAGACTGAACTGAACTGATACTATGCATATGATACATTTAGGTAGAGCATGAGATTACATATATATATATATATATATATATTTCTTTTAAAAGTTTAGTGTTTTCTACAGGGTATCATTATTGCATGGATATAAAAAATTTAAACTCTAGGTCAACATGTATCCATTCTCCCCTTTTGCTATTCACCTAAAATTATCACATTGTTAATCAGCTATACCCCCTCCACCAAAAAAGAGGAAGAAATCAATGGATATTAAAAACAAACAAACTAAATAAATTCCAGGTCTGAAACGTGGCAACAAACAGAGCAAGAGCAGAAGTAACATCCATAAGTACTAAAATATTTTGGCTCTAGATTCTTTACTATTTGAGCTTCAATTCACCATTTCTCTGAAATATATTTTCCCTCTTATGAAACCAAAACTAGTAGACATTAAGATATTTGCCCTAAGTCACACAGCAGCTATAAGGGCAGGAGTGAGGGAGGTATGGAGGAAAGGAGGAGACTTGCTTTTAATTTATTTTGTATAGAATTAAAGTTTTTCATTGTAAGTGGCAGGTTTTGGAATGAGGAATTGCTGACTCCTTTCCTTTCTTCCTCGGAACTTGAAGTTTGATGATTTCTCACGCTCTGTTAGCTTGCCTATGTCATATGTAGAAACGCTGAGGAAAATGAGGCTCAGAAAGGGACAGCAAGCTGTCCAACGTGAGCCCGTCTGTATAACCAGATGTTCCCCTCGTAGAGCAGTTCTGAAGCATATTTCTGACTCCCACAGCCAACAGTTTAGATTGGGATCCTCTCAAGGACATATGGGCATTGGCCTACAGGCTTTGGATTTTTGTCAAAGGGAAAAATGCATCTATAATGTTGTTGGCCTTCAGAATTCTGTCTAAAAAGCCAGAATTCTGTATAGGGCAGACCATATGAAATTGCCAATATTTGCCCTGTGTGACCTATGGAAAGAGGTGATTTCATAACCTGATGGAAGCATTACAGATGTGTTCTAAGGAATTTTCTAGTTGGTTTCTGGCTCTGCTTTCTAGACGATAATACAACAATTTGTTACAAAATTTCTTGAATTTTTAAAAAGCTTTAGCATACAAAAGAGTGACAACATTATTATAAGTGCTCAAAGCAATTTTTACCTAGCATCTTATTTTATTTTCATAATCCTGTACACCAAAGACACATACAAAACCCCCATTCTTTTTCAACTCTTAAAACTCCATGATGAATTTCCTAGGTTAAGCCATTTGTTCTACCTCTGGAAGGATTTTGTGGCTTCACTCTCAAAAAAAAAAAAAAACCAATCAAATCCTCCCAAGTGAGTGAAGACGGCAGGGAAGCAGCAGTTTGACTTCCTTCCGGTGCTAACAACCGGAAGCCACTATCCTGTGAATAAGCCCATTTAGGTCTCCAACGCCAGCTGCAAGTAGGAAATTAAAGTAAATGGGAAGCCAGACTCTGCTGCAGTTCCAGTGTGGGTTCCGGATCCAAGAAACACTCATCCATTAACCAAACAACAGCACTTTCAAACCCAGCGGGAACCCATGGCTCCCTGCTGAGAAACAGAAATTAACTTTTCGAGCAGATAATTCATCTTCAGATGGTTGTCATATTCAGAAAAGCTTTTCCAGAGAGGTGGTGGGAGGAGTGGGAGGGAAGCTCCTGACAACAGAGCAACGTTTAAAAAAGAAAGCATATCAGGGAGCCAGGTGGCACTGAAGATTGATGTAGGAAGTCTTGCTACCTGTGGGACGCGTGCTTGAAACCTAGCAGTAGCTGGGGTGCCATTTACCTTTAAGAACAGCAGGGGTAGGGGAATGGACTACACCAACAATGGGTGTAGATTTAACTCACCTAAAAAAAATCCATGAGACAAGTGAAATGAGGTCTCTGAGAAACGAATTGGTGCCACTGGGTGGGGTCTGGCAAGGTTTTGTGGGAGAGAAGAGTCAAGGACCCAGAGGATGCTTAGGATGGCAGGAGAACAACCTGCCGGAGCGGATGGCTGTCACAAAACAAGCACCTGGAATTTAGAATGCATGCTGGGACTGGACAGCAAGCTGCAACAAGATGCCACTTGCTGTTCAGAGCAGATGAAGCATGAGAGATGCCTGAGATGCTGACACTATTTTGACTAACTTGAAAATGATTTAATATTACAGGGCTTGAATAGTGCCATGGGGTAAAAGCATAGGGAAACTCCCTGTTGTGAACTGAGAAGAACACCATCCCATTTCAGAAGCCACACTTCTTGAACACCTGCACAACATCAAGTCCCTATCCTCAAGGAGTTTCCAAAATGTGTGATTGCAAAAGGTAGTCAGAACGTCTTTACTGGACCCAGCTGTCAAATAAATGACGCCTCTTTAGTCGCAAGGTATTAAAGGACAACCGTCCAGGTAGATCAAGTGGAGGTGTTATCTTTAAAATGTTCTATTTCCCTACTGCATTTCTGGCTTTTGATAAGAACTGATCAAGCAAGGAACGTGAATCAAGAGGTGTTAAGAAGCCTGGAGATGCAGAATAGAAGCAGCATTGTGTATTTCACCAAAAGTTACATTAATTCATCACTGCCCTGCCATTCAAATGTTTGATTAATTTTATAAACATGAGCGGTACTTACGAGGTACAACAGCATACAGTGTTTGACTCTTGAGACCCCATGGACTGTGCCCACCAGGCTCCTCTGTCCATGGAATTTTCCAGGCAAGAATACTGAAATGGGTTGCCATTTCCCACTCCTGGGGATCTTTTGGATCTAGGGATCAAATCTGCATCTCAAGTGTCTTCTGCATTGGCACATGGATTCTTTACCACTGAGCCACCTGGGAAACCCTTATAGAAGGTATAGCAGATGATAAAAATCATGCGTTTATTCATTCAACAGACTTGTTCCAAGCTACTACACGTTAGATACCCTACTAGGAGATGCATATGCAGTAAGAAGACAACCCTATATACAAGGAATTCACAGATTTGTGGGTGACAGAGAAGTAAACAAGCCATTACAAAAAGGTGATGTCGCACTGCTGGTAAATGGCAGTGTCAAGAATACGCCTGAGTAGTGTGCTCCAGGTACTCAACTGACATCATGCTCTCAGAACTCCAAGTCATTACATCATCTCCTTTACAATTGTACCAGTAACTTGAATCTTTACAGAACTAACATACATCATACATAATGTACTTTTATATGCCTTACTCATTAATCCACATACTAATGCTATAAGGGGCGTTCCTGGTGACTCAGCTGGTAAAGAATCCGCTTGTAACGTGGGAGATTCAATCCCTGGGTTGGAAAGATCCCTTGGAGAAGGGAACAGCTGCCTACTCTAGTATTCTGGTCTGGAGAATTTCATGGACTGTATAGTCCACGGGGTCACAGAGAGACGGACAGGACTGAGAGATTAGGAAAGGAGGAAAATGCTATAAGAGTCAGGACAGTATGATTTCCAATTGATAGGTCAGGAAACAAAGGCTTAAGGTAACTTCCTGTGAAAGGCCATATAGCTAGAGAGTGGCAGTTCTGGGATCCGACTCCATGTCTAATTCCAAAGGCCATGCTTTTGTAACTATATGGGCCAGGTTTCTCAGAAATCAAAATTCATGTAGGGTTTCACTTTACCAAGTGCTTTTGCATGTTCCAGATCATTCCATCTTCCAGAAAACACTGTAAGGTAAACATCTCTGATGACAGATAAGGAAACTGAAGCTCATAGATGTTAAGGGAAAGTATCCATTTACACAGCTAATGAGTGATAAAACAAAAGGCTTACAAGAAGGTGCTAGATTCTAAATTGATGTTTTCCACTAGAGCCTACACATGTGATAACTGTTCGTCAGCACTGCTGAACGTGAAGAGAAATGCCCTGACTGGCACACAAAACACGGGAAGCTGACTTAATGCCTAATGTCCTGTCCCCAATTGCTTCCACTCTCTTCTCAAAGAAAAAGGTATATACACTTGGCTTGTCAGAATCCTTCGTCATTCTACATCATGTTGAGTACTGTTACATCACCACTTGGGCACTTGGTGCAGAGAAAATGAACTTGGAGATCCGAAGGATAAAATGTGAATCCCAGGGTCCAGACACAAAGGCCCTATCTCCTTATGCTGGTATCTTGAGAAGTGAAATAACAATCCTGCTTGCCTGGTAAGTCAAAGACACGGACATAAGTGTTTTCTTTTCATATCTTCAGTTTTCTTTTCATATCTTACTAGAGAAAAGAAATCTTCCAGGTTACCTGCTGTACTACAGAGGAGGAGTTAAAATTCACAGGTGAAACTAAGTTGATTTTCTGCTTTAGGTTATTAGATTATTCCAGAAAGGCTTGAGAGGGGTTGAGAGAGGAATATAAAGTAGAATGACTCTACTACGTGTCTGATAAAGTTGACCATGAGAAGCAACTGTCCACTTCTCTTGGCTGGTAAAAGAAGGTGCTTCAGTACTACCTTGGGAACAGATGGGGGTGGGACGAGGGGAAGGCACTTATAAGTCCATCATCAGCTACAGGGCAACCCTGTGTTATCTCCTTCCTTCAAATGAGCTGAAGATCCAATACTTAGCCACCTGATGTAAAGAGCCGACTCATTAGAAAAGACCCTGATGCTGGGAAAGACTGAAAGCAGGAGAAGGGGATGACAGAGGATGAGATGGTTGGATGGCATCACTGACTCAATGGACATGAGTTTGAGCAAGGTCTTGGAGATGGTGAAGGACAGGGAAGCCTGGTGTGCTGCAGTCCATGGGGTCGCAAAGAGTCAGACATGAGTGAGCGATTGAACAACAATTAAGAGTCACAAGTGGACATGATGTACTGCACAAGTCTCTAGCTGATGGTAGCTCAACTTCTTCTTTTTTAATTAATGCCAACAGGTAAGTCTTTTTTTTTTTTTTTTTTTTTTAATTGGTTTCCAAGGAATAAAGGAAAAGGAAGTCAGGAAGATACATCCAGAAAGAAGAAATGGCTGAGGGACTATTGGAAGGCGGGGTGGGGTGGGAGTGAAGAGGGCTCAAAAATTTAATACGCCTCAGGGTCCCACACAGTCTCTCAGTTTTGCTGATGGCTGTGCTTGTGTTTTAAAAATAAAATATTTGCTGAGTGGATTAAAGGAGTGAATTGAATTCCCGAGGCTCTGATTACCTTTCCCTTTGCCAGTTTTTATCAGCAACGATCAGTAAGACTGTCAGATCTGATGTAAACTTTTTGCCTCTTGCACTCTCTCTCAGCTTTGGAGCATATAAAGTACAATATTAATTTTTTTTTTTCCCCTAAACAGTTGAGCCCAGGAGGAGAATGTGCTTTTTGAAAAACACCTCATAACCAGAAAACCAGTCTAGAAGGGGCATTTCTGTGTGAGGGGGGGCGTTGTCCCTAGAGCCTTTGAAGGCACTTTACTCCGTGAATCCCAAGGTCCCCGCATGCCCTGCTGTCTATCACTCAGCTCCACCCCGACTCACCCTGAGAAGCAGGAAGCAGGATGGCCAGTGCCTGGAGAGCCAGGTGTGAATTGACATGGCTGATGTGCTGCTAGGAGTCCTTGCCCCGCAGTCAAATGTGATGGACCACTTCACACACACCCTCTCCTTGGAACACTGCCTCTCTGATGAGGCAGCTGCCTACCAGCTCCTGGATAGGGCTGTTTTCTTCTGTGTACACCACATCTTCTCAAAGGTTCAACACTCTACCTCCATGCGGAAAATGTAAAAGGGGCACGCACCAGGGACTGGAGACTGCCAGAACCTGCAGGTGAGGACCTTTGTGCTCACAGACAAGTCAGAAAAAGGAGGCAGCTGGAGACTGAGTTCTCTCTGAGGAGGAGGAGCAAAGCCTGGGGCTGGGAAGAGGGTATCATTCATGTGTGCTGCTCAGCTAACATGACCTGACAGGTTCTTCCGAGGTTTAACCCTGTGAGAAGAGGTGGGAAATGTTAGAGCAGGACCTCTGTGCCCTTCCAAGATGAACACAAATATAAGCACATGGTAAGGATTCAATGCATGCATGCTGAACCGGACCAAATGGAATTGGGATGTCCGGGGAGTAGGAGCAGATGTGAAGGCTTTGCTGGGCCTCAGGTATGCCTAAGCCTACTGCTAAGCATCTTAGAGGTTTGGCAAAGAAAGATTTTCTTTCTCCATGAAAGAGAAATGATGACTATCAAAACAATCAAATCTTGACAAAAACAATAGTGAGAAGAAAGAAGTGGACGGCAACAGAACCCAGCTAGCTACGTGGAGCAGGTGTTCTGGCTGGTGACGAAGCACGCAGTTATCTTTGGTGTCACACTAAAGGATGGCATTGTTCCCAACACCTTGATTGCCTAACTCATGGCCAAATTGCACTTTAACAGGCACTCATGTACCTTAGGCTAGAATCATTTACTGGATTCTGAACATCAGGAGAAAAAGACAGGTAATTGACTAAAACTAGCTTCTGGTTAACTTAACCCCCTCTCAGACCTCCCAGGGCTTTAAGGAGGACTTACGAGCAGAGACACCAGATTGTCTTTTGTTTGTTACATTTTGTGTTTTTAACAAATCATTGGTCCCTAGGTCAATATGAGAAGTGCTCAAAAAACATAAATTTATTTTGTATGAAATTCACTTTGGGCAGGGACTTTAAGCCACAACAGATGTTGCTATTCCCTTCTCTTAGAAAGAATGCTTTTGTCAAAGACTCCATTAAGAGTTTTGCTTGCTCCCTAATCTCCATTTCAAAAACCAGAGTCAGAAAATTCTAGGGATTTTTGTTTTGTTTTTAATGAGAGAGGATGTATTTCAGAAAGAATTGATTAAATTTCAATCTTTTGAGTTATGAACATTTAGAAAAGGAAATGTTATCTAAGAGTTATCCTGCATTCACTAATGTATTATATAAATTTTCTTATAGGATTAGTAGACTTAGTGATCTATGTTTTCAATTATCTGAAGGGCTATCCTTGTGGTAAAAATTTGGGGTGGAAGCAAGTTATGGGGTCAATTATGAGCAGGCAGTTGAAAAGCTATACTGAGAAAGGACTGCTTAGTGGATTATTTTCAACCTAAAAGGCTAACAGACTATGGTCCTTGGCAACAACCTGTGCAATCATTTTACTGGTAAATTTGAGTAAAGGCATATAAGATTTATTTATTAAATTTAAGAAAAACAGAAACCTGAGACTGCTGTTATTACCACTGATGACAAAGTCAGAATCCAACATTTTCCTGATAAGCAGGAAATCAAATCTATGCAATTTAAGAGCAACAAATATTTTTCACTTAAGATTCTAAATTATTGGCTTTATCATTAGCATAAGAAAAAGCAAAGACCTAAGGATTTTAATTTATCAAAAACCAATAGGAATTGGAAATTTGATCAGATTTGTAGAAAAAATAACAGCAACACCAAAAAATTGTGGGCTGGATTAGAAGCAGTAGAATGTCCAATCAAATGCAGATCAATGTACCATCAGTGGAGATAGAATTAACTGGAATTACCCTTTAGAAGTTCCTGTTGCTCTCCCATTCTCTTCCTAAACTCCCCAACACAGTCTTCTTTCCCACTGACAATACTACCCATGATGTTCCCTCCCTGGGGTTCCTCTACATCATTCAAGAACAGCTGAAACATCACTTCTCTAGGGTCCTTCCTGCACCACTGACCTAAAACAAGTCACCTCCTTCCCAAATACTTCTTATTAGAATAGAGATTCCTATCTTATTGACTTTATAACATTTTTGACTACCAATCATCTTCCCTCATTTACTTACTGGTTTTTTCACTACCAGTCCTGTCTTATTGCCTGCTATATTCCCAGTGTCTGAAAATGCCCGAAATAGAGGAGTGACTCCAGAAGCATTTGTTGACTAAAAAGTTAAACACTTGGGCTTGGCAGACCATAGCAGACTGTATTTAATTTCTAGGTATCTTATTTGGAGAGAGACACTGGATGTTATCCAGAGGAGAATGATCAAGATGGTGAGAATTCTAGAAAATTCCTCATAGGAGGAGGAGTTGAATAAATTAGAATTGTTCAATTTAAAGAAGAGGAGGCTAAACAGGAGATATGACAGTTATAGGAAGGAAGGAAGTGTGTTTTGTCAATATTTCAGATGATAAAACAGGAAGTAATGGACAATTCATGGCAGATTTTTGGTTCAACTGTAAGTAGGGACTTAGTTTTAAAAACAAAAAAAGGAAAGGAGGCTAGACATGGAATGGTGAGTTTCCTGCTAAGGTTGGCAATTCCAGTGAAGCTGAATGGCTACCTGGCCGGGGTGATGCAAAATGGATTCTGAAATGGAGGAGGGAGTCAGGAGAGGTAGCTGAGATAACTTTTAAGGGGTCTCACTTCTCAACACTATAGGATGCTATAAGTCTGTTCATTTGTGAGTGTGATATTTCCCAAAGAGTGCTCCTGGGAACATCAGGTCCTTGTGATAAAATTCTTATGAAAAAAATTCACTGGGAAATAGTATATACCGTATCCCACTCTGTAATGTGCTATTGTAAAAATACTATTTAAAAAAAAATACTATTTAATGTTAGACTAATTTTTCCCCAAGCCCATTTTATCTTGGAACCAGTTATCACACAATGCCTATTAACATCTTGCAGAACTGGATCCCACAGAATACATTTTGAGAAATGTTAGCCTACACTATGTTGATTTTGTTTAGTCATTAAGACATTTCTGACTCTTTGCAACCCCAGGGACTATAGCCCACCAGGCTCTTCTGTCCATGAGGTTCTCCAGGCAAGAATACTGGAGTGGATTGCCATTTCCTTCTCCAGGGGATCTTCCCAACCTAGGGATGGAACCCATGATTCCTGCATTGCAGGCAGGTTCTTTACCACTGAGCCATCAAGGAAACCAGGTCTACACTATAAGCGGGTATTATTTTCACCTTAGAATACCTTAAAGTGCACAGATACTAGAATTCCTATGTTTGGTCAATGCCAAAACTTTAGTCTGAAAATATGTAAGTTACACAGCATACAGAGAAAATATAATTCTCCTCAATTTTGTAAACAGAATAATGTACATATGACAGGAATTGGTAGTGTTCTGTTGGTTTAGAAGAACACAGATCAAAGAAACTGACATTCTACTGAAATATAGTTCCTGGACATATTTATATATTGAGTTATTTCTTTGAACACTATGACCATGAATAACTCACATATCCTTAGTTGTAAGGTATTGAAAATATTAATATTTCATAAGCTAAAGTACCTAGAGATGAACATTCATAGAAGTATATATTGTCAAAGTTGGTCAAAACCAAGAAAATAAAATGTGGTTTTTAGAAAAAGAAACCCTATCTTTGGTTTCATGGTGTATTAATTTGGTGAGAATGCAAACAGCTGGAATAATTCATTTACTCAACAAGTACCTGAGTACCTACTATGTGCCAGGCATTAGTGATGCAATGGTCAGTAAATCAAGCTTTCAGGAAGCTCATTCTTTAGGGAAGAAGGAAGACAAATAAACCATTATAATACATTGTGCTAAGAATAGTGATGGTCTGGAGCTGACTCCTATTTGTTCATAAGAGTGAACTGTTTTCACCACTTTGGCAAATGAGTTCTTAAACCCAGACATTATTAAAGACATAACTATTACTATTATCCATGTTCTTGAGGTCACTTATGTCCATTGATTCTTTATACTGAAAATTTCATATAATCATGTTCATTTCTTTTCAGCACTGCATTCAGAACCAAGATATTAGTAGATTAAAACTGGTCAGGGTTAACTCCTGGGAATATATCCAGATAAAACTATAATTTGAAAAGATACATGCATCCCAGTCTTCATTACAGCAGTATTTAAAACAGCCAAGGTATGGAAGCAGCCAAAATGACCACTGATGAATGAATAAAGATGTAGCACATACACACAATGGAATACTATTCAGCCATAAAGAAGAATGAATCAATGCCATCTGCAGCAACATGGATAGGCCGAGAGTTAGTGAAGCAAGTCAGAAAGAGAAAGACAAATATCATATGATATCACTTATATGTGGGAAAAAAAACAGGTACAAATGAACTTATCTATGAAACAGATACAGACTCACAGACACAGAGAAGAGACTTGTTGCAACAGGGAACAGGTGCTTGAGAGGGGTGAACTGGGAGTCTGGGGTTAGTAGATGTAAACCATTATATACAGAATGGCTAAACAACAAGGGCCTACTATCTAGTACAGGGAGCTAATTTCAATATCCTGTGATAAACCATAAGGGAGAAGAATATGAAACAGGATATATAACTGAATCACTTTGCTTTACAGCCGAAATTAACATAAGCCTGTAAATCAACTATTCTTCAGCTTTTAAAAAAATGGCCAGGGTAGGGACTCTTAGCTTCTGAAAGGCTCTCCCACACCAAAATAATTTACCTTTCCCTAAATATATTTTCACTCAACAAACATGTGCTACACATCACATGCAAGACATTAAGGAGTCAAATGCCAGGTATAATTTTGAGGACTGTCACCAGAATTAGAAACTTCATGTTACAAAGAATATACCATTCTATCTAAGACACAATTATCTTCCACTATTAACCCTTATGAGACATATTTACAAGCTAAATTCATTAGTGTAAAAAAAAATACAGAAACTAGGAAAGTTTCAAAATGATGTTCCTTGAGTATAGCAAATCCTTCTTGGCAAGTTAAAAATTTCACATGAGATTTCACATAAAAATTTCACATGAGATCTGGAGAAAACGCTAATGAGAATAGATACATGTACCTCAATGCTCACAGCAGCACTACTTACAACAGCTAAGACATGGAAACAAGATAAATGTCCACTGACAGATGAATGCAAAAAGCAGATGGGGCTTATACATGCGATGGAATACTATTCAGCCGTAAAAATGAAATAACGCTATCTGTAGCAACATGGATGGAGCTAGAGATTATCATACCAAGTCAAGTAAGTCAGACAGAGAAAGAATTATCATATGATATCACTTATATGTGGAATCTAAAAAAATTGATACAAATGAACTTGTTTACAAAACAGAAACAGACTGACAGACACAGAAAACAGTTATGATTACCAAGGGGAAATGGGTATGGAAGGATAGACTAGGAGTTTGGGATTAGCTGATACGAACTATTCTATATAAAGCATATAAACATCATATGATATTTGACATCTTGTAGTAATCTACGACAGAAAAGAATCTGAAAATACGTACATCTGAATCCCTTTGCTGTACACCAGAAATGAACATAACACTGAAAATCAACTACACTTCAGTAAAAAAATTACTTTTTACATGAGAACACTTAGATGAGAGGGAGACCATCCAATACTGATCATCCCACTGACGCCAGGGCTGATGTAAAAGCTATAAGAGACCATGTTGGCATCCTCTCCCTTTTCCTATATGATCTTCCTGAAGCTGTGTACTCAGACAAAAAGGGCCGTCTCTGATTTTGCCCCCTTTTATGTTGCTGGGGTTTTAAAATAGGCCCATAGGCACATGAACATCTCTGGGTACAGTCTACATCCCAGAGTGAGGTTCTCTGATGGCTTATAGGGGTTTTGCTCCCAAACCCATAAATTCTGAAAGACTCTGATACAATTGAGAGAGATTGTAAGTGAATTCTAATCTGCTGCTCCTCTAGGAAAAACTGTCCTTGCTGCCACTAATAAAACTCAGCTGGAAAAAGGCTATGTTTACACAGTACTTCACAGTGAATAAATCTTATTCATCCATATTACTCCATTTAACTTTCTAAGGGAGGCATGGAGAGTGTTAGTTCTACAAATTTTACCAAATGAATACACAAGTGATGAGACCCACTTATGACCACATTGTGATATACAGCTTTTAGATCTCATGTGAAAACCCACCTCAAAATCCAATAATCTTGCTACTCTATTAGGAGTCAGTGATCTAAACTATGGTCTGTGGGCCTCATCAAGCCTGCTACCTATTTCTGTAAATAAAATTTTAGTGGAATATAGCCACGTGTTTATTCCTGTACTGCCCATGGCGATCTTCCTACTACAAAGGCTGAGTTGAAGAGCTGAAAAAGAGACCATATGGCCTGCAAAGCCTACGATACTTACCATCTGGCCCTTTACTGAAAGTTCGCTGACCCTACACTATGCCCCACCTTGCCTCAGTAGAGTGGTCCAAGATTTCCAGAAGAGATGGACGCTTCCAGTCCCATCTGTAGTGGAGTGATCCAGAGGTACTGAGTACCCGACAGGGGTCCTCCAGGCCCAGGGTACCAGCACGGGTTGCATGTTACCGATGTATCAACCACAACTCAGCTAAGGGCGATAGAAAGACTGAGCCTACAAAGGACTTGACTACTTTCAGGAGGGCCTATGACTTCTGTTATCAAGCATTTTGAGGCTTAAATGAAACTAAAGAACTGAATAAAAACGATAGAACTGAAGGTTTCAAAGATTCAATGAAGCAAGCAGGTGATGGAGACAGAAATGGATTTTATGAAATTCCAGTCTCAGCTTGCTTTTTGCATCATCTTTTCTCAAATTTTCTTTCACTTTATCCCCTATTTTTTTGCTTCACTGAAGACCAACCACGAAGACATTAAATGAGTGTGTTGTTTTACTATTTTTTGCCATAAATTAAATTTTTTCCCAGTGTGTATGTGTATTCTAAACGGGGAGTAAGGGGTGATGATCATTGCATTTATTGCAAAGCCTGTTGGTTTCCTATAGTGAACAAAATGCCTGCCTTTTATGTTCTCTTACATCCTAGAAGGCTGACAAGTTCAACCAGTCAACCAGAGACACTTCATTTCCTCCTAGCTCCAAAAAAAAGAGTGCAGCATCAGCACTCTGACACCACTATAGCAAAGACCAGATTACTAAGACCTGTGTTCATGACATGATTGCAAAAATGGACCTCTAGTCTATTAAAGGAAGCAAAGCTTCCTCTACCTCACTGCATGGCAACATGAACTGCAGAGTTTTGTTTCATCTGAGCTCCAAAGTGGCATTTAAAAAGATGTGCTTTGTTAGGTGAGAGGAGACAACATGACTGGGATGTATGTTAAGTGTCTGTGTCAGGGAGAAAGCAGAACAAGCCTGACCAAGGACTTTTGACTTTCCAAGAGAATCAGAAACCAGACAGTGCGGGATGGGTCTGAGCCATGGATCTCTTGAGTTAGCAGTTGCCAATACCGGGCCCTCAACACATTTTGACTGAATGGGACATTCCCAGTGGGCCATCTGTCACACGACGACCCAGGCAACAGGATAAGTATGGATGATGCAAATGAAGCTCTTGCATCAGAAAAGCGGCATAAAGCAGCTGCCTACCTAGTCACAGTAGGCCTCTACAGCATCTTTCTAAATAAGTAACAGCTTGTTCAGTCTATTTCATATAAAGAGAAAATACACAAGCAATAAAAACCAAAGCTCCCATGACACAGAGGCTACTTACACATATACAAATTTCAGTTTCAAGATACAGGTTTGGATTTACAGTCTTGAGTTAATGAAAGGCTCCTTTAAATTAGAAAGGAAAGAAAGAAAGCCATATGAGAAAGAACAAAATCTATTACAATCAAAGTAGAACATCTAGTGTGGTTTTAACATCAACATGGATATTTTCAGGATTAGTTTAGAGAAGGCCAACAATGACCTTTTTTATTCAGAGATGGGTTTCTGAAGGGGATTTTAAATTTGGTTGTAAAAACTGAGTAGTGGACTCTGGGGAGAAGGACAAAGCAATGTGTTATACGTACAGAAGCACAGCAGAGAGGTATGGACAAATACATGGAGAAGACCAGTGAGCATTAAGGACTGCATGTTTCAAACTGGTAAGAAAGGAATGTGTGATATATTGAAGAATCAGCCAAATCAAACCAGTTGGCTAAAAATGTAAAAGGCAGTGTGTGTGTGTGTGTGTGTGTGTGTGTGTGTGTGTGTGTGCAGAGAGAAAGAATTTGAGGTGATTGCTGGAATGAGTGGAGATGTGAAGATGGACAACTAAGCAGTCTCTTGGTAGGACTGTTGGTGGAGGTGGTAGTGATTCATACTGGGTTGATCAAAGAGTTCATTTGGGTTTTTCCATAAGATGTGTGCTGTAGCCCTTGGAGTTGCAATGAGTCCGGACAATAAGATACAACAACAACAACGATACTCGAATGAACTTTTTGGCCAACCCAACATTTACCTGAAGAAGTAGGTATGAATAGCAACCTTTGTGCAGAATGAGAAGGGGCCTAAAAGAAGAGAAAGCTGAAGCAGGAAAGGCCTCGCCAGTTGTGGCTGGTACTGAATGTATTCCCCATCTGAGCAAAGGCCATCTTTCTGGTCAACAAATTAAAAACCTGGGATCAAGGGATCGCTCTGACGCTCCATCCTCAACTGAATCAGTCGTCCGTGATTCCCTTGAGTGATTGCCAAATCTCCTTCCTGCTCTTCCACTTCCTACTGCCTCATTTCAGGGATTGATCTTCTCTTCAAGAAATCTCTTTTATTGTAAAATAGAACATATATATTTCACAGTAACATATATACATATAAGAATTTTTATAGTATGTATGTACATCTTAACCAATAATCATAATGTAGACACCCAATGGAATCATCATGATCCTGGGAAAGAAACAAAACTTTCTAGGTCCCCAAGCACGCCCAATACCAACCAAAACCTTCTCCCCATCTAAGTTATCTTTTTTGTCTATTCTTTATGACTGTACTACTTTTATATATATATAAATATACATATATATATTCCTAAACTATATAATACAATTTTGCCTGTTATGAATACAATTGCAATTTACACAACTTTTGGGTCTTACTTTTTTTGAACATTATTTTGTTAGGTTCATCCAGGCTATGTATACCATGCAGTCCATTCATACAGAATTCTATCATAGGCACACATCACATGTATCTATTAATATTTCCCTTAATGTGTGATTCTATTGCATGCCTCCGTATCTTCGCCAACGCTTTTCTCTCTATTTCAAAAATTCTCCCACTTTCTATCAATATATTCAGCTTAAATATCATATCCTTTATAAAGTCTTTCTTGAATGACCACTCTTTCTCCTGAGCTCCCAATGTGCCATGTACATGTGTGGGTCATGGCAGATGTAACAATGACTTGTTAATATGTCTGCCTCTCTATTAAACAGTAAACATGAGGATGGCTCTGTGTTTTACACCATGAAAACATGTTGGCTAAACATGTTAAAGAACAGTTAGATAACTTTCAAGTATAACATCTCAAATGTCAAAGAAAGTACATGTTATTTACATCAACAAATACTAAAAATGTGAATCTAATACAGTGACCTAAGTTTTCTGAGCTTGTATTTTTTTTTAAGTTTTTAATCTACAGTTGCTTTTATTTTTTTAATTAAAAAAATTTTTTTTGGCCACACTATACAGCATGTCGGAGAAGGCAATGGCACCCACTCCAGTACTCTTGTCTGGAAAATGCCATGGACGGAGGAGCCTGGTAGGCTGTAGTCCATGGGGTCGCTAAGAGTCGGACACGACTGAGCCACTTCCCTTTCACTTTTCACTTTCATGCATTGGAGAAGGAAATGGCAACCCACTCCAGTGTTCTTGCCTGGAGAATCCCAGGGACGGGGGAGCCTGGTGGGCTTCCGTCTATGAGGTCGCACAGAGTCAGACACGATTGAAGGGACTTAGCAGCAGCATACAGCATGTGGGATCTTAGTTTCCCAGCCATAGATCAAACCTGTGCCCACTGCAGTGGAGGCACAGAGTCTTAACCACTGGACTGCCAGGGAATTCACTCAGTAGTCTGGATTCTAATCTTCCCATATAGCATCTGTCATTACAAAATTGCAACGCTGGTACAAGGTCTCCCATGGCTGATATCTTAAAACTCAAGAGTACTGTTAAATGATTACCAGCCTTGCTCTTCATTCTCTGTTGACTTCCAACTCTTGGGTCCATTTCTCCATTACTGGCAGAAAAACAGGCAAAGGCTAACTGACCTCGTCAAGGAAAGCCCGGTGAAAATGAATGTATTAAAGCATACGTTTTTCACCAGAGCACAATCTTCAAAGCAATATGCTGCACTGTCATTATCTCATTACAGCAATTTCAACACTTGCTCCTGTTAACTTATTAAAAAACATTTTAAATCATTTTCTTCATTGCAGGCACAACAAACGATCTCATTACCCAAATATGGATCAGTGCCAAATGATATGGCAAGGGATGTGATAAGAGAAACGCACATACGCAGGAAAGAGGTAGTTCGGAAAGAGACACACATCTAACAATGTGTAACTGTAAACCGCTGCTTGCCAAGCTGGAAGTGGTTTTTCAAAATGTTGTCATCGTTATGCCACAACAGCGCTAAAACATTATGCCTCTTACCTTATTCTAAGTCCTCTACAGGGAAAAGATATCATTATTTGGCTTACTTTTTTTTTTTTTTGTAATAACTCATTAGAGCACAAATTAAATTCTAACCATTTTATACATGTTCCCAGCACTGTAAAACAATCCTATTTAAACATGTGGACGAAAGCCTTCAAGTTTTAAAAATATATATACCTCATTTCAAATACAATGTCTAAAGAAGGGCTTGGCAAAATATGTCTCACAAGCCAAATCGGGTTGTTGCATATTTGGGTAAGTAAAGTTTTACTGGAATACAGCCATGCTCATTCATTTACACATTATCTAGGGTTGCTTTTATATTACAATGGTACAATTGTTCAAACAGAGACCATATGGTTCACATACCCGCACAGAAATATTTACTATCTGGCCCTTTACAGAAAAAGCCTGTTGATCCCTGGTCTACAGACTTGCTACTCAAGGCATGGTTCATGAGCTAGAAGCATCAGCATCACCCAACTGCTTGTTCAAAATGCACAATCTCAGGTCTTAACCAGGCTGCTTGAAGCAGCATATGCATTTTGCAAAAATTTCTGGTGATTAACATGAATATTAAAATTTTAGAGGCACTGGTCTAAAGAACACAGTCCTAAAAAAACTAAAATTACAAAAAAGAGGTGGGCTTACTACTAGTCATAGTGTTTTTATTACTAGACAATAGAGGGGTTTTATAAAGATGAAGGGGAGGAAAAAGGTAGATTGCAAATTATGGAAAGCATTAATACTGCAAATGAAGGGAAGATTTCTAGCCTCAGTTTCTACCCTTAGAGAAGATGGGACATGAGCAACTTACTTTACCCCAGATGGTTAGGTCTTTTTCAAAAAAGAAGCATTACTGCTGAAAGCAGATTCAGGCACCATATTACTCTCCCTAGTGCAAAGCAGGACCATGGGGCAGCTAAGAGTCGGACACGACTGAGCGACTTCACTCTTCACTTTCATACACTGGAGAAGGAAATGGCAACCCACTCCAGTGTTCTTGCCTGGAGAATCCCAGGGACGGGGGAGCCTGGTGGGCTGCCATCTATGGGGTCGCACAGAGTCAAACATGACTGAAGCGACTTAGCAGCAGCAGCAGCAGCAGTGCAAAAACAAGTAAATAAGAAACAAATTTGCCAATTTCGACCAAGTCCATTTGGCTGTCATGTTCATTTCCTTTTTAAATACTCCATTTTCCCTCTGTAACAGAAAAATTGTTTTTCCAATAAGGCAAATGGATTATGATTTGCTCCCTGAAAATAAACATGTTATGAAATCCACTCTAAATCTCTATTTTAATATGTGTTATTTATGTTCCATTTGAAACAGGCTATACGCTGTCATTTTGGGTTTACTTTATCCAACACTCTAAGGCTCTGACAAGAGATGAACACCATTTCCTCTTAAAAGTTGCAAAGCCTGAATTATCATTGTGTTTATACTTAACACCAAGTTTCCTAATTTCTTGAATTGGCAAGTTTCATTGTATCCAAACTACATACTTTCAAAGAGTAAAGAACAATATATAAAGAAGCACAAGAACCAGTTTGTGACATTTCCTTCCAGTCAACGGGTGGCAAAGTTCAGCCTTGTGAAAAAAACATGTTAGACTCAGAATCCTCACTGGAAAAACAGCTCCATGAACTAGTAAAAAGATGTCAGGCAGTAATTTGAGAGGAAAAGTTACTGCTCCTTTGATAACACCTTTCAGTTGCTTAGAGACTGTTACTTTCTGCTCCCAAACACCCCCTGTTTTGGGCATTCTGGATATAGCAGGTAGAAAATATATTAAAAAAATAAATAAAAGAATCCTTTAAGAGCATTCAGGCTGGACCATCTTTGATTTCAGAGGTGATGAATTGACTTCAGTCACAGAAAATGTATGCTTTTTTACTATCTCTCATTCTTCTAATTAAATCTTACAAAGAAGGAATGTGGCAGCTACTTTATGGCCCTTTTTCTTCAGAGCATCATGGGATTTTACAGCTAGAAGGACATTCTGAAGAGGTACGATATCCTTCATTTAGATGAAAATTGGGGGCTCAGGTCCCTCCCAAAGTCATAAGTCGGGTGGCAGATTACCACGATACCCACTCCTAACAGCAGTTTTAAGTCTTAGTATTTCTTAATGCTTAGTACAGTGCCAGGTATATGGTAGGCATTCAGAAATTGTTTGTTCAGCTGAATAAAGATCCCAGCATGCCAGTCCAAAGCTTTTTCCCTTGTACCATGGTTGTTCATGTTTAACAATGGATTAATCTCTCTTTCATCTTCCAAAAGAATCAGAAGTCACATTTCAAATTATGCTTTTACACAGGTATAATTAAATCTTTAAAAGGTGGGATGGCAAAGAAATTAGAGGCTAGAGCATAACAGACATTTTACAACCTGCAGATGCCAACAGCAGGCAGCCTACCCTACCCCACCCCCCTTCCCCCACAGTACAATGGCAATTATATTCTGGGGTGAATAATATAATTATCTAAATGAAATAGTAAAAAAAAGTTAAAAAAAAACAAAACAAAAAACCAAGCATACAACATAAAAGGATTAGCTGCTCAAGGACCTGGAGCTGGGGGAGGTGGGGGATGGATTCAGGCTGACAATTTCATAAAGTAGCCATCAACTATTTAAATCATTGTGACTTTTCAGACAGCATTCTGGACAGCAAGAGGAAAAAAAAACTCTGAATTTCTGAAAACCATAAATTAGGAGAGAGATGCTTGTTATTTGATTTGTGATTGAAATGTGCTCTGCCTTTAGAGGAAGAAGCGAAAGGAAAAGCAGAGTCATTGGAGGTGGTTCAAAATGATGCTTTTCTGGGAGTTCAGACAAGTATTCTTCTTATAGTACAAGCATTGGTGCTGTTAAAAGTCTGATATAAATAAATTACTCAGTACCTAAAAGGGTAGCGGGCTTTAAATAATACCGCAGGAAGAAAAGAAAGAGAAGTGGGTCAGCAGGAGAGAAACCTGGATTCTACTGTTGGAGCTGCCACTGGTCTCCTAAGACAAGACACTAAACTTGTTGAGCTCGACTTCACTCAGATTTGCATAAAAAATCTGCACTAAAATGTTGCTGAAGTCTAGTCTTTACATGCTAGAGAATATCAACACTAGCTGGGGGAAATTCATGTTGAAGGCTAACCACACACAATCAGTCCTTGATCAAACAAGAGTTATGACTTACAAAGAATATTTGTTCCATGTACATGAGTTTGGTTACAACATTCCTTGTCTGCTATATTTCTATCATCTAGACAAACTAGCCTGTGCCTATATGTCCAGGACCTGGCAGAAGGAAGGAAGGAAGTAGAATGCAAATAAACCTAAAACTGTGGCCAGTACTTGAAGTATTTGCATTTGCAAGACGAGCTCTAAAGCAATTGATTATTTCTACCAGGTACAAGGTCTGCAATTGGGTTCGTATTCATGAGGTCAGTCTGGGAAGTAGTTTCATGAATTCATTAACTTGGTTTTCTCTAGATACAGCTAGTTGAGAAAGAGCAAAAATAGCTTTCAATCCACTCACTTATGATTATTTCTATAAAACTACTCTACGAGGAGGCAGACATAAATAACTAATCACATAAATATTTAACCACTGCATTTTAGACAAATATATGTACTCTAGCAAGATTTTTAAAAAGACAGTTACCCAGGGACTAATTAAAAATATTCACCAACTAAATTGTAACATGATAAATTACAACTTCTCTCTGAATATTGTTTTGTTTTTCACTTAAGGAGAAATCTTTAATTTACTCTTATTTATGTTCCACACATCAAAAAGTTTCTGATAACTTACAGCCAACACATTTCTTGTTATCCAGGGTGCTGGAGAAAATTCTTTCTTTATTTACAATCAGGATCTCTGTACTCCTTCCTATTAATTACTCTGTAAACGAAGAGCACTTGCTCATGAAATCAAGCCTCTGTGCTTGTGTTATATTTTACTAAAATGCAGGTGGTTTTTCCTGTGGTCATGTATGGATGTGAGAGTTGGACTGTGAAGAAAGCTGAGCGCCAAAGAATTGATGCTTTTGAACTGTGGTGTTGGAGAAGACTCTTGAGAGTCCCTTGGACTGCAAGGAGATCCAACCAGTCCATTCTGAAGGAGATCAGCCCTGGGATTTCTTTGGAAGGAATGATGCTAAAGCTGAAACTGCAGTAGTTTGGCCACCTCATGTGAAGAGTTGACTCACTGGAAAAGACTCTGATGCTGGGAGGGATTGGGGGCAGGAGGAGAAGGGGACGACAGAGGATGAGATGGCTGGATGGCGTCACTGACTCGATGGACGTGAGTCTGAGTGAACTCCGGGAGTTGGTGATGGACAGGGAGGCCTGGCGTGCTGTGATTCATGGGGTCGCAAAGAGTCGGACACGACTGAGCGACTGATCTGATCTGATCTGATACATTCAAGAAGGGTATGTGTGGGCCAATTCTTGTGCATTCCACCTCCCAGGCAGTAAACACACTTTCCTTCTCCTGCTATTCCACCTTCTCTACCACTGACGGGGGTATAAGTCCGGCTCCAGTTGGCACAGTGGACCCAGGCAGCTAACATGCAAAAGTGCACAAGCAAGAAAAGAGAGGCCTTCCCATGACTCCCTGGCATCTCTTTCTGGGCATATAACACAAAAGCTCTTCTTGAAAGATACTGGCTTAGCTCTTGACAAAGCAGGGTTTCATTTCCCATGTGGCTAGTTTCACTGGGTTTAGCTCTAGGAGAAATCTCTGGGGGAGGAACCCCAAATCCCAGAATAAATTATTTGTTGTTAGCTCTGCACTTGGTAAAAAAAAAATTACATCAGTTCCTTCGTCCTACTAGTTCCAGATTTCCAAACAGCTAAAAGTCTCTATGCATTTTTTTCCCTTCTCATTGGTAAGAGCTGTTTTTTCAACCTTATGTGGATTTTCTCCCCCACTATTAAGTTGTGAAGGAGTCTGTCATGAGCGAGTTCCTATGACTTTCATTTTTCAGGCAGAATATTTTGGGCCACCTGTCTCAAGGTCTTCACTGTAGCTGCAGCAGAAAGTCTTTGGTAAATTGGTGGGTTTTGGTGGAGGGAAGCAGAAGAAGTTGGAGGGAGGGTGTTTTCCTGGAAAGCAATGTGAAGTATTTTTTTTTTTTTTTAATGAAGCTTAAGAGTAAATTAAGGACAAAAACAGTATGGACCTAAAAGAAGCAGAAGATATTAGGATGAGGTGGCAAGAATACACACAAGAACTGTACCAAAAAGATCTTTATGACCCAGATAACCAATTACCTAGAGCCAGATATCCTGGAATGTGAAGTCAAGTGGGCCTTAGGAAGCATCACTACAAACAAAGCTACTGGAGGTGACGAAATTCCAGCTGAGCTATTTTAAATCCCTAAAAGATGATGCAGTTAAAGTGCTGCACTCAATATGCCAGCAAATTTGGAAAACTCAGCAGTGGCCACAGGACTGGAAAAGGTCTGTTTTCATTCCAATCCCAAAGAAAGGCAATGCCAAAGAATGTTCAAACTACTGTACAATTGTACTCATCTCACATGCTAAGCAAAGTACTGCCCCAAATTCTCCAAGCCAGGCTTCATCAGTATATGAACTGTGAAATTCCAGATGTTCAAGCTGGATTTAGAACCAGAGATCAAATTTCCAATATCTGTTGGGTCATGGCAAAAGCAAGAGAGTTCCAGAAAAACATCTACTCTGTTTTACGGACTATGCCAAAGCCTTTGTGGTGTGGATCACACAAACCAATCACAAAGTTTGGGTGGATCACAACAAAACTGTGGAAAATTCTTCAAGAGATGGGAATACTGACCACCTGACCTGTTTCCTGAGAAATCTCTATGCAGGTCAAGAAGCAACAGTTAGAACCGGACACGGAGCAATGCATTGGTTCCAAATAGGGAAAGGAGTACGTCAAGGCTATATATTGTCACCCTGCTTATTTAACTTATATGCAGGGTACATCACGTGAAATGCCAGGCTGGCTGAAGCACAAGCTGGAATCAAGACTGCAGGGAGAAATATCAATGACCTCAGATATGCAGATGACATCACCCTTATGGCAGAAAGCAAAGAGGAACTAAAGAGCCTCTTGATAAAAGTGAAAGAAGAGAGTGAAAAAGCTGGCTTAAAACTCAACATTCAAAAAACTAAGATCATGACATCTAGTCCCATTGCTTCATGGCAAATAGATGGGGAAACAACAGAAATAGTGACAGACTTTAATTTCTAGGGCTCCAAAATCACTGCAGATGGTGACTACAGCCACAAAATTAGGGATGCTTGCTCTTTAGAATAAAATCTATGACCAACATGGACAGCATATTAAAAAGCAGAGACATTACTTTGCTGACAAAGGTCCATCTAGTCAAAGCTATGATTTTTCCATTAGTCATGTATGGATGTGAGAATTGGAACACAAAGAAGGCTGAGAGCCAAAGAATTGATGCTTTTGATCTGTGGTGTTGGAGAAGACTCTTGAGAGTCCCTTGGACGGCAAGGAAATGAAGTCAGTCAATCTTAAAGGAAAACAATTCTGAATATTGGAAGTATGGTTCATTGTTCATTGGAAGAACTATGTTGAAGCTGAAATTCCAATACTTTGGCCACCTGATGTGAAGAACTGACTCATTGGAAAAGACCCTGATGCTGGGGAAAATGACGGCAGAAGGAGAAGGGGATGACAGAGGATGAGATGGTTGGATAAGACTGTTGGATGGCATCACCAACTTGATGGACATGAGTTTGAGCAAGCTCTGGGAGCTGGTGATGTACACAGAAGCCTGGTGTGCTACAGTCCATGGGATGGCAAAGGGTTAGACATGACTGAGCGAATGAACTGAACTGAGGAATCATTTAAAAATAGAACTTAAGAGTAAATTTAAGTATATTTACTTTTGCCTTTTTCTTAGATTCAACAGTTTACTGATCGTATTCCTATGTCTATTAGAGCACTTACCACGTAAAGTACTTGCTTATTTGTGAGTAACCCACAACCCCATCCACTTGCACAACTTCTATACATAGTTAAAAACAATACCCAACTGATCTGAAAACTTATAATCATATAAAAATCTGTATGTGGATATTTACAGCAGCTTTATTTGTAATGGAAGCAACCAAGATATCCTTCAATAGGTGAATGAATAAACAAACTGTTATTTCTATATCATATACCACATCCATAATCCATACCATGGACTATTATTCAGTGATCAAAAGCAATGAGCTGTCAAGCCACGAATTAATCTTTCATAGAGTGCTAATTTAAAGAAGCCAGTCTGGAAGAGCTAAATACTGCATGACTCCAATTATATGACTTCTGGAAAGTGCAAAACTCTAGAGACAATAAATGACTGGTGACTGTCAAAGGCATGGGGAGGAGAGGAGACAAAGGCTGAACAGATGAAATACAGGGTATCTGGGGATGTGGGTAAAAATCATTTTATGTGATACTTTAACGGTAAATACATGACATTATGCATTTATCAAAACCCACAGAACTTATAATACAGCTTAATATATGCAAATTAAAAATTCATTTAGGAGGTTAAGGTATCCTACAATACCTTAAATTTAACGACATACAGAATATGATAAAACCATCTAACTATATCACAAATGTCTAAAATAACCCTCTTTAAAGGAAAGTGAGAGAAAAAGGTGCTAGCCCAAGTAATTCTGGAAATTAGTAAAGTCTACAAAACTAAAGGCAGAAGAAATTATACATAAGGACTATAATGAGTTGAATAAAGTTGTTTTTCACAGGGTGGGGGTTATCAATTCTGATATTGCTATGCATGGAAGCTGGAATTGAACAGTTAGGGACATGGATTATAGGCGGTCGGAGGTTCTTTCACTGTGGGAGAGGAAGGTAACAGATAAGCGAGAGGAGGAGGTTAGAATGATCCATGTGGCAATGCACTTGAGGCAGAGACGTCAGTATAAACTCAGTTTTAGCTCAATAAGTAAAGGGGCCACATACAGAAATATACAGGGATATGAATATATACACGAGTTAGCATACACATGTATTTCCTTTCTCTGTAGACCGAGAGGACAGACATAATGACACCCAAGTAAAAATAATCATATCAAATCCCCAGATCTTGGTTGGCATTTCTATTTTCTCTAATAACAGGAACTGGAGCTTCTGGGAAAAATGGCTGATTCTAGGACTGGGGTAAGAAATACAAAGATGGAGCTCGTAGCATCTTGGGGCACCAGAAAATAAGTGCTTAAAAAAAAAAATCACAAGGGTGATGATACAGGAGCCTCCAATGGCCAAAGCTGGGATTTAAAACAGAAAACAAAGACAGTATTGGATTTTAACCCACTGTATGCAATAAAAATCTATGAGTTCATAATGAATGATTGAATAAATACAAAAATGGGAGAGAAGGGACACATCTTTCAGGCAGAAGCCTTCCCAATCATTTATGCAGATATTCTATTTTCACGGAAGTGGGGCATAAATCCTCACTCTTTTTTCTCCCCACTCCTTGAGTGTGTCTGCTGTGCATAATGAATTCCTTCCAAAGAGTAAGGTTTCTCTGATGGCTCAGAGGTTAAAGCGTCTGCCCGCAATGTGGGAGACCTGGTTCGATCCCTGGGTTGGGAAGATCCCCTGGAGAAGGAAATGGCAACCCACTCCAGTATTCTTGCCTGGAGAATCCCATGGACGGAGGAGCCTGGTGGGCTACAGTCCACGGGGTCACAAAGAGTCGGACACGACCGAGCGACTTCACTCAGTCCAAAGAGTAACCTATGGAAAGGGGCAGGGGAACTCTCTAAAGGAGAAATCTAAGCCTCAGCAAGGAGAGCAAGGTTAACACTGACAGTGATGAATCAAGCCGACAGTATATATACTTGATGTGACATGATGAGAAATATGCTTTACCTCTGTGGTCTTCCCCCCACAAACACATACCCCTCGTCAAATCACGAGAAAAACATCAGACTAGTCCATACTGAAGGACATTCTGCAACATACCTAACTTGCTGTCAAGGCCATTTAAAAAAGGAAAGTCTGAGAAACTGTCATATCAGGGAGGAGCCTAAAGAGACAGAACTTAACATAATGTGATATCTTGGATGGGATCTGGGAACAGACGACATCACGTGAAAGACAAGGCAATTTGAATAAAGTGTGGATTTTAATTAACAGGAATGTATCAATATTGGTTCATTAATTGCAATCAATTCACCATACGAATATAAGATACTAATAAGAGGGGGCAACTGAGTGTGGGGTGTATGGGAAGTGTGTCATCTTTGCCACTTCTCTATAAATCTTGGATGTTTCTAAAATAAAATGTTTAAAGAACCATAAAACTTAGAGCTCCTTTCCTTGGCAAACAACATAGGTTTGCTTCTATACACCCTTTACCTAACTGTAAGCCGAAGGCCATCCTTGAACATAATTGTTCAAGGCAATTTCTATTTTGGCAATTTCTATTTTACTCACTCACCAAATGAGAGCCTACTAAGTATAAGAGGTTTCTTTTGGCTCCAAAGCAAAACTGTGAAAGGATGGAAGGACAGATATGTCTTGCTCAAGAGGTACGAAATTCACGTACCAACTAGCCATCTCTCACTCAGGTAAGCTGCTCATTCTGGACCCAGCCTTGGAAGCTACGGGCAAGAACAGCAAGCAAGGTCATCAGAGCACTTCTGCAAGCACCTGATAGGCAGCCTTGACCTTGGAACAACCAAGAGGAGAACAAACTAAAAAACGCTTTGTGGAATAAAAAGGAAGAAGCAATTAAACTCCTGTGGTTGCAATGGGGCCAAGAGAAGTAGTGTGGGTCCAATAAGGTACAGAATAGCTCTCATTGAAGAGCAGTTATCTGAACTTGACTTTGTAGCTATTTGCAAGTGAATACTCAGGGTATTCTGGACTCCAAAGATATGACCATCCATCATGGGAATAGCTGTAACTATGGAGGGAAAAAAGGCAGATAAAAATGAGGAAGAAAAAGAAAGGGAAACTAGAAGCCTAGATGGATTCTTTTTTCTCCTCAAAAGACGATTTCCAATATGTACAATCCAAAAAGGACATAATGACATAGATAACCTGTTAATGAGTTAGCTGCGTGTTGCCTTTTCCCCAAAGCAGGGCTTTAACTGACAGAGCTCCTGTGTGTCTAAAAAAGGTAATAAGGGAGAAATGTACAGCTTAATCTTTGAACAAATACAAACATGCTGCAGCCGAGCGGCTGCTCTTGTGGACAGAGGTGATGAAGGGCAGGACACCATCCAGTGGCTGCCGTTTGAAGGCTCGGCGAGAAAAACCTGATGATGATTAACAAGTACAATACTTATCCCAGAAAGTAAACACATCTGGGGTGGGTGTTTGCCCAATCACGACACTGAGTCAAAAGAATGACTTCAAATCCAAGCAAAAGGTTGGGGGTCATCAAACCTCAGGCAGCCGTGAGGTTACTACCTGAAGCTTCTGTCTGAGAGAGAAACACTCGTTGGAAACCATCTTCCTCTCTGGGTTGGATTACTGGACTCCCATCTTGGCTGGCCCTTCTGACCCCAGGCTCTTTGTCTCTTATCTTTTTGCTTTGTTTTTAACTATTTATAACACAGTGCATTGAGATAAAATAAAAGAGGAAATTACCCTCACATGGTACCAGTGTATTGACTACACAGAGTACCTAATAATCAGAGAGAAAAACTACATTGTCAGCTTATCACATTGGTTAAACAAGATGGTTTTCTGGGGCACAGCTATTATCAAGTAAAATCTCCAAAGAGAATTACATATCTCTGGGACACAGAGAACTAGGTTCCCATTCTGTGTTCCCTGAGTTTGAAATGTCTCTGCCTAGCAGATCAAGTGAATTCCTAGGCATTTGGGTTCCTTCTAATCTCACCTATGAATTGCCCAAGCCCACTCTCCCTTAAGAGAGCACCCGTTAAAGTATACCCTTCCAGGCTCTGTTACAAAGGAAATAGTCCTGTCAAAGTTTAAGACCTCCATGGGAGTTCTGCGCCCTGAGAACCTTGCTTATCACTCTCCATTCCTTCACTCACCTAGACTAACCCCACCATTTTGTGAACAATCCCTTTGGTGTCTTCACATGTATCATTTGGCTCACGTAATCCTACAATGTCCGGTTCAGGACCCACCTCTTGTTTAAAGTTTCTAGAATTCTCCAGCCCTCAGCTGAGTCCTCCACTCTTTTTTATTTTTTAAATTAATTTATTTATTTTAATTGGAGACTAATTACTTTGCAATATTGTAGTGGGTTTTGCCATACATTGACACAAATCAGCGATGGGTGTACATGTGTTCCCCATCCTGAACCCCCCTCCCACCTCCCTCCCGATCCCATCCCTCAGGGTCATCCCAGTGCACCAGCCCTGAGCACCCTGTCTCATGCATCGAACCTGGACTAGCGATCTATTTCACATATGATAATACACGTGTTTCAATGCTATTCTCTCAAATCATCCCACCCTCGCCTTCACACACAAAGTCCAAAAGTCTGTTCTTTACATCTGTGTCTCTTTTGCTGTCTCGCATATAGGGTCATCGTTACCATCTTTCTCTTAAACTGCAAATCTTCTGAACCATCACCTTCAGTGTTCAGGTACCCATGGTCCTCTGCTGCTGTCACACTTATAGGCGTGAGGAATTCTGATTCCCCAACTAAACTGGAGGCCCCTGAGAAGTGGGAGTCGGGCTTTAAATTTCTTTTGTATATCCTCATCTCCTTGTCCAGTGATAGCACAAAGGAGGTGTATAGTGAGTAATCATTTAGTCTTACTAGAATTTCATCAGTGGAAATTAACCAGCTGTGTCGTGTCTCTCTTATTATATCTGATGTGTCAGATTTTCACCAGCCCATCTTAGGGTGTCTAATCTAAGACAAAGCACGTGCCAGGTTCTGAGCAGGACAGGATCCTTGAAAAGCATGAAGAAAAACATCTACTTTATTTGAACAGTTCATCTTAAAGAACCGTTTAACTCTCAAGCTCAGGCAGTCTTCATCCTTTTCCTTGGCTCACTAGAACATCTCTAAGCCAGAGCTGCACTGGGCAAAACTGACTTAGGATAAGGACCTCAAAGATTCCCCAAGAGCAGCAGTGCTCTGTCTATGCTCATCCGGCCTCCACCAGTCATCTTGCCAGGTCAGCAATCCTGCTGCTCACAAGAACGATGACTATCATCTGCTTGGGCTGTCAAGCCAGTCTTTTCTCCCTTCTTGCTATCTCTCGATGGGATGTTCTTCCTCTTCTCCAGTGTTTAAGGAAGAGAAATACATCTGAAGATGCCTTTGTTAGCAAGTAAAGTCAAATCTATTTTGGGCAAAGACAGCTCTCTAAAGATCTGAACGACAGAGTGTTAATGCAGTTCAGTCCCTGTCAGCATATCTGTCACTAATCATTACCTTCTCTCCTGCTTATCCACCAAGGAGTGGGCCGAGGCAAGATCAAGACAGATAGTACCCCGAATAAGCCCTGTTACATAGCCCAGTCTAGGTGAAAACCAAGATGGCCATCAGTGGGCCTGCCTTTACTTAGAAAGTAAATTCAGAATCCTCCTTTAAAACCCAGGGCTTATCCCTATATTGATGTCATTCTGAAACAGCCTGGTGCTCAAGCAAGTTTCTTAGTACCAAGCAAAGCTGGTAAACAAGCGTCATTGGCTGTAATTACTTTCTCATTCAGCAGCCCCTCATGCCTCCTCCAGCCCCTCATGCCTCCTCATGGGATAAGCCCTTCCCAGCCTCTGTGTTATACACTGACCTCATAACCCAGATACAATAAATGAATTCTGGGAAAGTTGCATCTAAGTTAAAATCTGTCCCAAACACATTCTGAGAATTAATGGAATGCTGGAGAAAACAGTCGGATTTTTAACCGACTTCAAAAACGGAAAACTTCATATCATTAATGATTTTTATACAATGCATTGGGTTGGCTGCAGATGATTTTCTGCAGACAAAAGAAAAATGATTTCTTTATTTCTGGCCCCTCTTGGTTTTCTCCAAATGCCTCACTGGCTATACTGTATAGAAGTTAGTTTAAATATATGCATATTTACACACACACACACCCTTTTCTCCCATCTAGTTAACCAGGGACTTTCTATGAAAACCAGCCAAATGGACAACAAGGTCCTATTTCTTCTTCATCCAGAGATAAGACTATAAAGATATTTATAAAAAGTTGATCATATGATGTGCCTATTCTGCATGTATATAAAAATCACTCTCATTTGCTCACTTCACAGCCCTTTTCATCAGTAGTTATAAGGGCAAATTCCTTGGTAGTATATTCAATAAAGGCAGTCTATTCAATAAAGGCAATTTATAGGTAATAGATTAACAACAAGCATGGGTTGGTCAATTTCCTGTTCCATGACACTATTTTAAGGAAACATCTGGATGGATACTTTTAGAAACTGAACAGTTAACACAAAGCAACTACTTTCTCACTTAATATATTTCTTTTTATGTTCAGATTTTCTACGTAAGAGATTAAAAACCTGTGAACACCACCATGGTAAAGTGATTAGGAATTACTGGGAATTCATTTCTAGAATGACTGAAAAAGAATTCAAATTTATCAGGTTTGGTTATGCTCTGGAACAAATTCAGAGAAGTGCTAACTGTAAAATCTGGATAGTGAGCTGTGGGTGGTTTTCTTTCTTTTTCTCAGCCTTTTTAGATGTTTCAAATATTTTCATGATAAACTCTAGGGGGAAAATACCAGGTTCTTATATTGGTTGTCCAATCATTTATAAAACAAACTGTTGGCAAAACTTAGAGAAGCCTCTCATTTAATAGGAAATATTTTTCATTTCTGTAGGTGTTTTCTTAGCATCATTTCCTTTAATGCTAATGGATTTTCTGAATGATCATGTGGGTGTGTGGACCAATAATAACAATTATGAGACAACTCAATACGTAGAGCAGTTCAGAAAGCCCTGCCGAATACATGATCTCGCTGTACTCATCACCTTAATCTTACGAGGTGGTTTAAGCCAGTATCATTCTCATAGAGAAACGTGAAGCTGAGGGACAATAAGTGGTTTGGGATTGCCTAAGGTCACTGGACTAACAGGGAGACCGGACCCCCATTTTAAATGCTTTTCCTACCATGCCATGGTGAAATTTCTGTGAGTTATTTTCCTGAATGGCTATGAAGAATCACAACAAAAATTCTACAACAAATAAAATGCTTTAAACTATTAACAAAATAAATCATACAAAAATAACACAAGTTGATAAGAAAATCTGAAGACACACCCGAAGTCCACATCAGTACTGAAAGATTTAATTTGCTCAGCTGTCTCAGAAGTGGACAGCGGAGTGTTGAAAGCCATGCTGACAATCTGAACATTCAAAAAGAACAAAGGAACATTGTTGCCCGTCTTCCCAGATAAAACCTCAAGCGGCCACTAGTGGTTGGTTACTGGAGGCCTTCGTGCAGCATGAAGGGCCTAAATAATACTGTCGGTGAGTATTTTATTTTACTTTTATTTTACCTTTATCAAAGGAAAATTCAAAGTTACTATTTAAGTTAGTATTTCTTTAGGTTTAGGTAAACACTGAAGAATCAAATTAGGCCTCAAGGCATCTTGGTTCTGAGACCTATTTTTAGCACACTGAGACCATTAGCACCACCTCTCCAAGCTTACAGGGGAGAAAAAAAAAAAAAAAATTGATCAGCTCTCTTTTCCACTTAATGATTTCCATGATGACTTCCAGCAGACCTTAAATGGGACTAATCTATTTAGGCTAATAAAAACTAAATCTATTCTGTACCATGAGTAGAGTGGTAACAACTGGCTGTATGCAAACACCACTCAAATCCAACATTGTTCACATTAACATAATTTGATATGATGAAAACAATATGCTACTTCCGCTGGCCACACTTCCCTGGGAAACCAACAAGAGGTTACTGGCAGCACCTTGACTTAGCCAGGGAGATAATAGGCTTGGGCATCAGTGTAATTATCTCTGGCAAATCATTATACTGTAAGCAGCTGTGTCTGCTAACCCTCAATAAAGCTTAACTAGAGCTCCAGCAATCACTCAGCCCACCAAAAACTTTCATTTGGAACCTTGCTGACATCTAGAATTTAGACCATTCTGGCCCTATTGACTTAACAACATTACTTCTATACTGCTTCCTGCCAGAGTGTTTTCTAGGAAAATATAGCAAGTTGAATATGTTGCATTCTATATAGACTGCTTCAAATTATTAGCTGTGGTGAGTTGAATAGTGTCCTCCCAACATTCCACAGGCAACCTCAGAATGTGACCTTAGTCGCAAATAGGGTCTTTGTGGATATAAATATGATTAAGGGTTGAGGTGAGGTCATGGCTGGATTAAAGTGTGCCCTAAATTCAATGAGAGTGTCCTGAGAAGAGACAGAAAAGGAAAAATGGAGAATGTGGGAGAAGATCATGTTAAGATGGAAGCAGGGATCAGAATTATGCTCCCCAAAGCCAAAAAAGGCCAGGACCACCAGAAGATGGAAGAAGCAAGGAAGGGTCCTCCTTTAGAGCCTTTGAAGGGAATGTGGCCTCTGGCCTCTGGAACTAGGAGTCCATGGATTTCTATTTTTTTAAACCACCAAGTCTGTGGTAATTTGTTTTACTTGCCCTGGGAAATGAACATACTAGCTTTAATGATCATAAATATTGCATGATGTTTCTGCTGCTAACAAATGATCAGTGGGCAAATCCAGGAAAAAGAGGAAGGAAGTGAAACAATACCATCTCCTGCTCACTCTAAGGTAATAGGAAGCAGGAAACACCACTTACTAGCTGGGTGAGGGAGCACAGAGAACAGGAGTGAGTAAACAGTGATGAGAGGAGATGCAGGCTGAAATCTACAAAGAAACAACAGGAGTGGTGAGGCGTGGTCAGGAGAAGTCAAAAGGCTGCGATGTTGAGAGATAAGCTGTGGGCAGGTAGCAGGCATCAGAGTAGTCAAGGCTGAAGTCCAGGCATCTGTGACATGGAAAAGGAAGGAGGCATGTTTTACAACCATTATTCCATCCAAACCCTAGAAATGATGTCTGTGTTCCTAGGACACATATTTTATTATTCTTATTTTATAGAGCAGGGAATAGGTATGGAGAGGTGAGAAACTTGGTCCTGATCACAGAAGTATCCACTGAAACATCTGGGATTTAAATCTATTTGTATCTGATCCCAAGTCTTATATATCAAGCTTGATTCAAAGTATCCAACAGACCCTTTGTTACAAAACTGACTGAAAGAAAGGATCCCTTATTTATAACTTTTTTGTACTTCCTCTCAGGGCAGTAATTGATTCTATGGAGTAGAAAGATGCAGGCCAGCGACAAGTGATGCTAATACTGTCTGTATATGTTGGAATCATCTGGACAGCTCATAACACCTGGATGCCCAGACCTCATCCCTGATCTACTGAACCATATCTCTGGGATGGAATCTTACCCCTGATCAACAGAACCAACTCCCTGGGTGTGTTCAGAAAGCCTTTGGGTGCTTCTAATGAAAATTGTTACTGATACCCACACACCCCCAGGCAGCAGTGGGGAGCTCAGAAGGATGAGGAAGACAGAAGAATGTAGGGTTTGCAGGCTGCCTCTATCTCACTTCTCAGAAGGGCTCTGACACACACTGGGGCAATGAGGAAAATGAAAATGTACTTTAGATGTTTGAATATTGTTTCAACTTTTTCACTTGCACAGTTTATGGTTTTTTCCTCCTGTGAATGTGGGAATGTAAGCCTCGGCTTTAGGAAAGCTGTCCTTGTCTCACATTGCTCAACATGAGCCAGGAAACGTACACTCAGCCTGTGTCTGGAAAGAACTTTGCAACATTCAGCAATGTGCTAGACTAGGAAGCAGCTTCTGCTGCCGCTGCAAATATTGTTTTTACAAATTTGGCGTCTGTATGAAACAAAGCTGAATCATTTTCTTGAAGTAACTACTGTTGTTTGCCGCAGTGCTAGAAGCCCACAGCATTAGAACCCCATTGCCTAGCCTCCAGCTGGAAATGCCCGTATTATGTAAGACAATGCTTCTAAAACTTCCACCTCTATTAATGACCAAGAGGGCTGGTCAGACCAGAGATTCCTGAGCTCCACTCTTGAGCACAGTTGAGGCTGAGGAATCTGCATTTCTCACAAGCTCAGGTGATATTGGGGTCGCATAGAGTCGGACACGACTGAAGCAACTTAGCAGCAGCAGCAGCAGGTGATATGATGCACCAGTCCATGGACCACACTTCATGTTGCTCTCGTACAAGGAGTATGTGTGTGCTCAGTCACTCAGTTGTGTCCAACTGTGCGACCCTATGGACTGTAGCCCACCAGGCTCCTCTGACCATGGGATTCTCCAGGCAAGAATACTGGAGTGGGTTGCCATTTCCTACTCCAGGGGATCTTCCTGACCAGGGATCAAACCCTCATCTCCTACAGTGGCAGGCATATTCTTCACCTCTGAGCCACTAGGGAAGCCGTGCTCATTCAAGACAGTGCTTCTGAAAATCTAATGTACGTACAAATCACCTGGGGATGCCGTATACATGCATATTCTGACTCAGAGGTCTTATGTTCTTGTCCACAGGTCCCTCTCTAAGTAACAAGGATACCAGGTATTTCATTGGTGGGAGGGTGGGGGGGGGACACCTTTACTTGTATCTTTTGTTCACACAGAAACATGTCTGTTCAGCTGTGTGATAGTTAAGGGAGAAAAACCTAAGCATTAGTCTCCTCTCCCCTTTCTGGATGGAGACACTAAAGAGGAATAAATCAAATTACATCCCCAAACCAAGGGCAAGTCAGGGAACAGAGAGAATGTTTCCTCCTATCTGATGAGTGAACAGTTGGTTGATTGCTGTGATATATAAGGCATGAAGGGGTATCCACTTCAAACAATCAACTGTTTCCATAGCTCTATGTCTGGAATGCCAGAAGATCTGAGTCAGGAGAAATGAGGAATTTCTCTTAATGGATTTCTTTCATTTGAGTCAGCATGCTTTGCCTTGCAATGGATGGAGGCCACTCTGCAGAAAAAGTGATGGTAACAGAGGACTCTCAGATGGTAAGAGCATGAAGCATAGTCCACCTGTCTCCATCTAACAGCATTAGAAGTATAAGATCTGTGATGTTTCAATTTAAACATTGTCATGATGCTGGGAAAGACTGAGGGCAGGAGGAGAAGGGGACGACAGAGGATGAGATGGTTGGATGGCAACACCGACTCAATGGAGCTTGGCTTCCTAGGTGGCCTAGTGGTAAAGAATCTACCTACAATTCAGAGACATGGGTTCGATCCCTGGTCCAGAAAGATCCTCTGGAGTAGGAAATGGCAACCCTCTCCAGTATTCTTGTCTGGAAAATTCCATGGACAGAGGAGACTGGCCAGCTATAGTCCATGAAGTCACAAAGAGTCAGACAGGACTGAGCATGCATGCAGAGGAAAAAAAATAAATAAATAAACAGCTTGCAGGGAAGCATTCTCTTACACTGAGTAAAACTGAGTTAGAACACGGGTTCCAGGGTTAGGTCACCTGCCTTTGAATTACAGTTTTACTGATGCTAGCTAAATGACTTTGGGCAAATTATTTAATTTCACTGTTTCTCAGTTTCTTCCCAACAATAAGAACGCTACCTTCACAAAGCTGTTGTCAATGCATATAAAACATTTACAAGTCAATACATGTAAAGCACTCGATAGTGTCTGGCTCATAGTAAATGCTGTTGAAGTGTGAGCTGTCAGCTTTATTACTATTTACTGTTATGACTGCTATCATTACTGCTTCTGTTACTTCTAGTACAATGCTGCTGTATCAGCGGCCAGCATCCACACAGTTATTTCACCTATAACATGGTGCTTGTAATTTCTTCCTCCCTATTTCCTTCCTTTCTTCCTTCCTATGTGCCTAGAAAGTAAAGTTACCAATGTAAAAGCACGTGAGCACACGTGTGTGCTGTGTCCAACTCTTTGCAACCCCATGCACTATATGCCGCCAGGCTCCTCTGTCCACAGGATATTCCAGGCAAGAATACTGGAGTGGGTTGCCATTTTCTCCTCCAGGGGATCTTCCCCACCCAGGGATCAAACCCATGTCTCCTGAGTCTCCTGCACTGGCAGGCAGACGCTTTACTACTGAGTCACCTGGAAGTCTATGTAAAAGCACGTTATGGCCCAAATAAATGCCCCCTTATAACTGACTGTCTACCCTGACCAAATGCCATTTCAGAGAGGAAACGACCGAGTGTCCCGGGGTTCTCTGTGTCTGCACATCATGAAATAAATGGAAGCAGCACTGAGACAGCTGTCTGTCCACTGTCCCCGGAGAACCCCATCGGGCTGATGCTTTATGACAGTGGGTGCTGCCTCCAGGGAAAGGCACCATCCTTTCCAGTCTGTAAGCAAACAACAGTGAGCAGGAAGAATGGCTTTGAAGGACACAGAATTCCATACTTAGCCCTCCTGCATCTTTCACACATATAGATATTTCTCCAAGCTCTCTTCTTCACAATTGCTTTGGATTCTCAGCTACAGTTACTGAGAATTACTTCTCAATTATTTTTCTTTATATTAGCTACCTATAATTAGCTGGGAATAAAAAAATATTAAAGTGACACTGAAACACATTTAAGAAACACTGATATCTGAGCACGAGAGAAATTGTCAGAGAACAATTTACAACCATCAGAAAGCCAGAGACTTTCTCAAGATGGGAAAGGAAAATAGCCTCCTCCTCATGTGCTTTTTTAGCCTAACTCTGAGAATATTAAACAAACTTACTGATGTGCTCTAACTCATTTTCACTGTCAAAAATAAAACTCTGAGGAAGAAAGGGAGAACAAAATAACCAAATAAGAAGGCAGGTATCTGGGCTCTGTAAACCTATCTGGAGATGAATAGCTTGAATGGCTTTTAAGATTTATTCACTTATGTGCAACTATCATGTTTGGACAAGGTCAAAGAAAGAAGAGGTAAGGCTGGAGTTGTTAATGTAGCCTCAGAATGGAGTCATTGATTTGAAGAACAAGAGGTGTAATGACATGTACAAATGGCTGGTGATGAGGTTAGGAGTGACTTGATAAGCACGTTGGTAGACGGACCAGAGACGCCATGGAGCCAGCAGTATGGGGCCCTGACATGGCCCAGACTGCAGTCAACCAGTTAGGAGTTTTAATGTGTCTCTGTTACTCAAGTTGAAAATTATCATGTCTAATGAGCCAGTATCTTTAGGTCCCAGATTCTGTCTGTAGTGCAATGTTTCTTTTATTTTCACCACACTAAGTGTATTAAAGTTGCTCTGTACAGCATATAGCATGATACTTGAGGGATATACATACTGAGAGGCTTTCTAATGGAGAAGAAATTAATGATATGGTCAGACATAACATAAAAGTAAACAAGTTTTTGTCCCTCTCTCTTTCTCATCTTCCCACTCTGACTCTGCAGTTAAGACACTCAAAACCTATTCACTGTGACCATCTATCTGCCCACCCACCCACATATACATTCATCCAACAAACTCCTGAGCACATTCCTCCTGCCTATGTGTTTGGAACTTAATTTCTAGTGAGAAAAGATAGGAAATCAACAAGCCTGTTGTTGTTGTTCAGTCACACAGCCGTGTCCAATTCTTTGTGACCCCATGGACGGCAGCACGCCAGGCCTCCCTGTCCCCCACCATCAACAAGCCAGAAAATAAACACCTATGACTGTTGTGCGAAGAAAGAAAAAAAATTAAAACCTGAAAATAGTGACTAAGTAGGGAAATCTATTCATGAGCCTAAATGAAAAACAGAATTCCATTCAGATGATTAACAGAAGAAATACTAATGAAGAGGTGACTTACAGAGATATAGGCAGCATTGAAAAAAGCAACAAGGGATGCTGAGGCTCCCAGAGACTGGTAACAGCAGAAAGCTCTCATCAAGGACCGAGGGGAGGAAATGGTGTTGTCATAGTCCAGGGAGAGCTGGAGCCATGGAGAAAATGTTATCTGGCAGGACCTCTCGTTATGGAGGGAGGCACCCAAGGCCAGAACTCTGGTCCAAAACGGAGAGGAAGGAGACAAGAGCCCAATCTCTCTTTCTCCTTTTACCCTCCAACTTCCTGCTGCTGCTGCTGCTAAGTGGCTTCAGTCGTGTCCGACTCCTAGCGACCCCAGACACGGCAGTCCACTAGGCTCCCCGTCCATGGGATTTTCCAGGCAAGAGTACTGGAGTGGGGTGCCATTGCCTTCTCCCCAACTTCCTGCTAGTGCTTCCTATTGGCAGAACCTGATCATACGTCACCTGGAATGGGAGTTTGTGTGATACATCCATAAAATTTGGCTCCAGTGTTAAGAATAGATTGAGAAGGTGGAGGAGGGAAGATGAAAAATAACCAATGAAGGGAACCTACTTAGGCAGATAGTCAGGAAAAGCTTCCCTGTGGAAGTGGCATTTGAACTGGCACCAAGAGAAGAGGCCGGCCACACAAAGAGCCAGTAGAAGAATGAGCCAGCAGAAGGGTAAGTGAGCACATGTCTTTGCTCTTCTCCTTGTTCTGCATCCCACACTCAGGACAGATCCTTCACCAGGAACACAGATTCAGACAATCCAAATGAACACCTTCCTAGATGTGTTGCTATTACTCTAGTTCTGGGGGACATGAATGCCTCTCGTCTATGTTCTCAAGACCATATAAGACTTAGCTCATAAAAAAGGAGAATGCTCACACTAGGACCTTTCCCTACGAGAGGGCCAGCATTTTTATTCAATCTAGTGTACAAAGAAGGAAAATCTAGGATGACATATGTAAAGCAGGTAAAGAAAGGCAACTGAAGCAACTATCCCATTTATCCAATGTCTCTTTGAAGAGCTCAAGTCTTCCACATTTTGACGTATCCTCATATCATACAACATATGCAAAAATGCACTATTGTGCCTATCATTCTCTTAAATGAGGAAACACTGCAAAGGTCCAATTATTATACAATATAACAGTAATTAATGTATATTCATAATTGAAATTCATATTAATACAAATTTTCTTTTGGTTTTATATTTACCTCCAAGTCACTGGCTTAAAGCATGTAAAATAAATACCTCGTCTATTAATCTGAATATCTAACAACTTGTTTTACTTCTGTTGCCCAGAAACCATCACTTAAAATAGGGAAAGTAACATTTTCATATTAAGATGATCGTCACTTGAATTAACAAATGATCTGACCTTCAAAAGCCAGTTTGCAAGGTGGGTTCAGATTCACTGTGAGCTAGCCAAATCAGCATTCAAATGGAACTGAGGGTTTACTGTTGGTCATTGAGGTTAGGCAGAGTCACTTCCTCCCTGTAAATCCTTCTACTTCAGCATGCACTCACCACTGGAAAGAGAATTCTATTCAAGGACAAATTTCAGGCCAATAATGAGGAGTTGCCTGCATGTTAATGAGGCTCACCATCTCCTATACTCAAAACTAACCATTTTTTTCTTAAAGATCTTCAGGACTTCCATTATCTCTACATTAGTCCTTTAATTTCCCTAGTGCCCATTTAATTTATTTCCTCTTATTTTGTCCCTGATGAACATGGAAACAGATGGTAATTCTTCTCCTTCTCTTTTCAATTTGTAACCCTTGCCAAGTCAGTGAAAACTGCTGACAGAAAGAAGAAGTTCAAAGGATGTGATTACCTGGAGGAGAGGCCGCTGAACCCCCAGCACTTTCATGGTGTCTGCATTAGCCAGGATCTTCAGGGGGTCAGATGTTTTCGTGACTCCTTCGATCTCCTTGTTGATCTCAGCCAAGACCTGATTGAGGAAGATGTTTTTGATGTACATGGTGAGAAACTCTCGAAGAGGACACTGTTTGGCAGGACCAAGTCCCAGGGCGTGCTCTATCTCTTGAATGAATCTGGAAGACAAACAGAGCACAGCCACTGTCAAACGTATCAGAAAGATAGTTACAGAAATATGACCAAATATGGGTATCTCTGCTTGCTGCCATGGAGAGATCTGGGGAAATTACCAGAATTCTAAACAAGGGCAGGCCACTTTAATATCCACCTATATATGAGTCTGTTTTTTAAACAAAAGTTATTTCACTTATTCAATAGAAATAGGATGAAACAGAAACAAAAATTTCAAACTAGTGGGGAGAAAGGAGAGACAAAAATATTTATTAATTCAAGAAGGAAATAAAAATATAAAAAGTGAAAGAAAGTGTGATAAAAAACAAATTATGATGCAAAGAAAAGAGCAAACCTCATTCTGCATATTTCTTAAGCTCTATATATGTGTGGACAGAACTTTCGAAAAGAGAGAAAATAAAGGATATTGTTGTTCAGTCTCTAAGTCATGTGTGACTCTTTGCGACCCTATGGACTGCAGCATGCCAGGCTCCTCTGGTCTCTACTATCTCTGAGAGGTTGCTCAAATTCATGTCCCTTGAGTTGGCGATGCTATCTAACCGTCTCATCCTCTGCCACCCCCTTCTCCTTTTGCCTTCAACCTTTCCCAGCATCAGGGTCTTTTCCAATAAGGATAGTCTTTGAATTTATGATGCTAATGTGGGTTGAGAGGTTATGAAAGGAAACAGGAGGGGGGTGGGGACAAAGGAGAAGTTTAACTTTATTGGTAATGATCAATTTCCTTTAAAAAAAAAAAAACACTTAAAGCATTTATAGCGGAAGGCTAACTGTCAAACCTCACAAATGAGTACACAGATACTTGTTATGTTATTCTTTGTATTTTTCTATGATGGCAGCTCCTGCTTTCATGGTTCTGATATGCACAAATATAAGTTACTACAGTGTAGTGAATCACACCAGTTCAACAGGATTTGAATTCCAGTTACCACAATATATTAACTATGAGTAGTGGCATGAAACAGAGACTCCAGTGCTTCAATCCAGAAATTTCTATGTAAATAATTGATGTTCGTCACAATCAATGATCAGTCATATCACTTCTTTCAAAGTCCAATCAGTGAATGGTCACTTCACATCTGTTACTCAGTTCGCAGAAAGACAACAATGTGGGTAGCTGTTGTCTCCTGTCTCTCGGTGATTAACCCCTGTGACAGTTTACAGAAATGGATAACTGAAAAACGGATTGGCCAAAAGAGCTAAAATTACGGGGGGCGGGGGGGGGGGGGAAACCACCTAAAAGTAATACTGGGAGCAAAATCTGACTTGAACATAAGTGGATTTACAGAAGAAATAACAGACCCTGGGAACATGTGACAGGAACATGCAGCCAGAGGGAGGGCAAACAAACTGACCTTAAAAGAGAAAAACAGTTGTGATGAAAGAGAGAAAGGCATCCCAGAGGAAGTGATGTTGACCAAAACATGTTACCTAAGAGGAACTCTTGGAGATTTTTCATGACATTGAAAAGCAAAGGATAAAATACAGGCAGCTGACCCAAACTGAGAGGGAAGTATGACATTTCACTAAGGCAGAGAAAAAAGATCTTTGCTATGTATTGTAAATGACCCAAAAAGAAGATGGTGGCAAGCACTGTTCAAACTGCTCTTGGTAAGACTTGTTTTTGTGGCCAGGTCATGTGACGTATGGGATCTCTTAGTTCCCAGATCAAAGGGATTGAACCCGTGCCCCCTGCAGTGGAAGTGCGGGAGTCTTAAACCATGGGACCTCCAGGGAACCCCACTCTTGGAAAGATTTTAACAAAGAAACAAAACTCTGATTCTCAATGTTTCTAATGTTACAGGGTACTAATACATATTAGTTTTATTTTTCATCTCTGTATATATTTGTAACTGACAGTAAGAATTTTTTAAGGTTCTCATACCAAAAAATTTCAAGTCATGAAACAATTGTTATTTTCCCCTACTGATTAATAATACTGCTTTGCCTGGTGAGTTTTACAGTTCTGCAATGTTCTGTAAAGCAAGAAAGGCCTTACGCTTTAAATTTTTCCCAAAAGAAGAGAAGTTAAATAAAATTAAACAGAATCTAATATAATAGAGAAAAAAAATTAGTGATTAACCGGGAAGATCTATTTGCAACTTATGTCACAGACGACAGGCAGTGAAAAACCAAAGAACGTGGTAGAAAAATGATCAAAAGACATGAAAAGACATTTTACAGTAAGTGAACATTAAACATAAGAAAAAGTTTTAACTTCATTCATAATGAGAAAAATGAGAGGTAAACTGTACCGAGATACCATTTTTTATACCCACGCATCAGCCAGATTCCAGAAGTTCGAAAACACGCTGTTGGTTTAAGTGTGGGCAGAGAGACAGTCTCATATGTTATTGATGGGAGTGAAAAATGTTACAACCCTGACGAAGGACAAATTGGCACTATCATTCAAAATTACAAATGTATTTCCTTTTGACCCAGAAATCTCACTTCTGGGAAATTCTTCCAACAGCTATCATCTGAATATGGATGAGATGATCTATGCACAGGGTACAGAGATCAGTGCAGCATTGTTTTTATAGCAAAAGATTAGAAATAACACAAAAAATCCATCAGTTAGACATCAGTTAAATAAACTACGGTGAATCTACACACTACAATATGAGCAGCAACCCAGCTCCCAAACATGGAAGCTTTTGATGACCTTACATGCAAAGGTCTCTAGGACTTATACTGTTTAGTGAGAAAAGCAAGGTGCATACCAATATGCACCTTTGTATAAGAATTACACATTTATTTGTTTTATTATAAAGACATCTTGGAAGGATTCATAAAAAAATTAGTAAATGTGAGTATTTATAGGAAGCAGGATGGGGGTGGGGTCTGGCAAAGGAGTGAGAATATACTTTTCAATTGTAATTTTCATAATCATTTAATTTTTAAAAAACTGTGAATATATTAGCAACTCAAATAAAATAAATTATCTACATTTATCAAAGACTCTATTTCATAAGTTGCTTTCTAATTAGATCACATTTAAAGTTTGGGGTATAAATGTTCCGTAAGTTCAGCTGTTTAACCTAATAAAGAGTTTCCTTTACTTAATAAATAAATACATCATGGTTACTCTTCCATATCACCAGTTAAACGCTCCATTAACCTCCAGGCCCTTGGAGGGGGAGTGGGGGCAGGAAAGAGAACACAGAGGATTATTACAGTGGAAAAGTCACCCAGGAAAGGGGACACAGAGAAGCCATGACAAACAGCAGTGAGATTTCTTAACTGATGTTGTCAACAACTAAAGGGAAGTAACAGCCTGACCCAAGGGACTTCCTAGTGGTTCAGTGGCTAGAACTCTGGGCTCCCAATGCAGGGGACCTGGGTTAGATCCCTGAGCAGGGAACTGGATTCCATATGCCTCAACTAAAGATTCCGGATGTTGCGACTAAGGCCTGGCGCAGCCAAATAAAAATAAATAAGTTAATAAATATATATATGTTTTTAAGGCCTGACCCCAAACAAGATACCATAAATCTTTAAGAAGAGATTGCGTAGAAGGTGGGCGGGGGGGGGGGGGCAGAAATGAAGAAATAAAGAGCAGATAGTTAACTATGGTTATAGTTTTAAGATCTCCAGGTCCCACATCATGCTAGAGTGATCCCCTCTGATCTCATCTAACTCACAGAGAAACCCTCCACCCAGGGGCATCCCGGTTCCCTTGGTCTGACTCTAAAAGACCACCACTGTTACCAATCTGATAACAAATAAATACACCTGTCATCAGAATCCCTATTTTTTCTTTCCCATGGGTCTTAGAAGAAGAGTTCTCTGACAGAAATACTTCTTGTATTTTCAAAATCGACCAATTATTTGGAGGAGATTTTTAGTAGTTAACCTGCTCCTAAACAAAGTAACAGAAGGCTCTAAATTACCCCATTTTTCTTTTTTTCTAGTCCCTTATTTGCCTTTGGTGCCCCTCGAATCTGAAACCACTCTGAGCAGCACGGATGGAGCAGCTTCCATCACCTTCAGCCAAATGATTTTTTTCGAATACAAATCATTTATTCCCTAAAGCATACACATCTGTCTAAAATGACACAGTCAGATTGATGGTGTCATCTCTGACTCGAGGGGACCCATTCAACATGTTTCTAAATCTGCTTTTGGAGCTGGGAGGGTCCCACTGTGCAGAAGACATGAGACATGAGGGGAGAAAGAAAGAGAAAAATTAGGGCCGTCTCACCAGCCTCTTCTCCACACTCTGGTCAAGAATGAGAAGCAATCACATTAAATGGGCAAAACGCCCTTTCTTAGGCAGGAAGGACACAGAGGAAGATTGTCCCTAGGCATCTAAGAGGTGAACCAAACTCATAGTCTGTGCAGAGAGGAAAGGTTTAGGAAGTGGGATGGCCAAGGGTGGAACACGGAAAGTAAGGATTCCTGAGTCTGAATCTTGAATGTACTGTCTTGGGCAGGTTACTTAGCCTCTCTTCATCCTTTTTGTGCATTCTGTAAATGGATGTAACACACAGGATTTACTCTGATGATTAACTAAGGAAATAAAATGCAAGTGCTCATCACAGAGGCTGACATATAGTTAACTGCTAAGTAGGTGGTGGCTGCTGCTATTTGTATACTTACTATCAGTGCATAAACCCTGATGAGGCTGGAGATTTAGAACAAAGTGTGACATATTTTATCATTTTTTTTTCACTCTCTCCTTTACTTTGCCTTGCAATTATCCATAATTGGCAATTTGGGCCATTAGATTATTACTTGGACTATTTCAGCAATGCACATATGTAGGAATGACCAAAACCCCATGTGGCCAGGGGTCAAGTTTAAATTTCTCACTGCTGTATCTTCAGGGCCTAGGACTAGTCTACTGCTGGCATATAGTAGGTCTCAGGAAATATTTGCTGACTCAAGTATTGAATAAAATAATTAATAGGTCCTTTCATTTACCCTTAGTTCCTAAAACTAGAGTGTGATCTCTCTGATAAATAGTGCCCTTCCCCAAACGATTTGGACTGGAGGTCCAAATGAAAGATTATAAGAAAAAGAGAGAAAGGAAGAAAATAATCCTATATCTCAACCACAGATGCCTTGGATTGAAAGAGTATTCTCCACTCCGTGCCCATATTCTCACTTGTTTTTTGCTTCATGCAATAAGGTTGTTCACACTACTTCATATTAGCCATTTCACAGAGGTTAGTGCTTGTAAGCCTAAGACTCACTTCATCATCTAATGAAAGTGAAAGTCACTCAGCCATGTACGACTCTCTGTGACCCCATGGACTAGACAGTCCATGGAACTGTCCAGGCCAAAATACTGGAGTAGTCAGCCTTTTCCTTCTCCAGGAGATCTTCCCAATGCCAGGGATCAAACCCAGGTCTCCCACACTGCAGGTGGATTCTTTACCAGCTGAGCCACAAGGGAAGCCCAAGAATACTGGAGTGGGTAGCCTATCCCTTCTTCAGGGGATCTTCCCGACCCAGGAATCGATCTGGGGTCTCCTGCCTTGCAGGTGGATTCTTTACCAACTGAGCTATCAGGGAAGTCCCATCATCTAATGAACACATTATTAACCTAAACATCTATTGTGAAAGTGAAAAGTGAAAGTGTTAGTCACTCAGTCATGTCTGACTCTTGGCGATCCCATGGATTGTAGCCTCTGTTCACAGAATTCTCCAGGCAAGAATACTGGAGTGAGCTTCCATTCCCTTCTCCAGGGATCTTCCGGACCCAGGGACTGAAGCTGGGTCTCCTGCATTGCAGGCAGATTCTTTATTGTCTGAGTCACCAGGGAAGCCCAAACATCTATTAGGGAACATCAATGCTGCTTCCTGGCTTTACTATAGATAAGCCTACAGTGAACATCTTCATTTTGCTTCTGTGGAATTCTTTCCATGAGTTAAAGTACTAGGAGTATTTCCTCATCATCTTTCATGGGTGAGCCTATATTTTATTTCCCTCAGATTCCCAAAAAATGCTGCATGGCTCCTTTCACCTATTAAGTACCTTAAAAAATCATCTGTTGAATGGAAGACAGAAGACAGAGTCAAGGGTGTTGAAGAGAAGCATCAAAAAACCCAGTTTTTCCAACAATGCTCCTAATCAGCTCTTTGGAACTAAGAAAACATTGAATTTTTAACAGTGAAAGGAATCTCATTAGGAAAGAAAACACTTCACTTCAAAGTTAAAATGGAACACAGATGGAACCCCATCAAAAGGGTATTATCTAATCTCGTGAAGTGCTTTCACACTGGGGATTTCCTCTTCTTGTAAACGATGAGAAGGCAAACACAAAACGCAGGTACATCTGTGTATATGGAAAGAGAGACAATGAGAATCAAAGAGAAGGATCTACATAATGAAAGATGCAGAGTATCTAATTACAGGATTTTTGAAGAACGTTATTCAGATCAGCCTCCCAATCCTCAAGCTGTAGCGCAGGATATACCAGAAAACAAAGAGTGTATGCAATCTATCCTTATTGTCTTTGAATGTCTAAAGCATGGATCTTACTTCCTAAATTCTAATGTTGCCGTTTATAACTATTTTACCAAAGGTTTTATTTTCAAATTACCATCAACCAGGGGATCTCCAAAAATCTGTACATATGTAATACCTATATTTTATTTTTGATTGGAATATAATTGCTTTACAATGTTGTGTCAGCTTCTGTGCTACAACAAAGTGACCCAGTTATATGTGTATATATATCCCCTCCCCCTTGACCCTCCCTCCCATCCCACCCATCTAGGTCATTACAGAGCACTGAGCTGAGCTCCTGTGCTTTATAGCAAGTTCCCCCTATATTTTAAATTTATTCTTTCTTATAGCAAGCATGTGTACTTTGGAACACATACATGAGCACACAGTACCCACACTTAACCTAGTATTTTCAAAATTTTTACTCTGATTTGATTTCTATCCAAGAAAATCACACTAATTAAAATTTCACTCAAGTTTCCCAAGCCTCTTGTTTAACCCAGACTCCTCATCACAAATTCCATCTTATTGTAAAGCTCCATTTCATCTCAGTCAATGATTATGGTTGCTACCAGCTGGAAATATCCTAAAATACAATTTGGATCCTCTGTGTTCAAGAAGTTGCAATGAGAGCAATACTCAGTTGAATAAAAATAGTTGCTCACAGTAAATAAGTGCTCCTTGTGTAATTTAAAAGATCCTACAGCTGACAGCAGTAATGGGACAAAGTGACGCCATGTACCATCTGACATGGTACAGAGAAGAACACAGCAGCACCTCTTACCAGAAATGAGTATTTTTGCCAAAAAGCGCATAACCTGAATCCAGTCATGGGGAAATAACATCTTTCCAGAGAACTAAAATACAAATCAAAAGTATACACTTCAGAAAATTCAAATTAAGAATTTTGGCTTTTGGACTACAAGGAATTCATTCATGGCTCTCTCACAAACAATATGTCACTGTTTACTGCTAATTCTGTTTGTAATACATACATCTGTATATAATGTATATCATACAACATAAAACATTTTAATTCTTTTCACTTTTATTATTCCTGGATTTGTCATATTATTACACACATGTGTTGGTAGTTTGGGCTGCATTATGTACACACAATATTTATCTGAAAAGCTTGGGATTTTCCTCCTGATCTTATGTATTAGAACCAGTAGTTACATGTGATTTATTCCTCTGACCTCTTGCATTCTGCAGGATCTTGCAACATACCATTTCTGCCAAAGTAACTTCTAATCCAGTCTTGCCACTCTGCAGAGATGTAACATGCTTACCTCCATCAAGAAGCTCTGAATCTCTTCTATTGCACAATGGCTTTAAAGACAGTTTAAAAAATCTGAACCATCTCTTTCCCTTCCTTAAGTTCAAGCTTTCTATGTGAAAAGTTATGAGACATTTACAGGCCTGCAGAAGATCTGCTTATGTCATCAAGCATATTCAGAGGTAAATCCCCATGTCACCATGCTCACCATCACGTTTAATGTATGTACATTTAATAATGTCACAGGATACAGGTATTTATAAATATCTACATTAAAACTTGATTAGCAATAAGCAGTGAAGCACTGTTTATGACAGAGACATGAATAAATAATTTTGTGCTTTAAAAGCCAGAATTCTAAATTTTCTGAATTTTCTGAAACTGATTTTGTGTTTTCATTTTATGGAAAGAATGCAAACAATAGCAGTAACAGCCACCCTATAGCCAGAATGACACATTAGTTATGAGGAGACAAAAAAACTCACATTTTCCCTCAAATCCAAGACAATCTTCATACCCAGAAGGAACACTGCTTGCTCAATGCAGAACTCTTCTGGAGAAACATGGGCCCACGCGAAAGGATGCCAAACATCACTAATAACAGGGAACTATGTGCTCATGACACTTCCTGCACATCACTCTAAGGGGAACAGTGGGCTTTTATGAATATACAGAACACACTCAAAATTCCTGCCATGCTTGACTGGTACCAAGTGACTCAGTGGGTACAGAATCCACCTGCAAGGCAGCAGATGCAGGTTTGATGCCTGGGTCAGGAAGATCACCTGGAAAAGGGAATGGCAACCCACTCCAGTACTCTTGCCTCAGAAATCCCATGGACAGAGGAGCGTGGCAGGCTACAGTCCGTGGGGTCGCTAAGAGTCAGACACGACTGGAGCAACTCAGCACACATACACACATGACATTTAAGTCATGGAGCAAACTGGAAATAACTTGGGCAAAGAAGGAAAGAAGCCTCAGAGGAATTGACTGGGGATATATTCAACTGACTTGGATTATCTCACTTGGAAAAGATCATTTAGAAATGATTTACAAGGGACTCGTTCAGAAACAGCTGCAACAGGCATATTTAAGACCATAAATCAGGGGAACATGAAAACCGAAGAAAAAATCCATAAAGGTTAATGCACTTTGGAGCACATTTGCCTCTTAATTCATAGGAGTAAGTCACCAGCACATCAGGAAGAGGCTCCCCCAACAGCCTGTAATTGTTCACGCTGAGTGTAACTACTTTCTGTGACTTCTGTATAGAAAGATTTTCTGGCTGAAAGTGCAAAACAAGCTCATCCTTGCAAAGCCCAATCATGTCCTCAGTCTAAATCCCTAGGAGACAATTTACTGAACTAATGAAATAAAAAGGGATTTGGGTGCTCTCTTTGTAACGAGTGAAATTCATGCCTAGGACTGGAGGAGAAAAGAGGCAGAAATCATTAACTAAAGGTAGAAAAGAAAATTATCTACACAATTTGAGCTCTGCAGGCTTGTAAACAAATTTAACTTAAAAAAAAAAAACAAAAAAAACCCTTACACTTGTGATAGCAAGTGATTTGTGACTATACTTAAGTGTTCCCTCCAGACTGAGAAGCACTTTAGGTAAAATGAAGTAAGCCTCTTTATAATGACAGCTGTTTAAATTTTTTAAGCATGTAATTTGGAAACTGAAATAACTCCAATGCTAACTCTTAATATCAAGTGGTCCTTTTTTTTAATCAAAAAAAAAAAATCATGTAAATAAGGACTTGATATAAAACTCAAGACAAAATGATAGTCCTGCTTCTTCCAACAGGCCTGGAATTGTTTTTATCCTTTTCATTTAATTGTAAAATCACCTCTCCTTTGCATCTTTTTAATAGAAGATAAGGATGTCAGAAAATTTTTCAAGAAAAAGAATCTCAACTTATAAAATGTCTATCATATCACCTGGAAACTTATGTATAATATATTAAATATATTTCAAGTGTTCCAGAGCAATCTGGCAAATCTACCATTGCTATGTGAGCAGGAGCAGTGCTAATAACTGCTTACATCTACTGAGCTCTTCCGTCCATGGGATTCTCCAGGCAAGAATACTGGAGTGGGTTGCCATGCCCTCCTTCAGGGGATTTTCCCAACCCAGGGATTGAACCTGCATCTCTTTTGTGTCCTGCATTGGCAGGCAGGTTCTGTATCACTGGCACCACCTGGGAAGGTCTTACCATGTTCTGACTGAAGAGCTTCATATGGATTTTTTTCTGCCGTTTTCACAATAACTCCCTGAATCTGCTCCATTAATATCTGTATTTTACAAATGATGAAACTGAGCAAATGAAAAAATAACAGTAACATTAATAGCTGAGAGTTATATTGTGCTAATGACATGGCAGCACTGCTTTAAGCAATTGCCACGCTTTGCTTCCTTTATGCCTTCCTGAGGTTAGATCTCTTGAGGAGGGCTGCTGAGGGGAACACAATCAACGATTTCATTTTGAGAACCCCAGCATGTGTACTGATGTAGTTGAACTTTGTGTGGATTGAGAGGACCGTAATATTGCTAAATACAAATATTAGAAAACAATAAATTATTTCTCTTGAAATGTAGTAAATCTGATTTCTACTCCTCACTTCTTTACCCAAGCTCCTAAGCTGCCTTTTAAATCACCTGTTAGATACTTTCTCTGGATATCTTCTTGATAACCCAAACGATGTCCAAAATGGAATCTCAGAGCCACCCTCTAGTGATTTCAATCCTCTCCTTCTGCGTTCTCTATTTTTGCACCATTCCCTTTCAGTCACCCAGTCTCAAACTTATTTATCTTTCACTTCCTTCTGTTTTCAGCATCGTTACTCATGCAAGACACTTCCAGACTTAGAGACATTTTCTTTACATTGTCTCTTGATTCACTTGTTTATTCCTTCATTTATTTAAGGAGTATCTATGGAGTATCTACCTGAGGTCATGGACTGTTCTAGGGGCTAAAGCATTCACAGTGAAATCACCCTGCCCAGGGACTGCCATGACCATAGCACACGCTATGAATGGTACCACCTCAACAGTTCCATGCCATACCCTGGGAAAACTTCCCCGCATCTCCATTTATAACACCTGGCAGCATCCTTTAGCCTTTCATTCAATTAGATGACATAGATGAATAGGTGGAACTTAATAAAGGTAATTTATTTCCCAGGCTTTCCCACAACAATCGCCTAACTGGTTTTTCCATCTTTCATCTCTTCTTCCTTCAATGCATTAATATCTAACATACAGCTGCTATATTAATTTCACTAAAGCACAGACTATAACTGCTTGCATTTTCATGAACTAGCCCTGCTTTCTTTCCTACTTCCAGGTCTTGCCCAAGGTGGTCTATTTGCCTGAACACTTTGCCCACACCTCTTGTTTCAAATGTCATTTGCCCAACAGCATCTAGCTTAGAAATACTTTCTCCAGGACGCCTGTCCCTCGAGTCCAGTTGAAAGCTTTTCACTTTGCACCCCCCGCCCATAGCACCCCAGGTCCAAAGAATATTCCTGTTGAGGTGCCTGTATTCCCTCCTACTTTGTAAACATCTTGAGGTGACGGGAGGTGTCTTGCTTCTTGAAGATAGTAGCACTTAATAGGAAATTAAGAAACAAGTAACATATTTCAACTTTTACTCATCAAATTTTGTTTTCTATGTATTCTCTACATTAAAAAACAAAACAAAACTTTTTTTTTTTTTTCATGGTGTCCATGTGGTCTTTTTCTAGCTCGTCTAGGCATGTTCTATATTGTGACAAGTAAGCTACAGTGGATATTTGAAAAACTGTCATTTTCACTATAATCTCCCCTCAAGGACTCATTCAAAGCTCACTCACTCATGGTTTTCCCTGATCTCTTTAAGCCAGTTTATTAATTTGAATTATTTTACTTCATCAGATAGCATTAGTCATTCTTCTCCCTAGGCGCTTTTCTCTCCTATCAGAATCGAGCTCCTTTAGAGCTGCAACTGTGCTTTGCACATTTCCAATCACACTCAAAGCACATAACACTATGTCAAGTACAGTGGACACTGTCAATAAATGTTTTAAGAAATGATAATATTATGTTTCTATCACAAGTTGGTTAGGCTTGTCTAAAAGGCCAGTGCTTTTCTGAAGGGTTACAATGCATAGGCTACTGTAAGGCTATGTTTTAAGGTATAAATATGGCTGGCTAAACAAGGTGAAAGAACAGAGATAGTGAAAGAAAAAAGAAAAGGCTGTGAAGTTAAATGATGCATTATGTGAAATCTATCCATATGAGGCCTTTTTAGGCACACCATTAACAAATCAAATCCTGATCACATTCCTGGTAAAGTGAAATTTACCGACTCTGGCCTAAACTGAATACTACTTTGCCATCAATGACAAAAGTCAGAGCTTGGTGTATGTCATGTGTCAAAACATGAACTGCGAGCCTGCTGGGATAAAATTACAATATATATTTGCTGGAAGACATGGTCTGGCCACTTGGTTCTCACCTTCACTGTTCTTCAATAAGGATGGATTTGATTATATTTAATAAATGAATGCTTTGGAAAACTCAGTTTGAATTATCTCTAATGAGCCTATTTGGCAGCTAACCTTGTTTCTGAACTTAGCTTATTATTATTTCATATCCTGCTCTTAGGTTTATCATCACTTGATCAACTGCCAACCTGAATGCAAAGTGCTCCAAGAAAAAGTACCTGGAAAACAGCGAGTGATCCCTTAGCTGACAAATCTGATATGTGAGAGTCACAGACATTGCTTGCCTAAACTTTTTTGCTTTTATCTCCTTTACTCACATATTTGATTGTTTCAATTAGGCCATGCTCGTCTTCTCATAAACACTGCTGGTTCCAATCCCTGCTCCCATCTCCATACTTTTCCAGACCAATATCTATAATTATCTTACACATGTTCACAAAGTTATTTTCTATAATGGTTCAAAGTTCTCCTCAGATTTACCTCCAAAAGAGTTCTTTACTACTTAGAAGAGATTTTGTGCTTTCGAGAGCCTTGCTTTTGGCCATTGAGAGTCATATCACACTCTTAGGGTTTTAACATGATAAAAAGGGCTGGAGTAGTATCAACTTAATATTGAATGTGAACTAAGCTAAATGTTTTTAAGCCATCTTAGCTGGCATTCTGCTATTATTGTCCTCCTTTCCTTCCAGAGGGCTCACTCATTTTCTTCTTTATAGTTTCATAAATAGGTCTACTTATTGGAGGAATTAGACACGTTATATTCCTACCATTTCCTTTATTCAGGTTTTCATATCCTCTGTAAGGCTAAATCAGAATTTTAAATTCTGCTCAAAAATCTTGAGATCCAGAGCAGCATAGATTATTACATTTGTATGTAAAAATAATACAGAAAAAAAGAAAGCCTCTTGTCTGCAGATTAACTTGTAGGTTAATATTTATCAATCGAAGAAACATTAAAATGATGGAATATACATGTTTCTGAAGAAAAAACGAGACTCTAGAGAAGAATTTCGATTAGAACACTATCAGTTCCCACAGAATGGATACTCTTTGAGATTATACTGATGACAAATACCTAAAACACAGAGCAGATAAAAGACCAGTCCAACAGTCAGGGTCGACAGTAAGGTTACTCGGTTCAGTGAGTTACACGTTTGGTCTGGTTATTGCTACTGAATATGCAAGAAACAGAAAAAGCCTATAGAAGTAGTTTGAACATTATTTTTTAAAAAAGCCAATGTAAGCCCTGATTTCATCTGAGAAATGTTTCCTGTTTTCAAAGCAATGGAAAAATGTAATGAAAATATGATTTACCATTGCACAAACATGAAATACATCTTACTGGAAAAATTCATTTCAAAAACCTACTTTGTTTTGTATTTAACTTTTTAAAAAAATATCTAACTCATCAGACTGGCTGTAAATTTCCTCTGAGAAATTACACATACATATTATGTATATAATATATATAACCTAATACTATATATTAGGTTATATATATTATATAATATATAGTATTAGGTTATATATATTTTATGCATAATATATAGTATTAGGTTATATATATTATATGCATTAGGTTATTATATATTACATGTAATTATTATATGTAATATTACATATAATATTATATGTAATTATATGCATAATATATATAACCTAATACTGGAGAAGGCAATGGCAACCCACTCCAGTACTCTTGCCTGGAAAATCCCATGGTCGGAGGAGCCTGGTGGGCTGCAGTCCATGGGTTCGCAAAGAGTCAGACACGACTGAGTGACTTCACTTTCACTTTTCACTTTCATGCATTGGAGAAGGCAATGGCAACCCACTCCAGTGTTCTTGCCTGGAGAATCCCAGGGATGGCGGAGCCTGGTGGGCTGCCATCTATGGAGTCACACAGAGTCGGACACGACTGAAGCAACTTAGCCGCAGCAGCAGCAGCAACCTAATACTATCATTTTGAAAATTATTATATATATTATATATAATATTAATACCCTAATATTATTGGTATTAGCGAATACTAGGTTCCAGGACTCCTTATAGATACCAAATCCACGGATGCTCAAATCCTTTAAATACAACAGCATAGTGCAGTCAGTCTTCTGTGCTGACCATTGTATGGAGGGCCAACTGTGCACAACAACTGACGACTGCTATGAGGTTAACAATACAAAATCACAGCCGCAGACACAACACTTAGTTCTACATTTATCATTTATGTATTCAGACTGTTACTTATGTGCATTCAGAATTACCAACACCTTGAAGTATTTTTTAATATCATTCCCCACGTGCACATTTTGCTTCAGTGGCTCTGTAATAAGCTCCTTTTGGACAGGAAGACTCTTGAGAGTCCCCTGGACTGCAAGGAGATCGAACCAGTCCATTCTAAAGATCAGCCTTGGGTGTTCTTTGGACAGAATGATGCTAAAGCTGAAACTCCAGCACTTTGGCCACCTCATGCTAAGAGCTGGCTCACTGGAAAAGACTCTGATGCTGGGAGGGATTGGGGGCAGGAGGAGAAGGGGACGACAGAGGATGAGATGGCTGGATGGCATCACTGACTCAATGGACATGAATCTGAGTGAACTCCGGGAGTTGGTGATGGACAGGGAGGCCTGGTGTGCTGCAATTCATGGGGTCACAAAGAGTCAGACATGACTGAGAGACTGAACTCAACTGGACAGGAGAGATTTGTTGTGTTTTCTCTCTTAAAAAAGTATGCAACTCTATTTTTGACAAATTCTTAGCAATCATCATTCAGGTGAAATCAATAATGTGAAACCTGGCAGTGAACCTCCCTAATATCTAATTTGTTCATTCATTAAAGTTAACATTTACTGACCATGGATAGGCCATGACCCAGGAGCAAGGGATGCCAGGTCATAAGGCCAGTGGCTACAGGATGATCTCTCACAACCACAGTGCTTGTTAGCACTTGCAAAGGACTTCCACATACTTGAACCTCACTCTGCTTTGGAGGATGTTTTGATAGTGATAATTATTTCCGTTTTACAAAGGAAGGAACTGCAGTTTACAAATGAAGGAACTGTAGACAAGTTACGTAATTTACTGAAAGTCACCCTGCTATCAAGTTTTAAGACTCTGCCTTATACTTCGATCCGGCTCTTCATTTATTCACTATTCTTTCTTCTATATCCTGTCCTAAAAATGGCAAAGCCCATATGCATGGAAATTCAGAAGAAAGCAAAATAAATGGTCACAGATTCAATGATTTTAGAAAATTTCCCCATGCGCTCATTTCCAAAGATGGAAAGGCATATTTTTCACAACTAAGTTTGGGATATTTTGATAGTTTTAAAAACACTGGCAAAGTCAAATACGTACAACTTGGTTGGAAAAGTGAGTGGGCAAAATGCGTGTATAAAAAGGACAGACATGACAGGAACCTGGGCTACTGGTGTGCTTCTATAGGAAAGGATTCCAGGTAGTGTTGTGACATAATACCAGTGTCATACGCAGGCCCGTGGAGCTGCAAGAGACCTCGAATTTTTTAAGACTCGATCACATAGTTCGGCCAAACACAAAATCTGCGTCTTTTGCCTCTCGGTTCAGCGTTCCATTTTTCAATGACAAAAATGAAAGAATAACTAGACTATGTGGGTTTCTCTTTAACCTGTTTGGCCATTTCTCCTAACAGCACAATTACCCTGCTAATGAGATTAAATTTGGTTTAACGAGGGGATTATTTCACAGCGGAGCCCCCGCTGACTCCAGTTCCCCAAAGACCTATCGTTCTGAGGTTGCACCCATCTAACATTCATTTGCCTTAATGAAAGCCAGACGGAAGAATCGGGCAGGCACAGTTGTGGAAAGAAAAAAAACACACACACATACACACAAGGGCTTTTGTTTATACTGAAAAAGAACCTCATTTAGTCAATCTGAATCTTCCTAATACCCAGTAAAATATTTATTAATGAGTATCAGCACAGCAAGCCAGAAAGTCTTATTTGTATTAATTTAAACCATAAATAATTGAAGGTAGATTTCATTCCTTAATACATGGTTTCAGAAAAAAAAAAAAATCCTCAAGAGCATACTGTATAAAGAGAGAGCATTAATGAAGTAAAATGTATTAAAAGTTGAGGGTGGTAGATGCTTTGCTTCCACTTGGTCTACATGGATTGTTTCCCAATATTTAGATCATAGTCCTGTTATATGTATCACAAGGAGGGGACACAATAAGACACGTAATTTTTTTTTTATTTCTGTCAGTCAGGATTATAGGGAATATATCTGTACTATCTGTCAAGGATCGATCAAAAATTTCTTCACTCATTCAGCAAACAGTCAGTGTGCTTACTATACCACATACTCCAATAGGTGACAAGGATGAAAAATGGACAAAACATACAAAACACAGAACCTGCTCTTGGGAATCTCCTATTGGTCCAGTGGTTAGGACTCCACATGCTTACTGCTGAGGATCCACGTTGAAAAAAAAAAAAAGAATCTGTTCTTAAAAGAGCTTGGGTTGAAGCAATGCTGAATCCAAACCATATGAGGGGTCATGAAACAAAACGAAAGGATTGCAATCAGCACTGATAGAGACAGAGTAGGGGGGAGGAGGGTGGGCTGAATAGGATAGAAAATATCAGAGTGTACCCTTAGTCAGTCTCTCACATCAGGAAGCTTCAGTAAGCCTCTTATCCTTCGCCATCAATGGGCAGACAGACTGAAAACCACAATCACAGAAAACTAACCAATCTAATCACATGGACCACAGCCTTGTCTAACTCAAGGAAACTATGAGCCATGCCGTGTAGGGCCACCCAACACAGACGGGTCATACTGGAGAGTTCTGACAAAATGTGGTCCACTGGAGAAGGGAATGGCAAACCACTTTAGTATTCCTGCCTTGAGAACCCCATGAACAGTATGAAAAGGCAAAAAGATAGGACACTGAAAGATGAACTCTCCAGGTCGGTAGGTGCCCAATATGCTACTGGAGATCAGTGGAGAAATAACTCCAGAAAGAATGAAGAGACGGAGCCAAAGCAAAAACAACAAGAAGCAAAGTCCGGTGCTGTAAGAGCAATATTGCTTAGGAACCTGGTATGTTAGGTCCATGAATCAAGGCAAATTGGAAGTGGTCAAACAGGAGATGGTAAGAGTGAACACCGACATTCTAGGAATCAGCAAACTAAAATGGACTGGAATGGGTGAATTTAACTCAGATGACTATTTTATCTACTACTGTGGGCAGGAATCCCTTAGAAGAAATGGAGTAGCCATCATGGTCAACAAAAGAGTCCAAAATGCAGTACTTGGATGCAATCTCAAAAACGACAGAACGATCTCTGTTCGTTTCCAAGGCAAGCCATTCAATATTACAGTAATCCAAGCCTACGCCCCAAACAGTAATGCTGAAGAGCTAAAGTTGAACAGTTCTATTAAGACCTACAAGACCTTCTAGAACTAACACCTAAAAAAGATGTCCTTTTCATTGTAGGAGACTAGAATGCAAAAGTAGGAAGTCAAGAAACACCTGGAGTAATAGGCAAATTTGGCCTTGGGGTACAAAATGAAGCAGGGCAAAGGTTAATAGAGTTTCTCCAAGAGAACACACTGGTCATAGCAAACACCCTCTTCCAACAACACAAGAGAAAACTCTACACATGGACATCACCAGATGCTCAATACTGAAATCAGATTGATTATATTTTTTGCAGCCAAAGATGGAGAAGCTCTATACAGTCAGCAAAAAAAAGACCAGGAGCTGACTGTGGCTCAGATCATGAACTCCTTATTGCCAAATTCAGACGTAAATTGAAAAAAAGTAAGGAAAACGACTAGACTGTTCAGGTATAACCTAAATCAAATCCCTTATAATTATACAGTGGAAGTGAGAAATTGACTTAAGGGACTCGATCTGATAGACAGAGTGCTTGATGAACTATGGATGGAGGTTTGTGACACTTGTACAGGAGACAGGGATCAAGAACATTCCCATGGAAAAGAAATGTAAAAAAAAGCCAAATCGCTGAATGAGGAGGACTTACAAATAGCTGTGAAAGGAAGACAAGGGATAAGCAAAGGAGACAAGGAAAGATATATTCATTTTTATGTGGAATTCCAAAAAATAGCAAGCAGAGATAAGAAAGCCTTTCTCAGTGATCAATGCAAAGAAACAGAGGAAAACAATAGAATGGGAAAGACTAGAGATCTCTTCAAGAAAACTAGAGATACCAAGGGAACATTTCATGCAAAGATGGGCTCAATAAAGGACAGAAATGGTATGGACCTAACAGAAGGAGAAGATATTAAGAAGAGGTGGCAAGAATACACAGAAGAACTATACAAAAAAGATCTTCATGACCTAGATAATCATAATGATGTGATCACTCACCTAGAGCCAGACATCCTGGAATGTGAAGTCAAGTGAGCCTTAGGAAGCATCCCTACGAACAAAGCTAGTGGAGGTGATGGAATTCCAGTTGAGCTATTTCAAATCCTAAAAGATGATGCTGTGAAAGTACAACATTCAATATGCCCGCAAATTTGGAAAACTCAGCAGTGGCCACAGGACTGGAAAAGGTCAGTTTTCATTCCAGTCCCAAAGAATGGCAATATGAAAGAATGCTCAAACTACCACACAATTGTACTCATCTCACACGCTAGTAAAGTAATGTTCAAAATTCTCCAAGCCAGGCTTCAACAGTATGTGAACCGTGAACTTCCAGATGTTCAAGCTGGTTTTAGAAAAGGCAGAGGAACCTGAGATCAAATTGTCAACATCCGCTGGATCATCAAAGAAGCAAGAGAGTTCCAGAAAAACATCTATTTCTGCTTTATTGACTGTGCCAAAGTCTTTGACTGTGTGGATGACAATAAACTGTGGAAAATTCTTCAAGAGATGGGAATATCTGACCACCTGACCTGCCTCTTGAGAAACCTGTATGCAGGTCAGGAAGCAACAGTTAGAACTGGACATGGAACAACAGACTGGTTCCAAATAGGAAAAGGAGTACTCAAGGCTGTAATATTGTCAGCCTGACCATTTAACTTCTATGCAGAGTACATCATGAGAAACGCTGGATTGGAAGAAACACAAGCTGGAATCAAGATTGCCGGGAGAAATATCAATAACCTCAGATATGCAGATGACACCACCCTTATTGCAGAAAGCAAAGAGGTACTACAGAGTCTCTTGATGAAAGTGAAAGAAGAGAGTGAAAAAGTTGGTTTAAAACTCAACATTCAGAAAATGAAGATCATGGCATCTGGTCCCATCACTTCATGGCAAATAGATGGGGAAACAGTGGGAACGGTGAGAGACTATTTTTTGTGGCTCCAAAATCACTGCAGCTGGTGACTGCAGCCATGAAATTCAAAGACGATTGCTCCTTGGAAGAAAAGTTATGACCAACCTAGACAGCATATTAAAAAGGAGACACATTACTTTGCCGACAAAGGTTCGTCTAGTCAAAACTATGGTTTTTCCACTCATCATGTATGGATGTGAGAGTTGGACTATAAAAAGCTGAGTGCCGAAGAATTGGTGCTTTTGAACTGTGGTGTTGGAGAAGACTCTTGAGAGTCCCTTGGACTAAAGGGAGATCCAACCAGTCCATCCTAAAGGAAATCAGTCCCTAATATTCATTGGAAGGACTGATGTTGAGGTTGAATCTCCAATACTTTGGCCACCTGATACGAAGAACTGATTCATTGGAAAAGACCCTGATTCTGGGAAAGACTGATGGCGGGAGGAGAAGGGGACAATGGAGGATCAGATGGTTGGATGGCATCACCAACTCAATGGATATGAGTCTGAGTAAACTCCGGGAGTTGGTGATGGACAGAGGCCTGGCGTGCTACAATCCATGTGGTTGCAAAGAGTCAGACATGACTGAGTGACTAAACTGAACTGATTACATACATTAATGGTAAATATTGATTTGTATAATCTTTACTTTATAGATATATATATGGTGCTGGTGGTTTAGTTGCTAAGTTGTGTCTGACTCGAGAACCATAGAAGGCTTCTCTGTCCGTGGGATTTCCCAGGCAAAAATACTGGAGTGGGTGGCCATTTCTTTCTCCAGGGGGTCTTGCCGACCCTGTGATGAAACCCACATCTACTGCATTGCAGGTGGATTCAGTTTACTGACTGAGCTACCAGGGAAGCCCAGGTATATGTATATGTGCATATTTATTTATTCATTTCTTTTTTTTTTTTCCACACACACATAGTAGGAGTATACCAGATCAGGGTGTAAAATACACATACTTCACTGTTCTGTTTGCAAGCCATTGATCCAGAGAATAGAGAATTTAAGAATGCTCTCCAGACAGGCTGATATGACTCACGGCATACAGCACTTCGTAATGTGTTTTTATGTGTCACCCACCTACATGACTCTAGGGTCCTTGATGCAGGATGTTGGTCAGCTCTGTCACTGCATTCCCGTCCGTGCCTAGTACAGTACAGTTCACTAGTAGAAGCTCACTGTAAAACTTCCTGCATAAACTGGTGTATGAAGCCATCTCTGAAAATGACACTGATACAAGCCAGCCAACTTAGGTCTGTGATTAACTGAGCATATGTGAGGAAAATGCATATTCGTTTGCAGTGGGCCATTTGCTGTTTATGACCAGTCTATGCTTATATCTTCTCTACCCATGACAATTAGATCTAACTTCATTTGTTCAAGCTCTAATTAATTCATTGTTCGTCCTTTAGGAAGTATTCAGAAATTACAAACAACATTGCTGCTAAGACAAATTGTGCCTCTTATTAGCTGGTTAGGCAGTGGTTTAAGGCGAGGGAGTGTGCCTATTGATTATTCATAAAGAGCAAATATGACATAACCAAACAACAAGAGAACATAAGCATGAGGGGATGCTAGCAAATAATATCTCACAGCCAAGAGTGAAAATGAAGTGCTCAGCTGTGTCTGACTTTTTAGGACCCCAGGGACTGTAAGCCCGCCAGGCTCCTCCATCCGTGGGATTTTCCAGGCAAGAATAGTGGAGTGGGGTGCACGTTTCTCATCGCGTTGCTCACCTTGGAAATTAGCACAGGAATAAATAGCATTGTTAAGAAAGCAACAACAAGGAGAAAGAGAGTCACCTTCAAGCTCTCGAGTCACCCCGGCCACACACGCCATGCCTTCACCATCTGCCCTCACTACATTCAAGTATTCAATGGGCGTCTGCCATGCAGGTCATGGCTTTTGGCCAGTTGTCAAATAACAATTCTTTTTTTCATCTGAAGAAAAGATAAGCTTGATCAACTCTGACTACAAGGCTGAACCACTCTATTCCAGAAGGTAATGTATGCAAGTTACAACACTGTAAAGGAAGGAAAGGATGAGATAATCTTTAAATTTTTATATATCTTTCTCTGACTTGAGAAACTGCATGCTTGACTTTGTAGCAATACTGAGTTGACCAAAAAGTTAGTTTGTGTTTTTCCAGAGCAAACCCAATATTTTGTAGCGTTTTTACTGGAGAATACAGGATGCCTGCCTGTTAGGTCTCCACACTGGGGCAGGTAGTCTGATTGGATGTCAATGACTAAACCATAAAGCGATGATCAGGAGATGTCCATGAAATGTTGAACTCGAACTCAATGAACTTGTTTTGACTACTGTTTCTAAACTATTTGAATTTCTGAAACGAAAGAAAACCCTATCAGAGGACTGAAAATTTATTGTAGGAATGTAACTTAATATGACTATTCTTTAATATTATGAGGAAAATAAAAGAGATGTTATTAAAACAGCAAACATTTTTGCTGTGCCTCTTCCATTCAGAGCATTATAGAGGGAAGCAAAGTGATCATTTTAGGTCTTGAAGAAAAGGAAGTCTTCCTTTTTCCTTGATCAACTAATTTTCTAGTAGAAGGTACTGTCATAAAAATGCAGGAGGAATCAGAATAAGAAGAAACTAGATGACTGAAGGATGTATTTATTTTCAAATGTACAAAGCAGTACATGTATCTACCCACCTATTCTAAACATGAGTTTAAGAGAAGTCAAAAGGGATGAAAACTAAATAATAATAACCATGATGTTTCAAATTTGCTTTTACAATGGGAGTCACTTTCATGTTCATTACCTGTTTTTATGCCTCCAACATAGTGCTACACTGGGACTGTTACCTGGGGAAATGTGATTGACTCTTAAGTATAAATTTAGAAAGGGAGGAAAGAATGTAGGATGGATAGATGGATGTACATTCCAAAAAGCTACAGCCAGATGCTTCAGTAATTTACTTGTATTTAACCTACTCCTTTGAATGTACATCATTCCCCTTAAGGAGATCAAGTAAGGTAAAAAGGCAACAAAGTTCTCTCCAAACAAGTCCCATCTCTATGACTGGTCTAACATTCTGGTCCATCCCTCTTCTCATAGACTCTGACAAACTGTCTCTGGACCAGTCTTTCCCAAGTCTACTTCACTATCCACCCTAAGCTCCACCAACCTGATTAATCTACACTGAAGATCCCTTTCACAGTGATAGTCCATTTCTCAAAAACCTTCTATGGCTTCAACTTCCATTACATTAATCCAAAATTCTCTCTCTGGGTTTCAGGGCTCTCCTGAAAACACTCTCTCCTGGCCCAATTATTATGCTCCCACATTTCTGCAGGATGCTCATTATCTCATAAGACTTTTCACTTACGCCTTTCCATTCATTCAGAGCACAATTCATTTCAGTGACTTTCAGAACAAACATATTCAGTATAAATGAAATCAACAATACATGGGCTAAGAGGGCAGTGTAAATACTACCAGGTATTCAAACTGCCATTCTACTTCGTCAGAATAGCTCCCAGGGTATGCAAATAGGGAGACACAAATCCAGGTCTTTTGATCAGACCCAGGTCCTGGCTATCTTTTCTTTGGTATCAGCATCTAGCCACTGTGACTCTGTAACCTGGTATTTTAAAACATATATTTTGAATGCACTAGAATGCCTATCATTCATAAGGGAAATACTTCTCTTAGAGCTTAACCAAAAAGGAAAAAGAAAAACCCTGGAGAAAAACCTAATTGCATTGTATTTACCATGTTAAGAAATGGTAGTTAATTTCTAAGTTGCTAAGTGATTTCCACAGATAATCATGATATCTGATTTTCCCCTTAGGGGCAAGAGTAGCTGCTAATGCTCATATATGACTGAAACTCCATCATACAGCCTACCTAAATCCTACCCGTCTTTTAAAAGCTTAGCTTCAGGCCTACTGTCTCCAGCCTGCATTCATCTCCCTCTTTTCCCTAGCTTTCACAGACCACGGAACGCAATTATGTGTTTATATCTCATCGTTCACTGTCTGTGGGTGTTTCTAATGTAATCATCTCTTCCCAGCTATATTTTCATTTCTCTGAGTACAGAAACTGTGCTTGTAGTTTTTTTCTCTATGTCTCATGGTTCCTAACACAATGTGCCACTCATGTTAAGAACTCCACGGGATGACCTTTTGGACAACATCATACACAAGGTTTGGGGTCAGACACACCTCGGTTGAAATCTCACATCTCCAGATATTTAACCAGAGGACTTCTTGACTCGCCCCCACCCCTCAGACTCCTGATCTACAAAACAGGGAAACAATACCTCCCTTGGAGGGTTAATGTAAAGTTGTCAGTGATGTACGCATTGGAAGAATGCCCTATATTCACCATATAATATATACAAGGAAAGCTCCTGAAATAGAGTAGCACTCATTACAAGGTAGTTGGACCATAAAAAAGGCTGAGTATCGAAGAATTGATACTTTTCAACTGTGGTGTTAGAGAATTCTCTTGAGAGTTCCTTGGACTGCAAGGAAATCAAACCAATCAATCCTAAAAGAAATCAGTCCTGAATATTCATTGGAAGGATTGATGCTGAAACTGAAGTTCCAATACTTTGGTCACCTGATGCAAAGAACTGACTTATTAGAAAAACCCTGACTTAAATTGAAGAAACTGGGGAAAACCACTAGACCATTCAGGTATGACCTAAATCAAATCCCTTATGATTATACAGTGGAAGTGAGAAACAGATTTAAGGGACTACGTCTGATAGAGTGCTTGATGAATTATGGATGGAGGTTCGTGACATTGTACAGGAGACAGGGATCAAGAACATTCCCATGGAAAAGAAATGTAAAAAAAGCAAAATGGCTGTCTAAGGAGGCTTTACAAATAGCTGTGAAAAGAAGAGAAGCAAAAAGCAAGGGAGAAAAGGAAAGATATATTCATTTTAATGCAGAATTCCAAAGAATAGCAAGGAGAGATAAGAAAGCCTTTCTCAGTGATCAATGCAAAGAAATAGAGGAAAACAATAGAATGGGAAAGACTAGAGATCTCTTCAAGAAAACTAGAGATACCAAGGGAACATTTCATGCAAAGATGGGCTCAATAAAGGACAGAAATGGTATGGACCTAACAGAAGGAGAAGATATTAAGAAGAGGTGGCAAGAATACACAGAAGAACTATACAAAAAAGATCTTCATGACCTAGATAATCATAATGATGTGATCACTCACCTAGAGCCAGACATCCTGGAATGTGAAGTCAAGTGAGCCTTAGGAAGCATCCCTACGAACAAAGCTAGTGGAGGTGATGGAATTCCAGTTGAGCTATTTCAAATCCTAAAAGATGATGCTGTGAAAGTGCAACATTCAATATGCCAGCAAATTTGGAAAACTCAGCAGTGGCCACAGGACTGGAAAAGGTCAGTTTTCATTCCAATCCCAAAGAAAGGCAATGCCAAAGAATGCTCAAACTACTGCACAATTGCACTCATCTCACATACTAGTAAAGTAATGCTCAAAATTCTCCATGCCAGGCTTCAACAGTATGTGAACTGTGAACTTCCAGATGTTCAAGCTGGATTTAAAAAAGGCAGAAGAATCTGAGATTAAATTGCCAACATCCGCTGGATCTTCGAAGAAGCAACAGAGTTCCAGAAAAACATCTATTTCTGCTTTATTGACTATGCCAAAGTCTTTGACTGTGTGGATGACAATAAACTGTGGAAAATTCTTCAAGAGATGGGAATATCTGACCACCTGACCTGCCTCTTGAGAAACCTGTATGCAGGTCAGGAAGCAACAGTTAGCACTGGACATGGAACAACAGACTGGCTCCATTTAGGGAAAGGAGTACGTCAAGGCTGTATATTATCACCCTGCTTATTTAACTGATATGCAGAGTACATCATGAGAAAAGCTGGGGTGCACAAAGTACAAGCTGGAATCAAGACTGCCGGAAGAAATAGCAATAACCTCACATCAGCCTTATGGCAGAAAGTGAAAAACAACAAAAGAGCCTCTTGATGAAAGTGAAAGAGGAGAGTGAAAAAGTTGGCTTAAAGCTCAACATTAAGAAAACTAAGATCATGGCATCCGGTCTTGTCACTTCATGGCAAATAGATGGGCAAATAGTGGAAACAGTGTCAGACTTTATTTTGGGGGGCTCCAAAATCACTGCAGATGGTGATTGCAGCCATGAAATAAAAAGATGCTTACTCCTTGGAAGTAAAGTTATGACCAACTTAAACAGCATATTAAAAAGCAGAGACATACTTTGTCAAGAAAGGTCCATCTAGTCAAGGCTATGGTTTTTAGAGTGGTCATGTATGGATGTGAGAGTTAGACTGTGAAGAAGGCTGAGTGCCAAAGAATTGATGCTTCTGAACTCTGGTGTTGGAGAAGACTCTTGAGAGTCCCTTGGACTGCAAGGAGATCCAACCAGTCCATCCTAAAGGAGATCAGTCCTGGGTGTTCATTGGAAGGACTGATGTTGAAGCTGAAACTCCAGTACTTTGGCCACCTGATGTGAACAGCTGACTCAGTGGAAAAGACCCTGATGCTGGGAAAGGCAGGAGGAGAAGGGGACACAGAGGATGAGATGTTTGGATGGCATCACCAACTCAATGGACATGAGTTTTGGTAAACTCTGGGAGTTGGTGATGGACAGAGAGGTCTGGTGTGCTGCAGTCTATGAGAATGCAAAGTCAGACATGATTGAGTGACTGAACTGAACTGAACTAATGCTGGGAAAGATTGAAGGCAGGAGGAGAAGTGGGTGATAGAGGACAAGATGGTTGGATGGCATCACTGACTCAATGGACATGAATTTGAGCAAGCTCTGGGAGATGGTGAAGGAGAGGGAAGCCTGGCACGCTGCAGTCCATGGGGTTACAAAGCGTTGGACATGACTGAGCAACTGAACAACAAATGCTACTAACCGTTAATTAATGTGTTCCTTTATTTGAAAACGTGCCTATCAAATAAATGATATAGTATTTGTATCATGAAAATTTGCATATCACTGAGTCTCAATAAATAGGACTTCCTTTGAAACATTTAAGGATTCAGTTTACAATAACGGGGCTGTCTAGAGATTACCTGGAGCTTCGTAACCAAATCCATGTCTGCATACCATTTAGAGCTCACAACACCCTTTCATATACATTATCAGTCTTTCTTAACTTGCAGACAAGAGACGCCGGAGACCTTATTCATGCAAGCAGCCTGGCAGCACCTGGTGACTATGGACAGTGTACTTCATATGTACTCTAGGCAAGTGCTGGGCCCCCTCTCTGGTCTGTTCTTCCTCTAGTCACACTTCAGCCAGGTCTCTGCAAACATGACGTCTTCTGAAGAATTTCAAGGAAGGTCTGACATCTATAATAGCTTCCTAACTACTATCATCTTAAATTCCATCTTCTTTTTCTTTTGTTAGAACTTATTATAATTGGATACCATAGAAGACTCTTGAGAGTCCCTTGGACTGCAAGGAGATCAATCCCTTCAGGACGGACAGTCAATCCTAAAGGAAATCAACCCCAAATATTCAATGGAAAGATTGATGCTGAAGCTCCAATACTGTGGCCAGCTAATGTGAAGAGCTGACTCACTGGAAAAGACCCTGATGCTAGAAAAGAATGAAGGCAAAAGGAGAAGGGGGTGGCAGAGGATAAGGTGGTTAGATAGCATCACCAACTCAACACACATGAATTTGAGCAAACTCTGGAAGATAGTTAAGGACAGAGAAGTCTGGGGTGCTGCAGTCCATGCAGTCATAAAGAGCTGGAAATGACTTAGCGACTGAACTACAATATATCTATTCACCTATTTGTTTATTCTCCATTTGCCTCACTGCAATGTAAGCCCCAGGAGAGCAGGAACTTAGGTTGATTTATAGGTGTATATGTTGAACTATGTGAATGGAAAAAACGTTGCCTGCTGTGTCAGGTATAATAGGATGTTGCAGCCATCAGGCCATCACATTACAGCAGCCCCGACAGTGAGCCCTGAGGAAACTCAGGGTGGAAACAGGACACTCCGATTTAGCTGTGACCCACTCCAGCCACCCACAATGATGCACCCTAAGGAGACTCGGGATGAGAAAGCATATGATACCAGCCCCAGACAGCTCAGGTGCTCATCAAAGCAATAATTTCACTGATGTTGAAGTTACTGCATCTTCCCATATATAGAAAGGCACTAAATTTCTTAACTTCAGATATCTACGTGTGTGCGTGCGTAGTTACTCAGTCTTGTCTGACTCTGTGATCCCAGGCACTGTAGCCCACCAGGCTCCAATGTCCATGGGATTCTCCAGGCAAGAATACTGGAGTGAGTTGACATTTCCTCCTCTAGAGGATGTTCCCTCAGGGGTCAAACCCACATCTCCTGTGTCTCCTGCAAGGCAGGTGAATTCTTTACCCGCTAAGCCATCAGGGAAGCCCTGAGATGTCTGGTTTTCTTTAATTAACAGGAATCTTTGGATATTTTGACTATCCTGACTCCTCCCTTACTTCTTTAGAACAGTCCCTCAGAGCTGAGAGACTGTGTCCTGGGCTTAAGTCCTTGGCAAATTCACCAAGTGAAAGTCACTCAGTTGTGTCTGACTCTTAGCAACCCCATGGACTATAGTCCATGGAATTCTCCAGGCCCGAACACTGGAGTGGGTATAGTCTTTCCCTTCTCCAGGGGATCTTCCCAACCCAGGGATCAAACCCAGGTCTCCCACACTGCAGATTCTTTACCAGCTGAGCCACAAGGGAAGCCCAAGAATACTGGAGTGGGTAGCCTATCCCTTCTCTAGGGGATCTTCCCAACCCAGGAATCTAACTGGGGTCTCCTGGTGGTTCTTTACCAACTAAGCTATCACCAGATAAAACATAATTCTCAGCTTTTAGGTCATGCATTAGTTTTCAGTGGACAACTTAGGAAAGTGTGTAAGATGCTGCAGGTACTTTAGAGACACTTGCTGAATAAATATAAACTTGCTGGATTCTGGTCTAGTTCCAGCCATGAACATGGAAGACTAGAAACTCTAGGAGGTGACAGTTATCCCTGAATCCATTAATGACTAACGGAAGTACTATTTTTACCGCTTCTCCCCAACCCCATCAGAGCCCTCCCAACCCATCCTTCTGAGAAGAATAAAGCTGCAGAGCTTATCTGCTGCCCTACTCTCACACTGAGCCCATCCCCCATGTCCTCTGACCTTCAATGGTACCAGACAGTAAAACTGGAACCTGTGAGAAGAAACGTGTTTATGCAACATGGTATTCTAGGTCTTACCACCTTTCTTTCATGCCTCTTTAAGACTACTGTTTAACGATCACACCTGAATGTAAGAAAAGAGCATGGGGCTAATGACATTCCTTGGGCAGAATAACTTGAAAAAAAAAATTTTTTTTTTTTTTTTAAAATTATCACCAGTAACACATTCTCGTGTGTTCCAATCCTGCAGCTCTCAATCTGGCCCCCTGTAAGAAGTAACATATGCTCATAATAAATCTTTAAAATGGCTCTATTAATAGAGAGGCTGCAGTGACAGTTTTATAAATGGGCCCCATCTTTATGCAAACTGTGTTTTATTAGATTGCCTTATAATGATTTGCAATAAGAATACAGAGATGAATTCTGAGGCAGGAACTCCAAATACTCCTAAGCCAGTCAGGAGTTTCAAAGCCCATGAATTCTGGGTGGCGGACTATGCATGCCGGGAACCGCAGACATCAACAGATTAGTTTTGCTACAGTTGTATGCTTCTTCTCCGCCTGCTTTTTCCAATCAGATAGTAACAGTCTAATAACTGGCTTTGTGTCTGTCAATCCAATTACTTCTTATTTGGGATGTGCTGGCACTCCATTAAATCGGCAGACAGATGGCCGGGTCTCTCATTACCCTCCGACTGAATAATTAGCTTCCCGGGCACATAATTGGGGAAGGAGTCCATCTAGATAAAGTCAGGTGTCTTCTAAAGAAAACCAAAGACACAGATCACTAAAAGTAAATTCATGAGCCTAATGTTACACTGATGCCATGCCTAAAATAGGCAAAGCCATCTAGCTTACCCTTCAGCCAACCTAGGAACCCGCCTGGGCAGGCTTGATTAGGAAGGGTGGCCCTTTGGTCATCTTTCCACTAGAGCCCTTTACTGCCAGAAATCTGACTGATCTGCATTCCAGGGGAAAAAAAAACCAGTTTAGTCTGGGATCCGAGTGACATCACCTTGGGAAAGCAAAACTGTTCTTTCATCTGACCTGATTTCATTAAGAAATTAAAGGAGTAGGACACATTAAAATAAGCTCCCTATGGAGAAAGTCAAGTAGAACTTAACCCACAACTTTTAAGGGTGAGGCCTGGGTAACTACAGTAAATAAAAATACATCACAAGAATTTTAACAAAGTTATCTTATAATTATAAATCTTCATAGGATGCTCACAGTATAATTAAGGAAAAGAAATTTTAAAGGAAGAACCATCATTTATCTTCTATATTCTGGACTCTATTTACCATAACAACCACCATTTATTAGTAACAGGTATCCCATAAACTCTCTGTGAATCAATTTAAGGATATCACAAAGTTGTTAATAATCATGATGATAATTTTTAGAAGGAAAAAGGCGATGTAGTGGGTGAAATTAATGCCCCCAAATATTGTGAGAGTTTACTACTAAGAGCTCACATGGTTGACAGAGACCCTTTTCCAGTTCCCTTCCCTCTTGGAGCAGCTATGTCACAAACCTCTCACTATCATGGTCAAATTCTGATTAGTTAGTGAGCATTCAGTGGGTTAGAAGCCCAGGAATGAAAATGGCAAATTAATATGGAGTCAGCATGATGTTATGGAGGAATATGGCTTGGGTATCCAAAGACTGGATGCCAATCTGGGTGTCCAATTCATAATTAGGAACCCTGGGCCTCAGTTTACTGGTGAAATGAACTTCCCGGACACTGAGCATATGCCGCCCCCCCCACAACCTTACATGAGTCAATATGGGAGGCTGGCATAATACGACCTTTTCCTCAGCTTTCCTAGAAGCTAAGACTAATTCCCTGAGGGCGCTAAAAGGGACCTGAAGTCTCACTGCTATCTCATTATGAATATTCATTTCCAAAGGCCACAAAGACGAACAAAATCCCAGCTGCAGGGAACAGAGGGTCAACATACTAAAACAGCACTAAAAGCAAGAAGGCATGAAAGTGCTGAATCACTGCAGCAGACAACTTTATGGCCCTTTAATGAGGATTATATTTTTTCATGGTTGTGGCTAAAGGGAAAGGCAGGCCCATGAACAATCATTCTCCCCTTTCAATGTGTCTTCATTCCTTATTTATGGAGGATAATAGTTATATTCGATGATAGTTATATATGAACTTGCTTGTGTAACACCTGACTTTTTTTTTTTTAAGTTCTTTGAATACACAATCTCTTTGATGGAACACTTAAAGCACTCACAATGAATAGCTGCTGCAGAAAAAGAGGGATTAAAAGTGATTAGACTGGGAGATGCTCAGTCAATGGAGCCAGAGAGTTCTGCTATTGAAGAAGAGAAGGTGCTCAGTGGCAGATAGTTGTAAAACATTCTGGCTGTTATCAATAGCATGGACATGGCCAGCGACACTAATATAATGACAGAAAGAACACCTCGGCTGGAAGAACTGAAACTTGAATGAGTTAAATTCAAGGTGGTGCCGTTCAGGTGCTAAGAGAAGAGATGGAATAACCTAGAGAGTAAAGTTCAGTATCAAGAAAAGGGTGATTTAATTTGGAGACTTTACAAATATTAAAAATTAAGTATGAATTCCAAGGCAGAAGAGGGAGGCTCTGCTTCCAGGCTCCCCAGGGAGGTCAGAGAGTGTCAAGGTCTTCAGTAGGGGTGAGAAGGGTCTAAGCTGCCACTGGCCTTCTGAATTAATTCACCACTTAAAATGGGAAGCAGTCTATGACTCATCTGGACAGCAAAGGTGAAAATACCACTCTAAGTACTGAAGTCACCTGAATGTATCAATATATGAGATAGCATCTCTAAAGAGTTATTTTTCCAACTAGGAGACTTTATGAAGGATTCAAAGTCAATTACAAAGACTGGATATTAGGGGGAAAAACCCATTGAGCAAAATACTGGGTAAGATACATGAGGATAAAATGGCTCCACAAGCTCAAGCTCCTCAAATCTAATTCTTGAATTGTCTCTTACTATATCAAGAGAGGCTATGGGGGAAAAAGAACTACAGAAGTCATGGGGATATTTTCTTGGGTGTTGGGAGAGCCAATGTAAAGCCAAAAGTCCTCTTGGGGTCATATGTCTGAGACTCAGAGTTCAAAAGTTACATGAGCTTCTGATAAATACAGTCAAGGTCAACAGAGCACCATTGCCTCTGTCAGAGTCTCTTCGAATCACCAGTGAAGATGGTAAGAAGAGGTGCAAGGCTCCCTGATCAAGTTCCTCTTTGAGGATTCCGAGGCCTCACTTTTATTAAACATCTTCATTTGCCAATTAAACACACTGTGCTTTTCCCACTAATTGACACATTTTTACAGGTAAAGAAGAAAAAGTGTGGGGTAAGAGGGAATGCCTCAAAAAGCCAAGGGCACGTCTGTCTTTGCTTTTTGGGAGCCAGTCCTGCAGAGGTTCCGAAGGCAAGGACTGTTCCGTCCCATCTGGGACGTGACAACTCCCTGTCAGCCTCCGTCTATGCTAAGGAGGTTCCAGACCCACTCAGACAACCCGAACTTGACTATCCCATTTGATACTTAATCCCGAAGAGCTGTAAACACACCATTTTACACAGTTGTTTTTTCAGAGCAGCAAAACTGTCTCAGTCTTTACAGCTCCATTTCTATGCAAAAATGCATATTCTACAATAGCTCCATTTATGGCTTCATCATAGCATAGTAATTTACACTTTTGTTCCTCTGAACAATTTTCTTCTATAGCAGTTTTTTCCCCATTTTCTATATATATTTTAATGAAAACGCGTTAGTTGTAAATCAAATAATCACTTTCTATGGACAATATGAAAAGTCCCTTTGGGGGTGTTTTAAATGATGAACCGTTACGGGCTGTTTAATTGTGATCTGAGCAGAAGTAAATGTGAAAGCTCAAAAGAGAACATCCAAGACTATGGGAGGGGCGAGAGAAAAGGCAGTCGATCCCCTCACTCAGGGTCCTTAACCCGGGGTCTGTGAATCCCCCGACGCAGTGTGTAACACTGCATGGGTCTGGGCATAGCAGCCTTTCTCCAGGGTCCGCAGCTGTCACCAGATTTTCACAGGCAGCTGTAACCATCCCTTCCCAAATTCCCTAAACCACAGAATTCAATAGTCCCTCATCTGCACGGAAACAAACAATGTTCAATTTAGTTTCCATGCATCATACGTAAAAGTAAAAGGAAGCAACCACAGAGGTAAGTTTTATTTAGAGCCACAGATGTTTGCTTTCTAAATCTCAGATAGTATTTTCAGTTCATAAAGATGAAACATACTAAGAAACCTGATCAGTTTTAGCTAACATAATTCATGGTTGGGGACACTGTGTAGACACACAGCTCTGGGTTTTAATCCTGATGCTACACCCAGCCTGCTGCTCAGCTTGGAGCAAGCCAATGAGCTTTTCCAGGCCCTGGTTCAGAACTACTAGAAGCAGTGAACACATCCAAAATGTAATTTAGTGATGCACTCTCACTGAGATTTTGTTTTGAAATACTTTTACTAACCAAATTGCATTTATTAAACAATAATCTGTTTCTCCTTTAAAAAATTAACCCAAGTTTATATAACTGCCAACAGAACTCCTGATCAGCTTCATTCCATTTGTCTAAGCACATGACCAACAAGTATTTATTAAGTTCCGAGCAGGTGTGAGGACCTATTTAGGATGCTAAGGACACATACCTGAGCTAGAGTAGACCTAGTTTCCACTGCTACAGCGCCTACAGTAAGTCCTACATCTCGAGGTGATATAACACCAGTCAGAAAAATAATAAACCTACTCGTAATTTTGTAGCCATATCATGAGTGCATCCATACGCATGAAAATCCTGAAAATAACTTGTGAACCGTACCACCAACTTCACAGGCTTCTAGAAGCTGGGAATCCAGGACAGTCAGCTGCTGAATGAGATCAGCTGTCAGCTTCCTTCTAGTTCTAAAATATTAAGATTTCTAAAACATTAAGATCTTATCATTCTAAGTGGAGACGACAGGACCCCATAGTTCAACCACAATAAAAATGATTCTTCAATGATTAAAACATTCCCACGTCTCCCCAATCTACATAAATGTCTTCTTTCATGAAAACCTAATTATGTCTGTAACTAAAGTAGGTATTTATAACGATAATTCAATTTATGTAATGTACATCTGCCTCCATGCTTCAGAGAGTTGAGTTTAAATGTCTTTTCTGATTACTAATTATTTTCTAAGTAAGTTAATTCTTGGAAAGCTATGGGGACCACAAACCTGTGGATGAACATTCTATTGATTTGACAAGTGGACTCCACAGAGCCCCCGCAGCGTGTACCATGAACATATACCCAACAATCTCAAGCTGGAGAGGCCCTTTAGTGAAGCTGAAGAACATTTCAGTCATGATTCAATTACCAGCTGGTTGTAAATCTTAAAAGGGTAACCCAGCTCTAGTAATAGGGGATAAATTATACAAAGACTTTGCCTAATCATTTATTTAAAATGGCTTGGATGTGGCCACTCAGAAAATAAAAATTATGTAAAACAGCACCAATGTGATAAAAGCAAAGAGCTTCTACATACATTCTACCAATTTCCTTCCAATAGAACTTTCTACCAAAGTTCTATCACCTTGGTGCAATTTGAGATGTCACCAGTGATCACCCCTGCAGTTCCAGGAAATCCAAGCATGGCTTTTTGCATCATCTGTTTCAGACTACTCAGTGCTTGCTGCTGCTGCTGCTAAGTCGCTTCAGTCGTGTCCGACTCTGTGTGACCCCATAGACGGCAGCCCACCAGGCTCCGCCGTCCCTGGGATTCTCCAGGCAAGAACACTGGAGTGGATTGCCATTTCCTTTTCCAATGCATGAAAGTGAAAAGTGAAAGTGAAGTCGCTCAGTCGTGTCTGACTCTTAGCGACCCCATGGACTGCAGCCTACCAGGCTCCTCCATCCATGGGATTTTCCGGGCAAGAGTACTGGAGTGGGGTGCCATTGCCTTCTCCAACTCAGTGCTTAGCAACTTGTATTAAGTGTCCCCAGTGGGATGGGCAGGGACTCATTAGCAGCTTCAATCTTTAGGACTATTAAGCAATCTTAGGTAAAGGCATCTCTTAGACTTTTCCAGTGAAAATCAATTCATCAAATTCCTTTCCTGTCTATACTCTATTGCATGCTCTATTGCTCTAAAAGCTTGATCCTCCTCCAGCTGGGCTAAGTGCAGTTCACTCAGCAAGCACTGATTCATTGACCACACTGCAGACCATAAAGTAGGCTGACTCTTCTGCTGGGAAGATCAGGTTGTGTTAGATATGTGCTCAATATTTACCAGGTTGGAGGCAGCTCTGGGCTCCCTCAGGAGCCACCTAACTCTATAAAGTCAGGTCTGTTACACGAGAATATGTACTTTTACTAATTATGTGGTCAATGGGCTGAAGATCTTGCTGGCCATGATCTTCATGGCAAATCCTTACACTCCTTCTACCAGATGATCAATATATTGATTACTACATCTAAGATGAAGAGTTAAAAACGAAATATGGTAATACAATTGTGATGGTTCAAATGCACAAACTAACACACAAAGTCTGTCATTATTTTCAACAACACTGTATTCTTAGAAACTGAAAGTCTTTTCTCCTCCACAATTGTCAAAATAACATTTTCTCTTTGAAATGGATAGCCTTAGACTGATCAGTATACCTGCTATTATTGTAATTGTGTCTGACTCTTTGCAACCCCAAGGACTATAGCCCGCCAGGCTCCTCTGTCCATGGAATTCTCCAGGCAAGAATACTGGAGTGAGTGGCTAGCCATTCTGTTCTCCAGGGCGTCTTCCTGACCCGGGGATTGAACCTGGGTCTCCTGTAATGCAGGTGGATTCTTTACCATCTGATCCATCAGGGAAGACCATTATAATGGTAACACAATCTTATAATGGAAGTAAATAACTGAGGTACAGAGTCCTGTAATTTGAGCATGGCTATTTCTAGGTCAGTAATGGGCAAAGAATCCAGGACTTTCAAATCTTCCTCTGGTCTTCTTTGCAATATAATGCTTTGTTTTGCTTTATTATCAAATGGTAGCCGCATATTGTTAGTGTGGTTGACTATAAAATTATATTCGAAAGCATGGATGAAACTAAAAATTGAAGGAATTAAGAGATACAAAAGAAAAACGTGCTATTTTATGTCGGGGTGGAGGGAGGTGCTGACACGCGGCATAGAATTGAACCAAAGTCGGCAAAATCCAAAGTGGCACAAGGTAGAGAGCTGCTGAAACCGGAAGCCTGCAGAAAATGCTTTTCTCACCCCAGTGTTCCAGAACTTTTCAAATAATTCCCTTTCTTCCTTCATACTATCTTTAGCTAAGATATAATTCACATCCCATACAATTTACCCTTTTAAAGTTTATAATCCATTGATTTCTAGTATATTCACACAATTGTGCAGTCATCACCAAAATCAACTTTAGAATATTTATTTCATCACCCCCAAAAGAACCCCTACACCCATCAGCAGTGGTTCTCCATTTCTCCCCCAATTCACCCCTACCTCCAGCCCAGGCCACCACCAATCTACTTCCTATTTCTATACATTTGTTAGTTCCAGACTTTTTATATAAACAGAATCATACAGTAGGTCGACTTTGTGACTGGCTTCTTTCATTTAGCATAATGTTTTCAAAGTTCATCCATGTTATAGCATGGATCTGTGCTTTATTCAGAATAATATCCCATTATATGGATGCAGTGCATTTTATTTATTTATCCATTCATCAGTTGGTAGATGACTCTTGCCTTTTAACATGTTAATAATCCCTCCTCTTGGGACTTCCCTGGTGGTCCAGTGGCTAAGATTTCACATTCCCAATGCAAGCAGCCCGGGTTTGATTCCTGGTCAGGGAACTAGATCTCACATACAGAAACTAGGAGTTCACATGCCACAACTAAAGATCTCAAAACATAGACCTGGAGCAGTCAAATGAATAAATAAACAACAACAACAACAAAACACTCCTCTGGGTTCTTCATTAACTTACAGTCCACAGCTATCACTATTTTTATTTTTTGTTCATAATCACTAACGGAATAGTGACTGAAGAAACCAAGGCAATCCAAAAATGAACTGAAAGCAAGTCTAAAGATAACTGAAAGGCCATATATTTGTATGAAGAATAATCCAGTGAACTGTGAACTAATAGTGGAATAACAAAAAGAAATTGATGTGGGTCTCAGGAACTAGGCAATACGTTATCTAGGAATGTGCTGGTGTGCAGATTCAGTGGCATCACCACGGAACATGACTAAACAGAGAAGGTGGGTTTCATAGTGTTCTCATCATGATTTCTCAATATGACATTAGCACGAGGCAGTGTCACTGTGGGAGCCACTCACTTGCCAGCTCCTGTGTCTTACACATTTTTGAACCTCTCTGAAAGCCTAGAATAGCATCTGGTCCAACCAGAGTTAACAAATATTTATTAAATGATCACATCTTCCAGCTTCAGGGTTCCCTATGAAAATGCCAGAACCTGTCCCTGCACTGGGATCTCACAGCAAAAACCTTCTAAGAGACACACTCTTTCAGGTCATTGCAGGGTATGAAGACATTTGATTCATGGAACTGTACTTAAAATGACTGATTTGTTTAGTGTTGAATAAACATCTGAACCCAATGGATAATCAATTCACAGTATTTGTTGAGCATCTACTATGTGGGAGGCATTGTTCTAGACACCAGGGACAGAACAGACAGAGATATTAATGCAGCTTACATTCCATTCTAGTTAGGCAGACAGACATGAAATAGACATGTATCAAGTAGGACAAGTTAACAGGGCTTTAAAGTCCATGGTAGGAACTTCCCTGGCAGTCCAGTGGTTAAAACTTGCCCTTCCAATGCAGGGGGTGTGAGTTCAATCCCTGGTTGGGGAGCTAATGCTTTATGGCCAAAAAAAAAAAAAAAACATTAAAAAAAGAAGCAATATTGTAACAAATTCAATAAACACTTTAAACAAACAAACAAAAAAAATGGTCTACATTATTAAAAAGAAAAAAAGCTTAAAAAAAATTAAAGACCATGGTAAAGAATCTGACTAGTGTTATGATCTACTTTGTGTTTGTTTTTTTTTTTTAACCAGGATCATGCAAATGGCTGCCATGTGGACAATGAAGTTTACCAGGCAAGAAAAAGTCATGAGAGCATCAGCCATCTATTAAAGTGATACAGATGAGGGATTATGTTGGCCTGGATCAGGACAGGAGCAGTAGAGATGGTGTGAAGTAGCTAGATTCTGTATGTAGTCTGAAGGCAGAGCACACAAGCTTTGCCAATGACCTGGGGTGTATGGGGTATAAAACACAGAGAGGTGTCAAGTATGGCATGAAGAGTTTTGGTTGGAGCCAACAGAAGGATGGGGCTGGCATTTACTGAGATGAGTAAGACAATGATAGGAACAAGTCTAGGGGGAAATTAAGAGTTTTGTTTCAGGTGAATTTAGCTGAAGATGCCAATTAGACATCTAAGTGGAGAAGTCAAGTAAGGAGGTAGATATATGAGTCTAGGGCTGAGAGGAGAGCCTGGCAGGGCGGATAAAAATTTTTAGAATATATGAGTGCATAGTTGGTATTTAAAGGCATGAGATTAGGAAGAGAAAAGAGAGGCACAAAGACTGAGCCCTGAGATATCCTAATTCACAAATGGAAAAGCCAAGGAGTGGGTCACAGCGCTGAGGGAGTGGGTGAGTTGACCAAGAACTGTAGACTACCAGGCTCCTCCATCCATGAGATTTTCCAGGCAAGAGTACTGGAGTGGGGTGCCACTGCCTTCTCCAAGAACCTGTTATAGTATTTTGAATAGACATAAGCTTTATCTCCTTTCCTCTAGAAAACTGTCAAAAACAGTTAAGACTATGAACATTGAGAAGGTCATGTCCCTACTATCTGTGCAAACTTAAATCAGTTGTTTAACCTCTCTGATCCTGTTGCTTCATCTACAAAACAATACCAACTATATGTTGAGGGATTGAATGGCACAACCCATAAAAAAAGTGCTCAATACAGGACCTGACAGAAAACGCTCAATAAATATTACTTCTCATTATTGTTCTCTACGAATCCTTCCTCTTTTATGTCTAAAGCACTTTCCATCTGTATACTGATCATTTGGGATTTATTTACAACGTTGAAGGGTAATGGTAACTACTTTATGTTTATGAGTTATATTGTCAACTAAAGTGTAAGCCATTTGAATTCAGAAACTAGTTCAACCTTCTTGTATTCTCCACAATTCAAGCACAAGACTCTGAGCACTGTAGAAGCTTGAATACATACAAACACACACACACATACATTAGTGGACTAATTTCATTATTTTACATTTTTAACAGGGTAAAGAAGGAAATAGGTCTTTGGGTTTTTCTTCTCCTGGATACTTGGAAGGGAAAACTTAATATGCAATCAACTAACATGTTCCTTAGAGATCCATAAACCATCAGACAGGATGATGAGGTCATCACTGTTAGATCCTACCTGGCCTTCTGTCAGATGGGGGAAGAAGCAGCAAACAACTAAATAAAGATCATCAAAATGTAACATGACACCAGATGTAGATCCTCGACGTAGCCTTAAGTCAGAGGAAAAATGCTGTTCTAGACCTAGTGTTCCAAGCCAAGCAGGTACTGAAGATGCTCTGAGAGCCTTTATTACATTTCTGCAATGAGTGCTGGTCTAAAAGACTCTGACACCTCCATTTTGATGAACTGTTGAGTTGGTTAAAAAGTTCACTGGAGTTTTTCCATATAGAAAAAAACAAAAACAAAAACAAACTTTTGGCCAACCCAACAAAATGAAGCCTCTAAAAACTTTAATAAGAATATAGATGCTTTGAGGATGGCCTATGCAGTCCCCTCCTCAGGGAAGAATCTATAACCCCCAGAAGAATAACTTTGAGAGTAGATTTTCTGTTGCACGGCCATGTCTTTACACAAATTGATTTGTATGATGTCCAAAGATAACTGGCAAAAGTGGGAGAGCTGAGTCATGTGATGAGCACACTGCAGACCAAAGATGCATAGACTCCCCTTGCTGAGGCCCCAGAGCTGCCCTGGTTTCTGTCCTTCCAAAAGAAACCTTGGATTACTGTTCTTTCAAAAATTTTTTTTTGTTTTTTGTTTTGAGGTGGGGTGGGAGTATTGACTTCTTTTACTTACAATTAAAAAAAGAAAGAAAGAAAGAAAAAGCAACTGGGACTTCTCTGGTGGTCCAGGCCCTAAGACTCCACACGTTTACTAAAGGGGACGTGGGTTCAATCCCTAGTCAGGGAACAAAGATCCCACATGCCTCAGAGCAAGATTAAGCAAAACAAAACAGAATTAAAAAATAAAATAAAAAACTATCATTGATATATGTGTATATTGGAAAGAGTATGAGATTTGAAGGAAGAAGACCTTTCAGTAAAAAGGTTTCTAAAGCAAAATCAAGAATATAGAACATTTGCTCATTTCCTTCCTCTATCTCTTCCTTTGACATCTCGTTTGGTGACCTGGAGATAATGGCCTTCTCAGGGGCTGAGGATGGAAGACAGCAGGCAATTTCGAGAACCTAAGTATGTGCTTAGGGGTGAAGGAAGAAATAATGGGGTGGTTTTTGTCCCTGTCATCCACGTCCAGACTCTCTCACTATTCTCCCTATCTCACTCAGTAAACAAAGGATAAAATCTGAATTATGATACAGTGCAATAAGCCAGACACATATGGGAAGGAAATAAATCCAGTGAGGAAACCTCTTAATTCTATAGAAGTGTCACAGAAAACAGTGACTGGAAAACCTAAGACTTGGTCAAGTACCTCCATTATTTTTTTTTATATTTAACAGGGAGCATCACAACTGATGACTGAGAAAGAGTAATGAATGAGTGTGAGCTGGTTTTAATCACAACACTTCTGACACCCATTGTGTCAGATTTTTTCACCAATCAATTCTCCAGCTCTCTGGACACCAACTGTATGTCCAGCAACTCAGTTCAATTCTAACATTAACTACCAAGTGTTATGAGTTTGGGTATACTCCGGGAGCTGGTGATGGACAGGGAGGCCTGGCGTACTGCAGTCCATGGGGTCAAAAAGAGTCGGACACGACTGAGCAACTGAACTGATCTGATTTGAGTGTTACCGTTAGACCCCATGAGTTAAAGGCTTAGTCCTACCAGGCCCTCACTTCAGACACCAGTCACAGGTCCCAGGTGTTTCATGCTTCTGAGTGACTAGCCAAATCAGGAGCTAGACTATGGAAACAAAGACCTCCTCTTTGGATTTGGTCATTTGCTAGAACAGGTCACAGAATCAGGTAAAACAATGGACTTACTATGACTATTTATGATAATAAATGCGCTCCCCCTGTGGCTCAGCTGGTCAAGAATCTGCCTGCAATGTGGGAGACCTGGGTTCAATCCCTGAATTGGGAAGATCCCCTGGAGAAGGGAACAGGGCTACCCACTCCAGTATTCTGGTCTGGAGAATTCCATTGACTATATAGTCCATAGGGTCACAAAGAGTCGGACATGACTGAGTGACTTTCACTTTCATTTTCATTTATTATAAAGGACCTTCTGTCCCAGTGGAGCTGGGACAACCACCCTCCTTACCTGTGGACATGTTCAGCAACCTGGAGGCTCCATGAACCCTGTTGTTCAGGGGCTCTTAGGGAGGGTGGTATGGTTGATAAAATCATTGGCTATGGGGTATTAACTCAATCTCTAGCCTCCTTTGCCTCCAAGGAGGCCAAGGGGTGGGGCTGAAAAGTTCCAATAATCATGCTTTGGTCTTTTTGGTCACCAGCCCCCATCCTGAAACTATCCAGGGATATCCAGCTACCAGTCACCTCTGCTGCTGCTGCTGCTGCTGCTAAGTCGCTTCAGTTGTGTCCGACTCTGTGAGACCCCATGGACTGCAGCCCACCAGGCTCCCCCACCCCTGGGATTCTCTAGGCAAGAACACTGGAGTGGGTTGCCATTGCCTTCTCCTCCAGTCATCTCATTAGCATACAAAAGACACTCTCTCTGTCATTCCAGAGAGTCCAAAGGTTTTAAGAGCTTTCTGCAGGGAACCTGGGACAAAGACAAAACAAATATTTCATATAGTAGCACAAGGAATAATACAAGAATTCTACAAGTTAATTATAAAAATTCCTTAGCCTGGGACTTCCCCGATGGTCCAGTGGTTAAGATTTTGCCTTTCAATGCAGGGGATACAGGTTCAATCCCTGGTCAGGAAGCTAAGATCCTATGTACTGTGCAGCCAAAAAAAATAAAAAAAAAAAGAAGCAATATTGTAACAAATTCAATAAAGACTTAAAAAATGGTCAATATAAGAAAAGAGATCTTTAAAATAAGTAGATAAACAAATGAAATCTGCTTAGCCAAATAGTCACTTCAGTCGTGTTCAACTCCTGTACAACCCTAGGGACTGTAGCCTTCCAGGCTCCTCTGTCCATGGGATTCACCAGGCAAGAATACTGGAGTGGGTTGCCACGCCCTCCTCCAGAGGATTTTCCCAACCCAGGGATCGAACCCAAGTCTCTTATGTCTCCTGCATTGGCAGGCGGGTTCTTTCCCACTAGCGCCACCCGGGAAGCCCAAACAGGCATTCTGTTGTTGTTCAGCTGCTCAGTCATGTCCGACTCCTTGTAACCCCAAACAGGCACAGAAGACATAGGTTCATCAGTTTCATTCTAACAGTGATGGGACTTTTGGGCCAATCAACAGAGGTTCTTTCTCCAAATTCTCTTCTGCTCTGAGGCAATAATATGGGGCGGGGGTGTGGTTTGGCTAACTAGGGTTAGAGGCACAGTAACTGGTGATTTATTAAGTTAAGTTGTTTGGTCCTATGGGAACTAAATTCACAGCACTGGTCTCACTTGAACCGTGCTCCAATAAACTACAACATACTATTCTGGAGTCATGTAGTTGACAGCTGCCTCAAAGAGTTATTTCTTCAGAGCTAAGACCAGCAGCCAAGCAGTTAACTGCATTTGGGAAAAATGCCTTTTTTTTTTTTTTAAACAAGTTAGCCTGAGTGCAGCTGTGATTCTTGAACAGCTTGTTCTGAACCACATGGCCTTCCAGCCTCCCAATCTTCCCACTATGTTCCATGCTTAACTGGCTTTCAACAGCTTTCCTGAAGCAATGCTTCAGCATACTAAACTTGGGATTCTTTAACAGCAACTAACACTCTTCTCTAATGGGATAATTTAGCCTTCTGACTTTCACAGCAGATGCATTTAAGACTTAGTGATGTCATTTAATTACAGACTCTGAAGCAATCTGAAAGCATCATTATAACTAGCCTATGCTGGCAGTTCCCTGATGGAACCCACCAGCAATGCCATGTACAAAAAGAACGGACTCCAGGGAGGAAAAAAGAAGAGAAAAAGGCGCAGGTCAAGGCCTGTGCTCCATCACCTGAATATTAATGTCTGAGGGTCTCCATATATCATCTAGTTAAATGGAGATAAAACTCAGAAAAGCAGAGACTGAGGGCACAAATTAGAAGGCAAATGAATAGTTAGGTCAATATACCTACTGAATAATTATTAAGGTGTATTTTTCTCAATTAGAGTGATCAAATTAAGATACCAAAGGTACATTTTTCTGTCCTCCTAATGGTCTCTTGAAGTTGTACCCGCTGGGGTTCAGTAGCTGCCATGTGCCATTACGAGCGCTTGTGCTTGACCTTGCGTCTGGTGAGAGAGAGGATGAAGACTGAGGGGAGAAAACACGAACAAAGGAGAAGCCTAGGTGCTAAGCAAATGAGAAAGTGCTTTAAGAAAAAATTAAGTGGTATAATAATCAAAAACTTTGCTGATTTGAATCAACATAATAATTGTTAATGTTATCACGGAAAACGGAAGGACAGATGAAATCGATGTTTTAAACCAGTGATTACTATTTCTTTAAGAGCATAAGGATGGGGATGTGAAGAAATCATCACATCCCTAAGCTGTCCAACAAATCAAAAATAAATACATTTCATCTACTTCAGGAAGCTTTCTCTTGGGACTCACCACCATAAACTAAGGATCTGAACAATCAAATTGCATAGGAGAGTTTAACAGAATCTCAAAGCATGATAACCCCAAATCTGTATTACCTCCTGTTACTGAGAACATATATCATTGCTATATCATAAGCAAAGGAAGAAAAATTAAGTTTTGTTAGTCTGCTAAAATCTGAACCTTCCTCCCTTCCAAATAATTTGTAATTTTAAAAATTACCTACAAGCAATGATCCTATACACTAAATCTTCACACAGTTCACTGAATGCACAGTTTATTACACTACTTAAGTGAAAGAATTCAAGAGCACAAATGTGGAGGAGTAATTCGGACTGGTGAAAGAGATGAACACTGAGCTTTTGCCACTAGGAATCACATAAAATTCATTGTCCATAAGAACAGTTATGCCCTAGGGGAACTGCAAGTGGGATGATGGCCAGGGCCATGGCTAGACACCATGACGTCACACACAGCAGGGCTTCATGCTTGTAATTTACAATTTATTTCACTGAGTAGTGTCCAACTCTTTGCATCCCCTGGACTACAGCCCACCATGCTGCTCTGTCCATGGGATTTCTTAACAAGAAAAGTGGAGTGGGTTGCCATTTCCTTCTCTAGGGGATTTTCCTGATTGAGGGATTGAACCCATGTCTCCTGCATCGCCTGCAATGGAAGGTGGACTCTTTGCCACTAGCAATACCTGGGAAGCCCAGGGTTTCACATGTAAGCATCAAAATCCACACAGGTATGACATATGATCCTCTCCCACCAGTTAACCACAGATAATCCCTGTCTCTAGATATCTCCAGTCCTTAGCAGCTCTGAGACTTAAGAATGCTATGAACATGTGGATTCTCTAAGTACCGTAAGACTGGGAAAGGGCTAAAAGAGTAAAGTTTTCAAGGGGTCCAGTGGCTCATATCCATGATAGAAGAGTTACAGAAGGTTCTTTAAAGAAATCATTGAATACTATGAACTACTTGTACATTATATGTATTACATATATATTTATTATTAACCTTCACAATATTCCCATGAGATAAACATCTTCGTTTTAAAGGTGAAGCACAGTGAAGCAACTTGTCCAAAGTCACTAGGGAAATAAAAATGGCATAGTTGGGATTCAAACTCTAGACTAACACCTACATCTTTCCACTCTGTGACTGCCTGTTTTCCAATGGCTTGAGCCAGGGACCAAAGCAGTGTGGCCTGGAAGCCAGAGAGCAGGTCTGTGGAAAGCGACCTTATCTGTCTGTATACTCCATACAATACTATCAAGCGCTTCATAGCAAGTCCCTCTCTCCATATGCATGGTATAATTGTAGTTACATATGTACTTGGGTCCAGAGAACATTTAATCTAAAGGCAATAATTCCTGCCATTCGTTTAACTAGATGTCAGCGACAAAAGAAAGTGTTTCAGGGGACCCATTAAAGTGTGATTTGCCCCAGGCTCCACTTCTACTATGGATGATGCTTCGAAAAAGTCTCTCATGTTGGGATCATTTTTCTGCCCTGATTTGAAACTTATCCTTTGACAGCTTTCAGCTTCAGAGGCTGATCTGAGCCTCATCTGTTCAAGTATATTATTGCAAACGAGACTTCTTGTCTAGTGAGATCAACATGCAGGGAGCATCAGATAATTTCTAATTGAATTTTGCATCACTTTGATTAATGTTAATGCCCTCAAGGCCCCAAGGATGGGTGCATTTGTGTGACTCGAAATAATTCAACAATTTTATAAAACCAAGAAGGGATATTGGCGTAATGTTAAGCCTAGAGGCCCAGGTATCTAACTAATTTGGATCCCAGAATGATTGCATTCCCTCAGAGGTTACATTTATTTTAGAAAACCTAGATATGCATAAATATAATAGTTCCTGATGTAGCATTTTGACAAATAACTGCCGATGTCTGAATTGATGACTCCCTCTGAGCTAAGGAATCTCACATGTTCTCAACAAAAGTTTAAAAATTTTTATGAATAGCTTTTAGTTGTAGACGGTACTATAACCCTTGGCAGCCTATTTGTTTTGGCCCAAGTTGGTGGTATTCATCCCCAAAGATAAATTAGATGGAAAAATCATACAGGCTAGGATTACAAAGGAACAATTATTCATACACACTCACTCACACTCACACACACATACATACATACTAGAAGCCACAGGGGAATGATTAAAATTATAAGAGGTTGATTCTGACACAACAAAAGCTTTTTCTGTGTTGTCACTCATTAAGTGGAAGGAGATTATTATTTGCGTTTTGGCTGGTGAAACTAAAGATAAGTTAGACAAGTTGCCCAAAGGCATAGAGCTATGATAAGTCAAGAACACAAATGGGAGTTGAGGTTCTCTGCCCCCGTCTCTAAACTGATCATAGTCAGGGGATAATCAGCCCCATGTGGGAGACCCACACAGGTAAAGGAGGCCCATGGTAAGACAAGTTCTCTGGGGATGCATATATTTTTCCCACAAGCTTCAGGTATGGGAGTATATAGGCTTTTATTGCACAGGAATACCTCAGACAGAATCAACAGATTTTAGAATTGGAAAGCATTCTGCCTTCACTGGTATTTCAATTTTTGTATTTTGCAGATAAAGAAACCAACCCAGAAAAACTGAGTGATTTGCTGGAAGAAACACAACCAGTAAGTGGCAGAACCAGATCACAAACTTGGGTCTACCAACTCCAAGCCCGTTATCAGAGAACCTTACCACAGTGTGGACACATTATCTTCAGGTTTCAGAATTCACAGAAAGCCAATTTATTTCTATAGTGATTCCAGGAACCCCAAGAAGTCTAGTATAATCTAGCGTTTAATGACCCACTCCCCCCACCACAGACCAAATGAACCAGGCAACCTAACCCAGCCTTCGAAAGTTTTCAGCCTCCAGCTGCCTTTGGCAAGGGCTGTTTCAAGTTCTACATTCTCTGAGAGAGGGGTTTCTGCTTCTTGATACTTTATATTTCCCCCATTTCAGTACTCTTGCTTGGAAAATCCCACGAACGGAGGAGCCGGTTAGGCTGCAATCCATGGGGTCGCTAAGAGTCAGACACGACTGAGCGACTTCACTTTCACTTTTCACTTTCATGCATTGGAGAAGGAAATGGCAACCCACTCCAGTGTTCTTGCCTGGAGAATCCCAGGGACGGGGGAGCCTGGTGGGCTGCCGTCTATGGGGTCGCACAGAGTCGGACACGACTGAAGTGACTTAGCATAGCATATACAGAAAAAAACTGAAGCTAAGAGCCATCATTTTCTTTTGGAACCAAAGTGTTAGAGGTTTACAGAGGCAGCACTTTCTACTCTCATCAACATAGCTAAGGCATGCTTAGTGTCTCATGTTTCCAAAAACTAATAGAAGATCATCTGATCATTTTAGTGATGTTCATAAGTGGAGTCACCATGAGGCAAAGCTAATTCTAATCATGGCAATCTTAGAGGCTCAAGTTAGTCACTTCACATTTCAGGAGGCAAGAGTTAATTCCTAGTTTTAAAAATACCAACATGCTAACAGGGGTTATGGCAGCCACAGAGGCGGTCCACTTAGCTCTCCCTCTGAGGGAATGTGTTGTGGGGAGTGGAGCTGACTGCCAACCTCCAGACACCACACCTCCTGACCCCCTGGGCGTTCATGGTGGCCGTGTTCTCTGGAGTTGCTCCCAGCCAGTGACCGAGCGTGGTAGGCATACTTGAACTGGGCCACTGAAACCCAGTGTGGGATTCTTTACAACACTATTTCAGCTCCAAAAAGAAGAAAAGACATTGCTCTTGGCAATTATTAACAGTAATACTGGGAGACTCCCAGGAAACCTGGGATAGCTGCTAAGTCCAGTCAAGAAGGTGACTCTATTAGCATAAAAGGGTAGTTTGGGGGAGGGAGGGGAAACACATACAAAGGAAAAAAACATCTTTGGTGACAAGCTTAAATGAATTTTTGAGCCCCCAAATCCAACACATCTCAAAGACTGCTAATACCATTAATGCTTTCCTTTTCCAAATTTTCAAAAACAGAACAAAAAAAACCTTCTCATTGACTTGGTAACACTCTCAAGTAAAATGCTAAAATTGTGGCTTTTTTAGCTCTTAAAAAGCAATCATAGGAAGAAGAAATTATTTCAAATATAAAGAAAATGAAGGATTTTTTTGGAAAGCATGTTAACTATGAATGTTAAGGCATTCAGGGTACTGGTTGATGACTAGAAATAAAAACATAATGAGTTGTAAAAAAAAAACAAAACTATTAGTACCCCATTACTTTTATGCTAATATCATTTGTAAAACAAAACCCATCCTTCTAGCATCCAACCCCTGCTCTTCCAACCCACCAGAGTATACTGATTTCCTCCCTAGTTCATCAGGGAAAGTCCTCCAACCTAGATATCAAGTAATCTAACCGAAATTTCCCAAATGATCCTAAGGCCTAGTGAGTTCTAGAAGGTTTCAAGATAGAGTTTCTAAGATATTTGTACTTTCTCTTTTTTTCTCTTTACTCTTTGCTTTTTATTGTTTCATAAATCCATACTTCTCACCCAGCACTACAGCAAAATTAAGAGTAAGTTGTACTGAGAAAGCCAGTTAAGAAGAAACCTCTCATTTTTATAGACAAATTCCTTTTAATGCATAGTATTTAAAGCTCTCACTTATACAACGAATATGGCACGCAGACAGATATTTTACAGTCTCTAAAAGCAAAACCCTGTGGCCTACCAAAACAAAATTTCCCTTTAGATGAAACTTTGCAATCTAAACTTAAACTCCAAAGGTAATTTGGCATCCAGGGTACTTACTGATATATGAATTATACTCACAGAGATGACTCAATAGTTAATAGTTTCATTGCTTTATCATTCCTCCATTATATCAAATCTTCTAAGGCAGCAGAAAACATCATAAGGATGTCTGAGGATTGTTCATTTGAAGATACAGAGGAGGCCAAATCCTATCATACCTATTATGGAAAAGAGCCTGACCATGAAATCTTAATTAACACTGTAACAATTTACTTAAGAGTCTCTGATGCAGCCCAAGCGAGGCTAACTCAGAAGGGAACTGCTGTTGGCATTTTAGAAGAATTAAACTAATAGAAAAAAAATTGACAAGGCAGAGACCACATTATAGACTAATAAGGGACTAGATAAAGCAATTATTGTTTGGGTATTGTTTCTGCTATAACGTAGAATGAAGAGGAAAATAACTGAAACCCTGACTAGAGTATAACTTTTGAAGTCAGTAACCATGGGAAGATAGTAGGTGAACCACAACTTCCGGATTCTATCAATACTGGAGAAATAGTGGAAAAGTCATATGAGATAGCATCTTAGATTAAGTCTTGTTTAAAGTTAAGGGAATCCTGAGGAACTTGGTTTATATTTTTTCTCATTAATTATTCCCTAAGATCTGAATCAAGAGGTAGGGAGTGTTAATGGCAACTTGAGTTAAAGCGCTTATTCTACATACTTTGACCGTCCCTTTGTCTTAATGACAACATGTCCTAAGAAGAATGCCTGCAGCTCTCATCAGTCAAGTGTAGCTCTGTAAGCCTTTCAGGGACGTTCTTCTTTTGACTGTGTGCGGTGCTCAGTCGCTCAGTCGTGTCTGACTCTTTGTGACCTCATGGACTGTAGCCCGCCAGGCTCCTCTGTCCACGGGGATTCTCCAGGCAAGAATACTGGAGTGAATTGCCATGCCCTCCTCCAGGGGATCTTCCCAAACCAGGGATCAAATCCAGGTCTCCCACACTGGAGGTAGATTTTTTACCATCTGAACCACCAGGGAAGCCTTCTTTTGACGACATAGAGATCCATATAAAGAGTGAATGTTACTAGATATATAGGCTGCAAATAGCATTGGGGTACAGGGGAGATGTAGTTCCAGGGAGAACACAGCATCACCTGGCTAAGGTATCGAACCAAGACAATCTTCATAATGGCTCATAATAAACGTGCTGTATCTGGCTAGCTCTATGCCAGAGACAGTTTTAAGAACTTCATGCGTATTAACAAGCTTGATCCCTACAACAATTGCACAAGATAGGTTCATTATTATCATCCCCATACATTAGATGAGGACTGAAAAACAGAGGTTTAGTGACTTGGTCAAGATCATGCGGCTAATATAAATGACTGGGCTAGGATTTGAATCTAGACAGGGTATGTTTGTAAAGTCTGCATTCTCAACCACATGCTGCATCTTTAATCTATACTGCTCATCAGCTTCTTACTACAATTCCAAAGCAAGCCATTTCTGATATCACCAATAATCATAATACTGTTTTCTTCTTTATAATGGCATTTATTAAGAAGGTGAAAGTACTTTCCACCTCTAGAGTAACAACTTCTCACATTATGCTCTGCAGGAAGGATTTTTATTATACACTGTGGTCCAAAAACAGATCCTCAGATAGTCTGAATCAAACTTTGGTATACAACTCAGTAATAAGGTTTCCTGAGAATACCTTCTGAAGAGGTATCTATAAAGGCAAAATCAACTGACAAACAAATCTCAGTAGGAATTCTGGTAAGTACAATAATGGTCAAAGAATTATCCTTGATAGGGAATAAGGATCATTAATGATCCGAGTAAAAGCATTTTAAGCCTATAATCTTAGCAGACTAAATATAAAAAAATGATAAAGTTATGAAAAAGCATCAGAAAATATAAATTAAGTAATTTTCTTGGCCCTCAAGTGGTCCTATATTTAGAACAAAATGAAAGCTTGTGCTCGTTTTTATTTTCATTTTAGTTCCTTTCTAGAAGGGTAAAGGGGCCTTCTTGTTGCAAAACAGTTTTATTTCATATTTTTAATGTGGTAGTGAACTACATACAAGTATTCTTAGATAGAAGGCAATTAGGAAAACATCATGAAGAAGAAAATAAATTCATGGCCCATAACTTGCAATGAAGAAACAAAGAAAATTCTTACTTTGTTAAGAATACTAATTTTAAGATTCAAAGCAATGGGTTTCTGAACTTAATCCAAATTATTTGGGATATGAATAGGTTTACCCTGAGCCAAATGTTAGCTCTTGAACATTTGATAACTCTTAAAAAATAATATGTTGATGATTTAAGAGGAAACAAACATGAATTGAGATTTTCAAAAATTGCACATGATCTTAAAAATTAGAGTGAATGAATCCTGTCCACCTTCACATGAAACCCAATTCATCTTTCACGTGCTACAGTCCTTCATTCACAAGGAGGTCAATTAGCCTCCTTGGGCGGCCCCTTTTTCCATATAAAGAGACTGAACTTGGGGCAACACGTGCCAAATGTCTGGAACAAGTGACAAGATGTTCAATTAACTTCTGAAAGATGACTGAATAAATTAATATAGAACTAAGACTAACGCATAAATACAAATCATGTCAGTGCACTTAGCACAGGGAGGAGGAGGCAGGAAGAGCAAACTGTAAGGAGGATGTACACTGTTGCCTCACTGAGCAACAATATGCCAACAACAACGAAAGATGCCACCATTTTTATTCCTTGCCACCAAAGGGTAGAAAGAAAATAGAATGTGATGATCCATAAGGAGATAGTGTTTAAAAAAAAAAAAAAAAAGTCCATTTCCTCAAGTGGCTCATCTATTTCTTAAAAATCACATATGCTTGCAATTTGAAGTCCCCACTTTCTTGAGCTTTCTAGCCTAGCCAGAGCTATATCTTGAATTTATTTTGCCCTATTTCTTTAAGAGTGCTTTTAATCCACAGAATACCCATAACTGTCCAAAGCATCTTAAGTCCACTAAGACTGAAAACAAAAAGACGACACATGCAGTTTCTTCAAGAAAACTGATGATGTCATTTCTTCCAGCACTGAGTCTAATTCTATATTCCTGAGAAATCCTTTCCTGAAGTTTCAAGTATGCCCAATTTCAGTTTTTCTTTTGTGGACACTACAACATCCCAAACAGTTTATAGCCATGACTTACCTGCATTGAGAGACAGCTCCACACTAGTCCTACTGTCTCCTGTGTATTTAAGGACCAAGGACATTCAACAGAAGAATAAACAGTAAACTTGTGGGTTTATGGAAGTCACACACACACACACACACAATATGTACAGGGAAATGACCTCATCTATACTCTTGGATATTCTGATGCCTTAAGTGTGTTAAGAGGCCTCTCTATTGTACTGAATCCACAGAAAAGCTGTACTGGCGAATGTACACCAGATACCCTAAGTGTGGCTATACATGTATTCTTCCAGGGGCACCTCCTTTATATTTGGCAGGTATAATTAACTTGTCTTCTTTTCAGACTTCATTAAGGATGACAAACTAAAGACAAGAGTACAAGGACAGTGCTACACTGTGTATCCAGACTGAGGAAACTCTGTGTTTGCAGATCACCCTGTGGGATTATCAACTTGACTATTTTGCTGAATAGCTTAACAAATGGCTAGAAATTATTTCTCCACAACGCAGGCTAAGAACGATCAATGTACACTCTTAATTTATTTAAATGCTTAACACATACAGGCTCTGTATTTTATCCATGTTGATTTCTATGCCTTTCCCCCAGTGACAGGGATATTGCATATTAAAGACAATAAGACACCTTGGCATGCACACAACATAGTAAAGGGTTTCAGAAGAAATCAAAATTCCTGACTCCCTGCAAGACAAACTAAGCAACAAATTCTTAAAGAGATGGGAATACCAGAACACCTTACCTGCCTCCTGAGAAATCTGTATGCAGGTCAAGAAGCAACAGTTAGAACCAGGCATGGAACAACAGACTGGTTCCAAATTGAGAGAGGAGTATGTCAAGGCTATATATTGTCACCCTGGTTATCGAACTTTTATGCAGACTACATCATGTGAAATGCCAGACTGGATGAAGCACAAGCTGGAATCAAGTCCTGGGAGAAATATCAATAACCTCAGATATGCAGATGACATCACCCTTATGGCAGAAAGCAAAGAGGAACTAAAGAGCCTCTTGATGAAAGTTGAAAGAGGAGAGTGAAAAAGCTGGCTTAAAACTCAACATTCAAAAAATGAAGATCATGGCATCGGTCCATCACTTCATGGCAAATAAAAGGGGAAAAAATGGAAACAATGACAGACTATTTTCTTGGGCTCCAAAATCACTGCAGATGGTGGCTGTAGCCATAAAATTAAAAGACGCTTGCTCCTTGGAAGAAAAGCTATGACCAACCTAAAGCATATTAAAAAGCAGAGATATTACTTTACCGACAAAGGTTCGTCTACTCAAAGCTATGGTTTTTCCAGTAGTAACGTATGGATGTGAGAATTGGACCATAAAGAAGGCTGAGCACTGAAGAATTGATGCTTTTGAACTGTGATGTTGAAGACTCTTGAGAGTCCCTTGGACTGCAAGGAGAACAAACCAGTCAATCCTAAAGGAAATCAGTCCTGAATATTCTTTGGAAGGACTGATGCTGAAGCTGAAACTCCAATACTCTGGCCACCTGATACAAAGAACTGACTTATTAGAAAAGACCCTGATGCTAGGAAAGATTGAAGGCAGGAGGAGAAGAGGACGACTGTGGAAGAAATGGCTGGATAGAATCACCGACTCAATGGACATGAGTTTGAGCAAGCTCCAGGTGTTGGTGATGGACAGGGAAGCCTGGCGTGCTGCAGTCCATGGGATGGCAAAGAGTTGGACAGGACTGAGCGACTGAATTGAAGCCAACTGAAGCAACAAAACCAAGTAAAATATTATGTTTTTTTAAAAAAAAACTGTCACAATTATGACTCCATAAAGAGTTAAATATTCTTAAAATCCATAGACCTGGAGCTCTGGGATAAATGCATTGCTCCATCTTATTGCCACATATCTGAGTCATTGTTGGAGGTAAGAGACTTTAGTCAGGTTAACTATATTTTCATCATTACTAAATCAACTAATAAAAGGGAGGGATAAATTGAATGGAGGATTAGAAGCTTCAGGGAAAAATAATCATAAACTTTGAAATGACATTGTGAGTTACCTACCCATAAGCCTCAGTGATTCCTGAAATTGGCCTGGGGATGAGATTCATACAGCCCATTTAATTCACCTAAAAACATCTAACTCACTAAGCCCAATGGAAATATGAACTCAGAACTAATGTCCATAAGTTAAGGACCATATACTATAATATGCACAAATAGAGTAAGAAGTTAGGCTTGAACTAAGTGGATTTTTAAAGTTGCTTTTTTTTCTAAAAAGTCAAGTCAATTGTCCTCAAATTTTAATGTTTAATAACCATGGTCAATATGCCACTGATTATCAGCAATAGCTTGATTTAAAATAGCATGGACATAAGAATAATAGCAATAACCTCAACAGGAGCTAACATTTATTACATGCTTACTTATATACTGGGCTCTGTCTAAACTAACTTTATATGTGTGTAAAATCTCATTATCTTTGATTGCCTTCTTTTTCTAACATCTTTATTCAATGTCATTCTACTTCCTTCTGGAACATCTTTAAACCTTTACCAACACTGAAGAGTCCACAGCTGGTAAGGAGGCTGCCTTCATTTAGAAAGCAAGTGAACCATTATAGTAACACATATGGAATTGGCTAAGCATCCACTTTCTGCTCATGCCTAAGAATAGTTCAAGATATCAGTCTGGATCTCAAGGGATGTTGATGGTGTGTGCCCCTGTAGCCTCCCTACTTTGCCCCAGCTGGTAGCTCATGGATAGAGAATCATACAACAAAGTCAAGACTCTAGCTCAGTGTGCTTCCTGATACCAGTTTATTCTGCACAGAGATAATCACTTAGCATCACACACCATATCCTTCATCCCAACTACGTGTTTTGAAAACACATCTTCAATCATGAGGGGACCAGATGTAGGAGCTGCTGCTGCTAAGCCGTTTCAGTCGTGTCTGACTCTGTGCGACCCCATAGACGGCAGCCCACCAGGCTCTGCTGTCCCTGGGATTCTACAGGCAAGAACACTGGACTGGGATGCCATTTCCTTTTCCAATGCATGAAAGTGAAAAGTGAAATTGAAGTCGCTCAGTTGTGTCTGACTCTTCACGACCCCATGGACTGCAGCCTACCAGGCTCCTCTGTCCATGGGATTTTCCAGGCAAGAGTACTGGAGTGGGTTAGATGTAGGAGAGAAGGGAGTAATATAAACTCAACCCTATTACTGGGAAGGTGGATGTGGGGAGATTAAAATCACCACTGCCACAAAGCAAATCTCAAACTGGAAGTGGACAGCAGACTTCCCTTTACTGACACTGATATTTGTTATACTGTCTACTTCAAGTTGGAAAGGCTGCAGACAGGGTGGTGGTGGCGTTGTGGGGAATGTGGGTGGTGGTGCTTGTATAAGTCTCTATAAAGGCAAGAAGAGGAGAACCAATTCTTGCCTCCAAGAACTGTAGTATCAGCTTACTGCTGACACTTCAACCTCTAAAATATAAAAGTTAATTAGAACCCACGGAGAAGTACCCAGAGATTCTAGCAGCTGTAGAAGGTAGCACATTTGGGGATCTGATCTGCTTGGGTAAGCAGCATTTCCCCAGCAGGCATCCCGGGAGCTCAAAAAGCAAAAACAAGTGAAACAAAACCTAGCTAATCCACTGATGATCAGGCTCTGCTGCAAACGTACTACATTAGGTTTTTTTCTCAAGGAGGCCTGACAGGAGGGTGGAAGTACCATGGGGAGTAGGAATCTGTACTTTTAAGAAAACTCTGAAAGTACAAGTCGCTCAGTCGTGTCTGATTCTTTGTGACCCCAAGAACTATATAATCTATGGAATTCTCCAGGCCAGAATACTGGAGTGGTTAGCCTTTCCCTTCTCCAGGGGATCTTCCCAACACAGGGATTGAACCTAGGTCTCCCACACTGCAGGCAGATTCTTTAGCAGCAGAGACACCAGGGAAGCCCAAGAATACTGGAATGGGTAGCCTGTTCCTTCTCCAGCAGATGTTGCCGACCCAGGCATCTAACTGGGGTCTCCTGCATTGTAGGAGGATTCTTTACCAACCAAGCTCTCAGGGAAGATCTTAAGAAACTCCATGGGAGTCTTATTTGTCGTGTTCGGAAATCACCAATGGACATATCAGGGATGATACCTCGGGTTGAAAAAGACAGAATTTCTGCACATGACTTGAGCGGCCATGTCTCAAACAACAGGTAATAGAAACAGTGGGTAGCCTGTAAAAAGAGTGCTGTTTTCAACCAGAAAGGGGCTGAGCACCTTCTTCTGTTTCCTGGCAGGTGGTGATGAGGCCAGGCACGTACTGGGGGAAAGATGACACGTGATGAGAGCAATCAGAGGGCAACACAAGATTGCCTGGAGTCCCACAAAGGACCGGGGAGTAGCCTTCCCATTTATGCTCAGTGCAACCCTGGGGTTGCTCATTCTACAGCTGAAAAAGCTCAAGGTCAGAAAAGTCCAGTGGTTTTCAGAGTAACCCAGATAATCAGGCAGGAGGCAGTGCTGTGCAGGGAAACGAGCAAGACTCTGGAAGTCAGGAGAACCAGGTTTTAGCTCAGGTTTGCTCTGACATTGCTTAAGCTCTCAGGGCCTCAAATGTCCTGCTTATAAAGGAACTGATTAGACTATTCCTAAGGTCCTTTAAAACTTCAACCATCTATGATTTTAAGCTGTCTCAAGCAGGGTTTCTGCCTCATGGCTTAGCTTCTTGTACACTGTACTCGACTGCCATGTTTATAATGACATTCAGCAAAAGGGGGCATGGAAAATCCAGGTTAGGTTTCCCTGCAGGAGTTATCGAAATTTAAGGTTTATAATGAGAATACATCATTTTAATTAACGCATGGCAAGTTCTTTATTAAAGATGGAAGGCGGGAGGGTGGCAGGGGGTCGGGTGGGGTAGAGCTAGAGTTTGAATTCAACAATGTGAAAAATTCTTTGTGTTCTAACATGTAAGCTACAAAGATGAGTGGTATGTTCCATGAGACCAGGTGTGAGGGACTGCGGTGTGAGATATTCCTAAATATTACCAGGGCTGCAGTAACAACTCTGTCTGCAAAATCCACGCCCGGCACAGCCTGAGATGCAGAGCACATACTAAGTAGGAAAACGTAAATGTGCAGAACGGCTGTATAATTGTTGAACTTGTGCCTCATATATTCATAGTTAATTTTGGCAACCGATTTCAGTTACGGGAAGGGGGAAGATGGGGAGGGGGTGACTTCTCCTGTCCTTCAACTTCCCAGAAATGTATTAGAAATGACAGCCTATGATTGCTGCAGACAGTATCTAATTAACTGTCATTATAAAACACATGTCAGAGCCTGGGGCCTATGAGAGATCTGATGTCTAATTTCTCTCCAGAATAATAAGAGTCTCCTTTGAAACAAGCTGGTGAATGAATTTTGTTGTCTTATTAATCAACTGATTTCAATCTGACCCCCCTTTTCCCTCCCCTACCTCCTTCTTTCCTGCAGTAGCCCCCTCTCCTAACTACTCTGGAACTCATATTTTAGACAAGTGATGGGTTTAAAACAACTTCTTGTCATCTTCTGCCTAGGCAATCTCAATAAAGAGCTACTGCAGAAATATGATATGGAAATGGAAGCTGTTTGTAAAAACTATTAACTCAATAATGAAACAATTATTCCTAAACAACCATGAAAATTACTTACAAGCCTTATTTTCTCTCATTTTGCCATACCATAGATTGTGATTCTATTTTCATTCCTATTAATTAGAACAAAGAACTTAATCCTTTTCTCCTTCTATTATGTAAAAACAAGTGTGGTTATTAGGGAGCTATCTAGCTTCCAATTAATTTTCTTTAGGAATGAGCTGCAGAAACAGAATCATTACTGATGTCCTCTAACGAGGGGTTAAGATGAAATGGGGCCTGAATCAACACCGAAAATAAACAATTTCCCTCAATTCACTATTCCATTCACAAGATTACTCATCCGTTTCCCCAAAGGGATCCATGACATTCTGCAACTAAGCAAGAAGCATGAACAAATGAGGCTGAGTGAAACTAGATAAAAGACTGTCATCAGACAGAAGTATAAGATCCTGCATGTGACACATCCATGGTACTTGCCACTCACCCCCTTCAGTATCGGAACAATGCACATCCATAACCAGGCAGGATTTTCTGGGAGTGGAGGTCACATTCTGACCTGGCCAAATACGTGTTACTGATGGGGATCAAAGCAGACTTTTCCAGACTATATCATAATCAGCATGGAGTGCATTGATATCCAATGGATAGGACAGAACAGAACAGAAAATATCTGAGTGTATTACATGTAGTCAGATATTGTTGTTGTTCAGTCGCTCAGTCATGTCCTACTCTTTGCGACCCCATGGACCGTAGCACGCCAGGCTTCCCTGTCCTTCACCATCTCCCAGAGCTTGGTCAAACTCATGTCCATCAAGTTGGTGATGCCATCGAACTATCTCATCCTCTGTTGCCCTCTTCTCCTCCTGCCTTCAATCTTTCCCAGTTATCAGAGTCTTTTCCAATGAGTCAGTTTTTTGCATCATGTGGCCAAAGTATTGGAGCTTCAGCATCAGTCCTTCCAATAAATAGTCAGTATTAATTTCCTTTAGGATGGACTGGTTTGATCTGCTTGCGGTGCAAGGAACTCTCAAGAGTCTTCTCCAACACCACAGTTCAAAAGCCTCAATTCTTCAGCACTCAGCCATCTTTATGGTCCAATTCTCACATCCATACATGACTACTAGAAAAACCACAGCCTTGACTAGACAGACTTTTGTTGGCAAAGTAATGTCTCTGCTTTTTAAAATGCTGTCTAGGTTGGTCATAGATTTTCTTTCAAGGAACAAGTGTCTTTTAATTTTGTGGCTGCAGTTACCATCTGCAGTGATTTTGGAGCCCAAGAAAATAAAGTCTGTCACTGTTTCCATTGTTTCCCCATCTATTTGCCATGAAGTGATGGGACCAGATGCTATGATCTTTATTTTTTGAATGTTGAGTTTTAAGACAGCTTTTTCACTCTCCTGTTTCACTTTCATCAAGGGACTCTTTAGTTCCTCTTTGCTTTCTGCCATAAGGGTAGTGTCACTGGCATATCTGAGGTTATTGATATTTCTCCAGGCAATCTTGATTCCAGCTTGTGCTTCATCCAGCCTGGCATTTCACATGATATACTCTGTACAGAAGTTAAACAAACAGGGTGACAACATATAACCTTCATGTACTCCTTTCCCAATTTGGAACTAGCCCATTGTTCCACGTCTGGTTCTAATTGTTGCTTTTTGACCTGCATATAGATTTCTCAGGAGGCAGGTAAGGTGGTCTGGTATTCCCACCTCTTAAAGAATTTTCCATAGTTTGATGTGATCCACACAGTCAAAGGCGTTAGCATAGTCAATGAACCAGAAGTATATGTTTTTCTGGAATTATCTTGCTTTTTCTATAATCCAACGGTACTTGGCAATTTATTCTCTAGCTCTTCTACCTTTTCTAAATCCAGCTTGAACATCTGGAATTTTGTGGTTCATGTACTGTTGAAGCCTGGTTTGGAGAATTTTGAGCATTATTTTGCTAGCATGGAGGCTTCCCTAGTAACTCAGCTGGTAAAGGATCTGCCTGCAATGAAGGAGACCTGGGTTTGATCCCTGGGTTGGGAAGACCCCCTGGAGAAGGGAACAGCTACCATTCCAGTAATCTGTCCTGGAGAATTTCATGGACTTTATAGTCTGTGGGGTTGCAAAAATCGGACACGACTGAGCGACTTTCATTTTGACTTTTGCTAGCATGGGAAATAAGTGCAATTGTACAGTAGTTTGAACATTTTTTGGCATTGCCCTTCTTTGGGATTGGAATGAAAACTGACATTTTCTAGTCTTGTGAACACTACTGAGTTTTCTATATTTGCTGATGTATAGAGTGAAGCACTTTAACTGCATCATCTTTTAGGATTTGAAACACCTCAGCTGGAATTCTAACACCTCCACTAGCTTTGTTCATAGTGATGCTTCCTAAGGCCCACTTGACTTTGCATTCCAGGATGTCTGGCTCTAGGTCAGTGATCACACCATCATGGTTATCTGGGTCATGAATATTTTTTTGTATAGTTCTTCTGTGTATTCTTGCCACCTCTTAATATTCTCTGCTTCTGTTAGGTCCATACAGTTTCTGTCATTTATTGTGCCCATCTTTGCATGAAATGTTCCCTTGGTATCTCTAATTTTCTTGAAGAGATCTCTAGTATTTCCCATTCAATTGCTTTCCTCTATTTCTTTGCACTGTTCCACTTAAGAAGGCATTCTTATCTCTCCTTGCTATTCTTTGGAACTCTGCATTCAAATGGATATATCTTTCTTTTTCTCCTTTGCCTTTAGCTTTTCTTTTTCTCAGCTATTTGTAAGCCTCCTCAGACAGCCATTTTGACTTTTTGCATTTCTTTTTCTTTCAGATATCCCTGTATGTGTGTGTGTGTATATGTGCATGTGTGTGTATGTACATAAGAATGTATGCATGCATGCCTGTATATTGTAGTGATGGCTAAAATTTTTGAAAATCCTTGGACCAAAGCAATGAAATTGGTCAACAAAAAATATTCATTAAATACACAGGTGACCTCAAAGTAAGTTCAAGTGAGCTTCTGCTTGTCAGCTACTTGATTTAACTTCAGACTCTACTTATTAGACATATCTGTTCTCATTTTTCTTCTACAAGGAGGAATCAGAGAGTATAATAATGATCATCTTAGTGTCAAAGGTCTAAAGATAAACCCGTAACTTCTTAAAGTCAGTTCCAACTTCTGTTTAAGAATTAAGTGAGATGTAGGACACTGGTAAATGTTGAAAAAGCTTTACTATGCAAATTACTGAAATGTAAAATAAGCCATAATATTTAATCTAGATGATCACAGCAGATAATTACGTGCTATTTTTAAAATGCTATGTTCTTCACCTCATAGTCAGAAGCAGTCACTTAATTATAACATATTCAAGACGAATAAAATCCAGTAATCTACTTACGCATCAGATATGTACATCTGCCCATGAGAGTACTGATAAGTAATTATTGTATTGAAAATCAAATCTGAGTTTTCCTGTGTTAGCTCAGCTACAATACATTGTCCAGACTCTTACGTGGCTCTGGCCTTAGAGAGTGGAATTGGCCCAAAGGGAAAACAAGGCTAATAGACTTTGTGAAATAGGTTACCAAATAAATGGTCCCTTCAGGACAAAATATTTCATTTGTCCATATATCTATTCTTCTATCCAATGAGTATTTACTGAATGATAACTATGAAGCAGGCATAATGCTAAGTACAAAGATATATAGATCAGATCAGATCAGATCAGTCGCTCAGTCATGTCCGACTCTTTGCGACCCCATGAATTGCAGCACGCCAGGCCTCCCTGTCCATCACCAACTCCCGGAGTTCACTCAGACTCACATCCATCGAGTCAGTGATGCCATCCAGCCATCTCATCCTCTGTCGTCCCCTTCTCCTCCTGCCCCCAATCCCTCCCAGCATCAGAGTCTTTTCCAATGAATCAACTTTTCGCATGAGGTGGCCAAAGTACTGGAGTTTCAGCTTTAGCATCATTCCTTCAAAAGAAATCCCAGGGCTGATCTCCTTCAGAATGGACTGGTTGGATCTCCTTGCAGTCCAAGGGACTCTCAAGAGTCTTCTCCAACACCACAGTTCAAAAGCATCAATTCTTCGGCACTCAGCCTTCTTCACAGTCCAACTCTCACATCCATACATGACCACAAGAAAAACCATAGCCTTGACTAGACGAACCTTTGTTGGCAAAGTAACGTCTCTGCTTTTGAATATGCTATCTAGGTTGGTCATAATATTTTTTGTTCTCTAAATATATACTATATAATAAAAGGATACTTACATATAAACAGATGACTGCATGAAATATTAGAGATTCTGTGATACAAATATATACCATCTATGGTGGAGAGGAAAGGAAGGAGCAATTCGTTCTCAGGAAGGCCTAATTATCAGAGGGCTGACTCTTAGGGTGAATGCCAGTTGGAGAAGGAGTAGACATAAAGCATTTGAGTGTGAGACACAGAGCCAAGGCAGGGCAAAGCAAAAGAAGACCCTGCATGCTTAGGGCCAGATCTTGCATGCCTCACTGAGGAGTCTGGACTCTAACCAGAAAGTGGGGAAGGGTAGGTTAAGTAACAAAGTAACTTGCTGGGTGTCTCAGAAAGATTGCTCTGGGGAGAAAGACTAGTGCCAAGAAGTTCACTTAGAAGTCACTGACAGTGAACCTCCTTATTCAGGGTTTATCTCATCAAAAATAGGTAATTGATCTCCCTCCTAATACCTTCATGTTATTTTCTGTCTAGACTTTATCACCGAAGTACCTTACCTAAGACCACCTTTTATAAAGGAAAAAAAAAGTATGCCTCAAGATTTCTCTTCACTGACTTCTATGCTGAGGTAAAGGAAATTTGACTGGAGAATATTTATTTCATACATTCATTATACCTCTACACAAGCTTATTTAACTTATATGCAGAGTACATCATGAGAAACGCTGGGTTGGAGGAAGCACAAGCTGAAATCAAGATTGCCAGGAGAAATACGCTGAGAAACCTCAGATATGTAAATGACACCACCCTTATGGCAGAAAGTGAAGAAGAACTAAAGAGCCTCTTGATGCAAGTGAAAGGGGGGAGTGAAAAAGTTGGCTTAAAGCTCAACATTCAGAAAACTAAGATCATGGCATCTGGTCTCATCACTTCATGGGAAACAGATGGGCAAACAGTGGAAACAGAGGCTGACTTTATTTTTTTGGGCTCCAAAATCACTGCCAATGGTGACTGCAGCCATGAAATTAAAAGATGCTTACTCCTTGGAAGGAAAGTTATGACCAAACTAGACAGCCTGTTAAAAAGCAGAGATATTACTTTGTCAACAAAGGTCTGTCTAGTCAAGGCTATGGTTTTCCTAGTAGTCAGGTATGGATGTGAGAATTGGACTATAAAGAAAGCTGAGCACCAAAGAATTGATGCTTTTGAACTGTGGTGTTGGAGAAGACTCTTTGAGAGTCCCTTGGATAGCAAGGAGATCCAACCAGTCCATCCTAAAGGAAATCAGTCCTGGGTGTTCATTGGAAGGACTGATGTTGATGCTGAAACTCCAATACTTTGGCCACCTGATGCGAAGAGCTGACTCATTGGAAAAGACCCTGATGCTGGGAGGGATTGAGGGCAGGAAGAGAAGGGGACAACAGAGGATGAGATGGCTGGATGGCATCACTAACTCAATGGACATGAGTTTGGGTAAACTCTGGGAGTTGGTGATGGACAGGGAGGCCTGGTGTGCTGAGATTCATGGGGTCGCAAATAGTCGGACATGACTGAGCAACTGAACTGAACTGAACAGCTTAAGGGAAAAAGACTCTTGGACATGGACGTGTCCCTGCATGCCCTCATATTAAATCATGGAGATTAGAGTCCCAGGACTTATGGAAGGGAAGTCCCTGCAGTTAGAGTTATGGCATCAGAAGAGTCAATTATGTGATATAATTTTGTGGATTTCTTCGGAGTGATAAAACATGTTGCTGAGTAGACGGAGGGTGACTGTGAGATATGACATACAACTGCCTACTTGAAGGTGATTTATGAGTTTAAGTCATTACCCACCCTTTCCCCACCAATCACACCACCATGGGTCTGGAGGTTGCAAACAGCAGCTTCTATACTTCTAGCTGAGACTTGGTTCTCAAGAGTCAGTTTCCTATAGGGGCCAGGCATGATGGTTTTGCATGTCATGTAAAAGATGCTAATCTTTCAGGATTTTCATGAGTAATTAATCAGTGTAAGATGTCTTGCTTACATGTTGCTAGAGAAGATGCATTTAGGCTATCTTCTTTAGCAACACAGGCATTCTACAAGACATAATTTTCTATTAGGATAAAACAAAGAAATTTTTAAGATAACTGCTTCCCATAGTACCTTCTTGCCTAAAATAATAAACTGTTTCATTAAAAGCAAAGTAAAAACTTCTGATGAAATAAGACAAGCATCATTATTTTCAAGCTATAAAGTGACTGGACCCCTTTGTTCTCTTCAGTTTGGAAACTTATTCTTCAGCTTATTCTCCCACCATCACATTTCCATGTCTCACCTAAAAAATATGGAAGTTGCAACTGATATGCTACTTGATCACCAAGTGGTAGAAGTTTCTTGGGTCATAGTTCAATGTACTTCTTAAACATATGGCACAATAAAATCCTAGAAAGAACACCTGAAGGCTTGTCAGTGGCACCATACCTTAATCACTGAAGCTTAAAATCAAAATCTACTCAGTTATTCACTAATTGCACTGCGAACACATTCAATGGCTATTCTTTAATTCACGCTGTTGAAGACAAAGTCCAAGAGGCTGAGCTGGTAGGATTCTCTCCTTTATTGACACAGGAAATGAGCAGTAAGCCATAAGCTATAGCTAAGGCCTCTTAACATACTACTTCAATCAATTGTTGCCTTTCCCAAATATTAGTATTTTGAAAGATGACAGAACCCTCTGATTAGTCCATGCACGTTTTGTAGAGCAGTCTGCACTAATGGTACACCTGCCCTCAGCCACCTCAGCTCTTCTTCCAGAACATGCTGGCCTGAAAGTGCCAAGTGATCTCCTGAGAGTGCGCGTGCTCTGACAATGTCTCCACAGCATCTGACAGCATCTCCTGACACCCTGCCTCATGCAGGAAGGAGACACACTGCCATCCTTCCATTCCTTGATACACCTCCATTTGTCTCCTCCACTAACTGCTTCTCTTCAATCTCGTTAGCTTCATTCTTCCATCTAACCTTAAATGTGGGTCACCTGCACTGACTTCATCTCGATAATATCATTTACTCTAGCAGCTTCAAATCATTACAAATATCTATGACTAAATATAAAACTTACAAGCGGTACTTCAGATCCCAGATCTCAATTGCCTGCCCCATCTCCACAAACATGATATAGAGGAAAGTCAAGTTCAACATGGACACGATCACTAGCTCTTGTGCCTCCCTCTGTATTCCACGTCCACTGACTCAGATGCTCAGATTAGAAAACCCGGAAGTCGGCTTTGAGGTCTTTTCTTCACTTCCCTTTCTCTGTCCTTGCTCAATTATTGCCACCACATTGTTCCAAATCCTCAGCATTCTGGGCCCTATTTACTATCACAGCATCCTCGCTGAGGCAGGAGGGAATTCTCAAATGCAGAAAGTTGATGAGATGACTCCTCTGCTTAAAGCCTTCCCAAGCTTCCCTAGGGCTCGGCCACAGCCAAAACCAGTGCACACTTGCTGTGGCATGCAAGGCCCTCTGTAATCCGAGGCCAAACTGCCTTTCTAGTCTTGTCTCCCGTATACACCCTCGTCACATTCTCTCATGACAGTGTATCTTTGCCCTTGAGTTTTGCTCTGCCTGGTCAATTTTTGGTGAATTCTATCTTCAGTGTCTGAAACCTTTCTTCTGTGAATCTTTAACTCAGTCAGGTCAAGTGACCACACCTTTCTTGGGACCTCCACACCTGAATTCACTGTAATGGGTCCACAATCCCCTCTGTTAGACCCTTACAACCAGATGTATTCCAGAAATGAGAAAGTTCAGAATTTAGAAAAGTTATGCAGGGCATTTACTACAGATTATGTAACAACTCCCAAAGGCCATGTATAGCCTACTATCAATTCAGGTCAGGTATTAGTGCTAAATAAGCCTCATACAAAAATCTTTCATTTTTCAGAGGTTTTTGGAATTTGGGAACTCTTGTACATCTTGCCAACTACATGTGACCTTCTCAAGGTCAAGTGATATCTTTTTTTATTTTTTAAAATCCAATGCCTGGTATAATGTTTGGCTTATTAGTAGCAAGGACATCCTTGCTAAATAAATATCTTATTAAGCCTACACCAGCTTCATCTTGCTTTCAGTGTTTATAAACAAACGTTAATAAGCTAGTACTAGCTTAAGAGTAAGTACTAGCATAAGACATCAAATAATGCGTTACATTAAGGACTGTCATGTGGAAAGTCTATTTTAGAATATCACAGAATGACTGAAAAGATGTAGTGTAGGCTAGTGTATCAGAGCCTGGGCTCTGGAATCAAACAGGCTGGGGTGTGTACTCCAGGCCTGTAAGCCACAGAATAAGAGGCAAGTCGCTTGACTTCTTGAAGCCTTAGTTTTCTAGATAAATGATATCACGTGGGCATCTCCATGACAGGACCACTGTAAAGATAAACAAGACCACTTACATGAAGCACCTAGCATGTGTTAAGTGGTTAAAAAAATAGTTAACTCATATTATGACTACAACATGATTGTAACATATTTATAACACTTCAAATCAAAATAGCTACATGAAGGGTCATGTATAGAGGCCAAACATGTTGCCTTTACAAGCTTACTAAAGCAGAGACCTACTCTTTCTCAACATACAGTGTGGTTACTTTCTTGATGTCTCATGTTGGCGCAGGTAGACATATTTAAAATATATTAGAGTTGACGAGGCCAGTGAAACAAAGGCTCTTGCTACAACTACATGGAAAATGATTCTGTTCCAGAAAAAAAGGGTGGCAGATATCATCGGAGTGTGAAGCTCCCTGTGGTGACTGCTAATAGTCCTTCAAACCTGGAAGCTAATTCTGAACAAAAATTGGTTCCTTTGGATATTAAACATTCATGATAAAGGGAATAAGGGAAAAGCTTAAAACTGTTTCAGATTTGCTTTGTTATCCTGGAAATAGGATTGATATACTGCGTTTAGAGATTTCTTCCCTCATTAGAAAATAACCAGAAGTTTTTCTCAAGTCAGTCTTCTTTTTTCCTTAAATGTTATTTCCCTTAGTTGTTAATAAAAAGAATAATAAGAGGAAATCATTTGTCTTTCTATCTGCTACATGGCTCAAGGCACAATGTGTGCAGACAGACTTTAAAATTGGAATAAAAACCAGACACAACCCCAGGACAGAAAAGATTTGATGGATCAAAAATATGCCTGTTCAAAGTCTCTGAGAAAAATGGTGCATTAATTGGGAAGGAAATTTTCCATTTGAGTAGCCCAACCACTGTGTAGGTGGTTGGCAAATTCAGCCACTATCAAATACCAAAATTTGGCTTCCTTGGCAATGAATGCCAAATTCTCAGTGTTTACATTCAAACCAACTTATTTTTTAAACTATGTATTAGGTCTCAGCCCTTTTATATGCATCCTCACAATGCTTTGCGGTAAACCCTATATGGAGATGTGCAAGTGATGTTCAGAGAGGTTAATTAAATGACTGGCCTGTGTGAGACCACAGAGCCTTGCACGTGGCTGGCTGGTCTCTGGAGCATCAGATGGATGACAAAGACCAAGTGTTCTCCACTCAAAGACAAAGCATATAGGGAGGGCATCCTTCCCCATGTCTTTACTTGTCTAATTTCTAACTGATTCTGAAAGACTCACTTTCAATGTCATGGCCTCAGACACGACATCGTCTTTTCTATGGTCCCAAAAGTGCTCATTATGTTTCTTCCCTAACACTTAACATAATATTCTGAACAATCTGACTTTTCCACAAGACTATGGCTCTCTGTGGAGAAGACAATGGCACCCCACTCCAGTATTCTTGCCTGGAAAATCCCATGGACGGAGGAGCCTGTGGACTGCAGTCCATGGGGTCGCGAAGAGTCGGACACGACTGAGCGACTTCACTTTCACTTTTCACTTTCATGCACTGGAGAAGGAAATGGCAACCCACTCCAGTGTTCTTGCCTGGAGAATCCCAGGGACGGGGGAGCCTGGTGGGCTGCCGTCTATGGGGTCGCACAGAGTCGGACACGACTGAAGCAACTTAGCAGCAGCAGCAGCATGGCTCTCTGAGAAGAGAGGCCTTGACTTTTTCCTCTTGTACACAGTGCAAGGTTGGTATATGGTAGTCAGTCAAAAAGTATCTATTGAATTGAACAGCTGTCCTAAAGTCAGTCACATTTTGCAGAATTTCTTGGAGTGTTATCATGTAGCTAATAGATACTACCTTCCTGTGAGCCAAATACAAATTTCAGATGATAACTAAGACTCCCATTTAAAAAAATAATGCAGTATTTCCACTTTTAGGCTTCCGAGGTGGCTCAGTAGTAAAGAATTTGCCCACAATGCGGGAGACCCAGGTTCAATTCCTGGGTTGAAAAGACCCCCTGGAGAAGGAAATGGCAATCCACTCTAATATTCTTGCCTAGAGAATTCCAGGGACAAAGCAGCCTGGCGGGCTACAGTCCATGGAGTCATAAAGAGCTGGACATGATTGAGCGACTACACTTTCATTTCCATTTCCACTTTCACCAATTAAGGTTCATTATCTAATCTTGGTGATGGTTTAAACTAGATGTTTTAAATATGCCTTATCATTTGACTTCCTCTTTAGCCCTACAAGGTAGAGACACTACTTCGAGCCCCATTTCATAATTAAGAACCCTGAGACTCAGAAAAGAGGCAATTTACCTAAAGAGGCATGTTTTAAATCCATTTCTGTGCAGATGATGATGATTTAGTCACTAAGTCATCTCCAACTCTTGTAACTCCACGGACTGTAGCCCGCCAGGCTCTTCTGTCCATGGAATTCTCCAGGTAAGAATACTGGAGTGGGTTGCCATTTCCTTCTCCGGGGGATCTTCCTGACCCAGGAATCGAACCCAGGTCTCTTGCATGTGCAGGCAGATTGTTTACTGACTGAGCTTTAAGGGAAGCCCATTTCTGTGTAAGGCCAAAGCTAAAGCTCTTGAGATAGAAAAGAAAGCTTTTAATGCGAATTAGAGTTAATAGTAAGAACATATTGCAAATATTTTAAGTTGCTATTTTAGAGAGAAAATCTAGTTTTAAACTAAATGAAGGAAAGGAACTGATAAGAACTGAGCCCTTTAAACAGGTGCCAGGGTACACGCAAATGAAGGAGGACAGTTACGTAAATAAGAGTTCCCAGCTCATCATGAGATAAATGGTGAAATTAACAAAAAAAACAAAACATCATGCCTGATAAAGAGTGGGAGGAAGAGGAAGCCTATATAAGAATTGTGAAAGTGAGAGAAGATGAAAAAAGTGGAATGGAGAAAACGCAACTTCGTTGGGAATTTTATTTTAACTCCAATGGAAGATCCGCAGCTTGAGAACGTCTATAAATACACTCAGCACCATGAGTGGTCATAACCGAGCGATCTGGGCAATGCTGCGAACAAATGCTCATGAGTGGTCATAACCATCTGGGCAATGCTGCGAACAAATGCTCATGAGTGGTCATAACCAAGCGATCTGGGCAATGCTGCAAACAAATGCTCATGAGTGGTCATAACCGACAATCTGGGCAATGCACCAATGAGTGGTCATAACCGAGCGATCTGGGCAATGCTGCGAACAAATGCTCATGAGTGGTCATAACCGAGCGATCTGGGCAATGCTGCGAACAAATGCTCATGAGAACAAAATGCTGCAAATGCTCATGAGTGGTCATAACCGAGCGATCTGGGCAATGTGCGAACAAATGCTCATGAGTGATCATAACCAAGCGATCTGGGCAATGCTGCGAACAAATGCTCATGAGTGATCATAACCAAGCGATCTGGGCAATGCTGCGAACAAATGCTCATGAGTGATCATAACCAAGCGATCTGGGCAATGCTGCGAACAAATGCTCATGAGTGATCATAACCAAGCGATCTGGGCAATGCTGCAAACAAATGCTCATGAGTGATCATAACCAAGCGATCTGGGCAATGCTGCAAACAAATGCTCATGAGTGATCATAACCAAGCGATCTGGGCAATGTGGTCATAATCATAACCAAGCGATCTGGGCAATGCTGCAAACAAATGCTCAACAAATCTGGGCAATGCTGCAAACAAATGCTCAGAGTGGTCATAACCAAGCGAACTGCAAACAAATGCTCATGAGTGGTCATAACCAAGCAATCTGGGCAATGCTGCAAACAAATGCTCATGAGTGGTCATAACAAATGCTCATGAGTGATCATAACCAAGCAATCTGTGCTCATAACCAAGCAATCTGGGCAATGCTGCGAACAAATGCTCATGAGTGATCATAACCAAGCGATCTGGGCAATGCTGCGAACAAATGCTCATGAGTGATCATAACCAAGCGATCTGGGCAATGCTGCAAACAAATGCTCATGAGTGATCATAACCAAGCAATCTGGGCAATGCTGCAAACAAATGCTCATGAGTGATCATAACCAAGCGATCTGGGCAATGCTGCAAACAAATGCTCATGAGTGGTCATAACCAAGCGATCTGGGCAATGCTGCAAACAAATGCTCATGAGTGATCATAACCAAGCGATCTGGGCAATGCATGAGTGATCATAACCAAGCAATCTGGGCAATGCTGCAAACAAATGCTCATGATGATCATAACCAAGCAATCTGGGCAATGCAAACAAATGCTCATGAGTGGTCATAACCAAGCGATCTGGGCAATCAAACAAATGCTCAAGTGATCATAACCAAGCGATCTGGGCAATGCTGCAAACAAATGCTCATGAGTGATCATAACCAAGCGATCTGGGCAATGCTGCAAACAAATGCTCATGAGTGATCATAACCAAGCGATCTGGGCAATGCTGCAAACAAATGCTCATGAGTGATCATAACCAAGCAATCTGGGCAATGCTGCAAACAAATGCTCATGAGTGATCATAACCAAGCGATCTGGGCAAAAACAAATGCTCATGAGTGATCATAACCAAGCGATCTGGGCAATGCAAACAAATGCTCATGGTGATCAAACCAAGCGATCTGGGCAATGCAAACAAATGCTCAAATGATCATAAACCAAGCGATCTGGGCAATGCTGCGAACAAATGCTCATGAGTGATCATAACCAAGCAATCTGGGCAATGCTGCAAACAAATGCTCATGAGTGATCATAACCAAGCAATCTGGGCAATGCTGCAAACAAATGCTTCAGAGAATATGTGTATTAGAAAGAGACGTGAACTGGGGTCTTGGGATATCATGCTCAAGTGCTAATTCTCCCCCTCTTTCTTCTAGAGTAGGCGATGAGGTTCTGAAGGGTAGGGAAGGTTTACCTTAAAGGGTGAAAATGTGTCCTTCAGTAAATGAACCATACGCAGCACTGGATGGTGGGAATGGTTGGGGAATGTTGACCATTATACTCTGAAGCTTTTGATTTCCAATTACAATTTGATATTAAAATAGCTCTGTTACATTTTAGCCAGTCCAAATTCCCACTGAGGTTGATAAATACTTTCCAACTACCATTCTAATGAAACATCACTACTATTATTTTAGAAAGCATATTAAGTTGAAATTTAATTTAAATAGAGAGTGAGTTGCTTTCCTTTAAAGAATTACACTGTTTCCTGTGTTAAGCAAATAATAATTAACAGAAGTACATACAGTTATAATTAGCAGGGAATTTAATTAAACAAATATGCCAACATAACCAGATGCATGACAAAGTAATTGTAATAAGCCTTGCCAATGTATTCCTTCCCACTTCATAGTCCTTACATAGTAATTATAAAGCTTTTTTATAAAATAAGCACAGAAAATCTAAATATGAGCCTCCTAGAAGCCATATTCAAGCAAAAGAATACAAAGAAAAGAAATCTTTCTGAAGGGGAACATAGGAGAATGCAAACAATTATTTCACTCAGAATTCCTGATAAAAGTTCCATTGATTTTACTTCTTTAGCTCTGCCTGAACTTCACCAGACTTACCCTTACTTCAATTTTTTTGGGTAGTATCCCTCAGCTGGCAGAGACAGAATTACATCTATTTTTAAGAGCTTGATTTTACATAATCGCCTCAAGTTAAGTCCTCTGTCCTTCAAAAACAAAGCAAGTCACCCAGAAATCATATGTCACTTTGAGGCCCAAAAGAGTCTCAAAAGAGAAAAGGGAAATAAATTACAAAAGAGAGAGGAATTATGACTCACGGTTTATAAAGCATACATGCTTACTTAAACCCAGAAGAAAGAAAAATGATGGGTTAACCTGACATTTTCTTTATAGAAAAGATGATAATACAGGGGAAGATGATTAATGCAGCAAAGAGAAAATGCTACACAAAGACCTTAAAATACACTCCGTTTTTATCTTATACTCACAAAAACTTGATGCTTTTAGTGATTAAGAAACAAATGATCCGCCCATGGTAAAAGAACACGTCTAGAGAGACACACACCACTTCTAACGCCCTAGTCTACCCCTGTTAAAAGTATTCCGTTAATCTTGGGTTTTCAAAATGAGAACAGGCCATTTTAAAATCCTAGCTACTTGGTATACAAAAAGATCCAACTATTTAGCTTTTCAAGCTTTACCTAGCAAAGGTTAGAGGTAAACCAATGATAAACTCAATCAAAAGGGAGGTGAGTCATGACTCTGTCAGAGATCTCTTCCATTTAAATCCTAAGTCCTGAAATCAACGAGGAAAAAACAGCCATCCTAATTCCATAATGAAAGCGTAAACTCTCCCAAAGCAACAGGATATGCTCATTTTATAGAGACAACAACAAAACCAAAAACTCAAAACAAACATACAAACCCCCCCCCCAAACTTATGTTCATAGAGTAACATAAAAATAGCAGCCTGTAGCTTAACAAGTCCCACCTACCTTGATATAAGAATTGATAGGTTAGATAAAGTTTTCACACATTTCACATTCTCTGGTGGTCACAACAATTCCAATTACCTACTGATTAGTATCTATGTTTAATAATGCGGCATTTGAGAATGGCGAGGTTAAATATTCTGCCCAAGGTCACCTACCTAACAGATGGCACACCAGGAAGCAAAACCAGATCGTTGAGTTTGAATTTGTCTTTCCCACCACTTTTCAGATGTCACACAAAGAAGAACGATCTGTAGATATGTATAATAGAGCTCAACTCCAGATTAGCAAAAGCTTGATCAATATCAAGCAACTCCCAGCTGGGTGGGAAGAGCAGTGAACTTCTCTTTATCTCTCAGGCAATCTGGGGTCTGCCTTAGCTCTGCCGTCCCCACTTGTGATGGACATTCTCGGAGTCCACAGCCAGTTGATCCATCATTTTCACTCTTTTGTAAAAAGAGGAGTTCTAAAGTCTCTTTCCAGTTCTAAGTTCTATGAAGACATTGGCAACTGGCTAAAACTACTGTCAGCCCCTTTTCCTTGGAACTCTGGCAATACTACATTTCATCAAGGGAGGCTCAGAGCCAATCTTTCAAAGTAGGCCCTAAAGCACCCTTAAACTCTCACATACATTACAAAATACAAGGCTCTTTATGAGCTTCCCGAGTCTGTTTCAGATACTTTATAAGACGTAGCATTATCCAAGCTAATTAAATCCTTACATCTGTGGGGCTCTATGCAATTGTTGGGTTTTTTTTCAAAAATGCTCCTTAGGGTATCTTCTACTTGCACTGTTTTGTTCAAAATTTCAGAGGTAAATATCAACAGAAAATGTTAATCTTCTTTTAAGACTTCTTAATTAGGGAGGGTTGAGGCCCCAGTAGATATACTGCTGCTGCTGCTGCTGCTGCTAAGTTGCTTCAGTCGTGTCTGATTCTGTGCGACCCCATAGATGGCAGCCCACCAGGCTCCCCTGTCCCTGGGATTCTCCACGCAAGAACACTGGAGTGGGTTGCCATTTCCTTCTCCAATGCAAGAAAGTGAAAAGTCAAATTGAAGTCACTCAGTTGTGTCTGACTCTTAGCGACCCCATGGACTGCAGACCACCAGGCTCCTCCGTCCATGGGATTTTCCAGGCAAGAGTACTGGAGTGGGGTGCCACTGCCTTCTCTGTAGATATACTATTAATACTAAATCTTAAGTTACCAGTTTGTTTGCTCTCTGACTGTGGATAGGCTGATACATGCATATTTTGCTGCAGATTTTGTAAATTTTGTCAATTTGCTGTTTTGTTTTTGTCATCAAATTGTAAAGCATGATAATCAAAGAATGATAACAGAAAATTCAAAAGATGAGATGGCACTGTGTATTCTGTTATCATTTCCCCATATAAATATTTCTTAGAATAAGGAGATCATTTCCTAGGCCTCGGAAATATTTTTGTTACCCAGAACTTTCTGTCATCCAGAAAAAAAAGACTTCCTTTAAATTAGCCTGATAAAACATTAGACACGTTGTTTGAGCTTTTAAAGAAACGTAGTTATATGTCAAGTGGAGATGAGAAAGACAGTGAAAGTGTTATTCGCTAAGTCATGTTTGACTCTTCACAACCCCATGCTCTTCTGTCCATGGGATTTCCCAGGCAAGAATACTGGAGTGGGTAGCCATTTCCTTCTCCAGGGGATCTTCCTGACTCAGCGATCCAACCCAGGTCTCCTGCATTGCAGGCAGATTCTTTACCGTCTGAACCACCAGGGTGGAGATGAGAAAGGAATAAACACCAGGAGACCTAGATCCTGCCTTTGCTACTAGTGTCTTTCCTAAATGAGGCCTAGAATAGTGCAAGGTCCAACCAGCGGGCAGAAGGGAAGTCCCTGAAATCGGAAAGAAAAACTGCAGATGTGGAGTGAGGTCAGAAGGAGAGGCATCAGCATCAGAGACTTTCCCTGGGAGACGCTGGAGTCTAAGATCAAAGGGGACAGGTTGTCAGGGACTGTACGGCACTCGCTGCTCTCCTCCCCTGCACACTCTAAGAACTGATATCCTATTCAAGGAAAATATTAAGATGGTATATTTCCTTCCATATCCCATGACTAAAATAATATTTTGAAAGCATTTCTGTGTTAAATAGGAGTAGTATACATATTCAAATATAGTCACTCTACAAAGATACTACATCAAAATGCTACTCTCTTCACTAAAAATGACTAAACTAACAAGAACAGGGCCCTCTAAATATCTCCACTGTACAAATTTGCTTTCACTTAATACCATGTGCTATATCCAGAGGCTCTCCAAAGAGCCTCACTCCATGGAACTGAGCACCACAATCGGGTGTGTAAAAACAGAGAGTTCTCCCAGTGATCTTTCCTGTAAGGGATTTGACTTGTCCTGACATGATCATCTTTGGTCAGACTCGCGTGACTTGGAGAGGCAGTGATTCATTCTAACCTGTACCCTACTTCTTCTTCTTCTGTATCATACTCCTCATGAAAAGTAAGAGGCTGCTTCCAGACCAAGTTGGAAAACAGAAGAAGCCTACCACTACCTACCTTCCCACTTTACCTTCCTTCTACTGCGCTCCTTCCTAAACTCGGACCCCCATCCCCTGCCTCCACTCCTCTGAACATTCAGGGGCTGAGGCTCCTTCTCTTCACTCTTCTGTCTCACCATCCATCAGAACTCCAACTCCCCAAGGCTCTTCCCTTGCTTGCTGTCATGATGAAAAGGGGACAATGACTCAGTGATCTAGACTGTAAGTATCTGATGAGAACTTTATGTGTAGGATTACACGGAGCAGGTAAAGACAGAGATAAGTGGCTCTGGAGTCTCGTTACCAATGGCTTTGACACTGACTGGTTGCGTGTGTGACCATGAAGAAAAACACTATGTAGTTCCATTAAGCCTATCTTTTTTCATTTGCAAAGTGAGAAAGCTCATAGAATTGTTGTATTTAAATGAGATAATACATGTAAAACCGCTGTAGATCTGTACATGGGATACAGTAAATATCCAGGGAAGGTTACATACTATGTTATTACATCATCAATGCTATCATCAGCATCTCTTCATCATTTATTAGCCTCTCCCAGAGAGCCATTAGGAGACTGCTTAGAGAAACAATATATTAATCCAGTATTCTAGGGGAAAAAATTCTATTATCATATAAATTTGTGAAGTGTTGACATAACAAAAGTAAACGGAATTTTTTTCTCACTATGGGACGTTTTAGAATCTATCTTGTCCTAAGAAATAATGAACTGCCTAGAATGGGATTAATAATAGTATTTTCCAATCTTATTTGCTGATGGAATTCTTTACATGCTCAGCACATCTTTCAACATCTTGCAAAACAAGATGATTCTTAGGGTGAAGTGCCCTAACCTAGAAGGTTTTAATGGTATCACTGAAGGTATGTTACAAGCTGGAGGGAGGGATTTATCGTATGAAGAACAATCCTTCAATGCCACAAAATCTTATCATATTTAAAACCATCCACTCTATCAATATGCTATTGGCCCATTTCTTTATTTTTCCTCACCCTCCAGAAACACCTCAAAACTTTAACATTTATTCCTTAACTATCTGAAACTGCCAATGTACTTTAAGTCTTGGTTTTCCTCAATGAACAACATGATCTTTCTACTTAATCTGAAGACTGAAAAGGAACAATGTACTACATAAAAAATATTACATATATTAGATCATCAAACCACAAAGATTATAAATAATCCTTTGGGTGGTCTGGGAAGAAAAATTAATCCTGCTTTATACATACACACACATACACACCACACTTTTCAGTGTATAACTATATACCATTGAATTTTATGCCATGTGCTGTGTTTCTTTGCAAAATGCATATCTTGGATTGGTCAAAAAGTTTGTTTGGGTTTTTCTGTAACATCTTATGGAAAAGCCCAAGCAAATGTTCTGGCCAACCCCAGACATACAGCAAATAAAGGTGAGAAGGAAAGCACATATGTTCATCCCCAGTGCTCTCATTTCTATATAACCTGTCCCAGCCCAAGTGTACCTGGTGGTCTGCCTCTCTACACAGTGGACCATGCCCCTCAGGTACAGATCCTGGCCTTTTCATCTTTGTACCCCCTAGAGCCTAGCATGGCATATTCAATAAATATTCGCTCTACTCAATGGGTAAATTATGCACCGATGCACTCATTTTATACTAACTTCATGATGTTCTGCTTCAGTTAAAATCATAAGCAATACTATTTAAGATGTTTCCTAAACAGCCCACTAATTCAGAATTTGTCTGACTGAACAGAAAATAAAAGCAACCATAAAAGCAATCCTTTATCATCCTCTTTTGGTAAGACAGTAGGCTCTGGAGCCAGAGACCCTGAGTTCTAATCCCTGCTTTACCACTTACCTTTAAAAGTTATTTAAAATATGTAAGACTCAGACTCCTCAAAACGGGAATAAAAACAGTACTATAGTGATTAGGGTTCTCCAGACAGGCAGAAACAATAGGGTGTGATATGGATGGTACTTAGGAATGTGAAAGTGAAGTCACTCAGTTGTGTCCGACTCTTTGTGACCCCATGGACCGAAACCTGCCAGGCTCCTCCATCCATGGGATATTTCAGGCAAGAGTACTGGAGTAGGGTGCCATTTTCTTCTCCAGGGGATCTCCCTGATCCAGGGATTGAACCCGGGTCTACTCGTATTGCAGGCAGACACTTTACTGTCTGAGCCACCAGGGAAGAGGCATTCAAAAACAAACTGTTGTTAAGTTCACTGAACAAATAATTATTTGTCTGAGATCCAGACCCACAAATACCTGGTCTTTGCCCACATCCGTGATACTTCAAGAATGTTCATATAAAGGCCTTTTCCACACAGTATGCAAGACATATCATTATAAGTTTATTGTTCTTTTTAAACTGCAATTTAATACATTTTGGAAGAACATGGCAAAAAAAGCTGCCTTTAGAAGAATTCATCAAGTAGTTTTGACTCCAAAATCTCTTGGGAAAAGCGCTGTCTGATGACAGTCTTCTTTCTCATTTCAAACTATGCATTTCCAAAACTGAAGCATCCTTATGACACGTCTTTAAACATCTGAATCACAAAGCGAACAGGGTCCACATCTTTTAAAAAATGAGATGCTTCATATTCTTTTTCTAAAACAGCTTTCTTCTTCTATCGACTTTAGCACAGCAGAAAAATCCTGAGCAATTTAACTAGAGCCACAAAATGCAACTTATGTTCAATGGCTTATAGTCAACACTACATCACTTCTCCACTATAATCTCAGTTTAAAGTGAGAATCCACTCACTTCACACAGAAGGAGACGATGTTAGAAGAAAGAGTGGCCTCATCTGTATTAAAACCAAATGTTAGTGTAACATATAGAAAACAAAATTGCAAATGACCAACTTCACAGATAGAGCTTCTAATAATGTACAAAGGAGCTAGGGGATATATTTAGTCCATCAGTACATGTTTTCTAAAAATAGCCAGACAACTGTAGTCTTGCCCATTGTCCCTCTCATTCTAGAAGCCTGAACTCAGCACTTCCATGTATAGCTCCAAGAGTCACCATTTTTACTACAGTCTCCTAAATTATATAATTAGATTACATCCAAATATTTTAAACTCATTTTGGTCAATGTTTTTATGTAACTTTTCAAAGTGTTTTATACATGTCTTCCAGAATGTCTTCTCATTTTCTTTCTGGGTTACACAACATTAGAGAAAAATGAACCATATCATTTCTGCTACTTCTTGGATGTGAAATACTTTCTCAATTCTATGTCATTTCCACAGCTTCTTTTCTTTGCTTAGGGCAAAAAATTCTTGGTCCCTTGATCATGAAACATTTTATGTGTTTGTGCACAGTGGCATTTTTTAATGGAGAGAATCCAAAGCTTTTGCCATATTCTTAATGGAGTGTAGGACACAAAAGATAAAGAACTATCAATGTTAGAGAGGTTTATTACATTCAAAGAGTCATAGACTGGGTATCACGTAAAAGGACTTAGAGATAATCTCAGAGACAAGCTTGATCAATGCCTTCATTCTACAGGTGGGATAGACCCAGAGGGCAGGAGTTGTTCCAATATATCAGCACTTGATGTAAATGTCTTTGAATTCACTCTGTGCCCAGGCTGTAAAGATTTGATAGCATCTAAGTATGACCAACCTAGACAGCATATTAAAAAGCAGAGACATTACTTTGCCGACAAAGGTCTGTCTAGTCAAAGTTATGGCTTTTCCAGTATATATGTTATATGGATGTGAGATATGTTAACATATGTTATATGTTAAACAGGTTATATGGATGTAAGAGTTGGGCTACGAAGAAAGTTGAGCGTCAAAGAATTGATGCTTTTGAACTGGGGTGCTGGAGAAGACTGTTGAGAGTCCCTTGGATTGCAAGGAGATTCAACCAGTCCATTCTAAAGAAAATCAGTCCTCAATATTCATTGGAAGGACTGATGTTGAAGCTGAAACTCCAGTACTTTGGCCACTTGATGCGAAGAACTGGCTCACTGGAAAAGACCCTGATGCTGGGAAAGATTGAAGGCGGGAGGAGAAGGGGACAACAGAGGATGAGGTGGTTGGATGGCATCACTGACTCAACGGACATGAGTTTGAGTAAACTCTAGGAGTTGGTGATGGACAGGGAGGTCTGGCTTGCTGCAGTCCATGGGGTGGCAAAGAGTTGGACACAACTGAGCAACTGAACTGAAAGTATGCCTCTCCTTGAGCCTTTACAAGTTGGAGGATATGTTTTCCTTTATTTTCCCATGGAAAGCTCTTCATCCTCTTGAGACTTTTCTTATCCATCTTTGAACATTCTGCAACATCCTATAACTCACTGTGTATTTCTTGGAAGATAGGAACTACCTTAAGGTCTTTTCAAGTTATTCCTTGCATGTTCATTTAGCATAATATGTGGGATAATGGAAGTTCAGAACAGTTATGTCAATTTCAAAGGTGTTTTGAAAACAAAAACAAAAACATTTACATCATCAAAGAAAGTAAAATGGCAATGGAGGCTGCCTAAGCATTGAAACATCCCTAACCTCCTCTGCAAACTTTAACACAGGTACTTAGAGAAAACAAGCAGGAAGTGTCATCAAGATGGTGATTAGAGGTGACTTATTTTCTGTAATGGGATCGTACTGTTTTTATGATGAAAATGATAATTATGAAAATTACACAAAAATATGGAAAACAGGATATATAAGAAAAAAGCAGAATACAAATTAGTGCCTGTAGTCTTGCATAAATATATATGTGCATAAGGAAAATAACTGGAGGGTACAGAATTTAAAAAAGGCTGTTCTGTTGGAAGGGAGTGATAATTTTTTTCTTTATCCACATACTGTCTTTCCAATGATTTCATTGGGAAGGGAGCCACCATGGAGACTCAGGTAAAACAAGCTAGGTCTTGAAGGGAGACAAGGGATCAGAGAAGAAGGGAGGGTGAGGTATTAGAGAAGAAGGGAAGACAAGGTATCAGGAGCCAACATTCCACCTTGAGTCAAGACACAAAGGAATTAAAAATGGGAATCAGTAGGGAACGAGTACAAGAAGTTCAGAGTGTGTGAACACCTAGTTCTCAGGACAACAGAGACATGGATTGTGCCTATTTGCCAAGGGCCTACAGGACAGCAGGCTTCCACAATGCAGCTTCATGCTGCTCTTGTTACACTATAGCTCCTTTGAAATACTGTATTAAGTTGGCCAAAAAGTCTGTTTGGGGTTTCCATAAGATGGTACGGAAAACCCTAAAGGAACTTTTTGGCTAACCCAATAAATGAGATTTGGCCAATCCAAAATCACTGCAGATGGTGACTGCAGCCAGGACATTAAAAGATGCTTGCTCCTTGGAAGAAGAGCTATGACAAACCTAGACAGCTTATTAAAAAGCAGAGACATTACTTTGCTGACACAGGTCCACCTAGTCAAAGCTATGGTTTTTCCAGTAGTCACATACGGATGTGAGAGTTGGACCATAAGAAAGCTGAGTGCCAAAGAATTGATGCTTTTGAACTGTGGTGTTGGAGAAGACTCTTGAGAGTCCCTTGGACTGCAACAAGGTCAAACCAGTCCATCCTAAAGGAAATCAATCCTGAATATTCATTGGAAGGACTGATGCTGAAGCCCCAATACTTCAGCCACCTGATGCAAACAGCTGACTCAGAAAAGACCCTAATGTTGGGAAAGATTGACGGCAGGAGGAGAAGGGGACGACAGAGGATGAGATAGCTGGATGGCATCACCAACTAGATGGAGTTTGAGCAAGCTCTGGGAATTGGTGGAAGACACGGGAAGCCTGGCATGCTGCAGTCCCTGGGATGGCAAGAGTCAGACATGACTGAGCGACTGAACAACAACAACAAAATAAATGAGAGGCTGATTTCTTCCTATGGCCTTCCAATCTTGTGTGAAGAACGTTTTTAAAAAATTAACTTATTTATTTTAATTGGAGGCCAATTATTTTACAGTATTGTAGTGGTTTTTGCCATACATTATTGACATGAATCAGCCATGGGTACACGTGTCCCCCATCCTGAACCCCTCTCCCACCTCTCTCCCCATCCCATCCCTCAAGGTTGTCCCAGTGCGTAGCCTTTGAGTGCCCTGTTTCCCGCATCGAACTTGGACTGGTCATCGATTTCACATATGGTAATTTATATGTTTTAATACTATTCTCTCAAATCATCCCACCCTTGCCTTCTCCCACAGAGTCCAAAAGTCTGTTCTTTATATCTGTGTCTCTTTTGCTGTCTTGCATATACGGTCGTTACCATCTTTCTAAATTCCATGTATATGCATTATTATACTGTGTTGGTGTCTTTCTTTCTGACTTACTTCACTTTGTATAATAGGCTCCAGTTTCATCCACCTCATTAGAACTGATTCAAATGTGTTCTTTTCAATAGCTGAGTAATATTCTGTTGTGTATATATACCACAGCTTTCTTATCCATTCATCTGCTGATAGACGTCTAGGTTGGTTCCATGTCCTGGCTATTATAAAAAAGTGCTGTGATGAGCACTGGGGTACATGTGTCTCTTTCAATTCTGGTTTCCTCAGTGTGTATGCCCAGCAGTGGGATTGTTGTTTCGTATGGCAGTTCTATTTCCAGTTTTTTAAGGAATCTCCACACTGTTCTCCATAGTGGCTGTACTAGTTTGCATTCCCACCAACAATGTAAGAGGGTTCCCTTTTCTCTATACCTTCTCCAGCATTTACTGTTCGTAGACTTTTGGAGAGCAGCCATTCTGACTGGTGTGAAACGGTACCTCATTGTGGTTTTGATTTGCATTTCTCTAATAATGAATGATGTTAAGCATCTTTTCAAGTGTTTGTTAGCCATCTGCATGTCTTCTCTGGAGAAATGTCTGTTTAGTTCTTTGGCCCATTTTTTGATTGGGCCGCTTATTTTTCTGGTATTGAGTTGCATGAGCTGTTTGTGTATTTGTGAGATTAATTCTTTGTCAGTTGCTTTGTTTGCTATTATTTTCTCCCATTCTGAAGGCTGTCTTTTCACCTTGTTTGTAGTTTCTTTTGTTGTGCAAAAGCTTTTAAGTTGTGTGAAGAAGTTTATACAGCATCAAGCAGGTCTTTTAGAAGGCAAACTGTTGAATTGAGGACTTGTTAGCACCTATTTTCTAGTAGTTTTTACTTAGGTTTTCAGCTTCCGTATTACATTTTCTTTTATCTTTTCCATTGCATTTTAAATAAACTATGTTGACAGAGGAAGGCACATGAGAGAAATGGAAGCTCAGCCTTTTTTGCCAAGGTATTCTCTTTCCAGAGGAAAAAAGGTCTTTATCAGTAAATATTTACTTATCATCAACAACTGCAGTACTGTGTTTCCAGACCTACAGAAAAACGTGTACCATTCTTCCTTGGCATGGAGGAGGAACTGGCAAACCGCTCCAGTATCCTTGCCTGGGGAATTCCACGGACAGAGGAGCCTGGTGGGCTATAGTCCATGGGGTTGCAAAGAGTCGGACACGACTGAGCGACTAACACACGCACACTTCCTTGGTAACAGCAAGAACATTTATGTTGGGAAAGGGCATCAATTCTGTTTCTTTCAGCAGCTTTAGATCTGAATCTTGTAAATAGTACTTTGTAGCTCCTAGATTTTAAGTAAAATCACGTATTTTTAAATGTCACATGCAACAGAGTACCTCGTATAATCAGTTGGTACTATACATTTACAATGCCTAAACATTTATCACAGTAAAGAATTACAATAGTATCAGTAGCAGTATCTTTAGTTGAGTGCCCCCTTCCTCTGACCATTCCGTAAGTGCGATGTTCCCTAAGGTGTCACCCAGTTATCTTCTTACTTAACAAACTCCCTAGTCCATTCCGACCACTGTCATGGCTTTGACTATTAACATCATGCAAATAGCACTGGTTCCCTCACATGTAACCTCCTACCTCTTCCCTTCTGAACTCCTGAGAGGTGTTCATAACTAACACACGCCTTCTGGATATTTCATCAGGACCAAATGCCACAAGCTCAAACCTAAACTTAATAACTTTCCCCAGAAACCCACTCCTGTTCTCAGTCTATTTCAGAGAAGGGCACCACTATATCTCCAGCTGCCCAAGGGAGAACTGGCATACTGGCCTCCTCCCTTTGACCTCCAACAGCCTGTCCAAAATCTGTCAATTCTGCCACCAAGACCTCCTCACTCTAGCTTTTACTGAAGTGATTTTATTGTAAGACCCCATCATTTCTCAAGCAACCTACTATAATATGCTGTTCTCATTCCTTCAGTCTTGCCTGCTTCAAAATATCCTTGATGCTACCGACACATGACTGTGGGCCTTAAAGATGGGAGGGTTACCTGAGTTAGAACTGGTGGAGAGTGTGGATTCTGGCTGGTATTAGGTTGGCCACAAAGTTTATTCTTATGGAAAAAATTTGAATGAACCTTTTGGCCAACCCAATACATTATAATAACTCATCTCTTCCTAACTTTTCTCTACCTTATCCTTTAAGTTTAAATGTGATGAATGCATTCCTCTGATTTGAACTCCTTCAATACTCCCCAACTCATAAAGGCTAAGGTCACTACCCCGAAACACAACATGGACACTTAGGTTCCAGACTGAGCCCACTTCTCTAGCTGCATGTCCACTGCAGCCCCACATACTCCCAGCTCTCCAGGTCACAAGAGCAACTTGCAGCTGAACCAACGTGTAAGCACATCTCTCCAAATGTATGCAATTCACATTTGAATTCTCAAGCTAGAATGTGCTTCTTTTCTTGTTCACATGGAGAAATTCTTGTCATGCTTTAACATAAGTAGTTGAGAAGCTCTGAATGTTTGTGTCCTCCCAACATTAGTGTTGGAGAAGGAAATGGCAACCCACTCCAGTATTCTAGCCTGGAAAATCCCATGGACAGGGAAGTCTGGCAGGCTACAGTCCATGGGGTCACAAAGAGTCAGATACAACTTAATGACTAAACAACAACAACATTCGTGTGTTGGAATATCAGCCCCCAAAGGTGATATACATATATGAGCATCTGGCGCCTTTGGGAGGTGATTAGGTCCTGAGAGCAGAGCCCTCATGAATAGGATTATGCTGTTATAGAAGAGGTCCTACAGAGCTCCCTAGTCCTTCCGTCATGCAAGGACAGAATGAGAAGTCTGCAACCTGGAAGAAAGTGAAAGTCACTCAGTCGTGTCCGACTCTTTGCAACTCTGTGAACTGTAGTCCATGGAATTCTTCAGGCCAGAATACTGGAGTGGGTAGCTTTTCCCTTTTTCAGGGGATCTTCCCAACCCAGGGATCAAATCCAGTTCTCCCATATAGCAGGCAGATTCTTTACCAGCTGAGCCACAAGGGAAGACCAAGAATACAGGGGTGAGTAGCCTATCCCTTCTCCAGCAGATCTTCCCAACCCAAGAATCGAACTGGGGTCTCTTGCATTGTAAGAGGCTTCTTTATCAACTGAGCTATCAGGGAAGTCAAATCTGGAAGAAAGCCCTCAGCCAAATATGCTGTTACCTTGATCTCAGACTTCCAGCCTCCAGAACAATGAGAAATAAATTTCTGTTGTTTACAAGTCGTCCAGTATGGTATTTTGTTATAGCAGCATGAATGAACTAAGACAGTGGTGTGATGGTCATAGAGTCTTTCTGGACCATGTTAGGCAGGGGTCATTTAATTCTTCCAGTGCATCTCTGCAGCTCAAATGACATCCTGCTCTACCTATTAGATATTTACATTTCTCATTTCTAGAGTTTCTCTAGAGTTTATTTAGATGTAATCTAAGTTCATCCCCAAGTATTTGTTAATACAGTCCTTTATTTAAAAACATCTACTATGTATAAAATAGACAACTAATGAGAACATAGTGTATAGCACAGGGACTCGACTTAATGCACTGTGCTGACCTCAATAGGAAGAAACTCCAAATGGGAAGGGGCGTATGGCTAACTCATGTTGCTGTACACTAGACATTGTAAAGCAACTATACTCCAATAAAAATTAATTTAAACAATTTAAAAAATCTTGTCAAGTATCTATGCTGTGCTTAGGTGCTCAGTCGTGTCCAACTTTTTGCAACCCCGTGGACTGTAGCTCACCAGGTTCCTGTGTCCATGGGGATTCTCCAGGTAAGAATACTGAAGTAGTTGCTATGCCCTCCTCCAGGAGATATTCCCAACCCAGGGATCAAACCCAGGTCTCCTGCATTGCAGGTAGATTCTTTACCATCTGAGCCATCAGGGAAGCCCTGTCAAGTATCTACCAAGCATCATATTCTTGGGTGTGCTAGTGATAGAACAGTGAATCACTTCTAGTACTTGCCATAAGGTAAGAGATTTAAAAAATAAATAGGTACAATGAGGACTACAAAGTTGGTCTTAGGAGAGAACAGTTATCTCAGCTTCTTGGTGTTCATGTTCCTGTTAGATTCAAGTTTCCTATATTTATAAACTTAAGCTGAAAAGATTCAGAACACACAAATCAGATTCTAAAGAGATAAGTTCTTTGATTTTTGAAAGAGATGGTCAAAATGGTGGAGAAAAACATCAAGAGTATTCTGCAGGTTGGGGATAAGAGGAATGATGTCAGAGAAGCAGGAGCAAGCAAATTTCAGGGAAAGGAAGCAGGTTTCATCTACACAGGGCAGCATTAGAAAACAAGGGGCCAGATGCAGGCAATTATGTGCAATAATGTCTGACAGAGCAAGTTGAGGGTTCAAAGATTGAGACAAATTGGAAAACTGAGAGCCTGGGGAAAGATGCGCAAAATCTGCTTGGGTCAGCAAAGTAGCGCCTATTTTAGCTCACCTTCCATGGAAACATTCATTAAGTCAACATTTATTTGCTGAGCAAAGCTGCTCATGACCTCTCTCTCTGCCCGCCAAAAAAATTAAAAATATTTTGATGACTTCTGCTGTAGACTGAATATTTGTGTCCTCCTAAAAATTCATATGTAAAACCTAATCCCCAATGTGATGCTCTTTGTAGGTGGGGGTGCTGGGAGGTGATCAGGTCATAAGTGTAGAACCCTCATGAGTAGGATTAGTGTGCCCTTATGAAAGAGATCCCCCTAAGCTCCTTCGTTCTTTCTGTCATGTGAGGACACAGTGCAAAGACGGCCCTCTATGGTCCAGGAAAACAGCCCTCACCAGAAACAGAATCTGCCAGTGCCTTGATCGGGACTTCCCAGCCTTCAGAATAATTTTCTGTTGTTTAAACCATCCAGCCTAGGTATTTTCTTGAAGCAGCCAGAATGGACCAAGACAGCTTCTCACTGTTTCTACCCTGTCATGCTCCTGCAGCATTCTGTACTCTTTTTTTTTTTTTTTTTTTTAAACATTGGTCATTCTTGCAGTGGCTTCCCTGGTGGCTCAGTTGGTGAGGAGTCCGCCCGCAATGTGAGAGACCTGGGTTTGATCCCTGCATTGGGAAGATCCCCCAGAGAGAAAACAGCAACCCACTCTAGTATTCTTGCCTGGAGAATTCCATGGACAGAGGAGCCTGGTGAGTTACAATCCATGGGGTCACAAAGAGTTGGACTAAATGACTAACTTTTCTCTTTCTTTCATGCTTGTAACTACTGTTTAATATCCACTTGCCCCACTAGATTGTAAGCATCCTAAAAGCACAGACCATGTCCATTTTGACATCCCTTCAGTTGGCATGGTGCTCACCAGAGTGAGTGCTCAATACCTACTGTGAACAAATTCATGAAAGAATGCAGACCAAAGAAGGAACAACTGAAATAACAAACAACCGAGAAAGACAGATGCCATCAGCCCCATCTCATTATGAGAGAATATCATCACTCCAAAAGTTAGCGGCTGTAACTAAACTCAGAGATTGTGCGCAAGAAAGCCAAGTGTAAAGCCAGAATGATTCAAAATCTACCACCAGATTCTCCTTCTTCCTGATCACACAGTTCCCCTTAAGTAGCAGTGCAATAAGAGAAAGCAACTGAATTAGCTCAATTCAGAAGCAATCTAGAGAGATTATAAATGAGTCTACTGGAAAAGGAAGATTAAGTGGAAGAAAAGATTTTAGATGCTGGTCATCAGAAAAGTTAGAAAATTCAGGAGATATGATAAAGTAGCCATTCCAAGTGAAAGGAATAGTATGTAAGAGGGCTGTGTGAACTCTCTTGAAACGAGTTAAAAGAGAAAATTAGATACAATTATTTCACTGTTGTGTTTTAAGATAACACGTAAAGGCCACCAGTATGCCAAAAAGAACAGTATATGAAACTGTGGTTTTGATGAAAATGCAGAACAAAGAACTAACACTCAAGTCAAGATGCTGTTACACACAGAGTTATTTGCTCACTGGCATCATCCACCTAACTTCTGCTTTCCTGCTTTAATTCAGTCCCTGAAAACCAATTATACTTGAATGCAATGGAAACCAAGCAGTTTCTTAGACGATCTAACACCCTTTCACATGCTGACAAATCAAATTTGGGAGGAGGCAGAGCAGCAGGGAAATTTCGAACTATTTTGGGCTGTGTGTCTTCTCAGGTCTTTGCCTTGCTAGCCCTTCTCATGCCCGATATTTGACTAATTGGAACTCTAGATTTCAAGCAGAAGTCTTGAGCTATAATTTGGTACATCTGCTTAGAGATGTGACTAGACTCTTAAAATGGTTCAATTGTAACATTTGGGAATGGTGAACACCAGTGCAATTACAAATAACTACCAGAGAAATGCTAATACGTGTCACTCTGTTGGGAAAGAAGAAAGACAGGATCCAACTTCATGCAAATAATTAAAGGTGCCTTTGTGACTGTGAAATACACTGGCTCTCCAAATACTCTTATGGTCTTCAATGACACGAGTGATTCAAAGGATTCAGTAAACTAGTTGAGGAAATGGACTTTCTGTAAGAGTCTCCTCCTGTGGTTAATATACACGTGTGGGTATGAAACACAAATGATTTCTAAGTGGTCTGCCTCTTACATTTTAGGAAGCTTCATATTTCCCAATAATTGATTTTCTGAGGTCTTCCCACTGACAAAGATAAAAACAAGTTTATAATCCCCTTGCACAGCCATTACTCATTTCTCAGGTATTACAGCATTTTAGAACTGGACTCCCCACAAAATGAGGCACCAGAAGCATTTCTGCTTTACATATGAGATTAATACCAGAAGAAACCTGTGATCTACCAATGGTGCTCTGGGTCTCCCATCCCAGGAAGTGCATAATAAAATCAAAATAGCCAGATTCTGCCTGAGAAACTGGAGTTCAATGCACACACTGTCGGATAAAGTGCTCTAGGCCAATGATTCTTAAATATGTTGGGGTCTAATTATGCTTGAAATATAAAACACATTTCCATCAGCCATTAATAACAATGGCTCAATATTAAGGGCACACAGAATCCAGAATCTTGAGGGAAAGGAGACAATGGAGGCAGATATGGTCCAGAAACAGAAGCCCATGTAATTTGAATCCCCAAGTAACTCGAATATACAATCTACTCTCTTGATGACTAGAAAAATCAGAACATTAGGCCTTGTAACTTTCCTTCACTTCAGCAGAATTTCCCGCAAATCTCTGTCTCAGAGGCTTGTCTATTTAGTATTCAAGGCACTAAAACCTATTAGCAAAGAGAAAACCAACCAGCCTATATTAAGGCCTACAGGGGGAAGAAGGGAGTATGTTAACCAGGTGGCTAGAAATCATCTTTTACTGAATCTCATGGTACTATTAGGGCTTCCCTGGTAGCTAAGCTGGTAAAGAGTCCGCCTGCAATGCAACAGATTCCAGTTCGATTCCCAGGTCAGGAAGTTCCCCTAGAGAAGGGACAGGATACCCACTCCAGGATTGTTGATGGTAGACAATTTGCCCACAACGCAGGAGACCTGGGTTTGATCCCTGGGTTGGGAAGATACTATAAAAGGAGAATCAGTTTAGTGTGGAAAAAGAATTGGCCACCGATATGATGTTAAAATACTAGTTCATGATGGACCCTGCTCAGTGCTTGAACTTGGGAATTTTAGACACAACATTATCCCTGTGAAGTCTGAACTTAGAATTAACTATTATTGCGCTGCACTCAAAACAAGCCACATGTTTAGAGTTCTTCAGCCTGATTTTACATAGTTTTTAATAAAGGCCATCACCCATCAGGACCCAGAGACATGAGTAAAATTGTGAAGTAGGCTCTTGGGGAAATCTCTCCCCTTTTCATCAACCCTTTGGACTCCACTGAAGTCTATCAGCTAGAGCAGGGATTCTGTGAAACAACAAAAAACTTCTTGTAGTCTGGGATTTTCAGTGCTTGGCAAAGGGTGCCTACATGACCCAGTGCCCACTCCCTGACCTTGGGTGCTGAATTTCTCATACATATTGTTGCATTTCTGTTTCTGGGAGAAGAAGAAGGTGCCCTTAGTGATCTTCTCATGGGGAGTAGGGCAGTATGGAGAGCATAAGGAAGCCAGTACATGAATTTCTGCAGACCTATATGGGCCTCTGAAACTCCAATACTTTGGCCACCTGATGCGAAGAATTGACACATTGGAAAAGACCCTGATGCTGGGAAAGATTGAAGGCAGGAGGAGAAGGGGACGACAGAGGATGAGATGGTTGGATGGCATCACTGACTCGATGGACCTGAGTCTGAACAACATCTTGGAGTTGGTGATGGACAGGGAGGCCTTGTGTGCTGCAGTCCATGGGATCGCAAAGAGTCAGACATGACCGAGTGACTAAACTGAACTGAACTGAACTATATGGGCCTCTTCCCCTTATCAGCCAGTTGTGTACCCTGACTATATCACTGTTCTAAATCGTAGCCACGGTACAACTCTATGTTGAGTTCCATGAGTCCTACTGAATCTCCAAAAATAAGAGTGATCATCTGAACTTCCAATGGAACTATGAAATGACTTCCCAATCTGGGACTTCATGTGATTCCTCTTGTAACAAGGATTCATTCATTGATGGTTTCACCTTCCCTCTCTTGAAGTTTGTTCCAGGTTATTCATAAAACCATATTAATGCAAAGAATCACAGGTTTCTAAGATCTGAGGTTTTCCTTCTAAAGTATGTTCAAGTACTATGTTCAAGAAAACATCCTCAGAATCATTATCTAACCCAAAGTATGAATTCTGGTGGTAGAAATCTAAGGCCAGGTAGAAAGATGTCAGTTCAACAATTGATCAGTATAAGAAATCTTTGGAGGAGGAACTCCCTGGTGGTCCTGTGGTTAGGACTCTGCACTTTCACTGCTGAGGGTGCAGGTTCAATCCCTGGTCGGGGTACCTGGCTTCTTCAAGCCACATAGCATGGCCAAAAAAAAAAAAGTATCTAGGGGAAATACAAGCTTTGCAGTACTTCAGCTCACATGACACCAGCAGTTTCTAGATATGTAAATAGGGTTGGGGAACAAAAGGGAAGAAAAAAATCTAGTGGTCTCCTAACCTCTTCATTTAGATCCTTCTTTTCCAGTGTGAGAACAGGGAGCAAAAAGTTAACTAGATATTCTAAGTCTGAGAGACTAAATTTTCAGTCAGAACGCAGATGCTTCAATTATGTGGTGATGGCTGATAGGCATGAAAATAAATTAATATTCTTCCTTATTGTTGGTTTTTCTTGCTGAATCATACAGATTTTAGAAACTGCCTCAGAACAGGAACAGTTATATTGAGCTTTGGGGGGTAGGGGATGGGAATAATGAAGAGACTAAGTTACACTGCTTGCTCAGTGCTATTCTAGGAAGAGCAAGACAGCTCCAATCATAATTCACTATATAAAGGTCTAGAAAGATACATCAACATTTTGTCAACACACATTTCAATGCATGTGAATGCACTGAATGCATGTGAGACCAACTCACATTATTTCTTTTAGCCCTCAGAGCACACCAATTTCTGGCATGACTTTAAATAATTTATGTTACTTCTAATCTTCTAAGAGTTCTTATAAGTTAAACAAGCCAAATTTATTTCAAAAAAGAAAACCAAAATAACAACAGTAATAGAGATCACCACCACCACCAAAGAGTAACGTGGCACTGACCATTTATTCTTCCTACTAAGTAGACATTTGTCTTGATATTCTGGATTATGTTACTTCTAGGGGTGTCACTGCAATGCATTCTGATATATAAAAATTGTAAAAAAAAAAAATAGGTCTTAATGTACAGCAATAATAGTATTTTAGAAAACTGAATCAGTAGCGATTTGAAGTTAATCACTCAGTCATGTCTGACTCTTTGCAACCCCATGGACTGTAGCATGCCAGGCTTTCCTGTCCGTCATCAACTCCCGGAGTTTACTCAAACTCAAGTCCATCAAGTCGGTGATGCCATCCAACCATCTCATCACCCTCTATCGGCCCTTCTCCTGCCTTCAATCTTTCCCAGCATCAGGGTCTTTTCCAATGAGTCAGTTTTTCATATTAGGTGGCCAAAGTATTGGAGTTTCAGCTTCAACATCAGTCCTTCCAATGAATATTCAGGACTGATTTCTTTTAGAATGGACTGATTGGATCTCCTTGCAGTGCAAGGGACTCTCAAGAATCTTTTCCAACACCACAGTTCAAAATCATCAATTCTTTGGTGCTCAGCTTTCTTTATAGTCCAACTCTCACAACCATACATGACTACTGGAAAAACCATAACTTTGACTAGGCGTACCTTTGTGGGCAAAGTAATGTCTCTGCTTTTTAACATTCTGTCTAGGTTGGTCATAACTTTTCTTCCAAGGAGTAAGCGTCTTTTAATTTCATGGCTGCAGTCACCATCTGTAGTGATTTTGGAGCCCAAAAAAATAAAGTCTGACACTGATTCCATTGTTTCCCCATCTATTTGCCATGAAGTGATGGGACCAGATGCCATGATCTTAGTTTTCTGAATGTTGAATTTTAAGCCAACTTTTTCACTCTCCTCTTTCACCTTCATCAAGAGGCTTTCTAGTTCCTCTTCACTTTCTGCCATAAGGGTGGTGTCATCTGCATATCTCAGGTTATTGATATTTCTCCCAGCAATCTGGATTCCAGCTTGTGCTTCATCCAGCTCAGCAGTTGGCATGATGTACTCTGCATATAAATTAAACAAGTAGGGTGACAATATACAGCCTTGATGTACTCCTTTCCCAATTTGGAACCAGTTTGTTGTTGTATATCCAGTTCTAACTGTTGCTTCCTGACCTGCATACAGATTTCTCAGGAAATCTGTGATTTCCAGGTCAGGTGGTCTGGTATTCTCATCTCTTGAAGAATTTTCCACAGCTTGTTGTGATCCACACAGTCAAAGGCTTTGGCATAGTCCATAAAGCAGAAGTAGATGCTTTTCTGGAACTCTCTTGCTAACATTTATAGGGCACTGTATACAAGGCACTTTCTGTATGCTGGCTCATTTAATCTTTATAACAAGCATCAGCTGGATCCTTTGCAACATTTGGGAAATATGCAGCATGGGAAATATGCAGCAAAGAATTCAGGCATTAGGTGTGTCCGAGTTTAGCTGCATTTGTAATTCCTTGGCCTCAGCTAATCCAAATGGTGCACAGAATCTTCTGAGAGCTTTCACACAATCTTATAAAAGAGACAGACCCAAATCACCAATCAGCACTGGTCTTACTTGCTGCTAAGTGCTACATGGAGCAGAAATTCACATATGCAAACCCAACAGTGGTGGAATAATATACAACCGTTTGTAATATTAAGAACTAGTGATAATAGTTCTCACCAGAGCTCTAGTTCTACCTGACCCCTCATCTTACTTTTCAGTGACTTTGGGTGTATATGTTTTATTGAACATTCTCCCACCCCCACTCCCTAGCATCACTATAATTAATCAGATTTGTGTTTACTGAGTAAAAGTCATATGTCACACATTTCATCTTCCCCTAGAAAGTCTTTTTTAAATTAAGCCTCAAGGTAAAGTGATACTGTATTCCAAGAGTTAAGAGCTTGTGCTTTGAAATCAGACTATCCTGGATTCAAATCTTGGCTGCATCACTCACTTCTGATTTATAAACTTAGGTGATGGGATGGGTTGGGTTGGGGGTGTATGCAGAAAAGTCTATGGTATTATTTCCTGTACCCAGGCAATCTTTTATAATGCGTTATACATAGCAGATGCTCAATAAATATATTCCTATTATATTCCCCCATATCTAAATTTTCTCTGTATATTTAACCAGGTCTCATTCCCTTCTACTTTTTTTTTTTTTTTTTTTGCCTCTAGGAAATATATACCTGGCAGATGTTTAACAGCTACGTATAAGCAGAAAATGAAATGATGTTGGTACATAATTTGGTTGTAAAGTTTATAAAGTGCTTTAAGTTGACAGAAATAGTGCAAATGAAGACTGTAAATGGATATAAAACATGAAATATCTCTCTCACTAACCTATCTTTTCTCCTCAGATTTCTCTCTCCCAAACTAGGGATTCCTCTGTTTTCCCCCTTCCTGTAAGAGGCTTCTCAGGTAGCACAGTGGTAAAGTATCGCCTGCCAATGCAGGAGACTCAAGAGACAGGGGTTCGATCCCTGGGCTGGGAAGATCCCCTGGAAAAGGAAAAGGCAACTCATTTCATTATTCTTGTCTGCAAAATTGCATGGACAGAGGAGCCTGGCGGGCTACAGTCCGTGGGATTGCCAAGAGTCAGACACGACTGAGCATGCACAAAGAGGCAGATGTAACAAGCTCACACGGAGCAATTAGAAAAAGGGTGGTTCTGATTTATTTAGGACTCCCAGCATCAGGGCACAAAAATGACAAAGTAGCTCAAAAATCAAAGATTAGGCTCATTCCCCTAACGCGGACAGCTTGCTCACAACAGCCTGGTGTGTGAACCCTGTCAATAACGTGCATAGGAAGTAGTGGCCAAAGTATGGCAGCCATAGGGTTTTGAGTTATTTCGTGGTTTTGTAAAGGATGGCATCTAATTTCCCCAAAGATCCTGTGTCTGGGAGAAATTCATCTGCTCTCTTCTTCTGGAGCTTTGATACATGACATGTCACAGTACTTCTGAGTGGGCTTCTGCCAGTGGTGCAAAAACTGATGACATGAAGCAGGTATCCACAATGGCACAGCTGCTCATGGGTGCATTTAAATCAACGCCTATTCTTCCCGTGCCATCAGGCAAAGCCCCTTTTACTGCTCTCATACAAATACGGCTTAATTTTATTTCCTGCCTGGCTTTGTATAATTTTGACATGTCCTCAGTCAAACACGACCCAGTCCTTCAATCAGGCCCTATTTTTCTGGAGATGGGAAAATAAGAGGAAGCTAAAGTAATTATTGAAAACTCATAAGCAGCAGCTTTAGCCTAATTACCTTGACTTTCCTTTTTAATTTTTCTATCGATCGTCTCTTGTTAATATACAAGTATTGACTGAGCCAGGAGAGCCTGGTGTTACTGTGATAAGAACAGATGCCGCTGCGAAGCAAGATGGAATTAGGAGATCCAATAGTCAGCTCTTCTTTCTCAGAAGCACACACAAACAGCACAGACTTTGGTGGGGGACCCGCTTAAGAATCACCAGCAGCATCTATACAGCGAACATCTTTGTTCAATGCCTTGGTGGTCTGTTCTGCCTTTGCCACCAGGGGGCAGCTGGGAAAAAGAAAAACAACCCCCTTTTCTTTGTTCCTCTCCTGATGTTAAAATAATACAATGTCCCTTACTTTCAGCACATAATCTACTAGAACTCCCAGGTCAACAACTCCGGAGGGGTGGGCAGCCCAGGAATGAAGGTGACATCCCTTGGAGCTGCAAGTGCTTTTTAAACGCTGTTGTACTGAAAGTTTCAACCTGAAAATACCTTAGCAATATTGGGTGAGCTGTCCTGCATATTAATGTATTGTTGACAAACGCTTTTAACAGTTCCTGCTTCCTCTCTCAGGGAGAAATGTGAAGTTTTCTTGCTATAGAATAGGAAACCCATTTAAAAAATAATTATTTCTCAAGCACTTTTAACTTTTCAATTTCTCATATATCTCAGTTTTCAAGAACATTAATAATGCGTTGTAGGTTGAGAGTCTTAAATTGCTATCGAGGTCTACCTCAATATAAGCAAACACAATTTAGTAACCCCGAGTGGAAATCAATTTTCTTAGGAGTTAAGAAAACCCTGGTAAGCCAAGGTGGCTGGCGTGCTACATTCTGCTTTATTTCATCTTTTAAAGCAACTCTACAGGAAAATAAAGCAGGAGATGTTAGCAACGCTAAAAGAAACCAGAAATATCTAAATGGGGGAGTTCTCAATAAACCCCGGTCGCAAATTCTCTTACATATTCCAGAAGGAAAGAAGTGTTCTTAAAAAAGGATGGAGAATACACATAAAAACCAAACGAGTGGTTCAAAATCCAAGAAGCATAGAGGAAAGCCACAGGAAAAGGCAGCCAATGGATCCAAAAGAAAAAACTATATGAAATGAAAGAATTGTTAAGACTAAAGAAGGGGGTTAAGGACTGGTACAGAGCTGAAATGGCTCTCTCGACAGTAGAAGCAGCAGAAGTAGAAGAAACAGTACAGTCCCCATAAAGCACAGTGTTGTAGCAGTGAAGGCATGTCTATTATAAATTAACAAGTTTACAGACTTGGGGGACATTTAGGGAAAGGGAAAATGGATTTCTAGAAAAATAACTTCATCAGACCCCCTGAGGGCATCACTGTCATCAACAGGTCACAGGCATAGGCTACATCATCAGTCCAGATTAACCAGTGGCAAGCAATTCATCCGAAGGTACCGAGAAACCAAGTCACACTATAATCTGTACAACTGTCGTGCATAACACCATCAGATAATAATCACAGACATTCGTCCACAACATAGGTTTCAAATATGCTTTAGTGAAAAGACTGGCTCAGGAAATGACATATTTCAGAAATGAAAACTGAAAAATATCTTCAGGATTTGGAATGGATGAACTCCCAACGAATAACACTGTGATCTGCTTATAGCTGGATTCAAACACTTAGACAATGTTTCAGCAGATCAGGATATTTTTGAGTGCCTACCATGTCCCAGACACAAAGATACAAAGGCAGATGGGACCTGCTCTTTCTCTCTACAAAGGTCATTGTGTGGTGGAGAGAAACACTCTAACGATTCTAACACAGTGTGATAGGAGGATAATCATCTCAGGAGCAAGATGTTAAGCCAGCCAAAGGAAAAAACAGGAGAGCCTTCACTGTTTAAAAGCGTTATATTTAAGGCAGATCTTTAAATATACTTGAAATGGCCATCAGAAGAACAGCAGGACTGGAGGAGTGTGGAAAAAGAGACTCTAGCATCCTCAGGTCAATTCAGGCCTCAAATGGGGAGGCACAAACCAGTGCTGACCAGAGAAAACCTGTGTTTAGAAAGACAAGGGTGGGAAGAGGCAGAGACACCACTGAGAGGCGACTGTGGAAGACAAAGGGAAAAGCAGACAGAAGGAAAGAGAAAGCAGAGTCATATTCCAGGAGTTGAGTTTAATTTCTTAGCTCTTACTGACATCCTAGTCATGGTATAATGGAAAGAGCTACGGATCTGTTGTCACGTGACTTTGACTGACGTCCCAGCTCCACTCTTCACCAATACTATGTGTCTGACTATTTCAACCAGGGATCTTTCAGTTTTAAGTAACAGAAAAACTGACTCAAAGTGGGAAACAGGGTTTTACTGTAAGAAACAGAAACGACTATAGTTAATTTAAGCAGAAAATGATGTAAGAAACTAAACGTAAGAAATTGAGTGCTTATGGTATCACAGGAAGGGCTGGTGGAGCTGAACTTAAGCCACATTTCCAGGAAATTACTCAAAAGTAACACTAAAGAACTGACCCCACCAGAGGAGGTCACTATTAGGGAAAGTGAAAGTCGATCAGTCGTGTCCGACTCTTTGCAATCCCATGGACTATACAGTCCATGGAATTCTCCAGGCCAGAATATTGGAGTGGGTAGTCTTTCCCTTCTCCAGCACTATCAGGAAGGCCAGGAGTTAAGAGGCTGCCCAGCTTCCATCAGCTCTTGATAGCCATGAAACTAGTGAGTAACTTTTAACATTGTTGCAAAAATATCAACATCTCTATTCTTGCTCCCACAAAAGAGCCAAGCCACTCAAAAGAGCCTTCATCTCAATTTTCCCTTCCAAATGCCACATGAACGCATCTAATAATAAGAACCTAGGGGCTCCCCAGGTGGCACTAGTGGTAAAGAATTCACCTGCCAATGCAGGAGACGCAAGAAACGTGGGTTTGATCTCTGGATTGGGAAGATCCCCTGAAGGAGGGCATGGAAACCCACTCCAGTATTCTTGCATGGAGACGCTCCATGGACAGAGGAGCCTGGCGGGCTACAGTCCATGGGATTTGCAAATAGTCGGACATGACAGAGTGCCTGAAGACACAATAAGAAGAACTCAATTCACCCTTGAATTCTGCTGCAGGGAGATCAGGAAATGTACTCCCGAGGGCCCACCAGGAGGAGCCTGGAATTCTGAGTACCAACCCACCAGACTCACAGGTAGATGAAACAATAAAAATAATACTGGCATTCAGGAGAAGAATTCCAAAGGCGGAGCAGTTCAGCATTATTTGATTCAGTGTTTTTACAACACCATTAAGGACTCAGGGTTTTTCCATTTTTCTATCTTTAGCATCAGAGGCTTACCCCTCTTTGATGGCAAAATGGCTGTCACGGGTAACACACATACATTAGACATTGTTAACAGAGACAAATGGGCCTATTTCTTTCTATTACCTTTTAATCAAAGAAAACCCTTCCCCAAATGCCTCAGCAGATTTTCAGACTTTCTGAACAGAACTGAATTACTTATTTGTGGCCCAGACCATCACTGCTGAAACATCATTAGCATGACTGGTCTATAGATAAATCATGATGTACACTGAGAAGCAGGAAAACGGACCCTTCCCTGAGCATATGGCCTTGCAAGAGAACAAAAATTAGCACTGGACAGCTAGGAAGAAGGGGGAAGGCAATACAGAGGTGCAGCAAACTGTTTATCTCCAACTCTCAATGTCTTACCTTCCTCAAGTTAGTATCTGCCTCCTCATCTAAGAGGGCCATCATTCCTGGAAGATCACATGAAGTGACATGTATAAGACCTCTGCAGATGATCTGAGAGGTCATCATCATTAGCACAAGGGGGAGTGAGAAAGAAGACTTTTGTTTTCAGCAAGTACCACCCTGTCTGGATAGTGTTCATTGAAAGGGCAACTAATTGTCTTGAGGAAAAGCAATTTGCTGAGATGAGTGTTTTTGAAGCACTTTATACTGTCATTATGGAAAAGAGGGCTAGATTCTATCTGAAGGAAGACAATCAATAAACCATGAAACCACCCAACATTACTGGAGTGTTTCCAGAGACAGAACTCTTTGGTTGTTTTTAAGAAAGACTCTCTCGAGCAAGTGTCACTCGGCTGATGAAGCAACCATGTGTATGAAGCACGGTAAACACCATCCCAGCAGGTAATCATGGATCAAGAGCCTGAAGTTGAGAGGACAGGGCTTATTAGGAATGCAAATGCTAATATCCATGTAGGTTTGATATACAAAATGTGTGGACAATTGCAACTTTCACAGCCCTAGATATTTCAAAGGGTCACACCTGTTGCTTACAGGGTACTAGCTAATGCAGATCAATTCTTCCTGCCAAGTTCAAGCTCTTTTGTACACTCAGTGGAATTTCATATCCTATGGTTGAATTAAGGTAGCAAGGATGACTGCCCATTAATATGCTTATAGTATCTTTCAGCTTGCAACAGTTAATTCGCTGAATCGAATTACACTGTAATATGAAATATTATTATAGAACTGATCTCATAAATTGATGATGGAACTTTCAAAGGAATTTTCCTTAATATTCTCATTTATTTACTCTTAATTTTACTACATTATAATCATACCCTCAAATTCAATGAGCCATTATATAGGATTCTCAGGCCCATAGTAACACTAATGATGTAATTATGTATCCTGGCTATGCCTGGAGAAGGGAGTGGCAATCCACTCCAGTATTCTTGCTTGGAGAATCCCATGGACAGAGGAGCCTGGTGGGCCACAGTTCATGGGATCACAAAGAGTCAGACACGACTGAGTGACTGACACTACTATGCCTAGAATTTTGCCATTCAGATGTTATGAGAAGGGAGGAAGAAGCTTTGACCTGTACCTCCTGAAATGATATTACCCTCCTGAAATGATAAAGAAGTTATATAGGAAAGCTAAATTTGTAGTATGATAGCTGTGAAATGTGCCAACTTGGCCAGGCTAAACAATATTTCCCTGAATTCCCTTCCCTGTGTACTTCTGTTAAGATGGGTTATAAGAGACATTCTTGCTTGAGACTGAGGGGTGGAAGTGAAGCAGCATCCACTGTTTTACAGATTCAGGAGCTTGGGTTCTTAATGCAGATGCTGTTCAACCACTTGGTGTGGGGCACTGCTGAGCCCATGACCCTTCCACTTTCCACTTGGACCCTCTTACAGTAAGCTTCTTTGATGCTCTGTAGGACGCTCATATCATCAGGGTTGGAGAGAGTGAGAACTCACAGGAATTCCAGCTCATTCTCATGAGTTCAACCTTGTCTACACCATCCCTTACTTTATATCCCTCTCTCCTTTCTACCTGCCCTACATAGACTCCAGATTATAGTAAGAGCTGTGAACCGCTTAACCAGAGCCTACAACTGCATAAGGTCAAGTCCCTGTAACAAGTCTTTTCTTATATGTGTGTTTGTGTACAATACACACAAACGCCTACCTGTGCTTCTGCTTTTCTGACTGAACACCACTAATTTAACGCCATAATTTATTTGTCAGAATATCATTCCATGGTTTTGTGTCTGTCCACAAAGATATTTATTCTGAAGTGAAATGACTAAAGGTGAGCTTTTTTACAACTTCCTACAATCCAGTAGTTGAGAGATGTGTGAATAATCAAGAAAAAGAAGAGGTAAAGCTTAGAGAGGCAAGATTTAAGAGAGATTTCCACTTGAAAAAAGTTCAAAACCAACTTTTAGCATCAAAAGCCAAACCTTAGTTATCTGCTGAATTTTGCTTTCAAAACTCCCATGCATTGGAGGAAATGATAAAATGAAAATAGCATTTAAAATATGTTAAATATATAGATCTCTATAAGGAGGGATAAGAGTAGCATCTATTGAGCAAAGGGGTTATGTAGTAGAAGTCTTCTCAAGAATAATTATTATTATAGCTAACACTCACATATATGGCTCTACAGTGAAGTTTCACTAAAAGCACAATCCTATTTTATGAGTTTCAGATATAACAGTTCACCTCAACAACATAGGAAAACTATGATTACCTCCTTTGTACTGATAAGGAATCTAAGACAAGAGCAAGAGCTTTCCTAGGATCACCTAAGAGGAAACTACAGGGACAAGGCTTTTACCAACTCCTGAACTCATATACTCACACAAAAGTGTACAACTTAAAAATTCATACAAAATATTTTGAAACAAAAATATTGCTTATGATAATCAGTTCTTTAACATATAATGCTTCTCATCTCAATGTCTTTACTCAGATCCCCTAACTAAACCATCTAGGTCTAACCAATTTTCTCTGATCAGAATGTACGTTTCCTGATGCCAAGTCTCTAACTTCAAGGCACTTCAAGATATTTTAGAGTAACATGCATATAGACGTGATTTCCATGGAGCAATGGTTTGTGGTCTTTACGGGCCAGCTGGCGCAAGCCTCTTGACGGCAGATACCGTATCTTCTCCTTTCGTGCATCCCCTCCACTGTACATAGGGCTTTACAAACACCAGGCACTCAATGACGCCCTACTCATTTTCACAATCAACTGGCTTTTTAATCTGGCAACATAAGGCTGGTAATAGGTACAAAAACATATTTTTTCATTGAAAAAAAAATGTCTAAAAACAATATGCAGATTCATTCACCAAACTGCTTAACTCTACAACAGAGGGGTCCTATCTTCAAGTTTAAAGATCATTTCAGAACGAATTCAAGAAAGTATCATAAATGATGAATAGATGTATAGAACTTGTTACTCAAGGAAGCAACACAGATTCGAAATAATTAAAACCGCAAAAGGTGTTCTGATAAATTAAAGGTACACATTCATCATCGAGAAAAAAGAAACGGTAGGTCGATGTCTTGAAGCTCAATGGTGTGCTTTCACAAAACATCTTCTGTTTCCTGTTAGAAAAAGCACAGTTCTGTACTGCAGTGAGTTTTCTTAAAAAAAAAAAAAAAAAAAAAAAAAACAGGAGAGGGAGCAGTGCCAGGTGTCAGGACCACACGGAGCTTGCATTTATATTACCCTGGATAGTCGAGATGGCACTTTTTAGATCTCACGTTTTGTCTGGCTTCATCTGGGCCAGTTCGTTTTGTTCTCACCCCTACCTACAAACTGTCAAAACATGCCATCCATTTCATAACTGTGTTCTACGTAAAAAAGGAAAAACTAGACCATTTTCATCTCAGTTGCTGGGGAAGAATTCCAGTGGAATGGACCTAACAACACAAGGGAACTGGAAGGGACGCTTCAGGCAGGCTGACTCAGATACCCAAGCTCCTTTCTGCAGTATCCCTGGAGACGTAAGTAATATCTTCAAATCAGAAGAAGCTAATAAGACGATTTCAAATAATTACTACTCTAAAAAAAAGATTCTAAGTTATGTTCTATGAAAATGATGTTCTCAAAATGCCAAAAATGCATATCCAAAATTATCTATGTAAAACAGGTCATAGTGACTGAAACAGCTCAGCTTTTGCAGAAATGCAGGGCCTGTAGTTAATATTTGCTGAATGCCTTGTAGCAGAAAGCTCAAATAGCAAGAAGTGATCAGTCTGCCATTCCATTATCCACACCTTCAAGTATAAAGCTCCTTCTGCTGAGAATTCTTCTTGCTTTTAAAATGTTGCCCTAAAAGCATTATATTGTTTCCCAGCAATGCTAACCACAAAGGTAATGATGCTGTACATTTAATTTTTCCAGCCTTCATGTGTCTGCCAGAATTATAAATGAGTCATTAACAGTCTCAAATAGATTGACATTATTGTTTGCTACTGCTGAGAAATCTCATTTCTTTAGAGACAGCAGGAGGACAGTTTGGATTTAATAATGGTGGGGCATAGAAAGCATGCAAAGTTAAAAGAATCTAAAAGCATACCAGTCCAACTTTCTAGGATATTTATTTTGTTGCTGAATTCAAAGGGCTGAAGGCATATTTTATCAAAAGGTCCAGGTTAGGAAGATAGACTCCAGCCTACAGAAAACATGAGAATTGTCTAAAAAAAAAAAAAAGAAAGAAAAGAAAAACCTCATCTTTACCCTGATATGGTGTGAAATAAAGAACAGTTAGCTAGACAAAGTCCCAGAATATGCCAGGGATCACAATTAGTCACAAGCCATCTTTGAAGCTACAAACATACTCTGGTTAAATTATATTCAAGCAACTAGAAACCTTAAGCTATTTAGTTGACTTTGGAAGTCAAACATGAGGTGGATCCATGAAGCCTAGAACTTTTATGGCAAAAATTCTCCTTTCCAAGGGTTTCAGAAAAAATTAGTAGGCTTCATAAGATAGAACATTTATACAAGAATGTCAGAGAGAAAGCTTAGAGGTGAGGGAACAGCAAATAGCCCAGTTTAGCTGAAGTACAGAGTCCTATTGAAGAGAAACGGGGCTAGGTTGAAAATGCCGGCAGGGAGCTATTATCAAACGCCTAGAATTGCCAGATAATTATATTCTATTAATACCATAGTCAGTATGGATCCATAGAAGGTTTAAAGGATAATGAAAAGATTGGAATTGAGCCTGAAAATGAATGTAACAGCACTGAGTACAGTTATCCTACAGTGCCACAGGATACAAGAAAGATCAGCTAATGTAATATTGTAATTATTCACATGCAACCAGAACAAAATTAATGACTGTGGAAAGAGTAAAATAAGAGCAAACCAAAGGGAAGTTCCTAGGATGAAATCTATAGGATGTAGATGATAATGATAGTGGCAAAAAGAAAGATGAAATTGAAGATAAATATGATGCTTCTGGCATTCACGGCTGAAAAAACAGAAGCTAGAAAGGAAAAGAAAAAACAATCCCAGCTAGATGATAAGCTCTCCTTTGGACATGAGTGGCAATGGTATATGCAGGTAAGTGTCTAGAAGGCAGTTTATACTGAGGAGTCTGGATTTAGGGAGAGAGAGCAGAGAAATAGTACATAAATATAATTGTAAAGCAAGGACATAAGATCTGTGATCTAGATAATAAAGACTAGAAGATCTATCTAGGCTGATACTTTGGGCAGAAGCAATATTTTAGGAATATGAAAGAGAAAGAGAAGGAAAAAGAGGACAAAGAAAATGAGCAGTCACACAGGAGCAGACAAATACAGTGCACAGTTACAACCAGGAATATTTATGAGCTTAAGGAAAAGATTTTTATCTATCTTGAACTAATAAGACAAAAAGAAAACATAAGGAGAGAACCTGTTGGAGTTAACAATTACAATGATCATTAGGACAGTGGTTCTCAACTCTGGCAGTACATCAGAAACCTCTGGGAAGATATTTTTTTAAAAGATCAGTGGGGATGCTTATCACTGACCAGTTAAAGCAGAATAGTCAGGGTGGTCCCCATGCATCTGTAGTTTTTAAAAGCTATCCAGATGATTCAAATGCAGCCAGGTTTGAAAACCACTATTCTAGACAAAATGATGAAACCAGAATATGTTAAAAAAAAGAAAAAACAGCAGGAGGAGGAAGGAGAAGAGGAGAAAGAGGAAATGGAAGGGGAGAAAGAGAAAGAATAGAGTTAGCACAATCTAATCTTCGGATAAACTTGGTGTAGAAAGGACAGCAGGATCTTGAGAAGATCTCAAGTCAGGAGACGGTTTCTTTAGGATGCGGAGAGAATGAGCATGTTTTAGGGAAAGAAATCAGTAGATGTACAGAAAATAAATATGGGCTTGGAGAGAGAGCTGGACATGGGGTACACAGGAAACAGTGAAACAAGACTCTGGAAAATTTGAAAGAGGATACAATTAAAAGCACGAATCGAGAGCTTAAGTCAGGTGGCAAAAAGATTTATTTCCCAGAAAAAATGAAAATGGAAGAGAAGTAAGATGAAGATAAAGAGAAATACTTGAGGTAGAGTGGAGCAGGGTCATGCTAAGAGAATCCTCTTCAGATGGTCTCAATAGGTAGATTAACAGGGAAAGAGTTGGGGTTTCAAGAAGAAGAGAAAAACCATAACATCACCAAAGGCAAAACACTCAATATCTCTTTTAACTGAGGCAGGTACACAATCTTCTACTAATGTAACCGATCAGATTTCGTATCAGAAAAGTCAGGAAGATGACTGGAATACACAGAGAGGACTCAGATAATCTAACTTGTGAACTGCCAACACAGCTGAAATTAGAATCAGGCACCAACTGCTTTACAAAAAAAGGAAAAAGACAGATCAAACCAAAGTTTCAATTGACATCTACATCAAGTCTCAAGAAAGTTAAAGAGCTGATCAAAGTTTCAAGTGATGAATGACCTTAAAGCAACTGACTAACACTAAGCTATAGTTTTTCCTTCAAGAAATTCTGACAATGAATTAAGAATCTCAATTCATTAAATTCTTCAAAGTTCCAAAAAGTTCCATGAAATCAATACAGGAAAATTAGAATATCAAGGAATCCCTGAATTTCTAGAAGGCATTCAGAAACTAAAATGAACTAGAAAACAAAACTCTAAGTATAATTTTTCCAACAAATGGAGGCTAACAGAAACAATCAGAGATTATCTAAAGTTTCAACCTCATATCTACGTTGGAAAAAAAATGAAGAATTATCATAAGTGAACTTCAAAGATTCCATTTACATTTGGCCAGGTTCTGTTTAAATAAAATGGAAAACCAATTTATGACCCATCACCACCTCCCTGCTTAATGTGATAATGACTACAAAGGCTTAAAAGGTTTAATTTTAAACCCTTTCTAGTACTTGGGATGTTCCCATTAATAATTTGAGTTTTTCAGTGTCGCCAGCTCTCACCCTGGCCTGCTGAAGGAAGCTGTCCCCACGATACAAGGAAGCTCTCTTGTGGATAACAAACAACCCACCTGTATGAATGTGATCTGCCACAGGCGCTATTGTCTAGTGCTGGGTAAATGGTTTGTATAAAAATCCATATATTGAGTTGAGCAGAAATGAAATAAAGTCTGAGCAGTGACAGAATGTCAATTATGGAGTTGGTAAAATAGCCTTTTTAAAAAGCTGTTCACTTCGGCACTTTTTTGACTCTACAAATTTTACTTAAATATCATATTCCTCTGTCACAAGCCACATTGTGAAAAATAGCAAAAACTATTTGGTGAAGAGGAGAAAATTAATCTTTTAGGCAAGTATCTTCTCGGGACTTCACTAAAAATCAGTTAAAATCTGCATTTTAAATTAAATCTACATGACATGTTTGGAATAGAGAGGGCCAATAAACAACAATACCCATCCCCTCCTAACAAAATAACAGGTTACTATCATTGGACACGACTGAACTGAACCAATCATGTGCACAGTATCTTGGGGAATTAGAAGAGAAGTGTCTTAAAAGTTCACTACAAGATATCTACAGAGATACGGTGGGTTCGAAATACTAAAAAGGGAGTCACCATAAACTTATAAAAATTAAAGCTTAAGGACAACAATAATTAAAGAACATGCCCATGGGTCAAATGTAATGACAAAATCTCAGTGTAGGCTATTTAGACTTGGCAAGGAATGGCAGGAAGAGGAAAACACTCAGATGCCTGGCGTAACAACATACAGGTTAACATACGAAATATGAGTTCTGATTTGCAGAACACTTGGATAGAATTAACTTCTTGGTTCCTTACAGCTGCCTGGTGAGTTAAGTAAAGCAAGCTTTTGTTATATCCACTCTACAGCTGAGACAACTCGGACCAACCGAAGTGGAGTAACTTGCCCAGAGGCAACTAGAGTAAGTGCAGAAGCCAGGATTCAAACTTAAGTTTTCATTAACATCCAGATTTGGCTAAACAAATTATTTTTTTCTCTCTTTATCCTCTCTCTGTTTTGCAAATTCAGTAGTCCCAGAAGTTAGTATGATTTTTTCTTAATCGTATCCCAGCAATAAACAAAGTCTTTAATTAGCACCTATTATTTTACAAAGAGACCAAGGATAAAGGATATTTTAAAGTTTATGTTCTATATAAACCAAAAGCAATAAAAAGAGGAAAGGAGGGATTTTTTAGTGGATAGGACTGCAGTTTGGGAAAGAAGAAAAAGTTCTGGAGTTGGATAGCAATGATGTGAATAATGTGAATGTACTTAATATTATTTAAGTGTACACTTAGAAGTGGTTTAAACAGCAAATATGAGTTATGCATATTTTATCACAATAATGAAGATAATAAAACATTTTTAAAACCACATTTAAAATCTGAAATGTAAAAAAAAGTAAATAAGTATATGAAATCTACTACTGGTTTTCATTATCTGTGTTAAATGTATTGCTCCTCTAAGTGTGACCTACACTTTAGCTAAAATCTGCAGTAGATAGAAAGAACTAAATCTCACTTCCCATTTGACTTCCCAACTAGATTCACTGTGCAATGACTATCAAGTAAGTTTTATGAAGTCAAATGAAATCTAAGAGAGAAAAAGAATACTTAGTCTTACTAAAGGCTTATGTCTTTCACAAAATTAACATGAAATGACTCAAGCTCACCATAATGACCCATATCTGTTAATGTGAGCTAATTCATACAAAATGGTGAGAGGGGAAGCAATGAAGCACTTAATTGTATATCATTTAATATTTAATACTGGTATTTTTGCACAGTTCTTCCAAAATGCTTTGGATTGTAAGCTCCGTGAGACAAAGACTAGTCTTATTCTTTGCTGTATGTTCGGACTTTAGCAAGTAAAATAAATAGGCTACAAGGATATGTTGTAAGCACAGGGAATACAGTCAATATTTTATAATCACTATAAATGGAATATAATCTTTTAAAATTGTGAATCACTATGTTGTATACCTGAAACATGGGTCACAAACTACAATATTTTTTAATTTTAATAAATAAACTAAAAAATTAAGTAAAGAAGGAAGAGAGGGAGAGAAGAAAGGGGAAAGAAGGAAAACTAATGGTTTATGAACACATCCAAGCAAGTAACCAAGAAAACTTGGGATCTGCCAAATCTGAAATACTTGATAGTTCACCAAGTTGACTTGATTATATCAAAAGATATCTTTTTTCCCTAGAGCCATGCTTGAAAGATATGACAGTGCCATTAATAACATCTTACCAATCTATTATTTGTTTGGAAGGAAGAGTATAAATGTAGAACATTTCAGTAAAGGGTCATCATATGCAAATAATCCTAACACTTTGTACTTGGAAATCCTACTTGCTAACCTTTAGGACTTCCCCTATTAGATTCCTCTCCAGGTAGAGAATATAATTTCAAATCCATTTAACAAGATTCCAGTTATTGCCATCAATAATCGTTACCCCGGTCCAGTCATTTCATTTGCAGTAAATAGGTAAGAAAGAAGGTTACTAAAAAGATGATTTGTCTGCCTTTAAGATCTGTGGAGTGTGTTTGTTTTTGTTTCCCCCCCAACCTCTCTTCTTTTGTGGTTGTTAGAAATAGTAGCACTACTGGAACAAAAGAAAGCCAAAGGCATGGTGTTATTTGGTCACAAGCCTACAGCATCTATTTCCTTTACCTAAACCTAAGAAAAGTAATCCAAATAGTCAATGATTGCTCATTTATATGCTATTACATTTAATTTCTAGAGGTCAATTACTTTATATCTTCCTCTGGGAGGTTTCCAGATTAAAATTTAATTAATCTTATTCCTTTGACCATGAGACTAAGTATTTCAGACCTAGAAAAGGAAGTTCTGCTTTTTTTTTTTTTTTTAAACAATCTTCTACAGTAAGGGGAGAGCTTATCTCCTGAATTCAAAAGACAATTTAGAAAAGGAGAATCATGAAAGTTGATTTTGACTGCTTCAATTCTTTAAAAAAATTTTTTAATAAAAGACCTGGGTATGCAACCTAGCAAAAGAAGGCTTATTAAGTCATATATAAGAATCTTCCTCTAAATAGAAACAAAATCACATAAGGAAAGTTTTCACAAATCTTACTGCACTCCAAGGGCCCAAGAAGATACCCTGTAGCTAAGAACCCCCTTCCAGTCAGGTCAGATAACATCATTTCAGTAGGAAGCCAGATGAGTTCTCTCCACAGCTCCCTAATATGCAGTGAACTGACAGAATGTCTCCTTCAACCTAAATGTTTACCTCGAAGTATCTTTCATGTATTTCTTCTTCATTCCTTCATACAACAGGTTGCAAGATTTGTCAAGTCCAAATCCATTGATTAGTGATGAATAAGCAAACAGTCATGCTTTAACAATTACACAATATACTCATGCAACTAAGATTTGGTTGTAATAGCATAGTATACATTTACTCAACAGAGAGTAAACAAGCCACCTGTCAATCATTCCTACATTTCTTCTTATAGCCTGCCTCAAGTTTATAGTCAGAAATAAAGTTTTTGGCATTTGTTGTCTGCAACTTTTCTGGAAACTAATTCTAAGGAAAAAAATCAAGGGAGAAACTTCATCAATGATAGACATTACCTGAGGACCTGCAGGGTTTATAGAATAGAACCATGTTCTTGTTGTCCAAACACTTGAAGAACTGTTCTGCGGAAGAGGCATTAGACTATTTTCCTTAAAAAACTCAAGCTAGAACTGGCATGGACAGGTAAGGCTTTTTAGGAGACAAAGTGTTTGCACAAAAAACAGACAAAAAAAAAAAAAAAACCCACAAGCCCCCCAAAACAAAGTAAAAAATGCTTTCTAAAAGTCAGTTTCACAGAATGATGAAATAAGTTTCCTCAAAAGGTGGAGAGTTTGTATTACTAAAAGTCTAAACACTGGAACAGACCAAATCCAAGATAAACAGTTACTGCAGAGAAGATCATGTCTCAGAAGACTCTCAGCGTTCTTAGTAAAATGGCCTGTACATAAAAGTCATTCTTATCATTGTTATAAGCTAACTAATAAGAGGGTTAAGAGCCCAAACGGAGTTCACAGAATAGACAGATTTTACAACATGTTACAGGGGGACATAACGTAAGTTACAAATAGCTAGAAGGCAACGAAATAAGGAAAGTTTGCATCTAATAATATCAAGACAAACTGTCAGCAAACACAACCATTTTTCCCCCCAAAGGAAAGGCAGAAAACCCAGCTCAAATATGACAAGGGAAGGTATTCTTTGGTCGACTCAATACAGTCAAAAATGACTGAGACAGTCTACAACTTCCAATGTTATCTAGCATTCTGAAATAAAAAGCTGTCTTCAATAAACAGTATGTGACAGCATCAACAGAAAGTCTCAATAAAACTTTCCCCAATACAAGCTGTGGCACAAACAATCCTTTCAAGACAACTCACTAGCAAATCATCATTTTAGGGTTACTGCTGCAACTTCACAAAGGCGCTAAGCAAAGGTTTAGCTCTCCATGTCACTTTCCCTTTCTCCACCTGATGTACCACCATCAATTTTTAACATAACATTTTAAGGTCTAATGAAAAAGTTATAAGTACTGACTGGAGCTGCAGCTCCTCCTCACTCAGAGATACTCTGTTGATTAACAAGAAAAGTAGCATTTGGGGGCAAAGGAAGAATCAGATACTTACGTGCTGTTGTCAAGTTAATAAATTGCCAAGTGGCAATTATTTAAAGGAACTGCAACAAAGATTGTCAAATAAGACACAATTAACCTATAATTAACTTAAGGCATATATGCAATGTTTAATCCTTTCATTGTAAATTATTGAAGAGGAGGTATGTACAAGAGAAAGTGATAAACTTTCATTGAGATAACAACAACCTCTTGATGATTTTCCCTTGCACAAACTTATTTGATACATTGTCTCCATGGGGGGAAATAGCTTTAATCTGACAAAGTGTAGATGCATACATTTAATATGACTATCTCATCTAATTCTCAAGAAACCTTATTTGTCTAAATTTATGGGTGCAGAAATGGAGCCTTGAAGAGTTTAACTGACTGAGCAAAAGTCAAAAGCCAGTCATGGCAGAGGTGGTATTTAAAAACAAGTCTGTTTTATACCATTGTCCTTATAATGCTTATAATCAGTCTATATAATCAGTCTTATAATCAGTCTACTCTAGTACCATGCTCCAGATTATAGGGAATCTAAAATGCTATACGGGAATTAAAGCAAACAACTGGAATCAAGTGTAAAGTGGAAGAAATGTTGGTAGAGCCATGACACAGGTTGAAGAATGGGTGAGAAGAGAGAAATGGAGAAAAGGCAAGTGGTAAAGTATTTATGGAGAGGAGGGTATCAGAATTAGCCCCTAAAGGACTGCCAAGATTTCCATAGGCAAAGAGGGACAGAGTGGCATTCCACACATAGAGGAATGTGAACAGAATGAGTAAATAAGGAGATGTAAACATTGCAGAGCTTCCTGGAGACTTGTAAAATGCTGTGCAGTTTGGCTCACAGTCATATTAAAATATAAATTCCCAGTCTTAGACTTGACTTATGCAGGCAAAGGGGAGTCATCAAAGGCTTCTGAACAGAGGGATGGTACATTACAAGTCAATAGCAGTCAGTATGGAGTAGTGTGTGGCCGTAATTCTTGACTCCACAAATAAACATGGGCCTACTGTACCCCAAGAGCACTTGATTAGTATTGATGGCTCTCTCTTAGACACGCTTTTATTTGGTTGTTAGGACATCACTTTCTGGGTTGCTCGGACCCATCCTACGGTCTACTTTACTGTGTCCTTTTTAGCTTCCTTTTAGGGCTTCCCTGGTGGTTCATTGGTAAAGAATCCGCCTGCAGTGCAGGAGGTACAGGAGCTGCATGTTCAGTCCTGCTGGGAAGATCCCTGGAGGAGGGCACGGCACCCCACTCCAGTATTCTTGCCTGGAGAATCCCACGGACAGAGGAGCCTGGCGGGCTGCAGTCCATAGTGTCCCACAGAGTAAGACATGATTGAACTGACTTAGCACAGCACACGTCTGTTTTATCTCTACACAATGGAGTATGTCAGGGATACTGCTGTTGGGCATGGAGGGTCACTTCCCTCCGTGCCTCAAAACCCTTCAGTAACTTCCTCTTTTATTCAGTGTCAAAGTCTCGGGTAAGGCCTACTATACAATCACCTCCCATCCCCAGTGCCCCACCACTTCTCCGTCCCCATCTCCTCTCACTCTCCACCTTATTTTGCTCCAATCAGGAGTGCCCTCCTCCTGCTGAAAACACACTGGTCTCAGGCACTCTGCACCCACTGTTCCCCCGGTCTTCACATCTGTCTCCAAGTATCTGCAAGAATCACCACGTCTTCTCCCTTGGCCTCTGCTCAGACAGCACCTTGGAGCCTTGAAGAGAGCACCTTCACAGAGATCCCTAACCAGCCCACTGGTCCACTCTGTCTGTCCTTATGACATGCATCACCAGCTGACCTATTATATCTGTATTTTATGATTAACCAATAAAAGATATACTATTCTTAATATCTGTGTTTCACCATTACAGTGTGTAAGCCCCCAAATTTTGTCTATTTTGCTCTCTGGTATATCTCTGGAGCCTAGAACAATGCCAGGTACACAGTAGGTACTCAATAAATATTTCTTGAGTAAATGATTGAGTGAATGAATAAATGGGAACACCCTGTAGAAGAGGCTCCAGAAGAATTCAGATTTAAGAGAGTCTTCTTTGAAATCTGCCTCACTGGCCTATCTTCCAGATGTGGGTTTAAAATTTTGTCTTTAACATATAATGTCACATATATGTGGAACCTAAAACATGATACAGATGAACTTACTTACAAAACGAAAAGTAGATTCACAGACAGCAAACAAACTTACGGTTACTACAGGGCAAGAGATGGGGAAAAGATAAATTAAGAGTCTGGGATTAGCAGATGCAAACTTCTATATGAAAAATAGATAAAACAACAAGGTCATACTATATAGCACAGGGAACTATATTTGATGTCCTGTAATAAATAAACCATAATGAAAAATAACATGAATATACATGGGTATAATAGTGGTTTAGTCCTAAAGGAAATCAGTCCTGAAAATTCACTGGAAGGACTGATGCTGAAGCTGAATCTCTAATACTTTGGTCACCTGATGTGAAGAACTGACTCACTGGAAAAGACTCTGATGCTGGGAAAGATTGAAGGCAGGAGAAGGGGACGACAGAGGATGAGATGGTTGGATGGCATCACTGACTTGATGGACATGAGTTTGAGCAAACTCCGGAAGATGGTGATGAACAGGGAAGCCTAGAGCGCTGCAGTCCATGGGGTCACAAAGAGTCAGACATAAGTGAGTGACTGAACTGATTACTGAGTCACTAAGCCATGTATGACTCTTATTATCTAATCGACTGTAGCCCACCATGCTCCTGTGTTCATGGGATTTCCCAGGCAAGAATACTGGAGTGAGTTGCCATTTCATTCTCCATAGGTGTGCATGTATGTGTATGTGTATGTGTGTGTGTACACACATCTATATATTTGCATGCACACACATATGAACATGGAGTATCCACAGGTATCTATCTATACAGGTATATATACACACACACAGCTGAATCATTTTTCTGTACATCAGTAACTAACACATTGTAAATCAACTATACTTTGATAAATTTTTTTTAATTTTGCCTTTTACTTCCACCAAACCTTAGTTTTGCTGAGCTCCCTTATCCCTTGAATTTGCAGTAACTGATGAAATGAAATTTTCTCAATAGCTGCCATTGAGTCCTCTCTGCTTCAATCCATTCAACAAGAAAGGCTGAAAGTTTTTGGAAATATCAGCTTGGGAAAACCAGATCCGATTGAGCAGCCCAAGGCCTCAGACTAAATCTACCAGTCCAAGGGCAAAATTTGCCATTGCCAAATCTGCCAGCCTGGAGTTCACTATTAATAGTGATAATGGAATTTTCGATTCTTACATCACTCAGATTGGCATGACTAGTAATCACTTATAACATTTTTTTTGTTTATATAAGTCAGGGCTTTGCTAATTTTGAATAAATCATTATGGAAAGAAAGTAGACTTCTTTAGTAATTCAAGATATTATTATATATATTAGCCATCAAGTCAGGAGGTGTTGTCATATGGCTGCCAAGAGGGAGATAATATTTCTCTGGTTTTAAACTGTGTCCTGTTTCTCCACCCTAACCAACTCCTCCCAGGATTTAATGAAGGAAACACACAGGAGGTAGGAAGGTGAATGCAGCCGCTCAAGGCTTAGTGAAAGCCGCCACAGGTCAGCTGATACCAGCTGCGGCAGGGCTCATTTTGACATAAACCACCTGGCCTCTTTCTCCCTTCTTTAACAGAGGGCTTTTTTTTCTTTGTAATTTAATTTTTATTTTATATTGAAGTAGAGTTGATTTACAATTTTGTGTTAGTTTCAGATGTACAGCACAGTGATTCAGTTATACATGTATCTATTCTTTTCAGATTATTTTCCCATAGCAGTATTATAGAATATTGAATAGAGTTCCCTGTGCTATACAGTAGGTCCTTGATTATCTATTTTATATATAGTACTGTGTATACATGGGGCTTCCCAGGTGGCTCAGATGGTGAAGAATCCTCCTGCAATGTGGGAGACCCGGGTTCATTCCCTGGGTTGGGGAAGATCCCCTGGAGAAGGGAAAGGCTACCCACACCAGTACTCTTGCCTAGAGAATTCCATGGACAGAGGAGCCTGGTGGGCTACAGTCCATGTGGTTGCGAACAGTTACCTTAAGACCAAACTCCTAACTTATGCCCCTGCCAACATTCCTAAAACAGACTTTCTATTTTCGCCAAAAACCCCAAACCAGCTACCATAATGGGCAAACAGATAAGTAGCATGAACATATGCACTCATCTGACAGCTTTCATCTTTCTAATTTGCAAGGAATGAATTTCAAAGCAGGTAAATAATTTAAGATTACTAATGTAAATGGAGAAGTAACATTTCACTTACAAGTAATACTCATAAAGAATGGACTTTTTATTCCCTGAGGCATATGCATAAAAGCAAATCTATGAGATGATCACTGACCTAGGAAAAGGTTAAGAGCAGCTTAAATAATAAATCCAGAAGCAGAATTCAGACGGACATAAATTTATTTTTCCTGCTACTGCTTCCATATGGCAATAATCCAATCTGAGAGGCTGAATTTATGTGGTCAGGGTATAACTCAAAAGCCTGCTTGTTTAAAAATTCAACAATACAGGGTAGTTGGGAGTGGTGATATTATATACCACTCTGCATTTTGAATGGCAAGGAAATTTTACATTGATTTTCACAGAAGATACTTCAATGAACACACTAGTAAAAATTAATGCATTATTTTCCCTTTCCCAGTGACCTTTAAAATGCCTAGAATTCAAGCTGAAGTACCTAATGGTTAATCACTTCTGCTTACTGCACCAGTTATAGTATATCTAAGACCTAAAGTTTCAATAATGTTTCCAAATTGGCTACTGATAGAGACATATAATTGCTCAAAGCAGACTCTAACAATAGCCAGCTTCCATTTCCTTGTGAAAGGAACAGATTTATTTCTTCTTTAACATTCCTCATTCTGCAGAATCTTGATTTTTTTTCTCCTAAAGGAGAAAGAAATTAACTATTTCCTCCATTGACACAGCCTCTGATTCCCCTCTGAAACCTAGATAAACGCAGAAGCAACAGGAATTTAAGGAACTCAGGTAAAGCAGCTGATATGTGTGGCTGAAGAAACAGTTTTTCTTTAGTCTTGTTGTCTTAAACTCTCAAAATCAAAGTGCATTATCCATAGATGTCTAACACTTCATGGCAATGAAAGAATGGTTTTAGGCAAGTCTCAAATGGGATAACAGGTAAAGACTGTTCAGCAAGAAGTCTTCGAGTTACAGTTTCTATTTTGAGTTCTACCCTCTTCTTTTTGGCCAGAACTCATAGGCAGTTCCCAATTTCACCAGATCAATGTATCTTACTTTAAAATTAATATGTTTAAACTCAACTCTGTCAAGAACATGAAGGGTCTGAGTTTTTACCCTACTTGCAAGCTAACAAGTTAGCATGCCACAGTTTCAAGGATGCTGGCACAAGAAAAAAATTCTGTGGTTCAGAGACAAAGTACATTTCATTACGTTCAGCAATAACAGGAGTCAGCGAATCACCACCTCCTTGTTCAAGTCCCTTGAGGCTCAACTGCCATGGAGCCATGTGATGCAGGTCAGCTAAGTACATGATACATAACGGGGAACAGGACAAGGCAGGAATCCAGAGGTCAGGAATCCCTGATCCTTTACAAGGGGCTGTAAGCAAACCTGCTACAACTTTGCACCCTGGAGGGAGCTGTTTTTATGATACTAGACTGTAAACAACTCTGCCCTTTGCTCCAGAGAAGAGACACTACTTCTTCTTCTAAGGATATCCAATGGACGATCAACCTTGAGAAGACAGTCCCCAACAAAAGCGTGCCATGCTATTCTGTCCGTGAGACGTGAAGCACAAGAGACCGAAGGAAAACTGTCTCCCAATACTCATCATCTCTTACCATGTATACTTGCCCAGTGGTTATACATAAAAGAGACACTCGGTTCAGTAGGTCAGGTAAAAGACTGGTGCTTTTGGCTGACTACAACGGTTCAAAAACCTACTCCACCTTACACTCAGCATCATATTATGTTTGCTTCTTTCTGTCTTAAATCTTAAAATGGTCAACATCCAATGGGATAAAACTTCGTCTCTCACATAGTAACAAAATTAGGAACAGGAATGAGACTTGCAAATCTATCAATGTTTTTGCTACACCACACTGTGTCTGTATTAAAAGAGATTCTCTATTTTATCAATGGTTCCAATTACCAGTCTGATTCCTAGTTCTTTCCCTAGGGATATTGTATGAGCCCCAACTAGATAACACTCAGAAAGCAAGCTTGATGATGTTTCAAAGTATTTTTCTTTATAATAAGCTCCTAAGAGTATGGAAACTAGTAAACTGCAAGGTGATGCCACTGCTGACAAATGTGTAAAATATGGTTGTTTTTCTTAATCTTAAGGAAAAAATGGAAATGAAGCTCCACAGTTTCCCATCTCTACCCCAAACCAAGGCCAGTCCATTAATTTAGTGACAAGAAGAATGAGGTCTCTGAATTTCAAGTTCTCCATTTCCCCTTAATTGGATGTGGATGGTAAATGCAAGGGCATGTCTACCAGAAGCAAAAGGACAGAGCAAAATGCCAGGCTTAATATCAAACACCGCTGAGCTGGATATTTACTTAGGAAAATTGAAGGGGCCTATTTAATGCTAAGAAGTTCTATCTTAGCCTCAAATTGCTTCTCCTTAAAATTATCTGATAAATTTAAACCTTGACCAACACTACATATTTCGAATGGCAGTCAACTCCATCTCAAGTTGTCCATCTCCTTGCTGGGAAAGGTCATTTTTCATATCTTCAAATGGTCTATGTTCTGTTTACCCATCAAAGAAATATCATTGTCTGGTAAACACCACAGTGGAATTTCTTGGTGGCTCAGAGGTAAAGAATACAACTGACAATGCAAGAGATGTAGGTTCGATCCCTGGGTCAGAAAAATCCCCTGGAGAAGGAGATGGCAAACCACTCCAGTATTCTTGCCTGAGAAATCCCATGGACAGAGAAGCCTGGAGGGCTACAGTCCTCCAGGTGTCACAAGAGAGTCAGATGCAACTAAGTGATTAAATAACAACAAAACACCATGGCCGGGCTGTCATAAGGATGCAAGGTAAGACAAGCACTATTCTCTCTTAAAAGTTCTTTTTCTCTGATATTTTAACAGCAAACAACTGAGACAGGCATGCAAAATTTACCACATTGTCAGAAATTCCTAGTTTTACAACTTGAAATATCCCCAAAGTAACTACAGCTTGTCATTTTATATGAAGAAGAAAATAAAATACCTCCAAAATCAGATCCTAAGGTGGGCTGTGTGCACATCATGGTTTCCTTGTGTAAGTGGTCATTTCCTTACAGGCTTTTGAAATGTCATTGTCAGGATGGCTCATGGGCAACATGCAGGAGATAAATCCCTTTATTGGTTGCATATTTAGCTGAACTTAGTGATTAAAATTCTGAAGTGATTTGTAGTATATTTTAACTTACTGTTTATTAGCAAAATAGGTGCTTTACGAATTTCTATAGCCAAGGAAACTAAGATCTTAAGGGAGTGGCCCAAAGCCCAGGATACAATCAGTGATGTACTCTTCATCAGTGATGTACTCTCAAAATCCCACAAATAATCCTATTTCAGGGGCAGATTCACTTATTTAGAAATAATGAAAAACCATCCAAGGTACTGAGTTAAGAACTGGAGATACAGTGAGAACAAGAGGGACACAGTCCTTGTTCCAAGAGGCCCCTGGTCCAGTCATGGTGATGGTGGAAGATACATCAGGCAATCATGCTCCATGAGGCACAGTCCCACAGGGCAAAGGCCAACAACTCTGAACTCCTTTGCAGCTCATCATATTGTTCATTCATTTACCCATCATTCCTGTTCATTTTCTCTCAAGTATTACATGGGGAAGGGTTGGAAAACAGAAAGCTAAGTAAAGCACTGCAAACTTTTATAAAACCCTGGCTTATAACATTAAAAAATATATTTCTTGAAAAGGGGGAGGGGGAGAGAGGCTCAAGAGGAAGGAGATATATATATAATTATGACTGATTTGCACTGATGTACGGCAGAGACCACATCATTGTAAAGCAATTATTTTCCAGTTAAAAAAAAAAGAAAGAAAGAAAGAAAAAAAAAAGGGGGGGAGTTTCTGAGTCTGTCAATTCAATATAGTGAGAAATCACCAAAATCCAAAGAAATGCCTTTTAGATGTATTGTCTTATACTGTTTTTATCTGTGCCTATATCCTATTAAAAATAACTTGGATTACTTTTTAAACCTTTTGTTATTACAATGCCTGCACACGAAGAACAGCAGAAGGTGGACAGAGGTCTGGAGGCATATTGCAGCTCACACTGTAACTCGCTGGAAGAGGGTGATGGCAAAGCAAATGGAAGTCAAAGGGCACAGAACTCAAATCTGCAGCTTCCTGGAAAATAAATTACTTCTAGCCTAGAAGGTACTCCTGTCTCCAGTTTATTTTCCTTTTAATATACTTAGAATGCCTACCACCACATTGTTTTTTCTGAAAAAATTCCACTACATATCATGAGTTGACAAGAAAATCTCCAATGTCTCCAAGCTGACTGGAGGATGGTTCTTTAATTTGCACTAAGGGTCCTCCCTCCCCCAGTACAGTTCTATTCTCCCCCAAATAAGCCCTTTCCCTGACAAAACTGGCCCATCCTCTGTCCCTGGAACAATGCCTACCCTTGGAACAATGCCTGTCCCCACTGGAACATTCTGCAACATTCTCTTTCCTTTCTTGGAAAATCATAATCCTTGCTTTCCAGCTAATGTTCACCAAACACTTGCTACGTACTAAATGTCTATTTTATTTCATTCTCATTACAGTTCTATGAAGAATGAGTTATTATTATTCTAACTTCACATTTCAGAATATTGAGACTTAGAGAGGTTATGAACCTACAGTCACATAGTCAGTAAGTGGGCAAGCAGAGATTTGAACTTGAGGTCTTTACTTTCAGGGCCAAACTCATTACCACTGTAGTGCAATGAGCAGGACTATCTGATGGTGACCCCAGAGCTCAGGCAGCGTCACCCGCATGACAAACAGAGCAGGTGAACACCTTTTTCCCAGCAGAAGGGACTGTACTTTATATCAGTTATCCACAGTGTGGGTGACTTCCTCCCTCGGAAGAGGAAACTGAAACTTCCCATGGGTCTGAAAGTCTCTAGTCCAGAAGGTGACATTCATAAATGCCTATAGACAGCTGGGACACCAAACTGAACTGTTTTGAACTAAGCAGCCTGAGTATTCCTCCAATGCCAAGGATGCTTTCTCATTCTCTTGCTCTGGTAAGGCAAAATGACAAGAGAACTCAAGCCCACACTGCAGGCTCACAAAGCCCAAACTCAGTACACATCTCAGTGGGACAATGGGAACACTGGGGGAACTGTGCCTTCTTTTCTCCTCCTGACTGAGCCGTGTAAGTTTCCCATTTCCTAAGTAAAATCTTCACACATTAAGTAAATTCCTTAACACATGCAGGGTAAAGTTGTATGATCAGTCTTGAATCCCGGTACATGGTGACTGAAGACCTAGATGGAATGTACTGGACACAGCCACCACCTATGATGCCTTTTGGCATAAATGTTAACCACTCTTTTACAGTTGAGCTAAAGTCCCACTTATTCTACAAATAAGCTCCTGATTATCCTTAGTGAAGGGGGATCCTTGGAGCTCCAAGGATCCTATAGCAGAGTTTATCCTTTGGCCTCTACACAAAGCACATCTCTGATATGTTATTGGTTACGGCATCTTTTCCATTAATAAACGCAGACGTGAGAGATATTCTGAGTTCACAGATCATCGCAGTAAAGTGAGTCCTATAGGCTGTTCTGGTTTCCCAGGGCACAGAAAAGTTATGTGTACACTATACTGTGATCTATTAAGCATGCAAAAGCATTAGGTCTTAAAAAATAATGCATATACCTTAATTAAAAATACTTTATTGCTAAAAAAATGCTAAGCGTCATCTGAGACTTCAGTTAGTTGAAATCTTCTTGGCAACATAAGCATCGAAGATCAATGATCACAGATCACCATAATGTATTAATAATAATGAAAAAGTTTGAATTTTGTGAGAATTACTAAAATGTGACACAGATACATAAAGTGAGCAAATGCTGTTGTAAAAATAGTGCCAGCAGACTTGTTTGATGGCGGGTTGGTCACAAACCTTCAGTATGTAAAAAACCTAATATCTGTGAAGTCAATAAAACAACATATGATTGTGTGCATTTAGAATCCAATGAAATTCATCTTCCCAAAGGTAGGGGAGGGACCCTATAAATTTAGTACCTGCAACAGGCCCAGTGGCAACCCTATATACAACAAAGATTAATGCCTATTTGCTGATTGTGCGTGTGTGTGTGTGTGTGTGTGTGTGTGTGTAAGTAGGTTCTGTTCTTCAGAAGGCCACATTTCATTCAATCACTACATATATATGCTGCTAAGTCGCTTCAGTCGTGTTCAACTCTGTGCGACCCCCATAGACAGCAGCCCACCAGGCTCCCCCGTCCCTGGGATTCTCCAGGCAAGAACATTGGAGTGGGTTGCCATTTCCTTCTCCAGTGCATGAAAGGAAAAGTGAAAGTGAAGTTGCTCAGTCGTGTCCGACTCTTCGCGACCCCATGGACTGCAGCGCTCTAGGCTCCTCCATCCATGGGATTTTCCAGGCAAGAGTACCGGAGTGGAGTGCCATTGCCTTCTCCAACATATATATGAGTACCTATTATATGTCAAGTGCTGTGCTGGGCACTGGGTTTACAAAGATAACAAAGATACTATTCTGGCACAAGGAGTTCATAACTTAGTAGAAAGATGGATGACATATAATAATATAATTATATAAAGACATGGGGTAGAGTGCGAAACGTGGAGAGTGTCCCCAATGAGTAGGGAAGGGCACACATGCTGAACATTCACATTTTACTAGAGTCTCATGAATAAACCAGACTTAAAAAGGAGCAAGATTCTATAACTGAATGAGAGATATAGGTGAATTCTTTAGCTATTAAATGAACAATACTAATTTAAAAGGAGAGGATTCCTATCATTTATAAAATTATAAAACTTACCCAATGATAAAAATTTCTTTCACCAGTTATTAACCTTGAATTACACAAAAAAGAGCAATTTAACTGATTTCATTATTTGGCAGTAGCCACCTGAAAAGATAAGAAACAGCAGTGAAACTTTCAGAAGTTTTGACAACTTTTTGCTCTTTGCTTTTTCTTTTTTTTAAGATCTGAAGCTAAATCAATGGAAAATATCAAGGTGAACAACTTGCTAACAAGACTAAAAAGAAATTAAGTGAATCAAAAAATAACATATTTCTGTTTATGTCTAAGAAACACAGAACCAGTGTGAATTTTTGGCAATTGAAGAATTACACTTTTAAAGATTTTCTAAAACTAATCCAAAACAAACTCTTTAATTACAAAAATAGTCTAGGACAAGGCTCCAACTTGGAGGTATCTCATTTTTATATTTCATGCCAGAAAACCAGATCTATATTATAAATCACTTTAAGTCTCAAATAGCTAAGGCCAGATATGAAAAGTGCACAGAGTTGTTCCCAGAATCCATCCCTTGGGTACCTGGTTCCTATACAAAATGTATTTGCACATATATGTATTTGCATATATATACTTACATATATCCTACTCACATCCTCCTGTTTATTATAAATCATCTCTAGATTACTTATAACAGGAATAAGTGTAAATGCTATGTAAATAGTTGTAAATACAATGTAAATGCTATGCAAATAGTTGCAAAATAAGGCAAACTGAAGTTTTGCTTTTTGGAACTTTCTGGAAATTTTATTTTATTTGAATATTTTCAATCCATATTTGGTTGAATCTGTGGACGTGAAAAGCTGACTGTATTTATTTTGTGAACAGGGAGAATTTCTCACAAAGGTTCTTCTCAACCAGTACCCAACTCTCAAAATTTTCTAAATTCATGCTTATAAATAAAACTTGTATTCACACAGAAGTCTCTCCCTTACACAAGTATTTTAGTTTTATAACAAGACTCTGCAACTGTTCAATTTGCTTTTTCCACCATGCTGAAGGCCCACTGATGTAAGAGTCCCATTTCAACTTTTTCACATCTATGTCCTCAGCACTTTGCAATTCTCTGCACATAGAAGTAGTCAATAAGTTTGTTGAATGAATCACTAAATGAATAGAATCTAGAAAAAGTATATTTAACAAGCATCACACTAGAAGCAACTTCTCTGAGGGTAGTAGAGTGAACACAGTCTTTGAGAATCTGTCTGTATTTTTAAAAAGAAAAAAATTCTTGATTGATACATGGTATGCTTTGCTTTCTACATGGGACATGATGCAATGTTAATTGCTTTAATGACTCTGTATCACCTACAAATGGTTCTCCCCATTTGAACAGGAATCCTCAACAGTATCTTTCCTATGAAGAAATATGCTTTCTAGAGTAAGAATTAAGAGTTCCCATGAAAAGTAAACTGTCTAATTTCATGTGTCTACACTACAAGAACCCGTTCTCTCCAAGTTCAATAACCGAAGGCACTGGTGCCCTTGCACTCCCCCTTTTCTCCCCTCCTCACTCTCTTTCTCTCTTGTGCCCCTAATAGTCAGGAGGGAACAAACAAGCAAGCAATGTCTCGTGAAACACACAAAATGCAGAAGTGAGAAGGAGTCGCCTTTAAAGTCATCAAAATTATTTGGGACAGAAAGTCTGTAAGAAGCAGCTTAGGAAGTAAGAGTGAAACACAAAAGAAGACCACGGATAAGGCCAAATGTAATTAAAAAATTAAGTCCCTGTAATACTCAATCAAGATATGGGGCCCCTCATGTTTAAGACTACAGTTTCTAACTTTTTGAATCTTAAACCTTGGATCTTTCCCGTTTGTTGAATTCTCAATATTACTACCTACCCCCTTCCCCCAAATCATTAGAAAACATTCATGATTTTCATGACTACTTCAGGGTCAGAGGGAAATGGTGGGAGACCAGATCCATTTTTATAGCCTCGAATGAAGGAAGACCATTTCCTTCTGGGAGTGTCCAGTGGTAACGACAAGAAGTCAGAGGACCATGAGACCCCTGAAGTCCCCAAACAACAGAGCCTCAAAAACTCAGTAGAATGTTACTCATAATTGTTATTCTCCATCTGGGTCTATTTTCCCTAAAAACATCCATGAATGCTTAATACCATGTACTTTCATGAGACACTCAAAAGTGACTGTGTGCATCTTATCAGTGGGTTTCAGTCTGTGCGCCCTTCTACAAAAATCCATCCTCTACAGCTAGCTCTCCTCTAGCTCTAAAACCCAGCAAGGATCTGTTGCTCTTTTGTGAATATACTCATAATTTTCAGAAGAAAAAAAAAGAAGTCAAAAATGGAGGAAAAAAAAAAAAAAAAAAACTAATAGAACCAGAGAGTTTATACAAGAAAATACAGAGATCAACAGATACAAGCTACCCCTTTCTATGAAAGAGAAACAGTGAGTTCCAGAGAGATGTCTTGCTCAAGATCATACAGCAACAGAGCAGAGGCATGCCTGCACAGTCACGGCTTCCCTTCTGGTCCAGAATTATTTTGGATTATGACTGTGATAATGATAAGAATGGGACAGAGGGCTAGAGTTGGGTTTCAATGATGAGGACTGCAATCCTGGCTGAGCCTTGAACAAATCACTTCCCCTCTAGGTCATTTCCACTTGGTCAGATGCTTGCTAAAGGACAAGAGTTATTTTCTAAAGTAACACTACAGGTTTCAGTGTACAACACAGACTATGGAATATAAATATTCCAGGTGATCTAGCCATCAGTATGCTTTCAGCAGCAAGGGAAAACAGCAGTACGACTGACAATCTATTTTCCACTAGAGCAAGCGGTCCAAAGGCGGGAGGTCATCAGGAACTGGAAAATCAAGGTGCCTGTCCCCTGTTGTCCATGATTCTCCTGGCTTTTCACTCCTCCATAGCCAACTTGTCCTTATGTTACCTACCCGTAAAATTGCAAAAGGACAAAAAATCTCTCCCCAACTGTAGAATAAAACCCTTTCTTTCAGTTGGATTGGGCCAGGAAATAATTTAGACTTTGTCCTCTTCTTCAGTACCTGAGCTCTTAAGAGCACCTAAACAAGCAGTGTTAGAAGTATTCAAGGGCCATTGTGAGAGCCCTGACTATAGGCACGAACACCCCCGGCTGACGGTCTGAGTTCCTCAAAATGTAGGGGTTCCATCAGTATCTAGCTGAGCCTATTTTCCCTAAAAACATCCATGAATTGCCTAATACCATGTACTTTCATGAGACACTCAAAAGTGATTGTGTGCAACTTTATCAGTGGGTTTCAGTCTGTGTGCCCTTCTACAAAAATCCATGAAACCCTCAACTTGGGAGTTTCAGGAAATGCATTTCTCTCTCATTTCAGTCTGAGCCATGCAATCCAGCTCTACAGGTAGCAAATTGAAATGTTTAGTGGCCCATTGCAGAAAGATTGAATCTGAAAAGAATACAGCAATAAGAAAGAAGCAAGGCATCAATATCATACAGTAAAGCTCTCGCCAACGACAGTGATGATGTAGGAGAATGATTGGGCATTTGTTAAACTTCTACCATCGTGAAAATAACCTATTATTTTCCTGGTTGTGCACTGAAATGCCTCAATCACTGACAGAATGAGTCAGTAAAAAATGATAGTTTATTTTCTATCACTGTTCTACGGGGACAGTGTGGCATACTGTATCCCCACACCTTGAACTCCACTTTACCAAGAGTGTGCTTAATGTACCATCCTCCTTCCTTCATTTTGTAATATGTTTGATATACCTGTGGTGATGACTTTTCCTTTTTTTTTTTTTTTTTGTGGTTGTTAAAATTCGGCCTGATAGAGTTTAATTTTAAGCCTAACATGACATGGCTGTCTGATTTAGGATTACTTACAAAAATTCAAAAGAATGGGCAGTCATGTCAAAGTGAAACAAAGGAAAAAGAAATTAGTAGCAGCTGCCTCGCAATATACTCCTTTGTCTCTCTGACTGACTGCACAACAAAAACAGTGGAGGTTATAGGTGAGGTCTCACGTAGTAGCATTTTGAATCTGCACCTACCAATTTACACCGCAGCCAGTTTTCACATCCAGATCACATCACTACCGAGTGTAATCCCCCTACACACAATAGCAGCCAAAGCAGCTGCACGGACCCAGGCCGGGAGCCACAGAAAAGCTGAAGGAAGGTGCCTAAGAGATCAGAGGATAAGCCTACTCCCAAGATCTGCCCCAACTGGGTGCGTGAGCCCCTCCTCTGCTGGTGCTGTTTCTGCTGCCCTTCTTCCCAAGGGCCGTGGACTAAAGGATTGTGTCCCCCCAAAATCTGTGTGCTGAAGTCCTGATAGCCTAATGTGATGGTATTTGGGGGTGGGAAATTTAGGAGGTCATCAGGTCACAAAGGTGGAGCCTTCATGACTGGGATTGGAGCCCTTATATGAAGAGTCATGGGAGAGAGGATTTCAACTCAGCCGTGTGAAGATACAGTAAGAAGGTGGCTGCCTGCAAGTCAACAAACAGGTCCTCATCAGACAGTGATCTGCTGGCCACCTTGATCCTGGACTTCCAGCTTCCAGAACTATGAGAAATTAATATTTTTTGTTTAAGCCAGTGGAATTCTTGTTATAGCAACCAGAACTAAGATACTAAATATACTGTCCTAAATGCCTACTACTGCATGCAGTACAAATATTCTGTCCTAAACGCCATGACTACTATGGCATTAAATTTACAAGTTCTTTTATGGCTAATATATACATGTCCCAACATTCACAAAGGACTAAGAAGCTAAAGGTAAATGCTCTTGTTCATCTGCCATTTGATGTTAAGAGGATACAGTGACCACAATAATTATGCCATGATAATATGTTTCTGACAGTAACAACAATACTATCAACAATCACAGTCCACTAATCACACATAGTGTTTACCACGGGCCAGGCACTTCTCTAAGATCTTTACTCACAAAAATCCTACCAGGTGGGTTCTACTGCTGCTGCTGCTAAGTTGCTTCAGTCGTGTCCGACTCTGTGCGACCCCACAGACGGCAGCCTACCAGGCTCCCCTGTCCCTGGGATTCTCCAAGCAAGAACACTGGAGTGGGTTGCCATTTCCTTCTTCAGTGCATGAAAGTGAAAAGTGAAAGTGAAGTCGCTCAGTCGTGTCCAACTCTTAGCGACCCCATGGACTGCAGCCTACCAGGCTCCTCCGTCCATAGGATTTTCCAGGCAAGAGTACTGGAGTGGGGTGCCATTGCCTTCTCCGGTTCTACTGCTATTCACATTTAACTGGGAAACTGAGTCAATGAGAGATTAAGTAGATTAAGTCATCTGCCCAAGGCTTTGCAACAAGGAAGAGACTGATACCACGTCAATCTGGCTACAGAGCCAGAAGTTCTTCGCCACTATTCTAAAATCTCACGCCTCCCAAAAACTGAAATAGAAAACAAACTATGATAGTGATGATTGCTGCGTTTCTTGCGCCTCCTGCATTAGCAGGTAGATTCTTTACCACTGCACCCTCTGGGAAGCCCGAGTCCATCACAGAAAATCTTAAAAAACAAAGCTAAAGTCATATAGGCAATGATCAGACATAATCTCCCAGCTCCAAGGCTAAGGTTTGACCACACACATACTAAATTTGATTACGCTCCCTTCTATTGAGATAGATGTAACCAAAGCCTTAATCGGAATAGAAACAAGGTATCTTTACAGCTTGGCAGATAACAACTCTAACCTGCACAGGCAGTGCCTGATGACAAGGCACTGTTGATAATCAGTTAGCAGAACTTTTCCCTTTGCTAATCAGAAACGTGCAAAACTGTCTTCCCCACTTTTATCTTTTTTTCCTCTCTTGATGCCATCTCCTGAATACTATCCCTTCACAAAATCCATAAATCCATATATTTCTACAGTACCCCTACCAAGGTCAACCTTGGCAGACACTGTCTGATTATAATTGGCTGTCCTTTGCTATTACTCCAACTACACTATTAAAGAGGCAATTGCTTATCAGAATTACCATTCTGAAGACAGTGCCCATTAAGGATCTTCCTGTTGTTATTGAGGCGAAGCTGTCGTTTGTGCTACTAGATCAGGCTGAGCGTACCAGGCGTAATTTCTTTTGAAAATGCAATCAAGCCCAATACTACAAAATGACTGATCTGAAAAAAACAACTGAATGATAAGCAAAAACAGGTTTTAATGTTATTAAATGATGACATTTGGTAAGATATTTTTATAAAGAATGGGTCCACAGGAGATGGTATATTAGTGGAGCTGCAAAGTGAAGGGGTCAGGCAAGGCAAGCTTTCACTACTGGCACCAACTCCTGTTGCTTACTGGTTATACAGTCTTAAGCAACTTAGTAAGACTCAGTTTCTTCAACTTCAAATTGGAAATAATCATTATGCCATAGTCTGCTATGGAACTTCTAAGAGAATACAAAAAGTACCTACTACATTGCCTATAAGAAAACAAAACCTCCTCCACAAGAATTTAAGCTCTAGGATGACAAAGACTCTTGTCTGTCTGTCCTGCAGAACAAAATAAATGTTCAATAGATACTTAATAAGTAATGAAAGAATAAACATACTGATTGCTTCATTCCTTTTAGTAATGTTGATTAATATCAGTTCCTCTTTTTAGTGAAATACAAAGAAATGCTTTTATTAGGACTAGGTAAGTTACTGAATCCAATCAGTATGTCCCTACCAAACCATCCAAAATGTTTGTTATTTCCCAAAGTTAGTATTGAAACCTAAAGAAGAGTCCGTGATGACAGATGCCTCAAATTCTTCATTTATTTTAGTTTTACTCAGTCATTTATGAAGAATTCCGTTTTCCTGTATTGACCACATAGTCACTTTTTTGTCTTCTTCATCTTACAGTAATTCTGATCCATTGGGAGATATGCTTGTATTGTAAACAGAAGAACTAACAGATCTCCAGTGAGAAGTAAGATTGTCTTAGCTGACAGTTCTGCAGCCCTACCCCAAAACTCTGAGTCTGAAGGTTTTCATTAAATTCTATCTTAAGGATTTCAAAAATGCACTTTATAAATAATATGAACTATAAACATCATATAAATTTCAGGTATTACTTCTGTTATTTGTTTACCTAAGTAACTGCCCATTGTCACTTAATATAATCAGAATATCATGTCCTCAAATCTGTCAGAAACAAAAATGATAGCAAGTATTATCCAGAAATGAGAATTTGGGAGTTGAGAAAAAACTAAGCAGATTTCTATAATCTACTTTAAAAGAAGAAAGTATTAATCTTATTAATTGGTATTTCATTGTCAACTTTGCTTCTATTTATAATGACTTTTCTTTTGTCATTTTATTAATCATTGGCATAAGTTGAATTCTATAATTTCACCAATAAAAGCTTCAATGCAAACCCTTCAAACCACCTAGCACTTATCTGCTAAAATGAACTTCTTGGTTTCAATTTTATTTTTTAAAAGAAAGAAGGAATGGCCACTACATGTGTACACATACAAAATCTTGTAAGAATGCTGGTTTACCAGGCATGGATATAGTGAAAGCTGGAGATATGACAGCAGTTCCCATACTCTGGACTGAGTATTTGCCCTGCTCCCCCATTTCCTGCCGTAATTCACATATGAAGCTTCAATCCCCTATGTGATGGTATTTGGAAGTGCATCTTTGGGTGGTGATTAAGCTTAGGTTTCGTTTTGCTGAGGTCCTGGGGTAGAGCCCTCCTGATAGGATTAATGTCCTTATATATAAGAAAAGGAAGAGCCATCGGAGCTCTCTTGCTTGAGGACTTAGCAAGAAGAGAAGCCGAATCTATCAGCCAGGAAGAGGAAACTCCACAGAGCCCAGCTAAGCTGGCATCTGATCTTGGATTTCAGCCACCAGAACTGTGATAAGTAAGTTTCTGTTGATGAAGCCACCTAGTTAATGGCATTTTGTTATAGAGGTCCCAGCTGAGGCACCCCTTCATACTCTGTCTCTGTATTCATATTAACTGGGCCTGAGCGTCTGCAGGTGCAATCTCTCTTGAGAAGTAAATTACTTAAACAACTCTGTGCCTCCCCTTCCAGAAGGCTGGTCCCAGCCTTCCACATCAGGAACGGTAATGGTAGTGGAAGCATCTTATCTCTGTAGGCCTCCTGCAGCTGGGAGACTGGGAGGCTTTTCCTCCCCAGCCTGAGAAGGAGTCAGCAAGCTCTGGAAATTTCTGTGAGTCTTACCCCCAATTTGGAATTTTGCTTCTGCCAGCAAAGAAAGAAAAACAATATAGGAGCTCTTTCCCCTGTGTTCACATATATATAGGAAACGGTCTTTTGTTTTCTAGCCAGTGTTCCACCTTCTCTAAAGAAGCGGTGATTACTGGAGACGCTGTTAAATGAGCTATGATTTCATCCTAGCTTCATTATCTTCGCCATCCCCTTCCTCCTCCCCGCTCACCCGGGTGTCCACACTGACAAGCATCAAGCTCTGTGCCATCCTGCACAGGAGCCAAAAGCCACACAGAGCTAGCAAGCACTTCAGATGTGCAGCGGCCAAACCGAGATGTGCTTTCAGTGTAAGGTACACAGTTCTAAGATTTACTATGAAAAAGAACACAAAACAGATTTGCAATTCTTCTGTGGCTTACAGGTTGAACTGATACTTTGGAGGTATTGGGTAAAATGAAATATATTACTACAACTTACCCGTTTCTTTATGCTTTTTAAAAATTGGGTATATATATCTCTACTGGAAATAAATTACATTTTGTGGCTCATATTTCTTTTGGATAGTGCTAATTTGAGCATTCATTTGTCAATGAAAGCTATGTCTAAACTGGACTTACAAGACTGTATATGTGTATAAATGTAAACAAACAGAAATAGAAATATACATGTGTGTCAATCACCTTTGTAGTATGATCTTGTAACTGATAAACCAAGTCTGTAAGTAATGCAGAAGGAAGGTACCATGCTGGAATATATTTAACCAGATGTTTCACCATAATTTCATTATATTAAAGCTAATGGAACTAGTCAAATTAAAAGAAATACACAGAAATATATCTTTTGATGCAGACCTGCATCCATGCATGCACATGGTGGGCATCATAGTGGCATTAATTCTAAATGGTCGGTAGGAAAACCACTCACACACTAACAGAAAGAACAGGTGAATATGATACTTCTATTTGAAATGAAGCTTGATCATTTCTAAAGTTTTAAATGCACTGGAACATCTAGTCAAATGCTGTCTAGTAAAAAGTATAATTTAATACACAAATAAAAATTACACACAATTGGCACAGCAAAGCCTCAGTGGAAGCAACCTCTTTAACAGTGTCTAAAAATGCTTTGATTATTAGCTTTTGATGCTGTTGATCTTGTTTAATAGTGTTAATATTCTCTTCATTAAAATCCTTAAGGTAATATGCTTCAACTCAGCTCCAATTCAAATTATCCCATTTCATACTGTGAATTATGCAATTCTATTACACTCTGCACTGATCTTTTTGAGGATGTAGAGCTATTCAGATAATGGAAAATTTCTAAAGTTGAGGACTACAGTTTAATTACTCAGGGAAATATTCTACTTGGAAAATTAAGACTTTCTAGGTATTTTGAACCCTTTGGTGTAACAACATTTACAATTCAAGATAATCTTTATATATATCTCTGAATTTAGATTTTCAAATCTACTGCGTACTTGATCCTTTCTGTTTATTTCACCAGGTAAGAATATGCTATAAGATAATTGCTATTTTTAAGTAACATAGAAGAATTTAAACATCCAAGGAAGAGTCAGTCTTTCCAAGGTTCTTGATGATGGATGTTAGATATTTGCTTCAGAGCTGCCACCATTGTTAAAAATATTCTAGAATTCTAAATATTTTAGAAACTGCCTTAAAGAAAGTAAATGGTAACTTTTCTTTGTCTACTACAGATTTTCTAACCACTTAAAATCATTCAAACCTCAGTCTAATGACTGAGTAAAAGTAAACGAATTAGGTAGTATCATTTGCTGTTTAAAAATATATATTCAGTTCAGTCGCTCAGTTGTGTCCAACTCTTTGCGACCCCATGAATTGCAGCACACCAGGCCTCCCTGTCCATCACCAACTCCCAGAGTTTACCCAAACTCATGCCCATCATGTCGGTGATGCCATCCAGCCATCTCATCCTGTGTCGTCCCCTTCTCCTCCTGCACCCAATCCCTCCCAGCATCAGAGTCTTTTCCAATGAGTCAACTCTTTGCATGAGGTGGCCAAAGTACTGGGAGTTTCAGCTTTAGCATCAGTCCTTCCAAAGAATACCCAGGGCTGATCTCCTTTAGAATGGACTGGTTGGATATCCTTGCAGTCCAAGGGACTCTCAAGAGTCTTCTCCAACACCACAGTTCAAAAGCATCAATTCTTCGGCGCTCAGCTTTCTTCACAGTCCAACTCTCACATCCATACATGACCACAGGAAAAACCATAGTCTTGACTAGACGGACCTCTGTTGGCAAAGTAATGTCTCTGCTTTTCAATATGCCATCTAGGTTGGTCATAACTTTCCTTCCAAGGAGCAAGTGCCTTTTAATTTCATGGCTGCAATCACCAACTGCAGTGATTTTGGAGCCCAAAAAATAAAGTCTGACGCTATTTCCCCATCTATTTGCCATGAAGTGATGGGACCAGATGCCAAGATCTTCGTTTTCTGAATGTTGAGCTTTAAGCCAACTTTTTCAGTCTCCTCTTTCACTTTCATCAAGAGGCTCTTTAGTTCCTCTTCACTTTCTGCCATAAGGGTGGTGTCATCTGCATATCTGAGGTTATTGATATTTGTCCCGGCAATCTTGATTCTAGCTCGTGCTTCTTCCAGCCCAGCATTTCTCATGATGTACTCTGCATATAAGTTAAATGAGCAGGGTGACAATATACAGCCTTGACATACTCCTTTTCCTATTTGGAACCAGTCTGTTGTTCCATGTCCAGTTCTTAAAAATATACATAAACACACACAAAATAATACATGAGGTGTATATAAAACATATATATATATATTATATATATATAAGAATTGTATTTAATTTGGGGTCCTTAAATTTGCTCTGTGAAGTGAAACTTGCTCAGTCATGTCCAACTCTTTGCGACCCCATGGACTATACAGTCCGTGGAATTCTCCAGGCCAGAATACTGGAGTGGGTAGCCTTTCCCTTCTCCAGGGGATCTTCCCAAGCCAAGGATCGAAGCCAGGTCTCCTGCAATGCAGGCAGATTCTTGACCAGCTGAGCCATAAGGGAAGCCCAAGAATACTGGAGTGGGTAGCCTATCCCTTCTCTATCAGATATTCCTGAGCCAGGAATCAAATTGGGGTCTCCTTCATTGCAAGTGGATTCTTTACTAACTGAGCGATCAGGGAAGCTCTAAATTTGCCATGAGGTAATTCCAAAAGAAGATTTTTTAAATGTTTGTAACAATGGCAGCATATATAAATATATATATATATACACACACACACACACACACATACTCCTAAAGTAAGTATTTTATGGATAAAATTCAATTAGATTATCAAATCAGGATATTTAAAAAATCTGTTTATGAGCATGTTTCTAACATGCTGACTCAATTGCAAAGACAAGTCTACCCTACTTCTTTTTACATTCCTAGCTCAGGATCATGGAATTAGTCATATGAAGTATGACCTTCCATTTTCTCTTAAGTAAATAGAGAGATGGAGTTAACCAAGGTCACGGAGATAGAAGATAGAGGAGTCTGATGTTCTGAGTGACAGTCCTTCCAGACTAATTCAAGCCTTGTGCTTGGGCTCAGTCACTAAGTCATGTCTGACTCTTTGCAACTCGAGGGACTGTTGCCCACCAGGCTCCTCTGTCCATGGGATTCTCCAGGCAAGAACACTGGAGTGGGTTGCCATGTCCTTCTCAGGGGATCTTCCTGACCTAGGGATCGAACCTGTGTCTTTTGCATCTCCTGCATCAGCAGGTAGATTCTTCACCACTATCGCCACCTGGGAATTCCAATTTAAGTCTAGAGCTCTCCTTCCCCTTTCAAATTCGGACAGACCCAATATTCTCATTCTGAAATCTACATTATTTCTTTTGTGTGGATGTTTTATTCCAGGCTGTATTTAACCTAATTAAGCTACTTCTTCCCTTCGGCAAACTATAAAACCTCAATTTTCCCTTCTATTATTACAAATCCCACATAGTGCTGGCATCAAGATTCTCTTGCACTGATTATCCCAGACACTAATGGGTTCATTCTCTCTGCAACTAGTGCTACGGATTCTCTCTCCAAATCTACAATCTCTAATAGTTTTCTGACATTTCCTTCTCAAATTACAATGTAACTACCTCAAACTACCATCTTATAATTAAATTTTAATTCCTATTAAGTCGAGGATTTGAATTTGATAAAGTCAAATTTTCTCACAACAGATACTATTAAATTAACATTTAATATCACTTTAGAATTCTTTTTCTCCTTTTACCAACTAACAAACTATCAGGTTGGCCAAACCCAATAAAACAGAGAGTGGTCCCTTTAATGTTCCCTGGACCACAGTGGACACCAAAGTCTCCATATAAAAAACAATTACCAAGCGAATCTCTTTCAGGCAATAAAACATAAATTCAGTAAAATAAACGCATGTAGACTGTCTGCTATTACTGCTATAATACGATCTGACACATACATCTTGGCCAGGACCTATTAGCAAAACAATGACTATAGGCTCAAAATCACAAATCCAAAGGTTAAATATTTGACCACTGTCTCCCCAGAGATTCCCTTCACCAATGAATAAATGGAAGCAATTTACTGCAATTTTGGAATCTGTCAAAACTCATAGAGAAATCAGAGAAAAATCCAGGGAAGGAGTCCACAACCAATATCTTTTTTTTTTTTTTTTGCTATTCACAAAGTCAAGTTGATTTTGACATAAAGAACTTGAATGAACATCATACAGAATTCAATTACTAAAGCTTCTTTAAATTGCATCCTTTGAAAAAACAGTCTCTTAAGAGTAATTTTATTTTTTTAATTTTTTTTTTTCTTAAGAGTAATTTTAAAGAGGGGGATTCTATTAACATGTAACTTTGGAAGCTACTCCATGTTATAGTAATCTCTTTGGCAATATGCACTTTCACACATTACAATTCAGGAGAGTCCTGGAGTTAAAAAAACAAAACAAAAACCTCAAATTTTATTTAACCAAAGGTTTTTTTCCCCTTGTCAAATTCCAGTTTCTCCCTTACTCGCCATGACTCCAGTTGCATGACTTCCTAGGGCACTAGTGTCCTGTGGAGTACAGTTTGGCAAAAGCCAGTGTTAGAAAGTGTATGCGGCTGAAAGAGAAATGAACATGATGCCAGTCTAAATTTAAGGAACCTTCTGCGTGACTTCGGCAAGCTATTTAGCTACCCCGGACTTCAGTTTTCCCAAAGGTCGTAATGTATTACACAACTATACAATTCACAGTTAATTGCTCTAATATATTTTCTTTGCCAAGGCAAATCATAAACTTTGTTCCTTAAACCAAAATCAAACATTGAGTGACTTGTGTAATGTTTCAGATGCTGCTGGAGCTCCCTCAAGATAATCCTTACATGAAGGAGTTCACACTTGGTTGAGAAGACATACCTAAGTAAATCATTACAGACAGCTATCAGAGGAACAAATACTGCTTCAGCCTAAAAAGGGTCAGACACAGAAAACTCTCCTGAGAAGTGGACCGGAGGGATGAATTTCAGTTTTCTCAAAGGGTTGAAGGTGGTGGGCAGCCCAGAGAGGAGTTTAAGAATACAGAATCTTTAAACAGTCTAAATGTAAGTATATTCCTCTGTAAATACACTTGACAGTAGCCTCTTCAACATTCTAATTTCACCCTTGCAAATATTTATATCCTATCAGTGTGGCTCTTAAAAAGGTAAGTGTTAATACTAAACAATAACAGCACTTTTTAAAAGCAACTTCCAGTTAGTGTACAGTTTTATAGAAATAATATGTGCACAGATAGCACAGAACTGATAAAGCACATGTCTACTTTTATTGACTAATTTATTAATGATGATCTGATTTTTAATTTCCATATTACAGGCACATAATTCACACAAGTAAATGAACCATGAACCTCTATATGTTAACATTCTTTGCAAAATGTCAATACATGGCCTCAAAAACCGTCAAGAGAAGAAAAAAATGGCCAACATATGTGTCATGAGAAAAAACAAGACATTAGATATTGATACAGAGTAATATGTATATTGAGTGTTGTTAGGTATTTTCATAACCTTAAGCAATAGACTATAGAGCTAAAAATAAAGCTGTACAATGTCTCTATGACTCGTAAGTTTCAAACATGAAGCCATTCTTTGAAACTATACACAATGATTTTTAAAAATAGCCGAAGGACCCATGAAGAGGTACTGATACACAGAGCAAGAGGGGGAAAAAATGAAATCATAGGTCACAAATATAAACGTAATCGCTTTTTTTCCCATAGAGCATTTGAGTTTTTTATGAGGCATCCAATTCCTTGCATTTTTCCTTTGTTCTTAGGACACATAAGCAGTTAGTATGTTTTTGTGTATTTTTTGTCTTTGGCCATGCCGTGTGGTGTATAGCATGTAGGATCTTAGTTCACCAACCAGGGAATATACCCGAGTCCTTCGCAGGGAAAGCTTGGAGTGTTAACTACCGCACTGCCAGGGAAGTTCCAGCAATACACATATTACAATTAATTTCATTTTTATGGTACGGCTGGTTGTACCAAAGGAAAAGAAGACAGGCTCCTGAGTTGCTCAGTTCTGTTCCCTGAACTATACTTTGCCATTAACTAGATATCTCACCTTAAGGTTTTATAACCTTTAGTAATTTATGGGGGAAGAAAGGGAATATATTTAAATCACAGGGTTACTTCAACAGTTGAATGAAATAATCTATGTTAAAGTGCCTTCCCCTTCCTTAAGCTTTAAAAAAAAAAAAAAGTCACTGCATTTTCCCATTTTATTTCATTTGTTTTCATGAATGAGAATAAAGATAAGAACAAGCAAAATAAAGAGAGTGACAAAAAATAAGGAGGACTAACCAGTTTAGTGGAGAAGGCAATGGCACCCCACTCCAGTACTCTTGCCTGGAAAATCCCATGGACGGAGGAGCCTGGTAGGCTGCAGTCCATGGGGTCGCTAAGAGTCAGACACGACTGAGCGACTTCACTTTCACTTTTCACTTTCATGCATTGGAGAAGGAAATGGCAACCCACTCCAGTGTTCTTGCCTAGAGGCTCCCAGGGACGGGGGAGCCTGGTGGGCTGCCGTCTATGGGGTCGCAAAGAGTCGGACATGACTGAAGTGACTTAGCAGCAGCAGCAACCAGTTTAGAGAAAGGACTATGTTTTCATCTCTCAGACTCTGAAGGTTACATGGAGTTTCCCAGGTCCTGGGCGTTAACTTATACTATCAAGCTCACCAAGAATGGAGCCCAGGAACGCACACTGGTTTTGAAGTTACCTTGGTAATTCTGGGGTAGCCAACTCCAGACATGGGCTTAGAGCGAAATTCCTAAAACAGGTAACAGTCTCAGCACAAAACTGGTGCTCAATAAATGTTTATTAAATAAACACATGGTGTGTGATTGAGTGAACTGTTTGTGATATCATTTAAAAAGAATTTCTGAAAACTACACTAATAACATCCCAGGCACAGGATGCTGACAAATAAGAATGTCTGTCTTCAGAGTTTATTAAGGGAGGCTGACATGTAAACAAATAAAATAAAATTGTGATAAATGCAACAGCAGAAACACAGCAAAAGGGAGAATGGGATAAATGTCCTGCTCTAAAGTAGTTAATTTTAAGAAAACAATATATATTGTTCAGTGTCAATGACAACAACAAAACCTAAGAGATTATATAAAAAAGACAAAAATTTAAGGGGGAATTATCAATTGGTTTTGCGTTAACATGTCACACTTTTAAACGCTCTTTGAGGAACAGCCTATTTTGTTCTTCACCTGTACAAATATGGAGAATACCTGAGATATATTGATGTGTTAAACTTCATATAAGACAATATTATTTCAAGCAATGCCTAAAACAGCCAAATTTCAGTATAATAAATGAATCTGGACAGTGTTTTGTCTTTTACCATAATAGGATTTGATGCATGCAATATAATTATTCAGAAAAGCGTAAATCAGATGCCCGTAGAATTGCATGTCAAACTTTTAAAATTCTGAGACAAGTTAATGGACATCACTGGTAATGAAGACTAGAAAAGCTACTGTCACTAACAGTGTAACAATTATCAGCACAGACTTATTTAAGCTATTAATGGCTTGGTTTGGTCCCAGCCATTAAATAATGATTATAAACAGCTGAGAAAAGAAGAGACGCGAAAAGGAAAGATATACCCATGTGAATGCAGAGTTCCAAAGAATATTTTTTTTTAATTTTATTTTATTTTTAAACTTTACATAATTGTATTAGTTTTGCCAAATATCAAAATGAATCCACCACCGGTATACATGTGTCCCCCAAAGAATAGCAAGGAGAGATAAGAAAGCCTTCCTCAGTGATTAATGCAAAGAAATAGAGGAAAACAATAGAATGGGAAAGACTACAGATCTCTTCAAGAAAATTAGAGATACCAAGGGAACATTTCATGCAAAGATGGGCTCAATAAAGGACAGAAATGGTATGGACCTAACAGAAGCAGAAGATATTAAGAAGAGGTGGTAAGAATACACAGCAGAACTGTACAAAAAAAATCTTAATGATCCAGATAACCCAGATTACACGATGGTGTGATCACTCACCTAGAGCCAGACATCCTGGATTACGAAGTCAAGTGGGCCGTAGGAAGCATCACTACGAACAAAGCTGGTGGAGGTGATGGAATTCCAGTTGAGCTACTTCAAATCCTAAAAGATGATGCTGTGAAAGTGCTGCGCTAAATATGCAAGCAAATTTGGAAAACTCAGCAGTGGCCACAGGACTGGAAAAGGTCAGTTTTCATTCCAAGCCCAAAGAAGGGCAATATCAAAGAATATTCGAATGACTGCACAATTGCACTCATCTCATATGCTAGCAAAGTAATGCTCAAAATGCTCCAAGCCAGGCTTCAGCAGTATGTGAACCATTAACTTCCAGATGTTCAAGCTGGATTTAGAAAAGGTAGAGGAACCTGAGATCAAATTGCCATCATCTGTTGGATCATCAAAAAAGCAAGAGAGTTCCAGAAAAACATCTATTTCTGCTTTATGGACTACGCCAAAGCCTTTGACTATGTGGATCACAACAAACTGGAAAATTCTTCACGAGATGGTAATACTAGACCACCTGACCTGCCTCTTGAGAAATCTGTATGCAGGTCAAAAATCAACAGTTAGAACTGGACATGGAACAACAGACTGGTTCCAAATTGGGAAAGGAGTACGTCAAGGGTGTATATTGTCACCCTGCTTATTTAACTTATATGCAGAGTACATCATGTGAAATGCCAAGCTGAATGAAGCACAAGCTGGAATCAAGATTGCTGGGAGAAATATCAATAACCTCAGATATGCAGATGACACCACCCTTATGGCAGAAAGTGAGAAGAACTAAAAAGCCTCTTGATGAAAGTGAAAGAGAAGAGTGAAAAAGTTGGCTTAAAATTCAACATTCAGAAACGAAGATCATGGCATCTGGTCCCATTATTTCATTGCCAATAGATGGGGAAACAATGGAAACAGTGTCAGACTTTATTTTGGGGGGCTCCAAAATCACTGCAGAGTGTGACTAAGACGCTTACTCCTTGGAAGAAAAGTTATGACCAACCTAAACAGCATATTAAAAAGCAGAGACATTACTTTGCCAACAAAGTTTCATCTAGTCAAGCTATGGTTTTTCCAGTAGTCATGTATGGATGTGAGAGTTGGACTATAATGAAAGCTGAGCACCAAAGAACTGATGCTTTTGAACTATGGTGTTGGAGAAGACTTTTGAGAGTCCCTTGGACTGCAAGATCGAACTAGTCCATCCTAAAGGAAATCAGTCCTGAATATTCATTGGAAGGACTGATGCTGAAGCTGAAACTCTGAATACTTGGGCCACCTGATGCAAAGAACTGACTCATTGGAAAAGACCCTGATGCTGGGAAAGATTGAAGGTGGGAGCAGAAGGGGAGGACAGAGGATGAGATGGTTGGATGGCATTAGCAACTCAATGGACATGAGTTTGAGTAAACTCCGGGAGTTGGTGATGGACAGGGAGGACTGGCGTGCTGCAGTCCATGGGGTAACAAAGAGTTGGACATGACTGAGTGACTGGACTAACTGAAGGTGGGGAAAGATGAAAACTATCTTTATGAGAGTGAAACTGTTACTTGCTCAGTTGTGTCCAACTCTCTGCAACCCCACAGACTGTAGCCCACCAGGCTTCTCTGTCCATGGGATTCTCCAGGCAAAATACTGGAGTGGGCTGCCATTCCCTTCTCCAGGGGATCTTTCCAACCCAGGGATCAAACCTGGGTTTCCTTCATTGCAGGCAGATTCTTTACTATCTGAGTCACCAGCTTAAATCCTGTGTGTAAAAGAACAGACTATAAACAAATATATCTGTGTGGTGAGATGAAGCATTTTATTTGTCAGAGCTCCCCCAAGACAAGGCCAACAGCAGAGAAGGCCAGGTGTCCAGGGAGGCAGAGTCTGCATGGGCCCTGAGAGGAGGAGGAATGCAATGAGGAAGCAGCACAGTGAGAGGGGGTCTGTGGACACGTGTTTAGCAGCCATTGAGACTCTTAACTTTGGGGTTTGGAAAAGCTATCTGAAGAGGGTCTTTACTTCAAGATGAATTTTAGAGAGTGATTTTTCTCTTAAAGTAAAGATAGTACTAATGCACAGCTCTCATGGTTAAACTGCTATAGTAAGATTGGGCCATTAGACTGATCAGTTTTCTGCATTTTATACGTGGTAGAATAGAGAGACGGAGAAGGCAATGATATCCCACTCCAGTACTCTTGCCTGGAAAATCCTATGGACTGAGGAGCCTGGTAGGCTGCAGTCCATGGGGTCGCTAAGAGTTGCATACGACTGAGCGACTTCACTTTCACTTTTCACTTTCATGCATTGGAGAAGGAAATGGCAACCCACTCCAGTGTTCTTGCCTGGAGAATCCCAGGGATGGGGGAGCCTGGCGGGCTGCCGTCTATGGGGTCATACAGAGTTGGACACGACTGAAGTGACTTAGCAGCAGCAGCAGCAGAATAGAAGATGCAAGAGAAACTGGTTGAACACTAAAGAAGGAAGCTTAAATTGATCAGGGAAAGCATTTCAGCATGGTCAGAATCACACTACTAAAAGAATTGCTTACCAGGAGGTTGCTGATGTACTGGCTACTTTACTTAGAGACGGGACTTAGTTTCAAGAGTTGCAAGACTAGATTTCTTTTCCATACTATTTAATTTACATCAATAAATCTGGAGATGAGAAGCACTGGCTTGCATATGAAGAAACTATTTAGCTAAACAGTGATAAAACAAAATGTACATAAGGAATGTGGGCATTTGAACAATTTCAGCACATACACAGAAAACTGTGAATGCCTGACCAGTAGAGGGAATATCCTTGGTCTATCTTTTGGTTTCTCAAGTGCTTGAGCTCAGATGCTCAGTTGGGTCTGACTCTTATGACCCCATGGACTGTAGCTCGCCAGGCTCCTCTGCCCATGGAACCCTCCAGGCAAGTACTGGAGTGGGGTGTCATTTCCTACTCCAGGGGATCCTCCTGACTCAGAGAACAAATCTGGGTCTCCTGTGTCTCCTGTATTGGCAGTCGTATTCTTTACCACTAGCGCCACCTGGGAAGCCCCTCTCAAGTATTCACACTGTAATAAAAATGTTAAAACTTCATAAAGGAACCTATGAAGCATCACCTGACAAAGAAAAATGGGCCTGGACCAGGATGCTATGCCTTTTGATATGTTTATAATGACAGACAAGCTAAATTACATTTAAAGGTTTTATTTTTCTAAGCCAGACAAACTACATTTTTACTGATAATGAAAGATCATTTACTTGTTTAAAAAATATATATATTCAGGTCTTGCTCTTCTTGTTCCAAAGCTTCCCATACCATTTATAACAGAGAATACTAATGACTTATAAAATTGGGCACCATTTCTTTCCTTATCAGTCCCAAAGGAGCAATAATCACTGCTATTTTCAATGTAAAGTAAAATCACTAATCCGCTGGGACTCAAAAGAAAAAACTGCAAGATTACTGTTTTATTGCTGCCACTTTTTTTCAATACATATTTTCACTTTTGGAAGACGTCTATTTAATTAAATGTATACATTGATTGAAGGAAAAATGCATGTAGGTATGTACATGATATAACCCCTGTCCTATACACTGCATGCCTACAGAAAGAATTGCATTTTCAGGTGGCTTCACAAAAAGGCCAGCTTCTCCAGAGTGAGCCATGCTATAAAATGTACTACCTTCTTCTCAGTTTTGGTGAAGATCCCTGTAAAATTATGCAATGACCGCAGGACATTTCTCTTCACATTACAGGGTGTCTTAAATCATAATTCTAACTGAGCTCAGTGACATGTGAAGTGAAGGCAAGTAGTTCTACTCTGGACCAACTATTTTAATAGTCCTTTAAGGCAAATACAGATACTCCTAAACCTACTTTAAAAATTTTTACATATGCCTGTACACACAGTTTGCTGGATTCATACAGCAACATTTTAAGATGCGATTAAAATACTTATGTTAAACAAATTCCAGTATCCAACAGTTTTAAGCCACATTTTGTGGCAACTGATTAATAACTAGTTAAGCTAAAATAATGAACTGCTTGAATGTATTTTAAGGCCAGAATTCAAAATACTATATATGGAATGATAAGGACGCTAGAGAAATCCAGTTGTTAAACGTAGTACCATTCCAAAACAAAACTATTCTTTGCTTAGAGATTTATCAAAAATGGAGGAGCCGAGTCAAGTCTCAGTTGGAGCTAGCTGACTAGATGGAAATCATACTCTGCTGGCTGTATGCAGCTGCATGCATCAATTAGATCAAGTAACCGCTACAACCACTGAGTACAGATGCTCCACACTTGGTGCCTGCGCTGGGATCAGCCTAGAGACCTTGCGCTGCTGTGTGACTCCGGCCTATCACTGGCCCCAGGTCAACAGCAACTACCCAATGATGGCCGGTTCAAAGGCTGGCTAGAAGCCAAGCTCAAATTCCTACTCCCAGTAAGAAATTCAAATAAAGTAGTTAGACAAAAAAAAGATAGCAACTAAAGGATTATTATGTAGAGAAATGCTGGCAATGTCATAATATGTAAGTTGAATTTTTAAAACTACAAGGAGGAAAAAGTTAGCTGAGTCATTTACTGGAAGACAGTATTTGTGGGCTGGCGAGTGTCCGGGTTCCGCTGTCTCTTTCTGCTCAGCTTCACAGTGTTTACTATCATTCCTGTTGTCCCTGAGTTTTTAATAACTCTCAAGTATATCACATAACATGCCATAACACCTGGAATAATTTGAATGAGTTTCTATTCTTTACAAAGAAAAGATCCAACTAAGAGAGCAAAAGCTTTGCCAATGAATTGAAAAACTGAGTTGCATCTCTAAGTCAGCTGTGAGGGAAACTCACTTGTCCTTATCCATTTGACCAGATTACTACTGGAGGGAAGAATAAAGTTGACAGTCATGCCCTCACAAGCAGCATTCTTAGCAATTTTATGATTAGTAATTTCTTCACTTCCCACCTATCTCCCACCTGCAATGCGGGAGACCTGGGTTCAATCCCTGGGTTGGGAAGATCCCCTGGAGAAGGGAACAGCTACCTACTCCAGTATTCTGGCCTGGAGAATTCCATGGACTGTATAGTCCATGGGATCACAAAGAATCGGACACGACTGAGAGACTTTCACACTCATCACCTATCTCTCACCAGTCTCTCCTCCTCAGCCCCACCCCCACTCTTTTCCATTCAGACTCACCAGACGTCATTTATGGCTGGGAAATCACAGTTGATTGCCAGGTACTTGAGAAATGAAATATAGTCATCTTCAGCAAAACTGTAGCAGACTATTTGTTACTATAGATATTCAGAAAATTTTAAGAATACAAATATTTTTCAATGGTATTACTAAGGATATAAAGGCTCAAATTCTATCTTACTCATTTATAACCAAGATATTTCATTTCTCACAATTCCAAGACTTGGGCCATAATGTTCCATATCTACTGTTTCACTTCCTCCCCTCAATCTACCCCCTCTGCTAAGGCTTAAAATCTCCCAGTCAAGTAGACTGATCTTATGCCCCACAGGCTTTGATCTTTTTCCTATGTGATATACCATTCACTGAAACCAAAAGGTACACAGGATTTGCTCAATCTCCACTTTCCAAATCCTTTCAGATTAAATACGTGCTTCCTTCAAGGAGATGTCACACAGATTCCTATTACTACCACTCAGTAAACCCTCACACTCTCGGTCAAATTTTTATTATAAAATATTCAGGTGTATAAATAAGCGTAAAAAATTATGCATACTCATGTAGTTGCTACCTAGCTTAAGAAATAAAACGCTACAGAGTGCAAGTGTCGAGTGCAATTACATTCCTTTTCCTTTTCTACTCCCACCCCTAGAAGTGACCATTATACGGACTTTGTTTATTATTCAAAATACATCTTTGTATTTTCACATGTATGTGTTGCTAAAAAGCACACATGAAGACATATCCACTTGTATAGTTTCTCATAGTTAAAAATTTTATATAAATGCCATCACACCATATTCTTTGCCATACATTATGCTTGGGAGACTGATTCACCTTGATATACACAGCTCCCGTTCAACTCCTTACCGCTGGATAGTATGGGTAGCTTCTTATTGTTGTCACATATCAATATATTCATCAATCCTTCTACCAATGAAAAATCAAGATATCTCCAGTTTATTTCTGCTATACCAACTAATGTAAGTTGTACTCCACTGCTAAGTAACATATCTTTTCTATCTGCTTTTAATATCTTATCTTTGACTTTGGTCTTCTACAGTTTTACTTTGCTGCATGAGACATGGGTTTCTTCTATCTTTCCTACTTCAAATTCATTATACTTCCGGGATCCAAGGATGTATGTCATTGATCAATTCTGGAAATTTCTAAACTTCTATTTCCTTAGATATTGCTTTTTTCCCTCATTCTATTACTTTCATTTGAAATTTCTAACAGATATATGATAGAACATCTCATCTTGTCTATTCCATTTACCCACTGCTAAGAAACCTTATCAAAACTTAGTAGTCACCACCATTGTGTGGTTAAAGCATTCACAGAGCAGAGTTGGACTGTGTTTGTTCCAGGATGTCTGGTACTTTAGCTTGAAACAGTCAAACTAAGTGACCCAAAGAGTTGGGACTGAACTCTATATGATTTGGGATTCTTCAAACCATTTCAGCCACAGGTGAGCTGGATGTGTTTCCTGCCAGCTCAGGGTCCCAAGAACAATTACTTCCACCAACAGATCAGTTCAGTCACTCAGTCGTGTCTGACTCTCTGCGACCCCATGGACTGCAGAATGTCAGGCCTCCTTGTCCATCACCAACTGCCGGAGTTTACCCAAACTCATGTCTACTGAGTCAGTGATGCCATCCAACCATCTCATCCTCTGTTGTCCCTTTCTCCTCCTGCCTTCAATCTTTCCCAGCATCAGGGTCTTTTCAAATGAGTCAGCTCTTCGCATCAGGTGGCCTAAGTATCGGAGTTTCAGCCTCAATATCAGTCCTTTCAATGAACAGTCAGGAATGATTTTCTTTAGGATGGACTGGTTGGATCTCCTTGCAGTCCAAGGGACTCTCAAGAGTCTTCTCCAACACCACAGTTCAAAAGCATCAATTCTTCGGCGCTCAGCTTTCTTTATAGTCCAACTCTCACATCCATACATGACTACTGGAAAAACCATAGCTTTGACTAGATGGACCTTTGTTGGCAAAGTAATGTCTCTGCTTTTTAATATGCTGTCTAGGTTGGTCATAACTTTCCTTCCAAGGAGTAAGCATCTTTTAATTTCATGGCTGCAGTCAAGGTAGAAGCTATATAGTCTTTTAGGATTTAGACTCTGAAATTACATAATAGGATATATGCTACATACCCATTTCAAATAGTCACAAGCCTGCCCAGTTTCAAGGGCATGGACTTCAAGATAGGAAGAGCATCAAAGAATCTGTGGTTCTTTGTATTGATAAAAGGGCCACAGCATCCTACAAATTTTAACTTTCTTTCCTATTTTCTAAATCTTTTGTCTTTATACACTGCAGTTTAAGTAAGTTCTTTGGATGTTTTAAATAGTTTGCTAATTTTCTCTGGAATGTGTCTAATCTAATGTCTAAACCATAAATTATTTCCTTAATGCAAAGATTAAAATGTCATCCATAGCAATCTATTTGGTTCTTTGTTAAGACTGGCTAGTCTTTTTGTTTTGAGAGCATCTTGTTCTTTTATCATGTTTTTGATGCAAATTTTATTTTTTAAAAGTTTGAAACATACCCTTTTTATATTCTACAATTAGTAATTCCATTTCTGAAGTTATTGGGAACTAATTCAACTCCTTATGACCTCTGCTTGACTCCAGCTCTCGGTTACCTATCATTTGGGGTTGTGAATTCATGTATTAATAAAGTTTAAACATGAGAAGAATCAAATCCTAAAATAGGCCTATTCCTCTAGAGAAGAATTGTTTTGCTCTTCCAGGACAAGTTTTTTGGTCATCTCTCTGCTGATGAGCATGTTTTTTCTATTTTACCCTTGCACTGAAGATGTAACCCATCAAAAATTCTAGGCTTTACATGTTGGTTCTAATTCTATATCTACTCTTGAACAGGCCCAAGGTCCTGTCTTCAGCAGTGATGCAGCTGTTAAAACTGAAGCCTCTTGGTTAGTGAATCTGACAAATGCCTCCAAGGCAGTGGCAATATCAGTATCATCTTGCTGCTCCAATTTTTCCTTTTCTCTTTATTTTCACTCCCAAGGGACCTCTTACTCTCAAACAAGGTCAGCAATACACTTAAAAGACAGTTTATTACACTATATGCAGCTTTTCTAACTGCTTTATACTAGCAAATTTTCCAGATTTTTTAGCTTTCCCCCTTGCCAGAAATCCAAGTCCCTTCATTTCATTTTTATGTGGTCATTTCCAATAGTTTTTCCTCCCCATTTCCTTTGACCTAGAACCTACAGATTTGTCATATATTATGCAAGATCTTTTTACCTCATCAAATCCAATTATTACAAAGGTGACATAATTGGGCATTTTAAAAATCACCAGTTCTTAAATTGAAAATCAAAACCATGGTGATTTTGTATTAAAATTATTTGTCTTTAAAAGCATATTGTATTGAATGGATAAAGAACAAGGCCCTACTGTGTAGCACAGGGAACTATATTCAATATCCTGTGACAAGCCATAATGGAAAGGAATGTAAAAAGAATTTATAAATATATATATATGTAACTGAATTACTTTGCTGTACAGCAGAAATTGACACAAGATTGTGTAATTTTATAGAAATTTACACAAGATTGTAAATCAACTATACTTCAATTTAAAAGAAGTATGTCAAGTTTACATTAAGTATGGTTACACTGTAATTTTGCATCATTTATAAAGTTACAAGAGTGCATTAAAATTCAAAGCATAATGTTTTCTGGCATTTAAAATAAATTTTAAATTAATAAATTTAATACATCGTTTTGAAACATGAATATCTTATCTTTCATTTGTAAAACACTTTCAAAATTTACATTAATCATGTCAAAAGGCAGAAGGATGATATGACACTGCGAGATACTTTTTCTGAGCTACATCTAATGCTTATATAAGTTCCTTGGATGTGTGCTAAGTAGCATGTACTAGTTAAGGTTTATTAAAGCAACTAATTGGATAAAGCTGATGTGTGATACTGGCAGAATAATACAACTTTAAAATACCAAGTGTGATTTTTTGACTTTCTAAAGTCTAGATCTAGGACACCTTGCAATACACGTATAAACAAGCTGGTGATCATTTGCCTAACATGTTATATTTTAATAAAAAGGGGGAAATTTCCATCTTTTAGGATTTTATTTTACATCCTTAGATGTACTGGTAAAATATTCACTAGCTTGTCATATCTTGATGTCAATTTTACCTGATTTTTCTTTCCATATGAAAAAAGTGTCACTCAAGTAATAACTATTTTAACAAAACTGGCAAAATTGCTTTCCTTGGTTCAAAATTACCAAAAAATCTCATGTGAATTCCCCTAAAGTTGCATAAAGAGACATGATGTTGTAGAGACCACAAAACTATACTAAGAATAGGGCTTTTACATGAGGATTTTGCTGGAAATTATTATTACTATTTTTTTTTTAATTCTAACCTTAAACAATAATTAATGATCAGTGAAAGAATAATCACCAGTATTTGATTCAAAATAATGGCTAGATGACCAAAATATAAATTGCATTCTTCAACTGCCACTCTCTAAACAGCTTAAAATACATGTTAGATTGTGAGCCCTAACACATGAACCAATCTTGCATGTGAAATCAGCACACTGTGAGTGAAATTAACAAGTCAGATGTAGAATAGGCTGCAAACCTGATACTGATCAATTATGCCCCAAGCAGAGCAATCAAGGAGTGCTATCTTCAAAAGTAAGCCTGCTGACCTGAAAGGATGTGAAACAACACTCATGGTGATTTCACTCCTTCTAATCTGTCTGGTAACACTAACAAAATGTGTCAGTTGGAATGAGCCATGTAATATAAACACAGGGAAGAAGTGAGGCCCCATAAAGACAGGTGGAAAAGAAGCAGAAACATGACAATCAAAAGAGTCACAGTGCTCAGAAAAGCAAAGGGGGAAATGCAGTCTTTCAAGGGGCTATCATACTTATCCCCCCATTCATAGAATGACAAAGTCTCTGCAAGATCAGAACACCAACTCGTTTAAAGAAAAGCTTTTCATAGTCTGAGCACACAGGGGAAATCCATACAGCCTTTTACCATCTGGGGTCCAACTCCTTTCCTTCAAAAGCATGTATTGGTGCTTGAGAAAATAACAGTGTGCTCCAGGACCCCACAGCTGTAGCTTTGAATCATTTTTGACAGAGCTTCAGACCCTACGTGGTGGTATAAAAGGGTCTGATCATAAACACTACTTTACACCTGCTACAAAACTAAAAGAATCTGCCTGCCAATTAGGAGACGTGGGTTTGATCATTGGGTTGGGAAGATCCCCGGAAAAGGAAATGGCAACCCACTCCAGTATCCTTGCCTGGGAAATCCCATGGACAGAGGAGCCTGCTGGGCTAATGTCCAGGGAGTCACAAAAGAGTTGGACACGATTTAGTGACTAAGCAACAAGACTAGTGGTCAATGAAATGATAAAGGGTGCATGAGAAAGGTGGCTTATGAAATTGTTCAGGGTACGTTCCTGTTCCACAATGCCAACCCACGGCTACCAGGGTGCTACTTTAACAAACATTACGGTATGAACCTAGTAGTCTATGAATTCTCAGAAGTAAGGAAAATGGTTGGTGTATGTATTCTTAGACTTTGGCTTAACCTCTCTGCCTCAATTCCTTTTAGCTACAAAATGAGGACAGTAACAGTGCCTGCTTCATAGACCATAAGTTAGTTGAAGGGTTAAATAATGAATATATGTAATATGATTTTACAAAGTGCTAGATTTATACCATTCCAAAGTTGTTAGCTATTCCAATGACATTATCTTTTCCATTAACACTGATTTTCATATATTTATCCAACTTGTCAGTTTTCATATTTTTATGAGCTTCCATCTCAACCATTTGAACACAACATTCCTCACAGACACTAAATGGAAAATGTGTTACATGTGTTTTTCTAAAAACAAACAACAGAATAAAGGCAAAGTATAATAGCAGGTCTGTCAGAACAAAAACTCCAATGAAAATTAACTACTCTAATGAAATAAATTGTCAAAATTTCACCAGATTAATAAAATTTTTAACTATACAGATGACATAGATTTTTCTCTATTATTATATACAATTGAATTCATGCCCAGCATATTCCTTCTTCTGAATAAAGTTGTTAATATACCTGGCATGACACCTCCTAATGTACTAGACCTTTCTCCAGTATTTTATTTTGAAATAAGTGTACACTTAGAGAAGAGTTGTAAATACAATAGAGTATTTCTATATTGAGAGTGTGTATGTGTATATATATACACACACACACACTATATACAGAGTATATTGCTATATACTCATACTTAACCATTGTGCAATTAACAAAACTAAAAAGTCCACACTGGTATACTACTACAGACTCTAGACTTTATTTTGATTTCCCCTGTTTCTCCGCAAACATTCTCCCTCTGTTTGAGGGTCTAATCCTTCATATTTCATTGAATTTAGTTGTCATGTCTTTAGTTTCCTCTAATCTGTGACAGTTCCTTGGTCTTTGTCTTTCATGATTTCAAACCTTTTGTAGTGTGCTCACTAGTTATATAGTTTTTTTGGTATTTTCCCAGGATTAGACTGTGGTTATAGATTTTCCGGGAGGATCCCACAGAGATGAAGTGCTCTTTTCATCTGACCACATCAGGGGCTACATGATATCTATGCCTTATTGTGCTGTCAATGCTGAACACTTGCAAGGTGGTGTCTATCAAGTTTCCTCACCTTCAAGTTATTCTTTTTCGCTTTCCAGATACTCTGCTAGGTCACCATGTCCAGTATACACTCCAGAGCAAGGGAATTGACTTTGGCTCCTATAGCGGGGAAGAGTGTCAAAGAATTTGTGGATATGTTAAAACTGGTACAGGAGAACAGGGAAAAAGAGGATGGTCATGTCCCAGGTGTTTGGCGAGTCCCTGGGACAGGCCACCAAGTGAGGATCCTTGCCTGGGAATCCCATGGACAGAGGAGCCTGGCGGGGTTACCGTCATACAGGAAAGAATTTAAGACTGAGCCACAGAAAAGCAAAAGCAGGTTTATTTAGAGAGATATACATCCCATAGGCAGAATGGTGTTATCTCAGAAAGTGAGAGGGACCTCAAAAGATGGGGTAGTTAGTTTTTATGGGCTGGGTAAAACTACAGGCTAATGTGTGGGAGAATTATTCCAACTATTTGGGGGATGGGTTGGGGATTTCCAAGAATTGGACCATGATCCACTTTTTGACCTTCTATGATTGGCCTCCGAATGGTCATGGTATCCATGGGAGTGTCATTTATTATATGCTAATGTAGATAGATGGGGAAACAGTGGAAACAGGGTCAGACTCTATTTTTTGGGGCTCCAAAATCACTGCAGATGGTGACTGCAGCCATGAAATTAAAAGATGCTTACTCCTTGGAAGAAAAGTTATGACCAACCTAGAAAGCAAATTCAAAAGCAGAGACATTACTTTGCCAACAAAGGTCCGTCTAGTCAAGGCTATGGTTTTTCCTGTGGTCATGTATGGATGTGAGAGTTGGACTGTGAAGAAAGCTGAGCTCCGAAGAATTGATGCTTTTGAACTGTAGTGTTGGAGAAGACTCTTGGGAGTCCCTTGGACTGCAAGGAGATCCAACCAGTCCATTCTAAAGGAGATTAGCCCTGGGTGTTCTTTGGAAGGAATGATGCTGAAGCTGAAACTCTAGTACTTTGGCCACCTCATGAGAAGAGTTGATTCACTGGAAAAGACCCTGATGCTGGGAGGGATTGGGGGCAGGAGGAAAAGGGGACGACAGAGGATGAGTTGGCTGGATGGCATCACCGACTCGATGGACATACGTTTGAGTGAACTCCGGGAGTTGGTGATGGACGGGGAGGCCTGGCGTGCTGCGATTCATGAGGTCGCAAAGAGTCAGACACAACTGAGCGACTGAACTGAACTGAATGTATTATGATGAACATATAATGAGGCTCAATGTCAAAGTGAAATCTTTCGCCATCTTGGGCCCAATGAATTCTAACTACTTTTTGTCCTAAAAACAAACAGCAACAGGTTTTTCTCAACTGCTGTGTCATTCTTTAAGAGTGATGCCCTGCCCTCTTCCCTCTGGTCTCAAAACCACCACAGAAATAAATACTTCAGGAAAGATATTTCAAGGCTATATAAATAACCTGTGTCTGTAATTTAAGGGTTGTCCAAAGCCAGTTTTACATATATCACTTTCTTTGACCTTTACAAGAATTCCTTACCTTACGAATACATATACTGAGCCTGAAATAAAGTCAGCTCACTATAAGAAAAGGGTAAATTCCCAAGTTCATGCTAAGATTACATTATAAGGCAGTGCTAATTCTGTTGTTCAGTACCAGCACTGGAAGATTTCAATGGCCAAACAGCAAATTGGGGAAAAAATTAAGCAAACCCACTCATTGGGATTAATTCCTTTTCCTGCAGACTACTCTTGAATAGAAAGTAAAGCGGGCTGGGCTAGGAGACAAACATTTCATACTCTAGCTGTGTGTGCAACAAAAATCACCATTCCCCTTGTAAGTTAGAGTATTGTTTACCAACCTAAGAATGTCTACTTGATTTTCTTTTCCAAAAAAATAAGACTCTGGATGTTCCACCCTTGGAAGATCACCTGGAGAAGAGAATGGCTACCCATTCCAGTACTCCTGCCTAGAGAATTTCATGTACAGAGGAGCTGGTGAACTACAGTCCAAGGGGCTGCAAAGAGCTGGACATGATTGAGTGACTGAACACACACAGATTCTGAACAACTTAATCAGTTCTTCACAGATATCTGAATCCCAATGCAGGATATAGTGTTGACCAAAGACTAAGAGTTTCAGGTAAACCTATTTTCCAACTATTGAATCAAATTTTACTCATTCTTTCATAACAATTTTAGTAAATATCTTTAGTTAGTACCATTCATATCTGAAAGTTTGTAACACTGAAATTCTATAGAACAAAAAAACCTAGGTATACTAGTTTACATAGATTTAGTTAATATTTATAGGGCTTCCCTGGTGGCTCAGAGGTTAAAGCGTATGCCTGCAATGCGGGAGACCTGGGTTCGATCCCTGGGTCAGGAAGATCCCCTGGAGAAGGAAATGGTAACCCACTCCAGTATTCTTGCCTGGAGAATCCCATGGGCAGAGGAGCCTGGTGGGCTACAGTCCATGGGGTAGCAAAGAGTTAATATTTATAAGGCAGTTTTACATATATTTCCTCATTCTATCCTTTCAACCATCTTATGAGATAAAGGGGAAAAAATGACCAATTCCATTTTACAGATGATGCTTCTAAGGTTTTAAGGTGTTTACTGCTAGCGTTAGTAAATGCTATCTACTTGAAAATAGATAGAACAATGCTATCTACTTGAAAACAGATAGAACTATGCTGTAATTCTACATTTGAGCTATGCTGATGGATATTCACTCTTTTTATTTATATATGAATTTGCCTTAGCATAACTGGATGGATCAGATTATTTCTTTTAGACAAAATGGATATTATGTCAGAGCTTGTGACACTTGGTTAAATCACATTTTTTTTTTCAAATCGTAGAACATATGTTCATATGATAAAAAACAAAAAATACAGAAAAAAAATAAAACGAAGAAAAGAAAAATAATACCCAGGGATAAATATGTTTGCTATTTATTGTATTACCTCCTAGTAACATTTCACATAGTGAAGATCAAATTGCATCTATGATCACAAATTCAGTTGAAACACATATACTTTTCACTAGTAAAGATTCTTCAAGGACATTTGTTAGCATTTACCACTAATAAAATAGTAAAAATCTATGTGATGCTTATCTGCTAGTAACGGTTCTAAGTTCTTACCATATACGAACATATGCAGTCTTCATCTCAACACTATGAGCACATTTTAAAGAATAGAAAATTGACTTCATGGTGATATGATAGAACATTAACTGAAAATATCACAATTTACTCTGTCTTCCCACTATTCCTTGATGCTCAGCTTGTTCACAATTTATAAAACGTGGTTAATGTTAAGTTCTGACATGACATGTATTATTAACATAAATGTATTCTGCTTTGCCTGGAACTGTGGATTAAATATACTATGAAGTAAAACATAGTTTTTATTAGACTGTTGTGTAAGTGGTACCAAAATAAAAGGGTAATAAAAAGCAAGGCAGCCTTTATATTTTCAATTATTGTAGACTGCCTGTAATACTGATTTTAAGCCTCATGGCCAGAAACCCACTGAATGACATTCTTGTCTGAAGAACAGTTGTTACTGTTGGACGTCACCTTCTCTCCGTGATCACAGTATCTGGTGGTATGGTTTAGGGAAAGGAAATTGCGGCATGGCAAAGCAAAATTACTTATATATGATCAGTCAATAAACAGCCAGCTGGATCAGGAAAAATCTGCTGGGTGAACTATTTTGTTCTGGCAGACCACATTGCCTTTCTATCTTAAAACTACAGAAAACCTTCTAGAGTCTTTCAGAAATGCGGAAGGACCTAAGTCCATATACTAACAATACTAAATGTGAACGAAGACCCAGTGAATGGGCATGCTTGCCTTGCTACTGCCAGTCTGGAATTGTTTATAGGAATAAGCAGTTGTCCTATTTTGTCATAAACACAGATTTTTTTTTTTCTCACTACAGATACAGAGAGAACATTTCCTTTTAACTGGAAAAAAAAAATTTCCTTTCAAAGCAAGTTTCCATCATTCAAAAAGATATCTGGAGCTAAAATGCCCTTTACCTGCTTTATTTACATGAGAAACAGGGCAGAAAGAGACTTGAAGCTCTCCACCATCTAATTTCTCTAAGCTACAGCCATTGATTCTTTGTAAGTTTATTTATTCAAAACAACAGCACAAACAATTCTTTTTTCTTGGGTCAGCAGCTTACTGAATTAACATCAATCATCAAAGGAGACGGGGCTGAAAGGAAGATGGAAGCCCATTTTCTCAGAGATTGATTTTTTTTTTAAGCCAAAACACACAGGCATAAGCAGGAGGCTATTTACCATTGAAAAGGTTCAACTTGGAAGTCACAGCTGAAAACTGGGCACTCACAGGACTGTCCAGGTTCCTTGAAATCCAAAAGAATTTTTACTCATGTATTTCTTTATGATGGCCTGTGAAGTTTGATTACTTCACCATTTAAAGCCCACCTGAACAATTCAAAACACGGGGAGGGGAGGTTCTGAAGGAGAGGGAAGTGGATCAATGCTGGTGTTTATTATAATGATTTCCTAATGGCTTTCTCTACTCTCTTTACTTACTTTGATGTATTTAAAGTGGGAAAAGTTCATCAAAGACCTCTTTGATTAGAAGCTTAAATGTATTTAAATAACTATCTTTGGCATGTTTTAGAGGTGATTTGCTCCATAGGTCCTGGCAAAAAATTCTTCTTTGAAAGCCTTGATTTGCCTCTTGCTAGGAATTCTACTCAATTACTTTTCTTTGTAAGGTGGGGGTCAAGAGTTCTGGCTTGAAAATGAAGTCAGAAGGGTCAGTATTTCTGAGACTAAGAACTGCAAAAAGTAATTGGTTTATATCCATTTTACACCCTGCCATGTCAGGGGAATGTGCTTGCTTCCTACAGCTTTTCTGGAGATTTATGTAAGGTGAGGAATGCATTAGACCAAGCATGTGTAAACTATAGGCCTATTTCAGTAAAATGTGCTATACTCTTTGTTTTAGGTATTTTTAAACATTTGCCATCAATTTTAGGAGAGAATGTGAGATTTTCAGTCTAGGACACAAGTAAATAAAGATGAAAGAATGGTCCAATATGCCTGGGTTGGCTGACAGAAAGGACCTTGTGTTATCGCTATTTCCTCTCAAATTGAGACAAAATTTATTTCAGTTAATAATATGATATCAAAGCCATCAATCACCTTCTTGTCTAAGAATGAAGTAGGGACATCCATTTGCTCTCCCAATGTAAAACGAAGATTTTTATCCTCAGATTCAGAGAGATTATGCTCAGAAATAAAGGGAGAAAATAAATTCATCCATTAAATTAAATCAGTATGAAAGACTTTTACCTAATTTAAAAACAAAAAAATACAACAACAACCCACTAGTTTTCAATGAGATATGGTTTGCTACTCATTTTAAACTTTCTTTTTAGTCCCACAGTTAGAACATAGAGATTAGGAGACTAATGTTATCTATGGCCATTTTGAGTAATCTTTCAGCATCAACATCCTACCTTGCTGATGTTCTGTGCTGAGAAAATGCAAAATGGAAGGAGAAAATAAATGCCTGCCACAAAGAATGACTGGCAATTTCCACTGATTATAAAGCCATTCAATGAGGATTAGGTGAAACTCCAGTAAAGCTAAAAATACTCCCGAGGGCCAGCTCTCTGGGCATGATAACACAGCCTCATAGCAGTGCTGTGAACATCAAGCTGAAGGCTCTGCTCTGAGTGGCCGTGTGTGGCCATCCACAGTGAGAAGAAGGCTCAGAGGCCTTCAGAGATGGGAAAAGGGATATATTAGATCACAATCAATTATGAGAAAAAGTGAAAAAGTGAAAGTCACTCAGTCATGTCTGACTCTTTGCAACCCCATGGACTATACAGTCCAGGGAATTCTCCAGGCCAGAATACTGAAGTGGGTAGCCTTTCCCTTCCCCACGGGATCTTCCCAACCCAGGGATCGAACCTAGGTCTCCACATTGCAGGCAGATTCTTTACCAGCTGAGCAACAAGGGAAGCCCAAATATGAGAAGGGGAACTTAAAGACTTATCACATGCTTATCAAAATGCTTTGAGACTGTTTAAAAGCATGGTTTGCAACAAAGGTAGCACAAGGAAGGAAAGTGGAAGTCACTCAGTCGTGTCCCACTCTTTGTGACCCCATGGACTCCAGGCAAGAATACTGGAGTGGGTAGCCTTTCCCTTCTCCAGGGGATCTTCCCAACCCAGGTATCGAACCCAGGTCTCCCGCATTCCAGGCATATTCTTTACCAGCTGAGCCATAAGGGAAGCCCTAAGGAAGGAAAAGGCTTTGTAAATTCTGAAAAAAGAATGCACCTAAGTGGTGCATTCCCCTGTAGAATGATTGTCTGTCTTCAAAAGAACAACATGTGGGAGAGAAGCATCAGACTTTCAGGGACATTCGAACATGTCCTGCTTGTTCAAGGATGCGAGCGCTGGAAAAAAAGTAGTCCAAGGCAAGGGCCTAAGTTATTGACATATAATAGATAAGAGGGATTTTAAACAAAACAGAAGTACTGAGATTGGTTTGAACACATCAAGAATAACCAGACAAATATAAAAATGGAATATCAGAGTAAAAGAAGTAAGATTAATCAAGTAGAAAGAGAGGGTAGAAGTTATCAAGAGCTGGTCTGGCGACACAATGTGGAAATTTTAAAGGGGAAAAAAAACAAAAGGAGAATGAGACCAGGTGTACGATGACATTTATGACCTCCAAAATTTTTTTTATTTGAAAATAAACATAACCTTGAGAAATCAGTTACTTTAATAAAGGGGTCAGCATGAGGGAAACAGTTGGGAGTAAATTGCATTAAATTATTTCCCTGTGAGTGAACACACAGAGTAATAAGCTGTGAAGAATGTAATTCTGTACTTACATTGTGTTTTGCAAGCAAAGTGGGAAATTGAGAATTACTGAACCTTGCTTAAGTTCTTATCCAAATGAGTGTTTCAATTAGTTAACCAAGATTCCATCTAGTTTTAGAACTGGAGTTAGTATGTGGGATAAAGCAGTCCGTCTACAGTGCTACAAAATGGCCCATCAAATTTGTTATACATGGGATTAAACCTAACCAAAGAAGGCTATTTGTATTTATACAGCACTATTACTTAGGTAAGATCTTGGAGGTTACTCCACGTATACAGAACAGCTTTACTGAGGCATAATTTCCACACCATTAAGCTCACCTTTTTTAAAAAGTTTATTCTTAAACAAAACAGCAGAAAGCAGAGCCTTATTAAAAAATAGTCAATGGAAGTTTAAGAGCACAGTTACGGTGATGCATTTTAAGTTCGGTATACTGTTGAACACATAACAGGACATTAAATAAACATTCGAATTTACTAAGTGATGAAGGCACTCTAAGAGATATCTACCAATGAAAGTAATAAACAAAACACCAAATCTTTAAGTTAAAGCTAACAAGAAAAAAAAAAAAGAATTCTATTTTGATGCTATTTAGCAGAAAGGGAAGGATTTCAGAGTGACTATTTCCTGAGCAGCTTTGGAGTGGGGAAAAGGGATGGAACTTTCATTTACCTTGTAACCATCAAGGTACTGAGCCCAGTTTTTTGCACACAGTGATGCCTTAAACATTTGCTAAATTAAATGGAAGAATAACGGAAGTTGGAATGTAGAAAGAAAGCAAAATGCAACGTGAACAAGGCAAACTTTCAAACACAACCCTGGAATTCCAGATTGAAGCTCTGGAATTTCACACTCACAGGTGACAACTTGGATGACATTTTTTTTTTTAATTGCCTGCAATACATTTGACATCTGAGATCTGAGAATTTCTACTACATATCCCTTGTGTGGAGATGGAGCTGACAAAGATGGAAGTGTCTAAGGATGAAATCATGGAACAAATCTAGCGCAGTAAATCACTGGGACAGGGTACTCTGATCCATGGATTTGGTAGAATCCATGTGCAGTGACAAAGACATGGGGATTTGTCACCCGTTCCTATAAAACAGCAGCACATCTTAACTGTAACAAAGATGTCAATAAGACATCTTATTTGTAATTCTTTTTATCTAGAATTTAAAACTAAGGAATAAAGGAAACATTAAGAACCACCAAACTAATAAGTTTTATGTCATGCATAGGAAATAAGGAATTCAAATAAAACAGGACAATATTCTATAAAGATAAGACAAGCACAGAGCCGGCAGTGTGGTGTTGGAGAAGACTCTTGAGAGTCCCTTGGACAGCAAGAAGATTCAAACCAGTCAATCCTAAAAGAAATCAACCCTGAATATTTACTGGAAAGACTGATACTGAAGCTGAAGCTCCAATACTTTGACTACCTGATGCAAAGAACTGACTCACTGGAAAAGACCCTGATGCTGGGAAAGACTGAAGGCAAGAGGAGAAGGGGGAGACAGAGATGAGATGGTTGGCTGGCATCACTGACTCAATGGACATGAGTTTGAGGAAACTCAGGGAGATAGTCCAGTTGGTAAAGAATCCACCTGCAATGCAGGAGACCCCAGTTCAATTCCTGGAGCAGGAAGATCCACTGGAGAAGGGATAGGCTACCCACTCCAGTATTCTTGGGCTTCCCTGGTGGCTCAGCTGGTAAAGAATCCACCTGCAATGTGGGAGACCTGGGTTTGATCCCAGGGTTGGGAAGATCCCCTGGAGAAGAGAAAGGCTACCCACTCCAGTATTCGGCCCTGAAGAATTCCCTGGACTGTACAGTCCACGGGGTCACAAAGAGTCAGACATGACTGAATGACTTTCACTTCACTTCACCTCAGCGAGACAGAGATGGACAGAGAAGCCTGGCATGCTGCAGTTCATGGGGTCGCAGAGTCGGGCATGACTTAATGACTAAACAACAACAAGACAAACGTATCAGTATAAAGAATAATTATAACACCATCAAAATAAGAGAGGCAAGAACGCTAAACCCTGGAGATTGATCATTCAATCCCATTCCCTCTGTCTCTCTCTCTCGCACATACACCATATATTTGTACTCCCAAATGACAACTGTATGTGAATTTTTGAAAAGCTTTCTATAATATACATAAGAACTTCCTACTGCAAATACAAAGTCTTAATCATAGACAATCTTTTCACTAGTGAAAATTACCAGGAAAACAAGAAATAGTTCTACAGCATGTTTGTTTAAATATCACACAGACATTTAATGTCCTGTTAACTACTATATTTACTTAAGAAAAGTAAGGCAACCCTGGGGGAAAAAAGGAGAAGGTGGTAGTTAATAAATGCCTTATGGGAAATGAATGAATCACAGAAAGCAAAGTTCTCTCCCTTCCACCTTGCCAAGATCACATCTCATCTTGAATGTACTCGGTCCTGTTCCTACACATGAAAAGGGGCAATACTAAAGAAGGGCAATCCAACTGTGTAGAAGAAAGAACTGTTGAAATTAGGACTATTTAGCCTGGCCATTAAATGAATGCCTTCGAACTGTGGTGCTGGAGAAGACTCTTGAGAATCCCTTGGACAGCAAGGAAATCAAACCAGTCAATTCTAAAAGAAATCAACCCTGAATATTCAATGGAAGGACTGATGCTGAAGCTGAAGCTCCAATACTCTGGCCACGTGATGTGAAGAACTGACTCATTAAAAAAGACCCTGATGCTGGGAAAGATTGAAGGCGGGAAGAAAAGAGGATGACAGAGGGTAAGATGGTTGGATGGCATCACTGATTCAAAGGACATGAGTCTGAGGAGACTCAGGGAGATGCTGAAGGACAGGGAAGCCTGTCGTGCTGCAGTCCACGGGGTCACAAAGAATCAGACACGACTGAGCGACTGAACAACAAGAAACCTGGCCATTATGTTAATGTGACTAATATATTTAATGGCTGTCACAAAAGGATTAGATCTATTCTATAGTGCTCTCCAAAATATGTAGACTAGGTTTTTCACTTATTTAAAAAATAAAATTCTGAGCACATTCTAAATGTAATATACTATGCTGTGTAAGGTGAGGTACAAGATACAAGGTAATCAGACAAGAATCCTGTTCTTAAAGAGTCTAGAGTCTAGAAAGGAAAATAAGACACAAAGTTAGAGTATGAGTGCACCTTGTATCTGGAACAATGCCTGGTATATAATGGGCACTCAATAACTTTCTTTTTTAATGAATGAATGAGTGATTGCAACTCTCATCCCGCTGATCTTGTGACCCTCTGCTTGACTGAGTTGCATTAGTGGAGCTGACTCATGTGCTTCAGTAAATCTGCAGGCTCATGGAGTAAGCAACCTTCCCAAATGCTGCTGTTCTTTATTCATGAGACAAGTACAGATAATGTACAAGGCAGAAACGATCAACTGCCAGATAAGAGAACCAAACAGAACTATGTGAATTTAGAGGTGGAAATTAGAAGTAAAAATTACAAGAAGGCAGATTTCATCTCCATCTAATAATTGAAACTGTCCAAAACAGGAACAAATACTGCAACTCCTGGCTTCCCAAATCAAAACTGTGCTTTCTGACGGCTCTCATCAGAGGGTTATTTTACACTCTTTCCCACTCCTACCCTGTTATCAGGAAATACAGTCCAGGGCTATTTATCTTAGCAGGGCCATCAGGAATACAGTCAGCTCTAAATCGAATGGTCTACCAAGTAGAATGATTTGTTCACACTAGAAGCAGACAACTAGTAAATCAGCCCTAAGAATCTTGCAAAATAAAGTCAACTCTCCCCTGGTTGAGAACCATAGGCTTACACACAGCCTGTCGTGTGTTTCTGTAATACACTGCCTGGGGCTTTCTAAGGTGATTTCACATATCCTTAAAGAGAACTATGAAGACAAAAAGGCTTCATAGATTGATATGCTATTACATACATGTACAGATATACCATTCTGCTGCTGCTAAGTTGCTTCAGTCGTGTCCGACTCTGTGCGACCCCATGGACTGCAGCCTACCAGGCTTCTCTGTCCATGGGATTCTCCAGGCAAGAACACTGGAGTGGACTGCCATTTCCTTCTCCAGATATACCATTCTAGCAGATGCTAAATCAATTTTTATCTACAGAGGCAACACTGGGTCATAGAGACCAATCAGTACAAACTCTCTTGAATAGCATATAATAATCAAATTACGACTCTAGCAAATGGCTTTGGGTAAAGTGAGAACATATTTTGACACTTTTTTTGTGGGAAAAAAAAATGGTAAGTTTGCAGTTGATTTTTCCTTTTGGTGGTGAGTCTGTTCATCATTTGCTAGTATAAAAACACAATCACCCAATCACTTGTCTATGACTCTATTACCATAAAGGTAAACCGCAGCATATCCCTCTTCCATTCATTCATTTCTGGATAAATACACAATAAAATAAAATTTAACTGTACTGACGTTTAAAGACTGAAAATAAAAATTCAACATAAACAACACTGAGTATTTTGTGTTTATTGAGTGCTACCTACTCTACTTTGCAATGCCTCACTATATTCAGCATTCTTTTCTTTAAAGATGCTAAAATTTTAAGTGATTTTCTTTCAAGAGAAAGCTCTAGCAATGTATCATGATGTCAACAGGCATGACCAAGGAGAATCAAAATGGAGGCACATTCAAACCAGTAATGGACGACTGGAGCTAATAGTGCAAAAGAAGCCTTGACAGTGTAAACATTTTTGGGAACTTACATTTAAAGCAGAACTATCAAGCTGGTAACCTATGAACCCAAACTAGAGTGCTGATTTATTTGGTATTTAACTTTTAAAAATTAGATAACAATTGATCATGAATATTTCACATGAAAATAAAAACTATGATGTGTTTTTTATCAAATTTAGTCCATCTGTCTTCACTGAGATTATATTCCACGTGTCAAAGATTGACTGGACCTGAGTACAGGTTGGCCCCTTAGATGGAACAAGGGTCCTCCAATTCGCCCAAGTCATTCATCAATCAATCAAGCTCCTAACCGCATGTAAACCTGCAACCTTTATCTCAAGGAATGAATGTCTAATAAAGGTAAATAAAAGCAAGATCAGATCAGATCAGATCAGTCGCTCAGTCGTGTCCGACTCTTTACGACCCCATGAATCGCAGCACGCCAGGCCTCCCTGTCCATAACCAACTCCTGGAGTTCACTCAGACTCACGTCCATGGAGTCAGTGATGAATAAAAGCAAAGATATTACAAAAATAACTTGAATAATCTTGGAATAAAATCAGATACACGTTTATACACACAGAGTTTTGAGCATTCACGAGTTAACTCTTTCTGGACTTCAACAATGAAACAGAACAGCTCTACTGACCAGTGATCATGGTGAGGGTCTGGCCTGCACATATTTCATGTATGGATAACCAACAGGGTCATCTTGAAAACCTCCAAATTAATAATACATTGATAAGGAAGGAATTGTGAACTGCTTACACCCTCCCCACAAAGTTCAAGAGTTCTCTATGGATGAAGCTGGTGGAAAACACTAACCTAACATTTATTTAGCCCAAGAAATTAGGTATCATATGCTTTTAAGAACACTTCCTTACTTGAATCGCTAACTTGGAATTGATATTACCTTCTGAAATGTTGCTAATATGACTGAGTCTTTTCCCTTTCCCAGTCTCATTACATTCAGATGTTAGTACTAATAAGCATAATGTTAAGCATTGTAATTCAGCCTTTATTAGATTCAGGTATATAGATGGCATCCTAGTGAGTGTGGTGAATTTTGATCATTATTTCCCCACTCAAGTTGTGTTCATCTTCCTGCTGAGAGGATGATCACTGAGTTGTACCGCAAGCCCAAGGGACCCATTATTTATTATATTACATTTTATGGTGTGGAGTAAATAAATAGCATTAAAGTGCTAAATTCATTCACAGAGATGAACTGTATTTATACACTGTAGAAATTCTTTAAATCAAGCCTAAGCTGCTAATAGGCTCTTCATAAAAATGCAGAAAACATCCACTGTAATATGGGAGCAATAAACGGAGGCAGCTGGGTTAACACACAGAAATATAAGAAGGCAAACATTGTAGGCAAGGCACATAAACGGCATATAACCAAATCACGAGGTTAAACACACGAACCTCACCGAGTAATCTGTCATTTTCATGTAACTGGATTGTGAAAATTCATACCATAATGTAATTATCATAATAGAAGAACTCAAAATCAACTAAATGTAGGAATGTGTGAAGAATTCAGCAACCTTGACCCCTCCTAAGATGTCCCTTAATTACTGCTCATTTTGTCTTAATCGGCTTGTCTTCTATTAAAAGCCCATTCGGCAGGGAATGTGCGTGCATTTGTCTTTTGTATTATATATAATCCACTCTCATTTCCATTGCTGATTTTCAGGGTCTCATGCAAGTGCTATGAAAGGTTTTCTAGCCACCAATCCTTTGGGGTTTTCTTTCCCCAACCCTCATGTGACTTCTAATCATTTGAGGCAAGCTACAACTCCGCATTTTTCCCTTGGCAGATTGAAGCTCAGTAGGGCTTGGGAGTGACACAAATCCTTTGGATTTTACCTCAGGTCGGTGTAGATCTCCAGAGTCCAGGCCCTTACTACCCTGGCACCTGTTCCTCCTTATACAATGCTGCACCAGCACTACGCATGTAGCCAGGAGCATTTTAACAACAGGAATCATGAATTTTCTGTGCCAATTAAAACATTCATTTTGTATTATAAGGTGGTTCAATACAGATACAAAGAACAAAGAAAAATGAGCATTAACAACAAAGTATCATCATAAGTACTTAAAAACATACTTAAGAGGATTACCATAGAAATTATAATCAACATATAAAAGGTACCGAGGAGAAAGACACACCTGTTGTCTCTTTGTTTTTAGCATTTCTAAGCCAATCAGAGATGACGGGAAGCACCCACTCCAGTGTTCTTGCCTGGGGAATCCCAGGGATGGGGGAGCCTGGTGGGCTGCCGTCTATGGGGTCGCACAGAGTCGGACACGACTAAGCAACTTAGCAGCAGAAGTATCAGTGTAACACACACAGAATGGACCAGAAGGCAGAGCCAGGTGTACAGAATAGAGTCAGAGGTCTGGAAGCAGCAGAGAACTTCCAAATGGAGGCACATAAGGGCACAACGAGACAAAGCAATGGCGTGTGTGGCTTACCAAGTAACAGTCTGAGTCAGGGCATAGGAACAAGGAACGGAACTTTCAAAAACTAGGGGAGGGACTTCCCTGGTGGTCCAGTGGTTAAGGCCCTGTGCTTCCAAGCAAGGGGCATGGGTTCAAACCCTGATCAGGGACCTAAGACCCCACATGCTGCACAGCACAGCCAGCCATAAACAAACACACACATGAATAAAGTAATTGCTGGGTACTTTTAAATGTTATTAAAAAAAAAAAAAAACTAAGGGACTAAATGGAGAGAATACCAAGGGGAAAACATACACAAGAGAAAAGGCAAGAGAGACAAATCATCAATATGCAGAGACAAGAAGAACTACAAGGGAAGCTGGGAAAAGAAAAAAAAATATTACATGTAGTTATCACAATAGTCAATTTAGTAAGGTATATCAATATTTCAGGGATTTGGGGTAAAATCCATACCCAGCCATACCCAGTAATTTCTTCACTTGACTCTAAAAGTTGGTGTGGACTGAGTGTATACACAGCTAGAGAGAAGGCCTGCTGTTGCTAAGTCGCTTCAGTCATATTTGACTCTGTGCGACCCCAGAGATGGCAGCCCACCAGGCTCCCCCATCCCTGGGATTCTCCAGGCAAGAACACTGGAGTGGGTTGCCATTTCCTTCTCCAATGCATGAAAGTGAAAAGTGAAAGTGAAGTCGCTCAGTTGTGTCCGACCTTCTCGAGCCCATGGACTGCAGCCTACCAGGCTCCTCCATCCATGGGATTTTCCAGGCAAGAGTACTGGAGTGGGGTGCCATTGCCTTCTCCGAGAGGGAAGGCCTAGGGCCTAGGGCCAGGCAGATATCTGGTTCTTTCACATCAACTGCTGACATAGGCGGTATTGATGCTGTCTCCGTCCCAGCTTCTCCAAAATCATATCCCGTTAGTACGAGGGAGGGTGAGATGGTGGAAAGTACCAGTGAGAAAGCAGTAATGAATACAGTTTGGGATTTCCAAAAGTAATAGTTCTAAGATTTCCATGTACTGACATTAAATTAGGGAGCATATCTCCTGAAAATAAGTTTGTAAAAGTTGATTGAGTGACCTTGTTCCACATTATTCATTTTGCACCTACAAGTCAGTAAGCACACTCTTAGGTTTGTGGATGAGCAGTCTTTAGAGACAAGTTCAAAAGTCATTCACCATGATCAGGGAAACAGCTCAGCAGAGTTTGACAGCACGGCTCACTAGTCTCAAAACACCTGCTTTGCTTGGTTTTCTGGAAACCACTTTACCACTTTCTCTTGGCCTTCTGCATTCTTACAATCTGCTACTTTTTTAAAACATTCTTTGACTACAGCTCTGTATCTTCCCAACCTCTCTGCTTTGCAGGTCTTGATCCTCTGACATCTTTCCTTCTTTATCCAGGCTGCCTCCAAGCAGATTTTATCCAGTCTCATGGCCTTAAGTGAAAAGTAAAACTCGCTCAGTTGTGTCCAACTCTTTGCAACCCTACAGACTGCAGCCTACCAGGCTCCTCTGTCCATGGATTCTCCAGGCAAGAATACTGGAGTGGGTAGCCATTCCCTTCTCCAGGGGATTTTCCCGACCCAGGGATCAAATCCAAGTCGCCTACATTGCAGGTAGAGTTTTTACCATCTGAGCCACCAGGGAAGCCCATGGTCTTATGCAGCAACGAAATGTTGAAGACAAATTTTTATATACTGTCTTCCATGCTGACCAATGCAGTAGCCTGAAACTCCTGTGGCAGTTCAAATTTCAATTTAAATTCATTAAAATTAAGTAAAATATGAAATCAGTTCCTTGGTTTTACTAGCCACATTTTAAGTGCTCGGTAGGTATCCATGGCTAGTGGCTACCATATTGGAGAGTGAAGTTATAAAATATTTCTATCACAAATATTTTATCACAATAGCAAACATGCTACTGAACAATGCTGGTCTAGCTCTCACTTTCAGACTTTCCATCATACACTCAACTAGTTACTCAACATTTTCACTGTTTTATCTGACATCTCAAATTTAGTATTTCCAAAACTGGATTCATGATTTTACTCTCCAGCTAACTCTTCCCATAGTCTTCACCCTCTCTAGAAAACACATCTTTGTTCTTGTTGCTTAGGCCAAAATTTTGAGATATGCTTATTTTTTTTTTCTCATACCTATATTTGACCCACTGGTAAATCTTCATAAGACATCCAGAATATACCCACCTCTTAACTCCCTGCTGCCAACCTAGTGCATCCGGGACATCAAGTCTCACCGAAATGACTGCAATGGCTTTCTACTCTGCTACGACTCTGCCCCCTACACTAAATTTTTCACGTGGCAGGCAAAGCAGTACTTGAGAAAGGTTAAATCAGATTATGACATTCTTCTCTTTAAAACTTTCCAATAGCTTTCCATCTGAGGATAAAATCCAAAGTCCTGACCACCATCTCCAAGACCTGAAGAACACTGTTCCCAGCATCTCTCTGACCCTATCTTTGACATCCTTGCTCACTTGTCTTCTGCTATTCTGGTTTTGAGGTTTTTGTGCTTACTTTTTCCTTTTCTCCCAGATATCTCATGGTTTGCTCCTGAACTTCATTTCAGTCTTGGCTTGAACATGCTCTCTGAGCACCCTGCTTTATTTTCCTTCACAATACATACTATACCCAACGTATTTTATACTGGCTTATTGTCTGACTCCTCCCATTGGAATATAAATTACATGAGAGCAGAGACTTTATTTTTTCCATTGCTTGTAACATAATAGGAGCTAGGTAAATATCTGCTAAATATAAACCAAAAATTACATCATTATGATACATGCCCTAACATAGGGATGTAGAAAAAGAAAATTTGCCAGATCTATTAACTCAGTCCACCAGCTGAGATGACCTCAATCAGGCAAATACTATTCAAAAATAGAGAGATTCAGGCACAAACAAACATGCAAGAGGAGCAGCCCACTAGTAATGAGTTACACATGCAGAAGGAAGGGAGAGTTAGAGAATCCAGGAAGAAAAGAAGGAAATTCCAGGGGTTCCTGTTCCTGGCAGAGACAAAGCAGTCTTGCAAGTTGAGTGGCTCAGCAAATCCCCTCCAGCCAGACTGTGCTGCTGTTTCCCTATCTGCTTGTTAGCGACTGACCTGCAGCATACAGTCAGAAATGGAATCACACTCAAACAAACCAGACATTCGCTGGGCAGCCAGTAAATGCCAGGACCTTTCCCGTAGATCACTTTAAGCCGACACTTAGAACACCACTGCCGGCCAGTTGTTACTTGCCCCGCATTACAGGCGAGGAAACAAGTTCAGGTGATTAAAGAATTCGCCTGAAGTCACAAAGCTCACAAGGCGAGAATCTCAACCTAAATGTGACTCCAAAGACCATGGGAAATTAATACAGCCACTGAGGGCAGTGTTTCAAGTATTGATAGCAAGGTAGGAACCAACTTTTGAACCAGACACTAAGATCACAAACAAGCATCCACCCCAACCACTTACTGGCAACGTAATGCTCATCACTAACGTGAGTGCGTCAAGTGAAAGCTTCTCAGTAGCGTCCGACTCTTCGGGACCCCATGGACTGTAGCCCACTAGGCTCCTCTGTCCGTGGAATTCTCCAGGCCAGAATACTGGAGCAGGGAGCCATTCCCTTTTCCAGGGGATCTTCCCAACCCAGGGATAGAACCGAGGTCTCCCACATTGAAGGCAGATTCTTTACCATCTAAGCTACCGGGGGAGCCCTAAACCAACCGTGAACCGTACTTCCAAAAGTTGAGATAACTAACCTCCAGAAAATTATGAAAATTTCATCACAGACTGCAGTCTTAAATATAAAATGAGCTTCCTAACTGCTTCCCTCCTCCAATCTCATTACAAAGCCAAGTTAGATAAAAAACAAAACAAAACTCTACAACCTATATGAAAATATTTCCATGTGCAAACATAGTGAGGGAAAGAACATTCTCCAGAGTCCTTGTAGGTGTTTCTCAGAAATGAGAATGTCCTCTCTCGGCCTTCAAGAAGCTGCAGTGAATCAAGACACACTCGCGACATTCTCCTCAGACCCCTCTGGAGAACTGTATTTCGTGTCAGTCCCTCTAGCCTCCTTCTCTTTTTTCAACCATCCTCTTTTACCTCAAACATACACAATGACATGCTACTGGAAATTTCTATATTTTAAAAATAAAAATATTTAGAAGATGCAGGGTGAAGGAATATCCTTCTTGTGAGTCCAACACCATTGGCCCATTCAATGATCATGGTTCTTGATTCAGTGTGGGGTTTATATGTTTGTTTCCTAAAATCCAATTTTCCACACCAGATTGTCCAGGACTTGTCCCTGTATCGTAGATGCCGATTCATCAGAACAGCACTGAGAGCTCTGCTTCACCCTTCCACCCACACAGGCATACAGGAGCCCCGGCCCAGCCAGAAAGTTAGCATTGTTTTTCTCTCTACATCTCATATTAACCTATCTCCCCAAACCAGCTTCCCCAGGCACTGTGATGTGGAAATCCGGCCCTGTTACCTACACCAGGTAGTCAGGCAGTCTGGTTACCTACACCCCCAGCTGGGGGCCACAGAAGCTTCTCTTCCTCACCAACTGCCAGAAACATCCTGTTGCACCCCCATGAGCCACTGCAGACTATGTACCCAGCCAGAACAAATTGAGTTTGCTCCTCACCTCTTCCCTCTAGCCATAGCCTCAATGGGTAAGGGGGGAAAATCTGTATTGACTCATGACAGTGCCAATGGGGAAGAAAAAGATGAATGCTCTCTTACCCAAAGAAAAGGGCTTCACCTGACATTCCTTAATAACTAGGAAGGGCCAGAGTAAGGAGTGGGGTACAAAGGGAGGCAAAAATAGAGAACAATTCCTTGGTGCCTATCAAGAAGGGTCTCACATATTCCCTCCCAAACCCAGACCCCCACCACTACTTCAGTTTCCCACGCCTCACCCCAGAACTGTCAGATCCAGGTCACACCCTACTCCTCACACCAGTGACTCCAGAAGACTCTGCCCGAGGCCTCAGTAACAATGAGGGCATGTTGGGGATTTTGTCCTTCATCTCTAAAATATAAAAGCTGGCCTGGACGATCTACACATTTCTTTCTATTTACCATATCCCAACACTAGCTCTAAAGAATCTGCCTGCAATGCAGGGGACTCAGTTTCAATTCCTGGGTCAGGAAGATCCTTTTGAGAAGGGACAGGCTACCCACTCCAGTATTCTTGGGCTTTCCTTGTGGCTCGGCTGGCAAAGAATCTGCCTCCAATGCAGGAGACCTGGGTTCGATCCCTGGATGGGGAAGATGCCATGGAGGAGGGAAAGGCTACCCACTCCAGTATTCTGGCCTGGAGGATTCCATGGACTGTATATAGTCCATGGGGTTGCAAAGAGTCAGACACAACTGAGCAACTTTCACTTTCACTTTCTTTCTTTACGACGCTATATGAGGGCTTCCCTGGTGGCTCAGTGATTAAGAATCTGCCTGACAAGCAGGAGAAGAAGGTTCGATCCCTGGGTCACGAAGATCCCCTAGAGGAGGAAATGACAACCCACTCCAGTATTCTTACCTGACAAATCTCATGGACAGAGGAGCCTAATGGGCTACAGTCCATGGGGCTGAGAAAGGTTGGACACAACTGAGTAAATAAACAGCAATACTACATATGACTTCTGACTCCACTGCCAGGTTTCAAAAGGAAGAGATGTGCTCCTAGAATCTCCAGCGCGACTCTAAATCCATTTCCAGGACACATGCTTATATTTAAGTCAAATATGAGAAAGTTATGGTAAGACTACAGATATACTATGGAAAAAACGGTTTCGTGTTGGTTTGTACCAAATAGGATTTCCATGAGGAAACGCATTCTGAGCTACAAACAACTGAAGAACAAATGAATCAGATGGATGGACTATAACCTACACACAAGTATGAAACTATATTCTGTTATGATGCTACCGAGTACCTTGTAATAGAAAAACCACAGAAAACAGGCCGGCCATTTGGCAAGTAATCATGAACATGACCTACAGGTGCCCACAGTCCATTATACAACTTTTAGTGTTTTTATTTGACTTATATGGCACTTCTGAAACGCATTCATGATAAAAGCAAGGCCTTCTTATAACTTATTTTCCACTCATACATTTAATGTGTTATATTCCCCTCCCTACATTTATTGCACTTTCTCTGACATAAAACCATTCAGAATAACCTACCCAGGGCTTCTGTAGAGCATCAGATTTTAATAGTGAGTCACTATAGTATTTATTTGTGGAGGTGGGAGGAAGAGGCTCATCACTGCCTACAACATGACATGGTTATTTAGGTAAAACACTCTAAACACTACGATGGAATAAGAAGCACGTGAGATGAGAAAACTATAAAGTAAAAGACAAATAGTTGGCTTATTCAGGAATTTTGTGGGAAAAAATTTTAAAAAAGTTTGATAGTAAAGACTATGTTTAGCCTATTTGATTGTAAAGTCTAGTTATTCAGGAGTTTGTTCCAAATGCACCAGTTGTTGGGGATTCAAGCATTTGAAGAAGAACACTTCTAATCAGATATCATCCGAGGCACAGTGTGGTGTAATGGTAGACTCAGGAGATGTGTTTTGCTTTTGCTTTTTCCCAGGCTATGCTTTTAACTAGTTCTGTTATCGTAGGTCAGTCACAAAGCCTTTGTAAACCAGCTTCAGTCTCCTCTCAAGTTGAATATAGGATCTAAATGAGGGGACTGCTAATCTTTTAAGAGTCGATCTCATGGACAAAAATACCTTCTGGAGACAGCCTAAGTGTAAGCAGTGGGGAGGCGGTTTGCTTCTCTTTCACAGGCTGCTACTCAATTTGGGGGAGAAAACAGCTTTAAAGAGTAACTCAATTACATCCCCAACAGCTGTTCAGGGAAAGCTGGATTGCCTGCCCTTGCTCACTTCGAGCGCTGTCTGGCAAGCGGAGGGTGAAAAATGGCCATGTCATTAGTTCTTTAAAATGTGTCCTAAAGAATACCTACTCTAAAACATACTTCTTAAGTAACGGATTTATCGTTTCCATCAGCTTAGACAAGGCTGCATACGCTATTTGCCTCTGGAAATTCACAACAAACCCTTTCTAGTAAAGCTCTGAAAAGTTCCACAATAAACAGTTCTTCATTTTAAAATCAAGCGAACAACAAGTATATTACATGTGTATGGTACTAGAAAGGATCAACTAGAATAGAGCTTCTTAGAACAAGAACTGTGTCTTAATTCACCTTTCTAGCCTTGGCCCTTAGCACAGTACCTGATACATGACAATGTTCACTTTTTTTTTTTTTGAAAAACTGGAAAAGCCTGGAGCCTGGAAATATGGCAAATGCTTTTTATTAGGTCCTTGGCTAGCTAAAGTAAAAAGTATTAAGAAAATGCAAGTGGAAAAGTAAAACGTACAGCCACAAAACAACAGTTTCCATGAAGACGGATAAAATCGAGCCAATAAGTTCCATGGAACCCTTTTCTTAGGCTGCTGCTGCTGCTAAGTTGCTTCAGTCATGTCCTACTCTGTGCGACCCCATAGACGGCAGCCCACCAGGCTCCCCCGTCCCTGGGATTCTCCAGGCAAGAACACTGGAGTGGGTTGCCATTTCCTTCTCCAATGCATGGAAGTGAAAAGTGAAAGTGAAGTCGCTCAGTCGTGTCCGACTCTTCGCGACCCCATGGACTGCAGCCTACCAGGCTCCTCCGTTCATGGGATTTTCCAGGTAAGAGTACTGGAGTGCAATTGCCTTCTCTGTTTCCTTAGGCAGTAAGCGGGAAAGCCGGAAACAAAACACACTGCACAGGGCTTATGAAAGCACATGCTCCACACGGGCTCAATAAACATTAGCTGACGTTTCCCAGCAGTATCCATAACTTATTTATCTAGCCACTTAGGTTCCCAATGCCTCAATTTCCCTGTCTATAAAATAACCAAATATTTACTGTAAAATAAAACAGCAATCCATACTCACTGAGGAGTTAGGAGGCTTAATTTATGTTTCAGAAGCATCTGGGAAAAGGCAGATGATAGATGGGAGTGTCGATCACCATCAGCATCACAACTGCTATTGCGGTAAACAGGTTAGAAAGGCAACGTGCCAGCTCGTCTGTTTCCTGTCCTGGGAGAGGTGTCCTTTTTATAAAACCACACACTGCTCGGTCTCTTAGGGCATGGAGAGAAAGATGAGAATTGCTAAGTCAATAATACTGGCTATAGCTAAGTTCCAATAGTTAACATTAATCAAGATTTCCTTTCTTAATCTACGACAAATATTTTTTACCCAAACACTATGTATAAATGAAATTAGTTCCTAGGAAGAATCAAGATATGAGTTTAGAAGAATTTTTAGGTATAGGTCAAGGTTTTGAACACAAGAGTTGAGACAAGAAAAAAAGAAAAAGAAAACTTTAATTAGGATCTTGATGGTTTTCCATCGGTTCTTAACCCATCCGTTTGTAAATTACTTGAGGACAGGGACTGAGGCCACCACTTTATATCCCTAGTGACTCGCAGAGCACATGGAATACATTAGGCACTGAGGAACGGCTGAATGAAAGGCTGGGTGACTATCCGGGCCTCACCGTTTCATTAAGCGATCACCAAAATCTGACCAGCTACATAAAGGGTCTCAGTAATCATTCGGTTGCTTGTAAAATGCTTTAAAGAAAACCTTTACATATTACCATCCCCATCAGCAGAAGCCTGAAAGGTAGGAGGAGACGAGAGAGGGAAAAAGATAGCATCTATCTACCCTACAAAATGTCCACCAGCTTAATATATGACACAGCTATCAATCTGTTCACCAGTCACCCCAATCCATTCTGAAGAAAAATCATTGCTTCCACCATAATACACTAAAACAAATTTATAAATGTTAATAAAATTTTTAAAAGGTCAGGTCACTACTTCCTGTAACATATGTCAGGGAGAACCTAATACATCTCAGTATCAGGTCATTGGCAGGACAGCTATGACATTCAAGAATGGAGAAAATGAAATTTTTTCTCTTTGAAAATTAGTTAACCAGCACATCCGTCTGTTCCCCCACTTGGCTGCCTGGTGTGGAGCAAGCACTGTAACAGGGGAAATTTATTGAAACATACCATTAAATCAATATGGTAGAGCACTCTGCTTTATATGGGGCTATAAAAGTCATGCATGTGGGAAAGCTGAAGGAAACAAATTGGCACTGAAAATAAGAACAGAAACGCTTATTTAAAAAAAATAAAATGGATTCCTAGAATTTACAAACATCAGGTACGCAAAACCAAGGTCTTGAAATAGGCCTTGTAATCTTTTCTTCTTAGGCTAAAATTAGAGCTAGCCTTCTTTTTCAAGAATCGAGCCTAAATATGACAAACAAAAAGTAAGGGTTCTGGCTGGATTGTCAGAAATTACTTTGGAAGTAGGTAATAAAACTGGATTTATAGAAGAGCCATACTGGGGTTTTATTTAGTAACAAGTGGAGGTGCTATTTTTTGGTAGATCATCCATGGAGAGACAGAGGTGAAGAACAAAACTTGCTGTCAAATAATTCTGCAGGAGAGTAAAATGTGTTCTGAATATCTGAGAGGCACATGCCGAAAATATAGGATGTGTAGGTCACACTGACATTCTGCATATTTTTTTCTTTTTTAAGTCTTAGATCAGGCCCGACTACTCAATATGATGTATATATGTAAAACCTATGGTTTCTAAGAGTTGAACCTAAGACATTCATGTATCCCATTACCTAAATTTGTAGAATGTACTAGAAACACTGCTTTGGGAAATTTTAGAATAAATTTAGTTCTATAATTAAAAAACATCTTGGAGATCAACTGGTCTAATATCCACACTGGTATCATCAATTTAACTATTTACAGTAGTTTATAAAGCGTATTTATCCATAGGTATTTGATCCTCACAAGAATCATGTGCAATAGAAAAAAGTCAACTAATTTATCCCAGGATCACTAGGCTAGCCATGTGAAACTGCAAAGGGGAGGAGAAAGACACATAAAGAAACAAGCTCCTCACTTAAATTAGGGATGGGAAGGAAATGCACAGAAAATGAAATCAACCAGCACGGATCACTATGATAAAAGTCTAAGTGCTGATGAGTAAAATAACAAGCAGCTAAAGAACTCAATTTAACAATCTGCATGATAATGCATATGCCTTGGAAAAGGAAACGGATGAACAATATCAGGTTGCTATTGGGAATAAAGGGCAGTACATTTCTATTTAATGGAGCAGAGTCCTCCATCACTCCACGATAGCATATGTACCTTTTACACTCGAGATGTATATACTTACAAAAAGGAAAAACAAAGACACCATGAAAATCACCTTGAACTTGGCCTGCAGGTTGTTTCTTCCCATCTTTGGTTATGGTTTGGTTTTGCTTTTTTCATGACCATTATAAAACAGAAGGAAAAACCCCCAACTTGCATGGCAGCTGAGCCTACAGAGACCCATTGTGTCACACGCCATTAGTGTTCATCATTACACAGCTTAATGCAGTTGTCTGTTCCCTTTAGTGAACTCTGCATAGATTTATCTCTGGCTAATGCAGCAGAGGCTAAGGGAAACTACTAAGGTCTCTGGATTTGTCTGCCTTTCTGGGGTAGCATTTTTGAAACCATTCTGGGCCAAAGGGATTTTACAGAAATGGAGATGGTAATATGCCCTTCTCCCATCGCATTGGCTCTAATAGGCAATGGCTGTTCACAAGGATAAAGATCTGGGTACTCAGAGGCACCTTTGTTCAGACACAGGAAATTGTCATCTTAGGACTAGAGCTCAGAAACCAGGAGAAAAACTGTATTCACAGACACATGTTTATTTACATAGTCTTATTCCATAACTCTGTTTCAGGTTCTGAAACTTCATTTATTCATTTCAACAGAAGTCACTGAGGGCCTAGGGATGTGCCAGGCCCGATTTCTAGATGACAGGGAAGTAACAATGAACAAAAGAGACAAAAATCCTTGCTCTTGTGCCACTGACGTTCTTAGTGGGAGGAGACAGGCAATAAAACAGATGAAAGATACAGTCCATAGACAGCAACTAGGGAAGAGCAAAAAGTAAAACATAGTACAAGTTCAAACAGGATAGCCCGGCAGGGCTTCACTGAGACAGTAACATCTGAGAAGAGCTCCAGAGGTATGAAGGTGGTGACTCGCACGTATGGCCAGTGGAGGAACAGAGAATAAATGTGCTACTGTTCAATTGCTCAAGGATAAGTTGGGTCTTTTCAAACATTGTAAAGAATTCTGGTTTTTACTCAGCATGAGTTGCTATTGGAGAGTTTTGAGCCAAAAGGTTTATATGACACAACTTACATTCTAACAGGATCACTATGGCTAAAAGGGAGGAGAGCAAGAGATCAAGCATGAGACCAGATAAGAGCCTAATTCACTAATCTCAGCAAGAGATGATGGTGGCACAGACCAGGCTAGGACTCACAATGGGGTTGAGCAATGATTAGGTTCCGGGTAATTTTTGGAAAAACTAGTAGGATATGCTGATGGATTGCTTCTGGATGTGAGAGAGATGACTCCTGGATCTTTGGCCTGAACAACTGGAAGACTAGCAGTGCCATTTATCGAAGTGGGGAAGACTACGGGTGGCAGTTGGTGAACAGATGGTGTGAAATGTTGGGATCTCAGTTCTGGACGTTTTGAAGTTGGAATTCCCATACGACACACAAACAGAAATGTCAAGAAAGCTAAAAACATAATAAGGCTGAGTTCATTGGAGTAGTGCAAGCTGGAGATATAAATTTGGGAGTCCACAGCTTGAGATAGTATTTCAATTCCTACGACAAAGTGAGATCCACAAGAGACATACGCGTAGAGCAAAAAAGAGAAGGTGGCCAAGGACGAAAGCCTGGGTACCATAGGCTAAGAGGTCAGGGAGGCAAGGAAGAAACTCATGAGGAGCTGGTGAGGTGAGAAGAATACAGATACTGTCCTGGGAGCCAGCCCGAGAGAGTCTTCTGAGGAGGAGGCATCGATTAACCACATCAAATACTATAGACAGCTTTAGTAACAAGTCAAAGCAGCTGGTCACCATAGTGGTAGCACTTTGTTCTGACGAGCAGGGAAAGCAGGGATCAGGAGAGAAGACACAGAAATGAAAAACTGAGGGTTATACTTGTCCCATGCTATCTCTGTTTCGATTTCAGTTTCTCTATCACTGCCCTCCTCACAAAGGAAATTATTAGCCTTACACATGTCATGTTTTATTTATGAGACTCAAGCGTGAATCTGTGAAATGTTTTGAGATCTCAGTAAAAAGCATAGGAAATCTCACTCTAGATAGAGTCCATTTAGCACATCACTTGATGCCATCTTATATCTACTTGTTTTTAGTAAGTCTCTCTGAGCAAGATTAAAAAAAAAAAAATTCTGGTATTGTTTTGCTGTTCTCAGTGAGGAAGACATCCTGTTACTTTGTTCTACCTTTGTTTTATATATGTGCTTAATGAATTTATTTTGGAGGTGAGAAGGAATGGGACAAAGAAATGAAGGAAGTATCACACAGGCTCTCATTTGCTAAAAAAATGTTCAAAACTACTGTGTGTGTGTTAGTCACTCAGCTGAGTCCAACTCTTTGCGACCTCATGGGCTGTAGCCCACAAGGCTCCACTGTCCATGAAATTCTCTGGGCAAGAATACTGGAGTGGGTTACCATATCCTTCTCCAGAAGATCTTCCCAACCCAGGGATCGAACCTGGGTCTCCTGAATTGTAGGCGGATGCTTTACTGGATGAGCTACTAGGGAAGCCAAAAGTTAAGTTGGCTTTAGGTACTCTTGTGTGTGTTAGTTGCTCAGTCGTGTCTGACTCTTTGCAATGCCATGGATTGGGGCCCTCCAGGATCCTCCATCCATAGGATTTTACAGGCAAGAATACTGGAGTGAGTTGCTATTCCCTTCTCCAGGAAATCTTCCTGACCCAGGGACTGAATCCAGGTGTCCCGCATTGCAGGCAGACTCTTTACCATCTGAGCCACCAGGGAAGATTCAAAAACTATTATCTTAAATCAAAGTTTCATTTGCATAGCTTGTATCGATAACACAGTACATTTACTTAATCATCCCCATCCTTGTCAAGAATCATCTGTATGTCTTGGTGGCTCAGATGGTAAAGAATCTGCCTGCAATGCAGGAGACCTAGGGTGGGGAGATCCCTCAGTGGGGAAGATCCCCTGGAACAGGGAATGGCAACCCACTCCAGTATTCTTGCCTAGAGAATTCCATGGACAGGGGAGCCTGAAGGGCTACAGTCCATGGGGTATTAAAGAGTCAGACATGACTGAGTGACTAACACAGAAACATCTGTTGTCAAGAACCACTGGTCCAGAAATTGTCATCTGGATAGTCAGAACCCCTTGTTTCCAAGGCATTTTCTTTTTCTAAAAAACTTGCATATTTTAATATCTTTCAAGTAACAAATCATTTCTATTGCAAATATCTAATTCTCTTATTCTAAGAATTGTTTTGGAGGTAATACAAACAGGAACACTTTGAACCTATACCTGTACCGTTTTCACCTGTAAGAACTTTCTAAAGTTATGTGGTCACATCAAACTCCTGCTGACCAGGTAGCTCACGGCATACTTTTTAATGAATCCTATTTGTCAGAACATAAACTGTCCAATAATCTACCTTGAAATATAACTTCTCACTGCCATCAAAATTGTCTTTTGCTTCACAAATATATAGTGCCTAACCATAAACAGCGAATAAAATATATCCAGAGGGCCTGTAAAATGTGTATTTTACCACTTCTGTGTGAGCTTTCTGCATTCTTTGTAGCCATCATCTTTTTACTTTTTCCCAGAAGAAGGGGGTAGAATACCACCATGGCTCAGGTTTTGGAGGTAGTTAGGAAACTGTATATAATTCCTCCTGGCTGGCTCAATGACCAAACACAGTGAGATGTGTCTATGGTTCCCGGTGATTTTGTGTTTCTTTCTCTCCAGCAGCATCTCTTAAAGTAGTAATTCCCAGTGCCCTACTCATTGAGGCCACAACTGCTCTGCAGACACAGAGCCGCAGAGACGAGAATACACTTGTGGCCTCGGGCCGAGCTCCATTCTCCCTCTCTGGGACGCTGCTGAGCCCTTTGTCTTGCAGTTCTCTTAGGTCCCTCTCCTAAGCAACAGCACATACCCTGGCTGGCTTGAGTGGTGAGCTGGGAAGCAAAAGAAATTTCATGCCAGGCAAAATGTGAGCTCAAATCTCTAATTCACCACACGGTACTGTGTTCGATGACCTTGAGCTAATTACTCTGCCTCTTTCTCAGATTCCTGATTTTTCAAATCAAATGACTGCTCTGAGAATTAAGACTGGATGTGAAAAGTAGCTGGGACACGGCAGGGGCTTTAAAAAATAAAGGAATAAGTTTAAAAAATAAAATAAAATAAAAAAAATAAAAAATGAATCATGCCGTTCCCTCCCTGCAGGCGTATGGCTGACTTCTGCAGGGGACAGCACCACCCCGCTCACCCACCCTTCTGCACTGCACTTGTGTATCCCCAAAGACTAAAACTGGCACTAGGTCTCCCATAAAATCATCAGAGAGAACCAAGAGAGGAAGAAAAGAGAAAAAGGAAAATACTAAACTGCCCTCAAAGGTTTAATATTCTTCTGATTGGATGCTTTGAAAATTTGCAGAGTTCCACCAGATCCATTCAGTAGGGAATTTATCTTTTCCATGGCTTTAAGAGATCAGTACAAACAATAACAATGGGCGTTAAAGTGCTACACGCCTGTTATCAAGAGGTCTTTCGTACAGTGTGGCAGAAACATTGTCTTAGAGGGAGAGGCATCTTTACGGCCATTCTTCCTCTCCACCTTTTATTCTCTTTAAAAAATTATTGCAGTAAACACAAGCACAGAGCCGTCTGTCTCCGACTCCGTGTTTCCCTTCACTCTTGCTCACAGGCAGTAGTTTTCCCATATTCACCTTTGCTTGGAAAATATTCTGTAAAGAAATAACTGGAAACAAATGAGTCATTCTGCAGTCTATTGATTAAACCACACTGAATCAGGGTCACACCGGGTATGCTCTGGGGGAAGGGAAGCAATCAATTCAAGGCTGTGAAAAAAGTTAATGAAAACATGCGCAGAAGTTTCAGTCTTTTTTTTACCTCGTTTTGAACATTCAGGCTATGAGTGCTGAACATATTGCCCAAGGGCAGTAACAAACCTTCTGATTGGAAAGGGGAAAGCATGTTATTAACTACATGATACTGAAGGTGAGTAGTAGACGGGTGTCAGGCTTCTTGAGTTTTTGAGAAAGATGCTAGGGAAAGAAGACTTATGCAGAGAGGAAGACAGTTCAGTCACACCTTACTTATTTCTGGAAAAACCCATGTAAATGAAGGCTGCTAAATGGGGGCAACAGGGGATGAGACAGTTCGATGGCATCACTGACTCAATGGACGTAAGTTTGAACAAACTCTGGGAGACAGTGAAGGACAGGGAAGCCTGAAGTGCTACAGTCCATGGGGTTGCGAAGAGTCAGACATGACTTAGCAACCGAACAACAGCCAACAAGCACTAAATGGCCATTTTTCCATTTAAAGTAAAGCAAAGAGGGTTTCTCAGGAAGCAGAGTTGCAGAAAGCTCATACAGTAAAAAGAACAGGAAAGTGACTGCAGCTTTACTTAATATTGTGCTAAATGGGAAGTCAGTGAGACCAAATGACCCTAGTAGGTTACAATCTTCAGGGCGTGCATGGGAACCACTTAGAGAGCTAGTGTAACACACGGATCTCCCACGTCATTCCATTTGCACCATTATTTAACAGGTCATTCATCAGTTTAGTAGAGTGGGTTTTTTTTTTTTTTTTGCATTTGTATTGCATATTGTTACCTATTCAGTATATGTATTTAGAATTTAAAAATAATTCTATTTTAGTTACATACTTTGGATACTCTTCTATTTCTTCCAGTCTCCAATTGCACTCTTGTCTTTGCATAGGCAGAAAAGAAAATGGCATATTCCATGCATTAGTATGGAAGTCCCACCAAATGTTACTTTTGTCACTAAAGGACTGATGGTGAAGCTGAAACTCCAATACTTTGGGCACCTGATGTGAAGAACTGACTCATTTGAAAGACCCTGATTCTGGGAAAGACTGAAGGCAGGAGGAGAAGGGGACGACAGAGGATGAGACGGTTGGATGGCATCACCGACTCAATGGACATAAGTTTGAGTAAACTCCAGGAGTTGTTGTTGGGAGGGAGGCCTGGCATGTTGCAGTCCATGGGGTGGCAAAGAGTCGGACACGACTGAGTGACTGAACTGAACTGAAAGCTTAAAAATCAGCCCTTAATAATTTAAGTGTGAGCAAATGTTCTCCCAGTTCTTCCATACATCAATATAGGAGCCATTTTTCTTATGAGTTTACTATGAATGAGCCCAAAGAAACAGGAAAAGGAAAGAGTTGCTGAGCCCAGCAGAGAGATATGAGGACAGATATTCTACACCTATTATGGGCAGATTATCCACACGTTCTCCTTACACCATCTCAGTGTGCTTTATCAATAACACCCCCAAATGCTAAGGCCGTTCAGAACATCTAAAAAAGTAACTCATTTAAACTATCCATTTTCAGTTTCTGTCACAACAATCTCTACAAATATCGTATACCCAGACTTTACTGTGTTTCAAGTACAATTCTAAGTCATTTAGCTAACTAACTTGGCTCATTGTCTGACAATGCCACTAAGCTAATGGCATTATTCCTATTTTACAGATGAAAAAAACTGAGACTTATCAACACTCAGTAACTACAATGGGAATGGAACTTTGATGGTTTGACTCTAACACCTGAATCTCAACAGTATTTCTGCCTTCAGGGTTAAACTTACAGCTCTCAGACTTTTAATGAATTTAAGGCACTCCTTTAACTTCCTACTAAGGCATATTCTCTCATGCAGGACTGATTTTTACAAACCCTTATTCACGCATTCACAGAACCAGTGCTGAATGACAGAGATCACCCGGTGCACTATTCGATTTCTTATTAGGAAAAAACTTCCATATATTAGAAACCCTATTTTATGAGTCCCCAAGGAGGGAGGACATGTTATCTATGAGGAAATTCATTTCTTCCCTGACTGCCTGTATCTTTCCCAACGAGGTTTCTTAATTACCTCCTAGTCACCCTGGCTCAACACTGCCCAGGGCACTCTGACGCCTTTACTCTTTCCCCAGGCCAGCACAAAGGTGAGAGCTCTGAACAGAGAGCACCCCGCCCTCACATATTCCTAGTCTGTTCACTTCAAGTTCTGTGCAATTTAGAAACAGAGAAGTTCTTGGGAGACTGACAACAGAAGAGGGTTCAGAAAGTTAGGCTCCCTTCTGGTCGGAAGAAAGTGGAGCTGTGCAGGGAAGAAAATTCAGCTACACACAGAAAGGTATTTGCTGAGCTTTAGAGAGTTTACAAGCAATGAGGGGATGTTTGCAGAGCTGACGACTCTGAGAGTGGGTGGGGAAGAAAACGATTAAACAAGGTTATTTGTCCTGTTAACCCGACAGAGAGGAACAAAAGTTCGAAAAGGTAAATGAACTGCTGTGCTTGTGTGCAAATAAAAAACAGTACAAAAATAGCGCAGAGCAACCCTGTCAGCCCATCGAAAACTGAACCTGAGCCACAATTCTACAACCAAAAGGGTATGCTGGTATAGTGGGCATTTTCTAGCTGTGTTAGACAAACACATTGAGGAACACTCGATCCTGGTAAATTGCACAGGCTTGCCTTGGCCTTTAGAAAAGAAAGTTCTGAAAGCTGGTTAAGGTGTTGGATGCCAAACATACTTCATGTAATGAAGAATCTGAAAATATAATATCTACCTACAACATAAAACATTCTTATTGTTCATATTACTGTTTTCCTTCCTCTCTGAAGTTGCATTAGAAGATACACTCAGGCCCATTGAAATCTGGATTGTACATAGAAAACACTACATACAGCTGGTCCATGGATGAAAATGCACAGCTTCAAGGTTTCACCTCTTAAAGGACAGTCTCACTTGTTTACTCATTTTACTCTCTTCCTCAAATGTACTCCAATCAGAAAATTAGAAAAGAGTGAGCACTGTTATTTATAGTTTTAGATTCGTCACATCTCTCTGCCTAAAGATTTTTGATGAAAGTAAAAGAGGAGAGTGAAAGGGTTGGCTCAAAGCTCAACACTCAGAAAACGAAGATCATGGCATCTGGTCCCATCACTTCAAGGGAAATAGAGGGGAAACAGTGGAAATAGTGTCAGACTTTGTTTTTTTGGGCTCCAAAATCACTGCAGATGGTGACTGCAGCCATGAAATTAAAAGACGCTTACTCCTTGGAAGGAAAGTTATGACCAACCTAGATAGCATAGTCAAAAGCAGAGATATTACTTTGCCAACAAAGGTCCATCTAGTCAAGGCTATGGTTTTTCCTGTGGTCATGTATGGATGTGAGAGTTGGACTGTGAAGAAAGCTGAGCGCTGAAGAATTGATGCTTTTGACCTGTGGTGTTGGACAAGATCCTTGAGAATCCATTGGACTGCAAGGAGATCCAACCAGTCCATTCTAAAGGAGATCAGTCCTGGGATTTCTTTGAAAGGAATGATGCTAAAGCTGAAACTGCAGTACTTTGGCCACCTCATGCGAAGAGTTGACTCACTGGAAAAGACCCTGATGCTGGGAGGGATTGGGGGCAGGTGGAGAACGGGACGACGGAGGATGAGATGGCTGGATGGCATCACCGACTGATGGACATGAGTTTGAGTGAACTCCAGGGGTTCGTGATGAACCAGGAGGCCTGGCGTGCTGCGATTCATGGGGTCACAAAGAGTTGGACACGATTAAGCGACTGAACTGAACTGAACTGAAAGATTTTTACTCTTTTTCTTCTTTTCAAACGGGAAAAGGCAGGATTACTATTTAAATCCCAAAAGGGTCCACTCTCATATAGTGCCTGGTCTGTGAATTTTTAAGATAATGTCAAAAAAGCTATTTTTATTTTTGTATCTGCAAGTGAAAAAGAAGACAGTGAATGAGAGTTTAGAGAATGGAGAAACAGTCAAAATGCTATTTAAAAAAAATAAAAACAGTCGATTGCTCTGAGGCCAATAGACAATGGGGCACTGGTCCTGGGGCTGCTTTTCCCTCATCAGCTGCTACCTTGAATCGACTTCTCTCTTAACTATGCCTCCTCCTTGAACCCTGTCCACTCTGCCCACTCTGCTCCCCCTTCACTCTGGATCCATGTCATTCTTTTCTTTTTAACTCCGCTCTCCCATTCTCTACTCTTTCCCTTTGCTCCATTTCCTCTAAATGGCTTAAATGCAACTGAGATGCTCTAAGGACTGCAATCTCTATATTATATTAAAGACAAATCATATAGCTTGTATTTCTCTAAGAACAAAAAAAAAGGGTGGGGGGAGAAAACCACATTTCGCCAGTATGTAGCCTTCAATTTCTTTGGGGCAACCCAAAGAAGATACTGTCCACCACATCCCATGTATCTTCACTAAAAAGACACTGTACCTTTAGGCTGTTTGTGAATGTAATCACTTTCCCCCCACTTTTACATTTCACAAGATACATCCTTATGTGATAAATATATATATGCTGGTAGCTTTTCATTTACACTGAGACTACTAACTGTGGATGTCACCAGGACAAGTAACAGTTATAATCCAACACCATCACAGCCAAATTACCTACAGAAGGAAGCCAACCAGTTTTCCTGTTTATCTCAAAGCTAATTATAAGAAATCAATCTACGAAACAGTACTTGCCCACTAGAGTTCTGGAATTACAAAGTAAGGTCCTTGTGGGCAATTCTGGTAACAGAAGCCCTCAGAGTCATATTTAAAATCATCTTATTCAGTGAATAAGCAATCTACATCTTCCTAGCATGGTTTAACGCTATGAGGCTAATTCATACTATAAGTGATCCAAAGCTGACTTCTATTAGAATCAACAATCCTGTTCTTATGATAATGCAGTAATTTTTCAGACTAATGAATCATGATGTCTTTCTGAAAATGTTCAATTCACAACAAATATAGAATCGTACGGCTAAGAGAATATAGGTGCTGATTTTTTAACCATTTTCTTTTGACTTCTAATTTTTGGATGGTATCTCAGTCTTTTCCTCTGTATTTACTCAAGTTTGAATGCAAAGTTCCCGCTTCAGTTCTGAGTTTTGATCTTCTTGGTTATGATGCCTTCCTTGGCCTGCACTCTAATGAGACTAAGGTTCCACACACACTGTCAGTCATCAACATCAAATGCTGGGAGAGAGGAGAAAGTGACTTTTTATTACAGAACTTGGAGGTGGTGAATGACTTCTTTCAATTTTTCTTCTTTCTCACATGGGGCGTATTTAGGATATAAGCAAAGAATCTTTTCTGGTCAGAATAATGAAATTAACAAAGACACCTCCACCACACCTTTTTTCGTGCTTCGGGGATACGTAAGAAATGTGTGGGCTTTCCAGGCAGCACTAGTGGTAAAGAATGTGCCTGCCACTGCAGGAGATGCAAGAAACACAGGTTCAAGCCCTGGGTCAGGATGATCCCCTGGAGAAGGAAATGGCAATCCCCTTCAGTATTCTTGCCTGGAGAATCCCATGGACAGAGGAGCCTGGAGGGCTACAGTCCATTAGGTCACAAAGAGTCAGACGTGACTGAAGCAACTCAGCACGCATGGAAGAAATGTGTACTCCAGAAATCAAATGAACCAATCTCAATACTAATAAAGCTTTTTCATAAGGCAAAGTGATAAACTTCTTTCTACTATAAGATAAAATAACCTGGAAAATAAAAGTATGTCTCCTGGCTTTTCTCCCTCTCTGAATTTCTTGTACTACAGCTATTTTATACATTAGACTCAATTCTCCCCAACAGTAAATCTCCAGCAGGGGAGGTTATTGATTACATTTATAATAAGAATACTATTGCTGATTAGGGTCTAAGACTGTATGAGAAGTCAGCCACAATTATTGGTATAAAATCTTAATATAAAACGTACTTCCCTGTTCCAAGGCATAATTGCTGTAGTTATGGACCTCGAAATGGCCACTCCATTAGTTTTAAATGGTACTAAGATTTATAAATTAGATCCTGTGTAACACAGAGACATAAACATGGATGGTGCAAAGTTTTGGCTCTTTCTCTAAGAAATTATCAATTCGATGATTAAAAATATGACTAAGTAGTCTTAAAGGGCAAATTTTCATTCTAGAAAGGAAATAAGCAACCTTAAGTTGCTGCCAGTGGGAGGAACAACTGAATTTAAAGCTCCATTTCACAAATTAAATTCTGGCTGCATTTTAACATCAAGACTTTTTTCCCCTTTCACAGTGCCAGAAATACATTCCAGAGCCAATGTTCTCAAGTGAAAACATACAGTATTTAGACAAGCAGTAATTCGCTAGTAATGTTTCCACATAATCATTTCACACACGACTGCTAATCATGCCATGTGAGGGAAATCTCTAAACTGGGGAACATGTATTGGCCATAAAATTAAAATATCAGACTGATAAATAAAGGAAAAATGGTCAAATAAAAAACTCATTCTCCGCTGGTTCAGAGTATTCATAAATCTGTTTTGGCTTCTTACAAAAGGGTAGCAATCTGGAACGATGCCATATCTTAGAAATATAAACACTTCCTTTCTCTTATCCCTGAAATGTTTGGCTAAAATTATTTTTCCCACAAGTAGTGAAAAAATACTCAATTATTCCCTGGTCACTTACCACACTAACCTCTAAGGACTAAGCTCTTAAAAAATTATTTACTGAGGTCAGTTCCAACAGTTTCCCTACCAAACCACACTCTCGATCTTAAAACCCTCTCAAGCCACTAATGGGCAGCGAGAGAGAGAAGTTGGAGCAACACCAGAGCTTCAGAGAGCATCCTCTTGCTGAGAAGCAATGCCTGTCATTCAAAGCATCTCCATTTTCCTCCTTGTGCGCCAAAGGAAAGACACAAGAGGTGATGATAGAAAGTTATTAGTGAGGTTTACACAGAGGAATGCCAAGAGAAACACTCTGAGTGAGCACACCCCTCCCTGCCTTCTTGAGAAACACAAATGAGCATGGAAGAAGTCAAGTTATAAATAATCTTTCCTGGTAAGAAAGTAGTAATGCTTTACACACGGCAGGATCTGGCAGAGTGTGTTACAGAGCCAGCTCGTGAGATGCTTAGCTATCAAATTAATTCCAGTTGGCTGGGATATGAACCCTGTCACATATATTGAAAACTAGATGAAACGTAACTAAATGTAATGATAAAGAGCAATGAAAGTGCTGCTGGAAAAGTCATCATGAAGCTTCAGGCTTGTTTAATGATTTTGTCAATATGTGGAGAAGAGAAATTCCACAGAACCAGAAGAAACCTAAAGGGGATTTTTGCAAACACTGGAGAGAAATTATACAAAGGGTTTGCAATATCAGTATTTTTTAAAAGCGGAGAGGGTATTCTTTTGAAATAATAAACTCAAGAAAATGCTAAGCTGAATTTTAAAGCTTAAAATTATTTTCCTTTATAAGCGGTATTCTGAGATTAACCATACTACCAAAAAAAAAAAAAAAAAAGAAGTCTACTCAAAATTCACTGCAATCAGTCCAACATAGAGAAAAACCATTCATTTCTGTTTCAGGAAGCTGTATGACGGAAAAGCACAGGTATATAAAGAGAAATTAATTAAGAAAAATTAAATACCTCTATTGCTTTCCTTTCATCAATTGTTTCTGGCACTGTTTCCCCATAATTTTAATTTTTCAACTGCTCCTCAAGCAAAATACAGTTGATTCTTGAACAAGTCAGGTTTGAACGATATGGGTCCACTTACAAGTGGTTATTTTCCAATAGTATATACTGTAGTTTTACATGGTCCAGGGATAGCTGGATCCAAGGAAGCAGAGGAACCTTGGATAGAGGGCCAGCTATAAGTTATAGGTGGATTAACCTCTGCATTGTTCAAGGGTTAACTGATTAAACAAGGGTTAACTGTGTTTAATTAGCTGTTCACATTTCTCTTGGAAAAGTATAAACACTGAATGAACAATTAAGTAAATTTTAAAAATCTGAAAAAGAATGGATGTACATATATGTATACCTGAATCATTTTGCTGTACACCTGAAACAATATTGTAAATCCACTACACTCCAATATAAAATAAAAATTAACTTTTAAAAAATTGAAGTTTCTGAATCAAATTGCTAATCACTTACTCAAACTTTTCCAGATAAATATATAGATAGATGTGTCCATTCTTCTTCATGTAAGAGAGAGGGTTAGCAAGATGACACAAACAAATGGTCTGGGTACATAAGAATTCTTTTCCTCTCCTTATGTCATCCTGCTTTAAGGAACAAGGAGAGTATCATATACATTAAGAGATGTATGAGATTGAAGTCCATTTGAAACAGCATTACAAAGACTAGCATGTGCCGTGTCAGTCGTATTTGACTCTGAGACCCCAGGAAGTGTAGCCTGCCAGGTTCCTCTGTGCATGGGATTTTCCAGGCAAGAATACTGGAGCAGGTTGTCATTGCCTTCTCCAGAGGAATCTTCCCATCCCAGGGATCGAACCCGCATCTTTTGCATCTCCTGCATTGGCAGGTGGATTCTTTATCACTGTACCACCTGGGAAGCCCTAGAGACAAGCATATCTGAGGCCAATATGATATTTGTCATAGCTCATTGAAAAAAAAAACCTACAATACCAGGAATCATTGGGAAAATAATGTAATGCCATAAAATACATGGAAATGCATGCTTTCCAGAAGATAATCATTCAAAAAGGTGATATTCCTCCAGGAAGGGTTATTGAAACTTTTCATTTCACTTCGTATCAAGAAGCAAAGCTAATGGGGAGATCAAAATGTTCTGTTCTAAATATATCCAAGTGCTAAGTCTTTCTTGCAATAGAAACATCTCTAATTTGTGTAGAGAAATTTCCTTTCACATAAATTAACTTTTAAATAGGCTTGAAAATTGACCTTGGGTAAATTTATATAATAATGGTTCCTAAGCTATGCAGATTATTATACCTAATTAACCAGTTAAATTCATAAAATTTTCTTTTAAATCAGCTCAACTATTTTCAGATGTTTATCTTTTAGAAGCAAAACTAAGAAGGGCATCATGATGAGACTAGACCATCACAACAAAGTACTCTGAGTTTCTGATCTTAATTTCACCTCCTATTACTCTGGGACCTACAGCTAATCATATCATGTCTTTTGCTCTTCATTTTTTTTTTAATAGAAAAATCCTTTTTTTAAATCCAGTAAGGGAATTCTGTTTATGAACCACTTGTGTAGAAGAGTCTTAGAGCCTGAGAAACCTCCCATTATAAGGGTTGGATGGCATCACCGACTCAATGGAGATGAGCTGGAGCAAACTCTGGGAGATGATGAAGGACAGGGAAGCCTGCAATGCTGTAGTCCATGGGATCACAAAGAGTCAAACGTGACTTAGTGACTGAACAACAATAACATAAAGGTTTTGGGCTTTGGGGTCCTTTTGCCTAGGCTTGAACCCTGGCCCTTCCATTTTCAAAAGAGTGATCTTGGTCAAGCCACTTCAACTCTCTAGGCCTCAGGTTCTTTACCTATAAAATAAGGATACTCATAACCCCTTACCACAGAGTTGCGGTGAAAAATGAATTAGACATACACCTTAAAATGTTTAAAACACAGCTGAGTATACCACTAGGACTCAATAATGTTAGTTATTTTTATTATAATTCACTTGAGACCTTTACAAGCAGACTGCAAAAGTGACACCCGGAGTGCACACTTTGATGACAATTCCATCCCACATTACTCTAACATTCCTAGAATTCCAAATGTCTTGAAACTATTGTTTAGTCTTTTATATATAAACTGAAACACAAGCAGCCAAGATGGGGACTCATCCCTCCTTCTGGGTACAAGCAGGAAACAGTATTGGTGTTCCAGAAATGCAGTGTTTGCATGGCATCAAACTTTTGGTGGCAAATTGGATGTGAGCATCGCAAGCAAAATCACTAAGACTGCATCAATAAACTGACGCCTTCTGACTTCAGTTACAGTTTTCCTGGAGTTTGCTGTGATAATGAACACAGACAGCATTGATCCATTGAGGACTACACCTGCTGCATTCCCACAAGTAATTCAATCATGTTTGTCAGGGAGAAACTGTGAATTATCTTAGGACATCCAAACACCAGCTTTCTCAGGGTATGATAATATATTTAAATTACAGAGGGGCTTCCTGATTGCATTAGAAATACATCCATCTTCCCCTTCTTATCTTTGCAGACGGCATGCCACAGGCTTCATCACAGCCAAATGCAAACTTCTTGAAGGCTGGGATTGCTAATTGTATTTAAAAGAGCAACTGGTTTCTTTCTCAGTAGTTATTCACTATCCACCAAAAACTATCTGAAGTAAGTGTAGCACATATAAATGTATTTCATCCCACTCCCAGGTAAATCCCTAGGGGATGCTTAACACAAGAATGGGTTTGGTAAAGACTCTACAAGACTGAGAAGAAATTAAACGGAAGCATAAAATGAATATTTAGAAATATCAATGCCTATTTTTCAGAGAAAGTAGAAAAAAGGTAATGAGATATAACTAATATTTGGAAGTAAAAATATCTAGTTCCCAGCAGTGCAGTTTACTTAAATTGCTAGAAAGACTTCAACGTATCAGCAGAGGCTTTCTTCCTCTCCCCAATCCAACTCTCAATAACACTTCCTACAGACTCTCCAAAGCCTATGACAAAATGCTCCTAACATTTACATCTGTAATGGTTTTTCTCCTACAGAGAAGAGAAAATATGGGGAAATAAAAATTTTGACAGCCTTTGTGATGTTCAGTAAGGTGGAAGGATGTTTGCAAACTTCAAACCTGAGTGACTTGTTGTTCCACCTTTTCTGACAGGCGACATTAAACAAATGTCTCACACAAGAGGTACCTCTGGTGTGTGCGCTTGGGTTTGGGCAGAGAGGAGGGGAGGCGCTTTATGTGCTGTCATGGGAAATTAACGGTCTACCTTAGGAAGTTTTACAGACAATCACTTTAAATCAAACACAGGCAGCCTGTCAGCAAGCATAAGCGCTAAAGAGCACAAAATGGGTGACTTTCTCACTTTGCTTCATCCTCATCTCTACAATGACCTAAATAAGTTCTCCTTAAATAATGTTACCACCAAACACGTTTGGAAATTTTTTAATTTATCTAAATTAAATTTACCTAATTAATTTATCTAGTTAATTTTATCTAATTTACCTAATTAAATTATCTAATTAACTTATTTATCTATTTGGAAATCAAACAGATATCCAAGTCAAGGTCTTAAGTCTGAATAGAATCCAATTCCCTTCCTCATCCCTATTCTTCTCCTTTTCCTAAACTTCACTAGTAATTGCAGATGTTACCATTTTCCCCTAAGATGATGGCCATTTTTCTAACATTTTCACTGGGTATGTGTACATTAATCTCAAAATAAGACAGTGTCCTGCCCTGAGCCATCTTGAGATGATGTGTTAAGTGCTATAATGAAGATGTCTAAAGCAAAGTAATTTTAAAAATTCACACAAAAAATATTTCAAATAATTCAAAAGGAAATTTAACTTACATCTTACAAGAGTGGGTGAGTGTAAGACCAGATAAAAGCTGAGAGAGAAGATGAGACAGGACTGAATCTGGAAGGATCAGGTGTATACCAGATAATGAAAATGAGAAGGTTGGCATGGTTGATTTTGATTTAGGTAGAAATAAATAACTATGGGCAAGCTTGGCAGAGCTAAGAAAAGGAAAGGGCCAGTGAGGGTCTAGAGCATAAAAGGTCAGCACAAGAGCTGTGTGCTGTGCTTTTGCTTAGTAGAGCAGTCATGTCCAACTCTGTGTGACCCCATGGACTGTAGCCTGCCAGGCTCCTCCATGCATGGAATTCTCCAGGCAAGACTACTGGAGTGGGTGGCCATTTCCTTCTCCAGGGGATCATCCTGCCTGAGGGATCAAACGCAGGTCTCCTGCACTGCAGGAGGATTCTTTACTGTCTGAGCCACCAAGAAGCCCAAGAGCTGTGTGGATGAGGTCAGAGAAGGCCTTATGCTCTACAAAAAGGCATTCATTCCGACTTGAATAGTAGACAATACAAAATCACAAAGATGAGGGAAGCAACATGATCATTCTGGCAGAGGTAGGGAAGATAGAGAAGTTTAGGTTTAGAGTGGAAACCAATTAGAAAGAGGAGAGGGGAAAGCAATGGCAACAGGTATGGGAAGGAGAAAATGGATTTGAGACATAATTGCAAAGCAGGATGGACAAAAATGAATGACGGTGTATGAATCAGGTGAGGGGGACACGAGTGTTCTAGAGCGACCCCAAGATACTAGGGGGTGGTGGTATCTGGATCACTGAAGAGCTGGAGGCATCACCTTTCAGGAGAGTCAATAAAGGAAGATGAGAAGCAGAAGATGATTTGGGCGAGGATGCAGGTATGCGTAGGGGACTGGAGGTTGGGGGTGGAAAATTTCAACAGATTATTATTATTTAGGTTTAGACCTGGACCTTTGGAGAGAGTTCAGTTTGGAGCTACCATTTTGAAATTTATAGCTAAAAATACTGAATGGATACAATAATGGCAAAAGAAGCAGAAAAGAGTCAAGGAAGGCTCTGTGGAGAATTTGTGTTGAGTGAGCGGGTAGAGAAAAGGGAATGTTCACGAGCCTGAGGACAAATGATATGAAGAGGAACAGGAGGTCAGAGATAGTGGTGACGGAGAAGCAAAGAAGGAAAAGGCTGAAATACAAAAGCAGCATCAGTTGTATAAAATATTTATGAAATCAGTTAAGACAAGGCTGAAACACACCCTTGAGCTTTGGCAGTGAGACAGTGACTGGTCAGGAGTGTGCAAATGAATGGGAGGGGGAAGGAAATGGGGAACAGATTACGAGAAAAGAAAAGAGAAACTCAAGGGATAGGCTGGAGAGCTGAGGACGAAATGCAGGATTAAGAGATTTTTATAAAATGGGAGAGATTAAAAATATTTATAGGTCCTGGGGAAGGAGCCAGTAGAGAGGAAAAGACTGAGGACAGCGGAGAGAAAGAATCTAACAGAAAGAACAAGATCCCACAGGGCATGGAGGGAAATGGAATTAAGACTAGAGGAGAAACTGCCTCTGAAAAAGACAAGGCCACACAAAGAAGTGTGCCTCTATGACAAATAAATGCCTAAGAGTAAAGAAGAAAATTTAAGGAAATTCAGCACTGGTGAGAGGGATAACAGACTTCTTTCTCACGGATCTTCTTATTCTAAAATTACCAGGATGCTTTAATAAGGAGAAAAGGTAAGGACAATGTCTGGCACACAGTAATCCTTCAGTAACTGTTTGCTGGAGAAAAGGAAACAAATGAGCAAAAAGTCATTAACAGAAAAATATGACTAAATAGAAGGATTTCCCTTGAAAATTCAGTTTATTTTAAGTATACTCAACTCCTATTGAATGTCAGAGCTGAATCTTGAAAAAATAGCCTGCCAATCAAAAAACATGTACAAGAGAAAATGTAATGAATTAAGGCTTATAAAGCAGAGGGCTTCCAACTTTTAGAGAGGATGCAGAGTCCTTTTTATTCTTCAGTGAAATCCTCATTTCAATTTGCTTGAAAGCTTCAAAATAAGAAAGAAGTGTAGATTCACTTAGATGCATTTTTGAGCATTGATGTACCTCTACCAACTCTCTCAGCATTTCTAATTTCATTTTAAAGAATGGATTGAGTCACCTCTTTTCATACAATTTTCTTTGCTATTCTTATTTCCATTCTGACATTGAAAAAAATAAAATAAAATATGCAAATGAGATATTGGTGGCTTTGCTGATGCCAGGGCCCCAAACACACTGGGCAGACAAAGAGAGCTGCCTATGGGCGGTAGGCATCACGGCTGACAGGGAATGCTAGTGGCCACCGGAGAGACTGCAGATAGATTACAACTCAGAAAACAAAGTGGCCATGACAAATGCGACTGGACAGAATATACTATATTCTGGTAGCCAGGTAGCTAACCTGATGGCAGTGGATGACAGCAATTAACTAAGCCCAAGACAGTGTAAAGAGTTTAAAAACACGTATCTTTTTAATATGCAAGAACTAAAATGAAAGATTCCAAGACCTACTATGGGTCTACTATACTCTTGCCTGGAAAATCCTGTGGATGGAGAAGGGGGTCACGAAGAGTGGACACGACTGGCACACTTGCACTTTCCATGCATTGAGAAGGAAATGCCTGCCTGAGAATCCCAGGGACGGGGGAGCCTGGTGGGCTGCCGTCTATGGGGTCGCACAGAGTCGGACACGACTGAAGCGACTTAGCAGCATACCTACTATATCCATCAAGTTTTATTTTGTGCTTTTACAACCTGCCCATCCACTTACCAACCGCTCATTTGCTCATTTACTCAGAGCACTTTTATTGTCTGTTACGGGCCAGAATCACACGATTTACATCCTCACTACATTTAGGGTAGAGCCTCTTGGCTGGGCCTGGGCCGGCTCGCTGCTTCCTTTGATATTTCTACATATTAATACTTTTTCCTGCGAATGTTGATTTAAGGTGCCAACTGTCTTTCTTTGAAAACCATAATTCTTAATTATGAAGTCATATGATTCCCACTTTTCTTAGTGTTGAAATTCTTATTCTGTATTAAAATTGGCAAATGATGTTGGTTCTAATTATCTTTGTCATCGACTGATTCATAAATCCCATAGTTTAGGAAATACAGAGTCAATTAGTTTTATCTTCCCTGGCTTTCACTTTTATTTCCCAGGCTGTAGGGCACAGTATATATTCATTATCTATATAGTCTTGCTTCTGGGCACACCATATCACCACCTACCTGGACCACCCCCCAGCATTCACCACCATCCCTCCCCTCCAACCCCACCCCAGCCCCACCAGATCTCTTACATGTTCAACTGGCCCTTTGGTCCCACAAGATAGGAAATCAAAAGATTTCTTGAAAACTTGCTTTGAAGCAGTTTAAATTGGTAAGCAGTCCTTAGGCCCACAGAACTCTAAAAAGTTCTCATTTATTCCCAAACAATAATTAAATATTGCTTTTATAACTACCAATTACAAATTTTGTTTTTATAACTACACATTTTATAACTATATACTGATACAATGACTGACATAAAGGAACCAAGTACTGCTACTGCTTCCAACAACATGGTAACTGACACGATATAAGGTTACACCAAAGAGGACTTCTTACAGTATTCCATTTAGATAAAGTTCAAGCACAGGCAAAACCTATCTATCCACAGCCAAAAAAATAAGAACAAGTACCTCTCAGGGATGGATGTCAACTGTCAATAGGAGGAAGTTTTCTGGGACACAAAAAATGATCTATATCAACATTTCATATATTGACCTGGGTTGTGGTTACATGTGAATATATATATATATATATTTTGTATATATGTAAAAATTCATAGAAATATATGAATACACAAATATTGTAAGGATTTGGACACAATGATGTATGTCATATTCCAATAAAAATTTAAAAAGAAATTAGCTTGCAAAATATTTACAGATTTTGAACTCATAGAGTCCAACTACTTCCCTGGTGGCTCAGAGGGTAAAGGATTTGTCTGCAATGCAGGAGACCTGGGTTCTATCCCAGGGTTAGCAAGATCCCCTGGAGAAGGAAACGGCAACAACCCAGTGCAATATTTTGCCTGGGAAATCCTGTTATAAGGAGTTGGGACTGGACTGAGCAGCTGTCACTTTCAGAGTCCAACAATGTAAAATACTTGAGTATTCTTTCACTAAGAGCAATATCCTACAAACTTTCTAGCATTACACTTTTTTCTTCCTGCTATGCATTAAATACTTTTGTACCTATTCCTGCCTGGAGAATCCCAGGGATGGGGGAGCCTGGTGGGCTGCCGTCTATGGGGTCGCACAGAGTCGGACACGACTGAAGCGACTTAGCAGCAGCAGCAGCACAGCGTGGTAGCTTACAAGAATAGGCTCTAAAGAATGCTCATTGAGAATGCTCCTGGTGGTGAAGCAGATGGGAATCTGCCTGCCAGTGAATGGGTCATGGGTTCCATCCTTGGTCCGGGAAGATTCCACACGCCACGGAGCAACTAAACCCACAAGTCACGACTACTGAGCCCATATGCGGCAGCTACTGAAGCCCGTGCACCCAGAGCCTGTGCTCCACAGCAAAAGAAGCCACCGCCACGAGAAGCCTGTGCACCACAGTAAAAGCAGACCCCGCTTGCTGTAAGCAGAGAAAGCCTGCATCCAACAATGAAGACCCAGCACAGGCATAAATAAATAAATGAAATTATCTTAAAAAAGAATGCTCACTGAGCTTAATGATAACAATCACCAAATCATTAGCATTCTCCCACAAGTGCTGAAAACTACTTAAGGACATCAGAGACTCGAGTCTCTCTTTCAATCGCAAAAAGAAAAGAAGGCACACACCCAGCGTTTCCAAGTTCAAAACCCCTGCTCTTACTCAAAACATGAAATTAAGGTAATTAAAAATTCAATCTTCTTTAATGGCACTTCCATGTCAATTCTTTAAATATGGTTGTTGTTGCTTCTCTTGCTTGAATCAAGGAACTCTCCTTTCTCATTTATTAAGTAACAAAATCTCAAAAAATACATGCTTAGCTGGAGGTTGCTTTTTATTTTTTACTACAAAAGGAAAATTAAAACGGTTTCTTGGCCACAGAATGGAATATATTTAATTTCCTGTATAACATATTTAAAAAAAAAAGTAGGCAGTATTAATGATTAAATTTTCAAATGACAATTACTGAAAGTAAGACAGTTGCTAATGACAAAGTATGCGAAACAGCAATAGAGACCAAATGAACGAGGCTGGGGTCTGTGTTTTCGAAGAGGCAAGGGGAAATGGTAAAATAATCTTCCAAATGACACTGAGAAACAGTGTCTATAGTCAACACCCAGAAGGAATATAAGTTATTAAAGGGAAAGACCATGTTTTCCCTCTAGGTATTCATATGCTATTTTTGATACCAACTTATATTATCAATTTAGGTCTCAAAATCAGATGTAAATGGGCTTCTGGCTGGAAGGAAACTTATTTCATTGAATGCTGAATAAGCATATTTTGGCTACCACAGTCCAAGACAAATACATGTTCAGAATACATAAAAAGCAACACACAAATTAGGTAAACATTTTGCACTGGAAAGAACCTCCTCTACTGTCTCGTATATGTAAGCTTCCAATAATGTTAATTGATCATTAGAAAACTTCATTGATAGTAAGAAAATCTGCAACTAAACTATCAGCTTAAAGTCAAAATCATGGCAGCAGTCATGATGATTTTAGGTTTATCTGAAAATACAGTTTTAGTTCCATATTAGCTTTACAGCAGAAACAAGTACGCTTTCATTTTGTCTTACAAGTCCCCAAAAGGGTTAACTTATAACACACGCACCAGTTACTGGCACGGGGCGGGGGGGGGAATAGAAAAGTACAAAAACAGGAGCAGAGAAGGAAAAAAAAAGAGAGAGAGTAAAAGGAACTCCATTGCCGAGAAGGGTGCAGTTCCTCTAATAATTGCTCTCTGTACAGCCAGGATCTGAGTTTCTCTCTTATCCTTTTTGGAAAGAAGAAAGTCAAAGCTGTAATGACTTTGACCAGTCAGACCTGGTCAACCGTAACACCTTCACTTGGTCAATGATAATCATAAGCACTAAACTGAAGTATAAAAATTAACCCAAATGATCAAGACTGGAATAAACACTTCCGACCAGAGTTCTGGAGCTGCACAGTATATTAGAAAGACTTCCAATCACAGACTTAAAGAATGTAGATCTCTCAACTCTGCACCTTGTTAACTGCACCTGGAATTCATCTTTTGATTAAGCATCTCTAGGAAGGATACCGTCTTCCAAGGAAAATTTTCTATTTTTGAACTGCTTTGTTCATTAGAAAAAAGCATTCATTCATTCATTCTCACTATGTAGAGTCAAATCTTACACATCCAACCAACTAGTTCCACTCCAGATTTATGAAACAACAAAACACAAAACTGCTTTATTTCTTTTAAGTGGCATTTTATATATTTGAAATCAGGTAGCAACTCTTCTCTTTTTCACTAACATTTTTTATTTTTCCTGCTGTTTCTCATAAGGACCAGTCAACACTTTCCTGCTAACTAGACTGGCCTGTCTGACCTCTCTTGACATTGTTGCTGAATTGTGCACTGACATGTGGACTGGAACCTGACTGACTCACCAATTCACTTTATTAATACAAAATTGCTAGTTAGTTGCAATCAGTGTTCAGCCATATACCATTATCATATTTTGAAAATACAAAACTTAAAAAAAAAAGCTTCAAAAAGACTTTTTTATAATCTCCAAAGGTTACTTAGTTTGAAGATTAAAAGCATTTAACATTTATTATATAAATTCAAAAATACAATATATATAAATAATATTACATAATTTCAAAAGCAGTGACTCAAATGTGGGGTTTGAAATCTAAATATACCACAACTCAAGTGTTTCACAGGCCTTCACAGGTCAGACACTCTGAAAAGACAGCAATATTTTTCATAATTCTGAGGACAGGGGGAAAAAAGCATTGTGTTTCATAAAAATGCAACAGGGTAGCCACATTTCCTCCCATGCATGAATAATGTATGATCTACAATGTTATTTGCTAGACTGTCTAATCACCAGCATCTTTCAAAATGTCTATATAAGCTTTAGCTCATTAAGAACAAACATGTTATCTGTATAAAAATATCATATACCTGTGAAGACTCAGAATAATATTCTGCCAAATGCCAATGCACACATCAAACTGACATGGTGGGCCAAGCTTTGTGCATTTCTCCAAGACAAAAACATTGAGAAAGAAATACAGAAAGATGACTTCTGTTTAAGACATTCACACTTACTCTAATAATCACACACACACTCTCACAATGTATCTATGTAACTATCGATCTAGTATAAAGAAAGAGTCCAGGGGCTATGGAACCCTTGTAAATAAAGTAAAAAATAACAACAACGAAAACAACCTAAGAGAATCAGAAGCTACATAAGAAAGCTTTTAAAGCAAGGTTGCTTCTATTAGAAAAGGCTTTATAATCTTGAAAAGGGTTTCCATAATTCATGAAAGAATAAGGGAAAAGTTGTTTAATGCAACCATGACCTTTCAATATAGTAATAAGAAAGAAAAGGTGAAAGAAAAAGGATCTGCTTCTATTATGTAACCATTAAAAACAAAACATGAGTCTAAAAGATTAGTAGTTTAGGATCAATGATATTAAAAAAATAAATTTCCCAATTCACTTTAACTTTGTGATATTTTAGCCTTTAACAAACACTCTATAGTTACAATAGAGATAAAACAATGTTAAAATATATATGTGTATATATATATATACATACACAGACACACACACATATATATATATTTAATACACATATATATGAAATATACACACCATTTTTAGGTACAAAAGAAAGATTGATCTATTTCAATATCATTACTAAAACATTTCCCTTTATATTTTTATTCATATTTAATAAAAAAAATTCACTTCAAATCAACAAATAATTGCTAAGCACTCCTGTAAGTTACCTATTAATTCTTTTTTTTTTTTTTTTCCATCCCTGGGATTCTCCAGGCAAGAACACAGGAGTGGGTTGCCATTTCCTTCTCCACCTATTAATTCTTTAAACAAATATTTACTGGGTATCCCATTCACACAGAAGATACATGTGAACCACTACTCCCTTTACTATGGAAGTAATGTTGAGAAAATGTTTGGGAGAGAGATTACAAAAGGCAAAAATCCAGGGTGTTATAAGAAAGCAGACTTGGAGTTCTGAAGATATAAAACAGCCTTACCAAATTAAATCACTTACAAACAAGTCAGTACCAGAAGAGGTTGAAAAGACCTTTTGAGCTAGAGCAGGTTTAGACCAATAATCTGCATAATTCATAATTTTTAAGTGATTACTCCCAAATTATTCTCTATAAAAGACTTAGATTTGTTGGCAAAGCTTATTACAAAACTAACACACAAAAAAAACCTACAAAACTTCTGCAAAGCTGCCCACAGAACCATACTACCTCTTCAAGAGAAAACAACAATTTATAGTTCAGCCACAACTATTTAAAAACTCTCATATATGGAAAAGTTACACAGAATAACTCCTTCATAATCACTGCAGATGGTGACTGCAGCCATGAAATTAAAAGACGCTTGCTCCTTGGAAGAAACCTAGACAGCATATTAAAAAGCAGAGAGAATACTGACAAAGGTCCGTCTAGTCAAAGCTATGGTTTTTCAGTATTAATATATGGATGTCAGAGTTTGACCATAAAGAAAACTGAGTGCCAAAGAACTGATGTTTTTGAACTGTGGTGTTGGAGAAGACTCTTGAGAGTCCCTTGGACAGCAAGGAGATCAAGGCAGTAAATCCTCAAAGACATCAGTCCTGCACACTCATTGGAAGGACTGATGCTGAAGCTGAAGCTCCAATACTTCGGCCACCTGATTCAAAGAACTGACTTACTAGAAAAGACCCTGTTACTAGGAAAGATTGAAGGTGGGAGGAGAAGGAGACAGCAGAGGATGAGATGGTTGGATGGCATCACCGACTCAATGGACATGAGTTTGAGCAAGCCCCAGGAGTTGGCAATGGACAGGGAAGCCTTGTGTGGTGCAGTCCATGGGGTTGCAAAGAGTTGGACACGACTAAGCGACTGAACTGAACTGAGCATCTTGAAAGGCTAATGGCATAACAGCATTTGCTTACTATCTTTGGATAGTATTGTCAACATTGACCAGTATCAGAGATTTATTTTCCATTTCAGGAAACAGAAGTGTTAGGAGGGACAAAGGACTTTTACTGTATCAAACAGATGAATATTAATGGCTTCACCCATAAAAAGAGGGCTTTCTGCATATTCAAACCACAGTAACATGAAGTCTTAGAAAATAGATTTTACTAATAGCCATTCTCTGAAGCTATGAAACAGTTCCCTATACAGCTGCTAACTGGCAGCTTCTATCATACATCTGACATGATTAACTTTTAGAAGCTATTCTTCTCCATAATTATGGACAAGAATGATTGGATGGTATGATTACAATTACCTGTCATTCCTACTGTTGTTTGCCCAAAGAAAGGCACACAGAAAACCAGAGAGACACTATCAGCAAAACCCATGTGGCCATAAAAGTTGGATCCCCCTAACTGACCTAAATGCCAGCTTACTCCTTACTGACTAATAAATATTTTTGGTTCAACCCAGGAAGTGTTTAATTGCTGCCTGATTTAATGAAATGTGGCTAAAAACAGTGAAAAATGCTCACAGCCCAGATACTGAGTATTCCAGTTGTGTTCAACAGAGGAAGCATCAGTGACATTTTTGCAACTTTAAATACCATCATCATCCACTATGTCTCGAGCCTCTTACCTCTGCCAAGTCACCCCAAGACTACAAACATCTGTTCTTGCAACTGTCTCATAAGAAAGGTACTTCATAAATGCAAAGTGCTCATTATCCTAAAGAGCCAAATGGCTTTTAAAGGCTAGTTAAAGCAAATAAGCAAAAGAAACAATGCATTGTCATTTGGACTTTTCAGATTTTAAATGTCAGGCCATTGGACATTTTTGTAAATATTGTAAAAAGCATTTCCCAATCACAAAATTGCAAAACTTGGAAGATAGAAAACAAAATTCAGACCAACCAACTCCTCTATTTTATAGATATGAAAAACGAAGACACACAGTGATTTGACCAATATCAAAGACTACAAAGTGGTCACTCATACCCACTCCCCCACACCCACTTTTATTGGTCTGTCCTCTCTACCATGCAGTATACAAATCCCCCTTCCATTGAAACAATGGCTTTAGTGCTTAAGAATGACCAAATAAATCAGTTAATAAATTAGGTCCCCAAATTTCTTCTAACTGCAAAATTTAATGTATATTCTCTGCAGTAGATAAATAAGAAAAGATGATTTCATAAGGGTGAGTCCCTAATACAACAGGACCAGGGCCCTAGTTAGAAGGGGAAGGGACTATGTGAGGACACAATGAGAAGACTTCTTTGAACTCCTGAGTTCTCATGTCTGACTGGCTCTAAACATTTGGAATTTCAGTTTCTCAAATGATGATGCACTAGCATTAAAATCCACCACCTTTCTTTGATGATTCCACCTTTAAAACCAAAAACTTATACACAGAGATGAGATGGTGAATACAAAAATCAAATGCATGTTTTTGTTTTCATTAGAGACACATTAGTAGCAAGCCACACTAATGTGCCTAATTATTCCAGAATGCATGCAATAATAAATGCATGCAGTAGACAGGCAATGGCAGCCCACCCCAGTGTTCTTGCCTGGAGAATCCCAGGGACGGGGGAGCTTGGTGGGCTGCCGTCTATGGGGTTGCACAGAGTTGGACACGACTGAAGTGACTTAGCAGCAGCAGCAGAGAGGTAAAGCTTTAGACTGTTTTCTAAATACTTCAGTTCGATGGCTGCAGTCAGTTCTTCAAGTAATAACTCTATCTTCACCCATTTTTTTTGCCCTAAGAAAAAATTGCACTAACAAACCTTGTCCTTGTTGCTTAGTCACTAAGTCATGTCCAACTCTTGAGATCCTGTGAACTGTAGCCCCCCAGGCTCCTCTGTCCATGTGAATTCCCAGGCAAGAATACTGGAGCCAGTTGCCACTTCCTACTCCAGGGGAATCTTCTGGACCCAGGAATTAAACCCAAGTCTCCTGCATCTCCTGCAGTTGTAGGCGGGTTCTTTAACACTGAGCCAGCAGGGAAGCCCACTAACAAATCTCAGGTACAATATAATCTGCTTTTAGAGAATAAAGAATAATAAGAAATTTTAAAAATAGATAGGGAAAAATAAATTCTCACTCCCTCCCCCACCCCCTCCCAAACAGCAGCCACAAAGTAATTTCAAAGTTCCTGAAATAGCTAGATTATGTATTAATTATAACTGAAACTTATTACTCTATAGCAAACTGTGGTTAATACCTCAATAAAATACACACTTTTTTGGTAATGGAAATGCAACCCACTCCAGTATTCTTGCTGGGAAAATCCCATGGACAGAGGAGCCTGGCAGGCTACAGTACATGGGGTCACACAGAGTCTGGCGTGACTGAGTGACTTCACTTTACTTTAAATTTTATTAATATTTACATGATGGTTAATAATTAACATAATGTAATTACTCAAAAATATAAATTTTAGAAAAAATATAAATGCTTGGCAGACCTAGACAAAAGAAGGGCAACATGCCACTCAACATTAATGTATCTTCCTTCCGTTCCCCCAATTCAATGCCTTTAAATAAAACCAGTTTATTAGAGCGAATTCATCCATTCTGGTTAAATGTTTCCAGAGAAACAAAAAATAACAAATATCTCAGTGGGAATGGTTGGGGGAGGGGGTGGTGGGAGGCAGATATAAGTCCTATTATTTTTTAGGTTTATATTTTGGTCAAAGTATCTCAGAATCTACCTAGGCATGGCTAGAAATCTTTTTATTTCAATATGCTTTTGTTCATTTTAGACCCACAGGCAGAAAAACTGATTATATGACCTCTCACCATTAAAAGCCTACATTCAGGGTTTAATTGCACACAATGTCTTATTAGGCTGAGTAATGCAAGCATGGGCAAATAAAGAACAGAAACAGCAAGGATCGAAAAGAAGCAGAGGACATTAAGAAGAGGTGGCAAGAAGAACTACAGAACTATACAAAAAGGTCTTAACGACCCAGATAACCACCACGGTGTGATCACTCACCTAGAGCCAGACACCCTGGAGTATGAAGTCAAGTGGGCCTTAGTATTCAAACCTATAAACAAAGCTAGTGGAAGGGATGGAATTCCAATCGAGCTACTTCAGATCCTAAAAGATGATGCTGTTAAAGTGCTGCACTCAATATATCAGCAAATTTGGAAAACTCAGTAGTGGCCACAGGATTGGAAAAAGTCAGTTTTCATTCTAATCCCAAAGAAAGACAATGCCATAGAATGTTCAAACTATGTTACAATTACCTCATTTCACATGCTAGCAAGATAGTTGTCAAAATCCTTCAAGCTAGGCATCAACAGTATGTGAACTGAGGACTTCCAGATGTTCAAGCTGGATTTAGAAAAGGCAGAGGAACCAGAGATCAAATTGCCAACACCCACTGGATCACGGAAAAAGTAAGAGAATTCCATAAAAACATCTACTTTTGCTTCACTGACTGCACTAAAGCCTTTGACTGTGTGGATCACAAAAAGCTGTGGAAAATTCTTAAAGTGATGGGAATATGAGACTATCTTACCTGTCTCCTGCAAAAACTATATTCAGGTCAAAAAGCAACAGAACTAGACATGGAACAATGGACTAGGTCCAAACTGGGAAAGGAGTACATCAAGGCTATATACTGTCACCCTGTTATTTAACTTATATGCAGCGTACATCATGCTAAATACCGGGCTAGATGACTTGCAAGCTGGAATCAAGGTTGCAGGGAGAAATATCAACAACCTGAGATATCCAGATGATACCATTCTAATGTCAGAGAGCAAAGAGAACTAAAGAGCCTCTTGATGAGGGTAAAAGAGGAGAGTGAAAAAGCTGGATTAAAACTCAATATTCAAAAACTAAGAATATGGCATTCAGTCCCACTTCACATCTGGCATCACTTCGAGGCAAATAGATAGGGAAAAAGTAGAAACTGACAGATTTTCTTTTATTGGGTTCCAAAATCACTGTAGACACTGACTGTAGCCCCAAAATTAAGATGCCTGCTTCTTGGAAGAAAAGCTATGGGAAATCTAGACAGTGTATTAAAAAGCAGAGACATCAGTTTGCCTACAAAGGTCTGTATAGTTCAAGCTATGGTTTTTCCAGCAGTCATGTATGGATGTGAGAGTTGGACCATAAAGAAGGCTGAATGCTAAAGAATTGATGCTTTAGCATTGTGCTGCTGGAGAATACTCTTGAGAATCCCTTGGAAAGCACAGAGATCAAACCAGTCCATCCTAAAGGAAATCAACCCTGAATATTCATTGGAAGGACTGATGCTGAAACTGAAGCTCCAATACTTTGGTCACCTGATGCAAAGAGCCCACTCACTGGAAAAGACCCTGATGCTAAGAAAGATTGAGGGCAAGAAGAGAAGGGGGCAGCAGAGGATGAAATGGTTGGATGGCATGATCAACTGAACGGACATGAATTTGAGCAAATTCCCAGAGATAGTGAAGGACGAGGAAGCCTGGTGTGTTGTAGTCCACAGGGTAGCAAAGAATCAGACACCACTTAGTGACTGAACAACAAAAATGAATACATGAATGACTACAGGAGACATGATTTATGATAATTATCAAAGTAAAATATACTAGCAAGATGATGCACACTGATTCTTCTCACTGTCGAAACTAAAATTCTAAACTTCTTTATTTTTTTGGCCACACTGCAGGGCTTGCAAGATCTCAGCTCCCTGACCAGGAACTGAACCTGAGTCATAGCAGTGGAAGCCCATAATCCTCACTACTAGGCCACCAGAGAACTCTCGTAAACTTGTAAACTTTGAGAAGGAACAATAAATTCAGTAATCAGCCAATGCTGAAGTGTAAAAGCAAAAATTAAAAAAACAAAAAACCAACAACACTAAAAGATCTTAGTCATTTGAAGTTCCAAAAGCCCATGGAACCATGAGAAGCAAGGTTAAAATCTGACCCAAAGGCTAATTTAAAGTCTATAATGATCATTTGCTTAGGAAGGAATTAAGTCAGCTTGTAGACCACTTAACAGTCTTGTGACTTCCACTAAGAGTTACACAGAGAAAAAATAATTAACTATTTGCGTTATGCAACAAAATTCTCCCTAGTTCTAATCAATAATCAATTAAACTACTTTATGAAAGTAGAGACTAAACAAGTGAATTACACTGGTAAAAGTATAATCAAGCTATAAAACAACTCTCTAGTGAAGCAACATAAATAAAATAGTAAAAAAAAAAAAAAGAATTGTCAGGAATACATTCAACCCTACCAATATTTTACCAGAAATGTATTACTTAGTGTGAAATAAGTATATACACTTTTTATTCTAACTTCATGTTTAAAAAGAAAAAAATAAGTTTATGGGAAAAATAAAAAAACTCTTGAAAAGTGACAATACTGCTAATGAAACTTCCCAAAGATTCCTTCCATTGTTAAAAACAAATGTAAATATTAGGATTACATTTATTGAAGTAACAGTATACTTAGCAGTAAATTATGGTGTTTGAACTAGGTCAGAAGATGCCTATAATGATTAAGCTATCTTCTCATTTTCCTAACAATTAGGAACACTGACTAAGTAGAAATCAATTGTAATTGGAAAAGCGTTAAGTCCTAAACTAATTACTAAAGTCAGTTGATATATATGATAGTTAATTAATTTAGAAATTCTAAATGTTGCACTTTATATATGTATATATATATATTTATATATATATACACACACACAACATATAATGAATTATATAAATTAATTGACACTATATATTTCCCACAGCATTGTGGAATCTCAGTTCCCCAACCAGGGATTTAACCTATAACCATTGTATTGGAAGTGCAGAATCCACTGAACCACCAAGGGAAGTTCTTATAAGTTTTTTAAATGGAAGTATCACAGATTCTTATTTTCTTAAATCACATTATCACAATAAACTGAGCATTGTGATAGATTTCATTCTACTCATCAAGTTTTATCTTCCAATATTTAAAACCATATTGATTGATATAATGCTTTTCAGTTTTCGTAAGTCGTATTTGTTCAGAGAACTGCTAATTCTCAAAGGATATCTGAGTCATTAGTTTAAATCAGTGAGACAGATCATGGGTCTGCAATTGTTTCCCGTAAAGGGCCAGTAAGAAAATATTTTAAGCTTTGTGAGGCATATGGATTCTGTTTTAAATATGCAACTCTGTACCTAGTGCCCCAGCCATGGGCAAATACATAAATGGATAAGCATGACTGTGCCAATAAAAACCTATTTACAAAAACAAGTGACAGGTTAGATTTCTCCATGGGTTTTGCCAATCCTGAAACAGTTAAGGAGGAAAAGAGAGGGATGGTAACAAGGAGAGGGACAGGAAATGGGAAAGAAAGAAAATCAAATAAACATATTTATGAAGTATTACTCTCGAGACTAAGTAGCTACTTAGTAGGGTTAACATTATTTTTCTAATGTTGACAAACTTTGATTGTGAGGCCCTATAAAATGCAACAAGGTCTTTTTATGATTTGTTTCAATGCTGACAGACCTACTGGCATTCAGTATATCAGCATAAATAATGAAAATATTGATCTTCAGTAAGTACATAGGATTTGACTTACCTTAATAATGGATGGAATATGACGGTAATGTTCCTGGCTCCAGGTTTGCAAACAAATTTTGTTCCTCCACCTTCAATTAAGTTGTCATCAGGACCCCCTTTCAGAAAAAAAGCAAAAGAGAAGAGATTAGCTTATAGGAACTTAGAAAAAAAAAAAAAAAAAAAGCCTATCTGATGGATGTTATACTATCATAAGGAATATCAACTTTGAAAACAGCTGACTTTAATATTTACTAAATTATTATGAATGACTTGATCCAGTCTTCCTCGTGAAATAAGCAATGGATTAGCATTTTTCACTTTGGAGAACACGGAAGCACAGTAAGAAATACTGTTTCAGTGTCAACCTTTGACAGCACAGTTCAGAGGAAGGAAGGAGGACCACTCAGGCTGGTCTAGGTAAGGCTGCAAAGGTTGGAGCAGAGGCCCATATGAACCTAACCAAGCTTATTTCATCAAATCTAAAACCCCACTAGTTTTAAGATACACTACTGTTAGAAGCAACAATAAGAAAAAAGAAATCCTGCTAACTAAAGTATACAATGCTTCCTTATTACATAGAATTTTCTTTTTCTTATTGAAGGTTCTTTATAGTTTAAATTACAAAACTAGGTCAAATAATTTATAAATAAATTTAAGACTTTATTAATATTTGAGTACATCCAGTATTTTACTTCAAACTGCTGATACCCATTCTGCAAGGTTTAATGTTGATAAGTTCTTAATGCTATTAGAAGGTTTAAAGAGAAGGTGTTCTTATACCAACCAAATTTCATACTCTTTCCTCATATATTCCTTAACAGGTTCACTGACTGAAACACTGAAGGGTTAAGATGTGAAGAATAACCACTCAGCTCACACATACTGAGGCAAAAACAACTCGTTATGACTATTTTCCAGTTAACAGCCATTAAGACGTCACTAATTGAAGATATACCCTAACTTCAGAGTTTACAGTGTGACAAATGTACATCGAGGGGTGCTGGGAGAAATGTCCCCCAGATCACTATTCCTGTTTCTTTGCATTAAAATGAAGCTCAATTAAAGTAATCTCTGGCCTCTCTCCATCTTTCATTCACTCTGGGGGAGTAAACTCCTTTGGTAAAACAGAAGAAAAGGCTGGGCATGCACAGCTTAGCAACATTCTTATTTCACTTCAGAGATCAGAATGCCTGTACAAGGTCAGCATTGTCTCACTAAGTTTAGCAAATAAAAGGTCCTACCTTGTCAGAGAAGGATGAAGTGGTCCAGCACCTTCTATAAACAAGCAAATTCGTCTAATTCTGATGTTCAGCAAGCAAACTCATTTTGCTCTCAAACTAGCTCACACTTTCAGTCTGCCTTCTATCAGCAGAAAAGTGGAAGTGGTATTTCACCTCCCATTTGCTTACATATATTATTTCATAATAGTATCAGAACTCGAGATAGGGAAGGTAGCTGCTATTTAATAGACTTTTTCAAAACCCTAACAATCTACACACACAATATTGCATTTCTTTTTTTCTGAATTAAACAGCTTCTTTTTAATTATAGTTCTTTTCATGATACCAAACATAACTAAACCTCACCTGATTTATTATCTGTTTTAATGGTCTCTGAGGTATCTTAGAAATTGACTGATAAAAACATGTGAAGCTTAAGAAATCTAAAGCCTGGATCATCAAGACTTCCCAGAGGCATCAGAGTTTAGACAAATCCCATTTGAATCAGCTATTTCCACCAACGGATCAAAGAATGGTTTTTCTTAAGAAATACAGAAAATACAATGACACGTACAGCTCTTGATTCAAAATCATGAGCTTTTTGTTCTCATTTGGGAAAAAAATCCATTATTATATTTGCATTGGAGATATCACTGCTCTGCTAAGTCAATGATTTTGCTTGGTTAAAAGTGAAACAAAAGGAGAGAATCAACGTTACAACAAACACTAGTCCTATAATAAAAATCCTCCTCCAAACTTCATATGATTTGGTTACAGACCAAAAAAAAAAAAAAACCCACAGAATAAAAATATCTTTATTAATACTTCTCAAGATCATAAAACCAAGTCATAATTGAATCACCAAGGAAACGTGCACATGCGCAGAAGAAACCAGGTTAAATTCTGCACTCTAGGAACAACATCAATGATTCAAACGACTTCCTATGAAACAAATAAATCTATAGAAAATAACGCACTAATCTACTCAATATGAGTTATGAGCATATCTTAAAGGGACAAATATGAGTGGACTGCATGACCTCTAACGGTTTCTAAAAACTCTGAAGCTTTCTGATTTTAGATACTCAATAATTACACACAGGCCTGATTAACACAGCTTCAAACCAGCATCTTCACGGACACTGAACACATTGTACGATGACTACCTCAAGGCCTCGGCCCACAGTGGGCTGTATCTGGGGAGACTGCTTGTCTCCTACCATTCCTTTAGGGCCCAGGAGGTATAGCCCAAACTGTCAAATGCCCCTCTCCTGATGTTCACAATGCCATTCACTTCAGTTCAGTCCCTCAGTCATGTCCAACTCTTTGCAACCCCATGGACCAAAGCACGTCAGGCCTTCCTGTCCATCACCAACTCCCGGAGTTTACTCAAACTCATGTCTGTTGAGTCGGTGATGCCATCCAACCATCTCATCCTCTGTCGTCCCCTTTTCCTCCTGCCCTAAATCTTTCCCAGTATCAGGGTCTTTTCAAATGAGTCAGCTCTTCTCATCAAGTGGCCAAAGTACTGGAGTTTCAGCTTGAACATCAGCCCTTCTAATGAACACTCAGGACTGATTTCCCTCAGGATGGACTGCGTGGATCTCCTTGTACTCCAAGGGACTCTCAAGAATCTTCTCCAACACCACAGTTCAAAAGCATCAATACTCTGGCACTCAGCTTTCTTTATAGTCTAATTCTCACATCCATACACGACCACTGGAAAAATCATAGCCTTGACTAGACGGACCTTTGTTGGCAAATTAATGTCTCTGCTTTTGAATATGCTGTTTAGGTTGGTCATAACTTTCCTTCCAAGGAGCAAGCATCTTTTAATTTCATGGCTGCAATCACCATCTGCAGTGATTTTGGAGCCCAAAAAAATAGCCAGCCACTGTTTCCCCATCTATTTCCCATGAAGTGATGGGACCAGATGCCATGATCTTAGTTTTCTGAATGTTGAATTTTAAGCCAACTTTTTCACTCTCCTTTCACTTTCATCAAGAGGCTCCTTAGTTCTTCACTTTCTGCCATAAGGGTGGTGTCATCTGCATATCTGAGGTTATTGATATTTCTCCCGGCAATCTTGATGCCAGCTTGTGCTTCCTCCAGTCCAGCATTTCTCATGATGTACTCTGCATATAAGTTAAATAAGCAGGGTGACAATATACAGCCTTGACATAATCCTTTTCCTAATTGGAACCCATCTGTTGTTCCATGTCTAGTTCTAACTGTTGCTTCCTGACCTGCATACAGATCTCTCAAGAGGCAGGTCAGGTGGTCTGGTATTACCATCTCTTTCAGAATTTTAGTTTATCGTGATCCACACAGTCAAAGGCTTTGGCATAGTCAATAAAGCAGAAATAGATGTTTTTCTGGAACTCTCTTGCTTTTTCGATGATCCAGTGGATGTTGGCAATTTGATCTCTGGTTCCTCTGCCTTTTCTAAAACCAGCTTGAACATCTGGAAGTTCACAGTTCACGTATTGCTGAAGCCTGGCTTGGAGAATTTTTTTAATATAAATGTATTTATTTTAATTGGAGGCTAATTACTTTACAATATTGTATTGGTTTTGCCATACATCAACATGAATCCGCCACGGGTGTACACGTGTTCCCCATCCTGAACACCCCTCCCATCTCCCTCCCCATACCATCCCTCTGGGTCATCCCAGTGCATCAAGACCAAATTTGCCTGTTACCCTAGGTGTTTCTTGACTTCCTACTTTTGCATTCCAGTCCCCTATAATGAAAAGGACATCTTTTTTTTTTTTTTTTCGGTGTTCCCGTTCCGCCTGAAAAAGAAAAGGGGAGGTAGACGCTAGGAGGAGGTCTTGTAGGTCTTCCACCCTCCGTGACCCATTCACCTGAAACTCCCAAGGACATCTTTTTTGTGTGTTAGTTCTAAAAGGTCTTGTAGGTCTTCATAGAACCGTTCAGCTTCTTCAGCATTACTAGTCGGGGCACAGACTTGGATTACCGTGTGACTTTTTCTGGGGGGTGGGGGGCAGCACTCTGTGACATGTGGAATCTTAGTTCCCCAACCTGGGATGGAACCCACACCCCCTGCACTGGAAGCGCAGAGTCTAACCCCTGGACCTCCATGGAAGTCCAGCAGTGACTTTCTGTAAAATAGATCATGTAACCTTAATGTGAGTCTCTTGTCACTGTCATCTGTTTTCTGATTCTAATGCCACCTTCTCCCTTTGTGGAATGTTAACATCCCAGAAAGTACCTACAAAAAATATATTTGTTGAATGAATGAAGGAGAAACAATGCCCTAACTTAGTAGTATGTTATCAGAATTAGATGAGAAAGTATTATGTGCAAGTCCTTCATAAACTGCCAAGAACATAACACATGTCAGCAATCTTCTCTGTATCCCCAAAGTGTTATAAATGGTAGGTGTGCCTAATCAATGTTTGTTGATGACCATCATATGAGGAACACACATAAAGATGCGACACCAAAAACAAGGCACTGGAGCCACCGGACATGTCAGTGTGAAGAAGATTTCACTGGGACTCACATGTGACAATACTAGGCATGAGGACAATACATCAAGAGATGACCTGCTTCAATTCCTCTAAATCCCTGTTAGTTACATAAAGACTATTCCTGATTCACACAGTAGGGTTAAACTAATCAAAAAGTAAAGGCTGGGCAGAATTGAAAAGAAAAAGAGAACAGAAAAATCCCCCACCCCCACCTCCTCCGACAACCAAAATTTCATCTGTAGGACTTCTGTAGACTTTTCCAGGTTCATCACCAAGTGCCAACACTGTATTTGATGTGATTTCCTCTTTACAGGCTACGAGTCCAAATCTAGCTTCAGATCAGATCAGATCAGTCACTCAGTCGTGTCCGACTCTTTACGACCCCATGAATCGCAGCACACCAGGCCTCCCTGTCCATCACCAACTCCTGGAGTTCACTGAGACTCACAGTGGAGAAATCGAGCTTACTAAATTACTAATAAACAGCACAAACCTGGTGAAAATAGTCTTGAAAATAAAGCTATCAGAACCAAAAGTAAAGGCCATAGCCAAAGAACCGTGTTGTCTGTGAGTCTCTCGCCTCTGACGTTTAGCTTTCAATATTCTGAATGAGAAACACAACCTACCACCTCTCCTCACATGCCTTCTGGTCATCAAGCAAGCTGGGAGCCGTTGTCATGAACTTGCTTGGGGAACACATTGTTCAAACCTGAGAAAAACAGGGGTTGAAGGGCAGAGCTTATCCTTCCCCTTCATTCATTATGCTCACAGTGTAATCCCCACTGTCACAGGCCAGGTGACAGGCACCAGGGAAAACGCGGAGAGATGATGGATGGCTGGACAGGCCGGGGAACTGACAACCGTACTACAAGTAGAATACATATTCTGCAGAATGAAGGGGGCGAGATGCCCTCATCATAGATCTTGGTCCTAACAGGCAGGACAGTGGCTGACTGGCAAAAGGTGCCAGGGCCACCCAGTGACTTCGGGATGACAGCTTCTTAGCTAGGCCCTTCTTTAAGAATCCATCTACTTATAAGTCATTAGCTCCCAAACTTCTTCTCAGCTAGAATTTGATGTAGTTTATAATAAACATAGTCATGTTAATAAAATAGAAAACCAAGATCTCAAAAAGAAAGGGAAACAAAGGTTCCTGCAGAGAGGACTATGGTACAATGGGAAGAAGCAAAAAGATTTGTGTCAGACTCCAGATATCTACCTACTACTAGTGTAAGGGTGACAAGAACACTCAAATTTTCGGAGCGTCAGCTTTCACATTTATAAAACAAAGATTGCAATAAACTTTTTCAGAGATTTAAGAAGTAGGATAACGTACTCCAGGGCATTCAGTACAGTGTCTGACAGCTGGTACATCTCAAATAAACAATTATCTACTTTTCCCTTTAGAATTACTAAGCAGATAAGGATCTAAATGATCACACACTCACAGGAACATACACTAAAAGGACAAAAGGTTCAAATTAAAAAAGTATTATCCATGATCCTTTAGGCAATACTGTACTAGTCAGTATCATTTGTGAGATCAATAAAAACATGTTTGTCTTTATTTGGAGTCAACAGCATTGCACTGAAAGTTTGAAACGATTACTAAGAATACTTACAGCCTGACAGAAGAAAACCAGTCTTTCTCTTCATTTTTCAACTAAAAACAATCAGTATTAGGACTTTCTGGTGGCACAATGGATAAGAATCCACCTGCCAATGCAGGGACTATGGATGAGTTCAATCCCCAGTCCAGGAAGACACCACACACCTGGGAGCAACGAAACCCGAGCAATCGACCACTGCACCTGTGCTACAGAGCCCCCCTGCTGCAACTACTGAAGCCCGAACACTCTGGAGCCCATGCACTGCAACGAGAGAAGCCTGTGCGAAAGAGTAGCCCCCGCTCACCACAGCAAGAGAAAGCCTTCATGCAGCCAGGAAGACCCAGTGCAACCAAATAAATAACTTTTTAAAAATCAACATTAAATGTATAGATGTCAAAATGATAAATGCTCTGTGCCAAGAGATTAGACGAAAATAGTATAGAATTAGATAGCCATTTTTGCTGAGCCACAGCAAACACTATGCCTCACCTGACATTTTTAATGTGTTCTGGACTTAAAGTTGGCCTTTCCACATACAAAAGAACCACAGTGAAGGTTAACTTTAAAAAAAAAAAAATTGAAATATAATTTAGAATCTTATGTTAGTTTCAAGTGTACAGGAAAGTGATTCAGTTATACAAATACATATACACACACTTTTGCGGGCTTCCCTTATGGCTCAGCTGGTAAAGAATCCACCTGCAACGCGGGAGACCTGGGTTCGATCCCTGGGTTGCTTTTTCGGATTGTTTTCCATTATAGTTTATTATAAGATACTGAGTCTCACCCCCAGTGCTCAACAGTGGGTCCCTGGTGTTTGCCTATTTTATACACGTAGTGTGCATATGCTGGGGCTTCCCAGATGGTGCGGTGGTAAATAATCCACCTGCCAACGCAGGAGATGCAAGAGATGTGGGCTCACTCCCTGGATCGGGAGGATCCTCCAGAATAAGAAATGGCAACCCACTCCACTATTCTTGCCTGGAAAATTCCATAGACGAAGGAGCCTGGAGGGCTACAGTCCATGGGTTCAAAAAGAGGTGGACACGACTGAGAACGCACACACACAAGTATATGTTAATCCCAACTCCTAATTCCATGGGGTCAAAAAGAGGTGGACACAACTGAGAACACACACACACAAGTATATGTTAATCCCAACTCCTAATTTACCTCTCCCAACACAGCCTCCGATACCCCTCTATCCTGAATGGTAACCAAAAGTTTGTTTTCTGTGTCTGTGAGTGTCTCTGTTTGCCAAATAAGTTCATCTGTATCATTTTTTTCTAGATTCCACACATAAGTGATATCACATATTTGTCTTTGTCTGATCTACTACACTTACTATGTTTATCTCTAGGTGCATCCATGTTGCTGCAAATGGCATTACTTCATTCTTTTTTATGACTGGAAGGGGAACATTTTTACAGCAAATATTTTGCTTCATAAATACTTTCTAAGAATTATGAAAATGCATACAGTACAAAAAATATGGAATTCCTGATTGCATTAAAAAATAGGGTTTTAAATTGGTTCTATGAGCCAGATGAATGGTCTCAGAGTTCTCTGAATTCACAGCTGTCACAAGAGGGCTTTTAAAAGATTAAGTCCTTTAGAAAGTACCTATTCTTAAAGCACAAATTACCTCTGTGACTTCATGCTGCTGTTGCTGCTCCCAGCACCACCAAACCTATAACAAGGGTCTGCACACGAGATTGATGTTCAGTGCTAGATTAAGAAGCACACAAAGATAAAACACTTACCCTTACCCTCAAACGACTTACATTATGGACAAGTCAAGAAAATCAAGATTGGTGATGATATTCTGCTGCTATTGGGTCTGGGAGGAAAATACAGGCAATAAGCCACTTGGAGGAAAGGATCATCTTTTAGACTCAACTCTTACCTAGTGTATAATTATCAGCAACAATACTTTTTACAGACTATTGTTCATAGACGTAACCCTTGTTCCTAAAATAATTTCTGGTACGTAACAGGCACTTGGCAAATGTTTATTAAATAAATGCATGAATAAGCACAGGAAACTATATTCAATATCCCATAGTAACCTATAATGAAAAATAATCTGAAAAAATATATATGTATATAAATGAGCTGCTTTGCTATATGCCTGAAACTTGGTCTTCCCTATAGTTCAAACTGTAAAGAATCTGCCTGCAACGCAGGAGACCTGGGTTCAATTCCTGGGTCAGGAAGATCCTCTGGAGAAGGGAATGGCAACCAACTCCAGTATTCTTTTTTTTTTTTTTTTAATTTTATTTATTTTTCCATTGCAGGATAACTGCTTTACAGAATTTTGTTGTTTTCTATCAAACCGCAACATGAATCAGCCATATGTATACATATATCCCCTCCTTTTTGAAACTCCCTCCCATCCTACCCTTCTAGTTTGATACAGAGCCCCTGTTTGAGTTTCCTGAGACATACAGCAAATTCCCATTGGCTATTTATTTTATATATGGTAATGTAAGTTTCCATGTTACTCTCTCCAAACATCTCCCACTCCAGTATTCTTGCCTGGAGAATCCCATGGACAGAGGAGCCTGGCGGACTATAGTCCACGGGGTAGCGAAGAGTTGGACACAACCGAGCAACTATTACTACTACTATGCCTGAAACTAACATAATATTGTAAACCAGCTACACTTCAATTAAAAAGTACATGAATAAGCAAATGGAAAATGATAAAGAATATTTCTTTCAGACCGACTGAATTCTATGTACAAACCACACAGGAACAAGCAGTTGTGTTTTGCATGAAGTATGCTCAGTGAGGAATCCATGTTTCAATAAAGTGCTAAAAAACTATATTCATTTAAAATACTTTTTGTAGAAGATAAGCTACAAAATAGAAATAAATTAGTTATTTCGACCGTAAGTTATGTCAATGACTTGCCTATATTTCATTGCTCAATTATATTTTATTCCTAGCTAGTTGTAATGTTACATGGTTCACAATTAAGACAGGTACAAAGTATTACACAGGGTGTAGGAATAAGGTCAAGGGAGGGGTAATAATAGTATCCCTGTAAGATAACTCACTCCAGTATTCTTGCCTGGAGAATCCCATGGACAGAGGAGCCTGGCAGTGTACAGTCCAGAGGGTCGCAGAAAGTCAGACACTACTGAAGTGTCAAACCAGCAGCAGCAAGGGGCTTGGGAGATGTGTCTTGCTCAAGGTCACACACATGCTAAGTCCAGAATTCAATTTTTTCCCAACTATATATGCTACGATGTTTTAAATATTTTTTAAAAGGGTCTTTGTTGGCTGCGTCAGGTCTTAGTTGCAGCAAGTTGGGGCCTTCTTCGGGTCATGCAGGATCTTTTGTTGTGGTGCGTGGGATCAGCTGCTCACAGGCATATGGGATCTTAGTTCCCCGACCAGGGATCAAACCTGCGTTTCCTGCATTGCAAGGTGGATTGGTAACCACTGGACCACCAGGGAAGTCCCCTGTGCTTAACATTTTATAGTTCCAAGAAACTCACAGGTTGAATCAAATGATGTAGATGATGAGAGACACAGGACAGCAAATCCTGACTTTTTTTCTTTAGGGACTTCCTTGGTGACTCAGTGGTAAAGACTCTGCCTGCAATGCAGGTTTTGACTTGGGTTCAATCCCTGGGTTGAGAAAATGCCCTGGAGAAGGAAATGGCAAACCACTCCAGTATTCTTGCCTGGGAAATCTCTTGGACAAAGGAGCCTGGTGGGCTGCAGTCCACGGTCCTGCAAAAGAGGTGGACATGAACTGGCAACTGAACAACAATGATATTGTGGACTGTAGCCCACCAAGCTCCTCGGTCCATGGAATTTTCCAGGCAAGGACACTGGAGTGGGTTGCCATTTCTCCTCCAGGGGATCTTCCTGATGCAGGGATCAAATCCCTGTCTCTTCTGTCTCCTGCACTGGCAGGTGGATGTTTTACTAAGTCACTTGGGAAGCCCTTGTGCACAGTCCATGGGGTTGCAAAAGAGTTGGACACAACTTAACGACTGATTAAACAACAAACAACCCTGGTCTTACAGTAGCTTGACACACAAAATGCATTTTCCATGTAATCAACACCATAAATATCACAGTTGGTTATCCAAGTCAACGCACAAAGAAATCTCTTGATCAAAAATGCAAGTGAAGCTTAAGAAAAATAACATTCTATGGATAAAACCATCATGCAGAAAATGTTTCAGGGGAAAGGCATTTAATGGTTCAACTGAGGCCAGAAATAACACTTTCTGATACAACAAGAATTGGAATTCTACTTTTCCCCCCTCTCTCTGGACTAGCCAGTAGAGGATATCATAACCCCTCCAAACTCAAACTACTCCTGATGGCTCCTTGGAGGTCCAGGGACATGAAGGGAGAAAGACAGGAAAGGGCTGACACCTTTGAGGACGGAACTTGTACAGTCTGCTTGTATTAATGCCTAAACACAGATAGAAGCTAATTTTTTTTTAAATGTTTCTCCTTTTAAGCAAACAATTCCAATAAGCCTTCCTTGCTGCTGTTGGTGCTTTTTATTATTTTTTTTTAACTGTTACTACAGGTCAGTTCTACATGTCTATTCATTTAAGGCCCATATATTGTCTTGTGTATTTTTAAGTTTAGCAACAAATGAAAAGGGGAAGATGAAAGGGTCTCAAAGGTCTCACAATAAATAAGCAGTCCTAATATGTAAATGAAGGTTTTTATTTTTTAACTTAAAACCTTGTCTATACTTTTTATTTTCATCTTTATTAAGATACATTTAACATCATAAGATATTTAAAATATATACCATAATAGTCCATCATGAAAGGATTTGCCCCATCTAGAAGGAAATGGTAACCCACTCCAGTATTCTTGCCTGGAAAATCCCAGGGGCGGGGGAGCCTGATGGGCTGCCATCTATGGGGTCGCACAGAGTCGGACACGACTGAAGCGACTTAGCAGTAGCAGCAGCAGATAATTAACACATCTATAATTTCACATTTTTTTTTGGTAATATTTAACTTTCACTGTTAGTACATTTCAATCATACCATACCCTTGTCTCCATTTCTCTTGCCCTCTGTAATCCTTGAAAATGCTGAGGATAAACTCTGGGCTAATACTCATGAAAAACATCCTCCCTTCTCTGACTTCCAACCACCTATAATTTAATATGAACATGGCAAACCCTGTGAGAAAAGCAAGTGATGCTGGTGGATTCCTGTGGTCCTCAAAGCTTATAATGAAATAGGGATGATATGGCATCTTTCAGGATGCCATTCTTCCCTGTCAGAAGCATGGGCAGTCATTGACTGGGGGTAAGAATGAGAAATGAAAGAAAGAAAGGAAATTCCAAGGACCGGATCCCTGAGAGAGGGAAAAGGGAAGTCCTTTTGGGTTCTACCTAGAGTCACTCACTAGGTATATAAGGTATCATGTAGGGAAAGAACCATCTAAATAAGGGACTGCCCAATGATGGGTTATTGTGAGGATAAACAGTATGTGTTTTGAAGCACAAAGAACAATACAGTACTGTGCACTGCATTAACTTATTTTCTGGAAACTTCACCAGAAGCAGGCTGCTGGGAAGCAAGGAAGTCGTCTGAGTGTTGCTTCAAGTTAAGACAATCTCGCCTAGATTTTCAGTTAAAGATCATGAAATGATTCTTACTAGAAAGTAAAAAATCACATTTTGTAGTTCAAGAACTGAATACACTCTTGCTCCTAAGTAACAAGTGAAATTTATAATAATCTATTATTTGGGCGGGTGGTCTCTTAGCTTAAAACAGGAGGAAAAAAAAAAAAAAAAACACCAGTTCCTTAATTATCTTCCTAACAATAAATGAGAAGAGGTTTTGGAGGCTGGGATGACAAGGAACAGGGAGAAATGACACAATGGTTTTTAAGGTTATTAATAACTCATTCTGAGCCATCTATAAAGCGTGTTCACCTGGAGCGCTTCATGAGCATAAGTCAAAACAGACCCGACTACTTCTGGAATGGAGTTTGAGATGCGTGCTCTAAGAAGAGCATAATGTGAGGTATAAGCCAATTACCAAAGGACCCACAGTCACTGCATGCAGGTTTTTTAATGGTTGATCGATAAGGCACAAGGGAACTTTAACTGACCATCGGTGAGGAGCATTCCTATCTTAGTGACATTATCTTCCAACTCCCTTTATTTTAAGGCTACAGCAGGAGACTGCATTGATTCTTTTTTTCTCTTTCCACTCTTTAACAGCTCTTCTAGTTTGAATTATCTTTCATCTATTATAAATATTTTTGTGGCTAGTCAGGTATATCCAGCTCAGAGATTCTCACGTATGTAAGCTGGAGTTCCAACCTTATTTTGGGGGCCCTGGTTTCCTAGCAAAATGTTTTCAAAGTTCGTCCACACTGCACAATTTACCAGTCATGTGTGCTAAGTCACATCAGTGTGTCTGACTCTACAACTCTATGGACCACAGCCCGCCAGGCTCCTCTGTCCATGGGATTCTCCAGACAAGAAACACTAGAGTGGGTTGCCACGCCCTCATCCAGGGGATCTTCCTGACCCAGGGGTCGAACCTGCATCTTCTGCGGCTCCTGCATTGCAGGCAGATTCTTTACCACTGAGCCACTGGGGAAGCCCATTTATGAGTATAGCACTTCATTTCATTTTATGGCTGACTATTTATTCCATTGTAGGTATATACCACACATATATATTTACCAAGTGATAAACATGTGGGTAGTTCCACTTTTCTGGCCATTATGAACAATGTCACTATGAACACCCATGGATAAGTCTTCTGCGGACATACATTTCCTCTTCAGTATATACCTAGAATTTGAACCCTGGATCATATGGTAAATCTACGTTTAACATTTTGAGAAACTAGCAGACTATTTTCCAAAAAGTCTATGCCCTAATGTTCATGTAATATTTTTAAATAATTATTTTAAAATCTGAATGTGTATGTGTTTGTGTGTGTGTGTCTGAGTTGTGTGCTGCAATGGTCAGCACTCAGAGGAAATGTATTTTGTTCTCCAGAAAAACCCTCTCCCACTAGCCTTAGACCCCATCTGCTAATTCCTGAAGTGGCTGCGGCTGCTTAAGTCACTGCTGATGCTGCTGTTAAGTCACTGTAGTCATGTCCGACTCTGTGTGACCCCATGGACTGCAGCCCATCAGGCTTCTCCGTCCATGGGATTCTCCAGGCAAGAACACTGGAGTGGGTTGCCATTTCCTTCTCCAATGCAGGAAAGTGAAAAGTGAAAGTGAAGTCACTCAGTCGTGTCCGACTCTTAGCGACCCCATGGACTGCAGCCTACCAGGCTCCTCTGTCCATGGGATTTTCCAGGCAAGAGTACCAGAGTGGGGTGCCGTTGCCTTCTCCGACTTAAGTCACTAGGTCATGTCAGATTCTTTTTGCCTCCATGAACTACAGCCCACCAGGCTCCTCTGTCCATGGGATTTCTCAGGCAAGAATACTGGAGGGGGTTGCCATTTCCTCCTCCAGGGGATCTTCCAGATGCAAGGATCGAACTTGTGTGTCCTGAGTCTCCTGTTTGAGAGGTGGACTCCTTACCACTAAGCCACCTGGGAAGCCCCCCTGTAGGGGCAGCCTTGTCTGTTTCCATCATTAACAAAGCATTACCATGTGTCACAGGTGACAAGCAGGGCACAAGCATTCAGGCATTGGTACAATTTGGTAACTATCTGTGCTTCCTGTACTGTTCCCGTGTTGGTTCATCAGCCATGATTAAAACAGACAATAAGGTTTCTCTCCTCACTCAAGTTTCAGATTGCAGAAGATTTTACTATTTGCTCAGTAGTTCCTGTTAACATAAAGCAGGAGTGATATGAAAGATGACAGAATGCAGTGAAGATCTCTAATCAGACGAGCCCATCACTGTGCTGACCTAACACGTATGTCTGACTAGTCCCAAGTCTTCTGATGATGTCTTGCCAGCTGGGTGGTAGATTTATGGTGCAAATAAGCACCAAGCTGAAAACAGATTGGGCCCATCAATCTTATTTTGCCTGTGAAATGGTCTACGATAGAGCCCAGGCCACTGGAAATGATTAGCGCATAAATATACCAGTTCATTTGGAAGAAGTGGTATTGTTAAATGCTGTCACTGTCTTCACACTCAGAGACATGATTAAGTCTAAGCACTCCCAAAGTTTGAAAGGAGAATTATTTTGCAGGGCTTGATGTGACAGGTATAAAGTATAAAACCCTAAAATGACTATCAGAAATAAGAGAGATAAAGGTCTCCTCAAATACAAATTAAGAGTCGAAATACAAGTGGCACAACATGGTAGCGTTTAGCTTGCTGACAAAGACAATCAGGGCTGGAATCTAAACAGAAACAACATTATTTCATGGCTCGCTGGAAGCATCTGGATTACTGAAGCACAGGTGGCTTGAAATACCTTTACCAGTCACTGTTTAGGTTTAATCAGCAGTAGTCAACTTTCCAGGCCCCCTAAGCAACAATTCTTGCAATATTCTCAATGGAACAAAATTGGTCTTTCAAGTCAGCTAAACATGAACCATGACATGATCAACACTCAGAACTAGACCCGGCAGAGGCATTTTGTTTGTCTATTGTTATGTAGAGTACAATATAGGATCGTGCATACCCGATGCTCAACCAATAACTGATAAAAATAATCAGTGTTTTACAACCTATTTAGATTCTCCATTCCTTGCAGCTCTCAATGACCAATACATGTTTTATACTCTACTGGAATACAATATTATTTTTAAAAAATACATTATTCTCATTCATCTACAATTGAAATAATGACAATCATTTTTTTTTAATGAGCCTATTATGTTTGAAATCTTAACCTCTGTCCTGCATTAAATGCAGCAAGTTCAATGTCAGCGACCTACCAAAAAAGAATAAATTTGTAGTGAATTTTTATACTCATGTTTGCTCCATTTTTCTGGCAAAATTATATCTTGTATTTATTCTCAAATTTAAATTTTTCATTTGATCAGTCATGATTGTTGAAAAGCACATAACCCTAAATGTTAACAGTTTATACTACTAAACCCCCAAAATTTCTAGGAATTTCCACCTAGGTTCCATAAAAAAAAAATCATGATTAATTTCAGATTTGACCAACAAAGATGTTTATCACAAAACACTATATTAAACTTCAAAAAAAATCACTTAAAATGCAGAATAGAGAACCAATGACAAACATACACACAAATATGCATATAACTGATATAAACACATAGATATAGATAGATTTATAGATATTAATTATATCTACTACTAGAATATGATGCAGCTATTAAAAATGTACAGATACTGGAATGAGGCAAGAAAAAGATCTGAAAGGTAGAAGTCCATTATGGCAAAAGGTTATAAATTAAAACAACATTGTGATATAAGCCTGTATTAAGTGCCTCCTGGCACCTGGTCCCATCACTTCATGGGAAATAGATGGGGAAACAGTGGAAACAGTGTCAGACTTTATTTCGGGGGGCTCCAAAATCACTGCAGATGGTGACTGCAGCCATGAAATTAAAAGACGCTTGCTCCTTGGAAGGAAAGTTATGACCAACCTAGATAGCATATTCAAAAGCAGAGACATTACTTTGCCAACAAAGGTCCGTCTAGTCAAGGCTATGGTTTTTCCTGTGGTCATGTACGGATGTGAGAGTTGGACTGTGAAGAAAGCTGAGCGCTGAAGAATTGATGCTTTTGAACTGTGGTGTTGGAGAAGACTCTTGAGAGTCCCATGGACTGCAAGGAGATCCAACCAGTCCATCCTAAAGGAGATCAGTCCTGGGTGTTCATTGGAAGCACTGACATTGAAGCTGAAACTCCAATACTTTGGCCATCTCATGCAGAGCTGACTAACTGGAAAAGACCCTGATGCTGGGAGGGATTGGGGGCAGGAGGAGAAGGGGACGACAGAGGATGAGATGGCTGGATGGCATCACCGACTTGAAGGACGTGAGTTTGGGTGAACCTGGGAGTTGGTGATGGACAGGGAGGCCTGGCGTGCTGAGATTCATGGAGTCACAAAGAGTCAGACATGACTGAGCGACTGAACTGAACTGAAGTGCCTCATAATTACAATACTGAAGTCTTTGCTGATTTGATTCTTTTGTCTCTCACCTCAGCTGAATCTTATTTTCTTTTTAAATCTGTTATTTTTCAAGGTTTACTTATTTACTTTTGGCTGAGCCTAGTCGTAGTTGCAGCGCTCAGGCTTATGCTTAGTTGCCCCACGGCACGTGGCATCTCAGTTCTCCCATTAGGGATCGAACCTGCCTCCCTTGCATTGCAAAGGATTCTTAACCACTGCATCACCAGGGCAGGCCTGCACCACACTCCCCGCCAGCTGAATCTTATTCCTGGAACTTTTCATCCTATGTGTATTCTGTATGTATGTTTCATAAGATCATTCCCTTAGAAATTTATCCTGAGCAATTCTTTGAGGCCTGGTGAGAAGGTATGTTCTACCAGAAAACATGTGATAGTGTCTACTAGTTTACTTAAGGGTACTACCAACCTGGAACCCATTGTAAACTAACTTCTCACTCTGAAATTTTCTCACATCCCCCAGAGGATGTATATTTTAGCAATGAAGCTGGTTTTTTTAGGAATTTTTCCTCCCTTTGGCCTATGAGTCCCTTACAGGAGGTGGAGAGATTATGGAAAATAGACTGTATGTCTAGATGATCCATATACTCTATGTAGAGGTTGGGGGTATGTTCCACTAGATCCCCCAGGTTGGGCAGGTTCTGGGTTTTGCTTCTATTCTGTGTCTTGCAAGTTCACTCAGGTTTGGCAAATACCCTCAGGATGAAAATTACCTTGGTAGTACTTTCTTTAATATTTTTCTGCATTCCTTTTATGTTTTTTGCTTCAATTATCCTAACTCACTTGCCAACTCATCAAAGCAACTTAACACCTTTTAAGTGTTTTATCCAACACTAAAATTTTTTTTTTCCTGGGAAGTAAAGGGAAAGTACGAGTCATACTGCTATAAAGATAAGTCTCCAGAGAACTTACTCTTCACAGAACTGTCTACAAATAACTTCCCCTCTGAATTCAGTTATTCCAGTGCAAGCACCTTTGGAGCCTGTTCAGATATCCCTACCACTGGCTGTTGGTCTTTAATCTTCATAGTTATCGGAAGATAAAGATTACAAATACTCTAAGAAAAATTTAAAAATATAAGCAATAAATACAGCTCATTGTAAAGGTAATCATTAACTTGATATAGTAAGATACAATATATAATAAGCCAGAATTTGATATAGTAAATTATAAAATGAGATGAGGAGAATGAAGTTCTCTTTCCAAGTTTGAGATCAAGTAATTATATGGCAGTAAGTTGCTTAACCTCTCTGAGTCTTATCAATAAAATAAGGAGAATGAACCACATAATGTATTCTTGAGAAAATCCTCCATCTAAAATTTCCTTTATAACATATCCTACTCAATGGTTTTATTTACATTTTTGACACTGTATAACATATATATACCTTCATCAAGTAGATATTTATGCCAATTATTATAATCACCATATGTAATAATTCTAATGGGATTTTAAATGAAAATCAACTGTACTTTTGCTTTGGGATATTAGTTATGCTTCAGGAAAAAATAATTAGTATCATTTGGGGCTGACATTTTTATACTATCTAATTATGATTATCTTATGCTCTTTCTTTTTTATCTGAAGCATCTTAGATTCTGTCTTTATTATCACAAGAATTCCCCAATGTGGATAAATAAAATGGGCAAAACTCATGGCATGTCTGTGCAATTTTAACCTAAAGCCTTTCTCAATTATTTATCCCAAAGCAGGTATGAGAACTTTAAACAAACCAGTATAATCAATGGTATCAAAAAAGTAATTCTGATGGAAACTCATTTAATAGGAAAATACTATTTGAGTTCAATCTATAGTCAGGAATTCAGCAGTTTTGTGCCTAGGAGTGATCTCATAGAGACATAAATCTAACTAAAAGACATAGTTCATGACACCAAGAAGTTCATATCGATTGAGGTATAAAAAAGAACACACCAAAAGTTAGAGACAAAGGTGTTATAAACTGTACTAAAAGAATGAAAAATAGCATTCCAAAATGATACACCTATCACTGTTGATCTTGGAAACCAACTTACAGAAGGCAGGAAAGATACATGAAATTTCAACTGTTTGACAGAAAAAATATGACATTGTTCCTCTACAAAGTAGCCTTGATATTAATAATACAAGAAAATAGATTAGCAAAGATAACACATAATATAGGACTCCTAATTAAAAGGCGCTTAGTCTTTGGAAGGAAAATTATGACCAACCTAGGTAGCATATTCCAAAGCAGAGACATTACTTTGCCAACAAAGGTTCATCTAGTCAAGGCTATGGTTTTTCCTGTGGTCATGTACGGATGTGAGAGTTGGACTGTGAAGAAAGCTGAGCTCCGAAGAATTGATGCTTTTGAACTGTGGTGTTGGAGAAGACTCTTGAGAGTCCCTTGGACTGCAAGGAGATCCAAACAGTCCATTCTGAAGGAGATCAGCCCTGGGATTTCTTTGGAAGGAATGATGCTGAAGCTGAAACTGCAGTACTTTGGCCACCTCATGCGAAGAGTTGACTCATTGGAAAAGACTCTGATGCTGGGAGGGATTGGGGGCAGGAGGAGAAGGGGACGGCAGAGGATGAGATGGCTGGATGGCATCACTGACTCGATGGACGTGAGCCTGGGTGAACTTGGGAGTTGGTGATGGACAGGGAGGCCTGGCGTGCTGCGATTCATGGGGTCGCAAAGAGTCGGACATGACTGAGTGACTGAACTGAACTGAATGTTGGTACTCAATAAACGCTCCATCTGACTGATCAAAAATAGTGACTCAGTCACAGAACAAAGGAGTTACTTATCAATATTTTCTAAATGCATCATATAAAATTATTGCTACAACCTCTTCTTGGAAATATATTTTACTTTTGTAGTTCTTCAAAGATCGGTGAATCTGCTTTTTACATGTTGTTTTTCGAAAGTCTAAGATACTGGCAATGGCGCCCCACTCCAGAACTCTTGCCTGGAAAATCCCATGGATGGAGGAGCCTGGTAGGCTGCAGTCCATGGGATCGCTAAGAGTCGGATAAAACTGAGCGACTTCACTTTCACTTTTCACTTTATGCATTGGAGAAGGAAATGGCAACCCACTCCAGTGTTCTTGCCTGGAGAATCCCAGGGACGGGGGAGCCTGGTGGGCTGCCGTCTATGGGGTCGCACAGAGTCGGACACGACTGAAATGACTTAGCAGCAAGATACCGACAAGTCTTTTATTAAAACGCACAAAAAAATGATTTGTCAATTTAGCTCAGGAGGGAGCCGAGAGGCAGAGGTAACTAACAAAAAGTCTCTAAAGATACTAGATAGCATGACTTAGCCCTAGAAATGGATGGTCCATGAATATAGCTTCAGTGTGAACTTTTTTTAAAGATGATCCAGCACCACTCTCACAATACAGAACTAAAGAGAGATTAGTACAAAAAGACGGGAGGTGGGTTAAATGCAAACACATTCAACAAGTACTTATTAAAGTACCCACCATGGGGCTTCCCAGATGGCACTATGGGAAAGAACTTGCCTGCCAACGCAGGAGATATACGAGATGCAGTTTCGATCACTAGATCGGGAAGAGCCCCTAGAGGAAGACAAGGTAACCATGCCAATATTCTTGCCTGGAAAATCCCATGGACAGAGGAGCATGATGGGCTGCAGTCCAAAGGGTCACAAAGAGTCAGACACGACTGAGTGACTAAGCACACATAACCACATTACAGGTACCAAACATGGTCTCGGCAACAGTGAGAGTAACATCATCCTGTGGTTGTTCATGTTAACCTTGGAGTTATCCTGCCTCTTCTATCTCGTTCATGCTTCTCATCCAATCCATCAAGCCAGTCCTGGCCATTCAGCCTTCTAAACAAAGAATCCCAGCACTTCTCACCACCCTCATCACTGCTACTCCTTTAGACTAAGCCACCACCATCTGTCTCCTGATTACTCGTCTCATACTTGGTCTCCGTGCCTCCATCCTTGCCTCCTTTCAGGAGATTCTCAACATTCAAGCCAGAGTGATCCTGTTAAAATACAAGGCCAACCCAGTTACCCCTCTCTTCAGAATCTTCTGCTCTCTAGAATGTACGTTCCTTTGTCTGGAATGTTTCCCTCTCTAGGGTGAACGTTCCTCTCACCTGAAGTCAAAGCCCAACTCCTTTCAATGACTAGAAGATTCTCTACTATCTGCCCCTTTTCTGGGCTCAAGTCCTACCACCCCTTCCAGTTACACGTCCTGCCCTGCTCTTTCGTGAATATACCACGCATGTGTCTTCCTCAGGGCCTCTGTCCATCCTGTTCCTTTCGCCTGGTAACACGCTAGAATTAAATGGCTCACTTCCTTACCTCCTTTCAAGGCTTTACTCAACTATTTTCTTCCCAGTAAGCCCATTCTGGGCATACAAAATGAAAATCAAATAAAATATGAGTTCATTTAAATAATACATTTAGTCAGTAGAAAGGACATATTCTACATACTAGCAACTATAAGCCTATGAAAAATGAAGTTCCTGAAACCTGGCCATGTTGATATCAATCTGAGGTAGACACTACACAGAGAATCCACTAAAATGTCTCACTCCAGCACACAACTGAAGCACATGCATAAAGTACTGAAACCATGCACATATTTGTCCCAGCCAGCTTTCTCCTCCTAACTGTCTATCCTGAGTATTTGCCCAAGTCATTAATTATTTTTTAAGAACATGATTTTAAAGATAGCATAATACTGTAGGGATGCACCGAACATTCACTATTCAACAATTATTAGAAAACCTGCTACATACCAGCTGTTGTGCTAGGTACGGGGCGGAAAAACTGATCAAAAAAGATACAGCTATGCTTTTATGGAGTTGAGCACAGGATTATGAGATAGACATTAAGCTATCACACAAATACATATATAATTACAAATTGTTTTCTATGTTGTGAGACTGGAATAGAATTAACAGGAGAGACCATGATATCTCTCTAACACTTAAAAATAATCTCTCTAGTATCTATTGGCAGCTAATTCACTTCAAGGTCAGACAGAGTGATACTTATACAAAGCCTGAAAGCTGAGTGGAAGTTGGTCCATAAAGAATAGAGCAAGGGTGTTCAACTAAAAGGAAGAACATGTATGACGGCCCTGAGGGAAGAGCTCGGCACATTCAGGGCACAGAGAACATTGAGTCCAGTGTCAGCAGGCTAGTGAAGAAGCAGCATGAAACGGAGGCGGAGGTAGGCAGAGCCAGATCACATAGCAGCAGGTCATGTCAAGTACAGGATGCTTTAAATCCTAAGCATAATGGGAAGCTGTTGAAATATCTGGAGAAGGAGAGTGATGTGATTTAATGCAAATAGATTCTGTGTTTTAAAATCCAGAGTAACCTGTAACACAACCCATTCCCTAATTTTTATCTAGATGTTAAGTCTTGCTTCAAAATGCCGCTCCTATCTTCTTCAAAGCAAACTGAAGCCTCCTTCAAATCCCTCTGCCAAGCAGTACCCAGGATCTGCAGCTCCTGGGACCAACATCAACCAAGAGAAAGGCGACAAAACCACAGGCCACTAGCCCAAAGCCTACTGCATCTCTCATTCCTGTGTCATCAATCTCTTGGACGCGACCATCTGTTACCACACTACTCCCTTCCTTCTAATACTCCAAATTTCTCTGCTCCAGATTCAGATCCTTCTTTCCTCCAATCTCCAATCTCTGTTATCCCTGGTTTTCTCCTGTGAACACCATCTCTGCACAGGCCTCTGAAGCACTGGTTATTTCCTCCTTCAGAGGCAGGAGGATAGATGGGGTAGCCTGCATGGTATCCCAAAGCAGCTTCTAGACCACTGCACCTTCAGCATCTGAAAAATAACTTCTTAAAAATTCTGAGGCTCTAGGGCCCATGCCACTGTGCTGGGTCACCCTACCTATCTTGTTTCCCTACCACTTAAGAGTTTGACTTCTGCTCCATAATCTCCTTCTTACCCGAGGGTCCTCCAGTATCTAGGATGATGTCAAGATTTACGCGCTTGGCCCATTAAACACAAAGGCTACTGAGAGCTGTGACACTGTCACCTCCAATGACTTCCTCTGTTCAACCTCAGGCCCCACATAGAACACATATATGAACCCTCCAGCAGACAGGCTCCAGGTGCCAGCCACCTCAGGGTCTGCCATTTCAGAGCCCCTCCTCTGGAGGCCCACAGCCAGTGAATAAGTATAAATAAAGTCCTGGATATTTCACATCAATGCAAGACAATTCTGATGGGCAAGATCCACCCAGTTGATCCCTGCTGTGCTGGCAGAGGCTCTCAAGAAGCTGTCTCCAATTTCACTTTTCGCTCTGCTAAATCCTAATTCCTCCCTGGACTCTTTCATAGGTGATGACTCCCATCAGGTATCTTGCACCTTTGACTCTTTCAGTATCTGCTTCTGGATAAACCCCACCTGCAACAGTTGCCCACCCCCTCAGTCCCTGCTCAGTCTTTACCATCTAACTATGAACTCTACTCTTCTCACCCAATCTTTTTTACCTCCATCACAACTTCCCATCAATAGTTCCTTTATCTTTCTCCCATTTCATTACCATTTTTTTTATTTTAAAAAATAATAAAGTGATCTTTTTATTGTCCTCCTTATTCATCCAAGATTTCAAGCTGCATAGTGCAAGGCCCACTTCTGCTAACACCATCACTGAACCTTCTATCTCTTCATACATCAGACCTGATGAAAGACAGCCATGGAGGAGCCCAATTACCTGCCATCTCTGTGTTTTATCAGCCAGTGCCAGAAACAGACACCGCACAAAGTATACTGGCTAACAAAAATGGGTCCTTCAACACTGCATAGCAAGTAAACCACATTTTTCTGGATAATTCATCTCTTCTTTACAACAATCGTATCAACCCTTCTCCACTCTCAAGCATCCCAACTATACCACCTTCTCCCTCACTCTTACTGGATGACCTTGCTTTTTCATCTTACCAAGAAAATAAACATCCTGGACATCCTTCATCTTTTTTTTCCCCAAAAAAACAAATGTTCCTACATCTATACCCAATCTAACCTCTTCTAAGCATTTCACAGTTCTCCCAACCTAATGTTGATACCTCAGAGTCCTAGAACACTTTTTAGTTTATTACATAAACGAAAACACAGCCCCACTCAAAATAACCAAAGTGAATTGATAGCACACATTAAACTCTAACAGAAGTTCAATATTATTTAATGAGGTGTGGCAATAAAGTAATAAGACAAGTTCCATAAACCACATTTTTTTCAAAATTTATTTTCTTATTGTTTACAAAACTAACAATAAATTATTTCTAAATTTTAAAATTTGGAACACATGGAAAGTGTAATAAGAGAATATAAAATGTGCATGTGTGTGAAAGGAAGAGAGAAAAAGAGAAAGGTTGAGGGGGAGAGAGATCTGGTTAGATCTAAAAAGTGAAAAAGGGTAAGAGGGGTGTGTGTGTGTGTGTGTGTGTGTGTGTGTGTGTGCCTGTGCATGCGTGAGCACGCAGGTGTGTGCGCTCAGTTGTGTCCTACTCTTTGCAACCCTATGGACCATAGCTTACCAGGCTCCTCTGTCCATGGAATTATCCCAGCAAGAATGCTGGAGTGGGTTGCTACTTTCTCCTCCAGGGGATCGTCCCAATGCAGGGACTGAACGTGCATCTCCTGCATTGCAGGCAGGATTTTTTACCAATGAGCCACCAGGGAAGCCCATGTATGATGTTTATTACATACATATTCACATAATACAGTCCAGTGATTCAGCCAAAGGGAAGGATCTTTACTCGATGACATGAATCTCAATGAAAGCTGTATCTCTAAAAGAAGGGAAGTAATAAAGCCACACCTTTTATTTACTGAAGATTCTATTTGTAAATAATTTTTTGATGAGTAAACTTTCAGAGAGGGCTTCCCAGGTGGTGCTGGTGGGAAAGAACCCGTCTGCTAGTGCTGGAGACATAAAGAGACACAGGTTCAATACCCAGGTCAGGAAGATCCCCTGGAGGAAGGCAAGGCAACCAGCCCAGTATTCTTGCCTGGAGAATCTGAAAGACAGACAAGCCTGGCGGGCTACACAATCCATAGGATTACACAGAGTTGGACATGACTAAAGCGACTTAGCATGCATGCACACACTTTCAGAGAGGCAGGCAACACGAAAATATTTCACCTTGTTGAAGTTAGAAAAGCTTTTCAGAATCTGACCTTCTATGGATCTTTTTCTCAGAAAAAAATGCACGTATACATGAAGACAAAACCTTAACAAGCAATGCCAGGGCTGCACAGGCACCCTTAGACCAGAGGCCTCAGGTGTAAACAGAAAAGAAGTTTCTGGAGTCAGATTTGGATTCAAATCCCAACTTCACTACTTCCTCTCTATGTGTCTATCCTTGGTCAATGCATTTCAACTTTTCCAATCTCCATTTATTGTATCTATAAACAGTATTTTATCTATAAACAGTATAAAAATACACCTTTTTCCCTCAAGGATTTATGATAAAAAACAAGAAAAATTAAGTATGTGAACCTCTTTCTAAAATTTTATACAGCACCGTGTAAGTAATAGCTATTGTAACATGGAATTGGTTGTGTTTTGCTAATCCTCACTATGAAGAAGCTTTAAGAGTCAGATCCTCAGAGGTAAGTGGGTTTAAGTCATAGTTTTATTCTTAGTAATTTTTTAAAATGGGGAGGTGGGTAGAAGAAATGGGAGATGTCTAGGTTAGAGGAATGGGAGAGTGGGGAGGAGTATGAATGTTCTCTTCAGATCTGTTAAGTGCTACACGATGAAAAAGAGAAAAAAAAATTACATTCTGTGGTCTTAGAGACAGTATTAGGACAAATAGGTTAGAAGCTTCAAAAAGGCAGATTGGGCTTTATAAAAGGAAAATTTTACCAAGGATAAGTAGAGCATAAAAAAGTAATGCCTGTTTTAGGAGAGAGATTTTCCCCTTGTAATGTAAGATCTTTATTTTTGTTTTTCCTGAGACAAGCCAGATATACATTTGTCGAGGTAGCATAAAAGAGATTTAAAGCAATGATTGGGAAGTCAGAATCAATTTAAACGGTGAAATTCTGGGATTTCATAAAAATGCACTGAGATCAAACCTATAAATATTATTAAGTCAAAGACCATCACCAAGAATTGTGTAGCAGTCAACTTCCCGAAAGTTTACCACTATATGCCACAGTCATATAGATTATAAACATGAAGCTAAATATATGTCTAATTATATCTAGTTATGGTGAGTCATATCAAGAATAAAAAGGAATATTGCTCATATTAAAGAGCAAATGATCATAAAGCAATATAAAAACAAAGTGTGCTTTTTTTTTTTTTTTTGAATTCTAAAGGGACAGAGCAATGAAGCAGCATTTGAACCTCTCATTTTACAGGTACTATAAAATACTAAGGGCTTCCCTGGTGGCTCAGACGGTAAAGAATTTGACTGCAATACAAGAGACCTGGGTTCGAGCCATGGGTGGGGAAGATGCCCTGGAGGAAGGCATGGCAACGCACTCCAGTATTCCTGCGTGGAGAATCCCATGGACAGAGGAGCCTGGCAGGCTACATACTGTCCATGGGGTCACAAAGAGTCAGACACGACTGAGCGACTAAGCCCACACACACACAAAATACTACACACTATAAATTAGTAAATAGTATTAATATATAAAATGTTATACAGTATAAAATAGAAGACAGCAAAATAGTATATAGTCTTTACTGACTATAACCACTGATACGTTAGAAAATGCTGAATAATCAGCTCTTTGGTGGTGGGACAGGGAGAGAAGCCCTAGTTTCTTCTCCTGAGCTGGTGATATGCAATACAATGCTCCCTTAGGATGCCCGACAGCAGCAGTGAATGTAAGCCCCCACTCACCACAGGATCACAAGGTGAACAACCATTCTGTACCCAGGCAACCATTCTGTATCTCACGTCAGTACAGTATTTGATAAACTGCATGAGATATTCAACATTCGTTACATAGGCTTTGCGTTAGATGATTTTGCCCACTGCCAGCTCAGGTAAGTGTTCTGAGCACACTTAAGGTAGGCAGCGTAAAGTCATGACATTCTGTAAGTGAGGTGTATTAAGTTCATTTTTGACTTCGAGTATTTTCAACTTATGACGGACTTACAGGGACATAACTCTATCATAACTCAAGGACAATTTAAGACAAAAAACATGTATTCATTTTCCCTCGATCCAGCAGAGTTAGTAAACACCCTCTATGAATCCAGTTTCATCATGGCTGAACATTACATATATATTCATCATTGCAAACGAAGAATAGTAACAAAGTTTAACTACTCAAGTCAAAACCGTGGATAGTATTCTCCAACTCCAAAGTACTTACACAAAGCCACGAGACCTTGCCACGGCTCTTGTTTGACCTTGCTCCTTCACTGCATCTACACTACTGATTGCTCTTTTATTACAGGGGACTCCCTCGAGGCAAACACCTGCCTTTAGTCATTTTAGGTCTCTTTTACTGAGTAGTGGCCTGGCAAATAGAACACACTCAGGAAGCCACGGTTTAGGCAAAGTAGAAGGCTTGACAGCATGACAGTCAATGGACAACATCAGAAGCATTACATTTAACAAGAGTTGCTTCAGTGGTGGCATTCAATGGACTCAAAAGTAAGCTGACTTAACATACGCTTATAGTATCCCTCCAAACCATAAGGCAGGCTGAAAGTAAAAATATCATAATTGGATACAAGTTTGTTGCAAGTTTATCATATTTAGAGAAAAGTTTTATAATTCAGGGCCCAGAACAAATAATTGTTCTGCCAAGCTAATCTTATGGATCTCATATTTTACTATTTTATGTCATCTTTAATTTCATTGCATTTTTCAGTTAAATATGTTGCACACTCTCTTCCCAGGAACTGTGACCATCTTAAAGGCAGGGGAACACCTGTACACCTTTGGCGGATTCATGTTGATGTATGGCAAAACCAATACAATATTGTAAAGTAATTAGCCTCCAATTAAAATAAATAAATTTAAATTTTAAAAAAAAGGCAGGGTCTTTTTATCTCCTAGCTAAGTGTTCAATAACTGATGAACACAATAATATAACACCATTTTGAGAAAGTCAAACTCAAATGACACAATCAAGCATATTGTTAACCTAGAGAACTGTGAGGAATATGAGAATTTCTGTCTTTTTCCTCAATTTACCCAACCAAAAACAGTCTCAGATTAAAGTGTTCGATATTCAAGATCCAGAATCTAGTTTAAAACAAACTCCAAGGAACATTCTGCTATAGAAACTTTAAGCATCTTCTACTAAAAATGCCTTATAAAAATAAACCAAAAGAAAACTTCCTTACTTCACTTATAAAATAAAAAGTCAATAAAAGATGACTTAATTTCTTAAAATCATAAATTTTTGCTTGTCCCTCTACATTCTTATTTGGCAAATTAATAAATTAAAACTTCAGAGCCACACTAGTTTGCTTTTCTAAAATCTATTTTTATACTGAAGCTGCATGTAGTTTTCTGACGTGGTTCATTTTCTATCATTCTGTGAACAAAGAGAAGCTGTGCAGCTACATTCCAAGCATGAAGCAGGCTCACACGCACTGATGCAAATTTGTCCATTATGATCATTTGCATTTCTTCTGTTAATGCTTTTTATGAGAAATCTATAAAGTGATTATAGCCTTCTGATCTTCTTAAAACACAATGGGGACGGAAATACTAGAATGATCAGAGAATGCGTGTGGTAATACAATTTCACTCTGATCTCTTTCATGTATAACTCCATGGAGATCTTGAAGGCGCCTCTTGGCGCACTATAATTATTTATTTACTAAATTTCTGAGTTTGGTGCCATGAAATGTATTTAAATATTGTTATGCAGATGATACTTAGGTACAATGGACTTCTGATGCTGCTTAATCTATTTTTACTCCCAGTACTATCTTGTCTAAGATCCAACACCATATGCATTGAAATAAGTTGTTCTTCAATGTTTCAAAACCTGATTTATTAGTTGTTCAAATTCCATCTGCCTCTAAAAACTGCAATGTCCCTCTGCTCTCACTGCCTGCATAAAAGGGTGAGGCTCGATTTTCCTCTACTTTATCATTTGATCAGCATATCTGACACATACATTAAGTTCTCTTTTCAACTATATAAATCACTTAAAATTCACACTTTTTTTTTTTTTTTTGAAAGATCAGGCCAGTACAGCAGGAGCTTAACTAATGCATTTGTCATCTTCCATATTTACTAATGTTTCAAAAAACCGGTCTCAAGAAACTGTCCTTGTTATTATAAAAAAAAAAAAAAACAATGAAGTCAGGTTGAAATACTGGTGCTTGCCCAAATTGGGAAAACAAATTATTATTAGCAAATACAGATTGCATGATCCACAGCTAGGGGGGAAGAAATGGAACAATGCTCAGGTCTGTAAATAACTACAACAAGAAATAATGACAGATGGAATAATCTGAAGGTGTGGGAATTTTTCTGGAGAAGACCAAAAAAAATGGAAGAGGCAAGAGAGACACTTTTGCCATCCATGTGACAGAAAAGAGCCACCATTTAGGAAGAGGCAAGAGAGACAAAAAAGAAAAGAGCCACCATTTAGGAAGAGGCAAGAGAGACACTTGTTGCCATCCATGTGACAGAAAAGAGCCACCATTTAGGAAGAGGCAAGAGAGACACTTGTTGCCATCCATGTGACAGAAAAGAGCCCATTTAGACAGAAAAGAAAAGAGCCACCATTTAGGAAGAGGCAAGAGAGACACTTGTTGCCATCCATGTGACAGAAAAGAGCCACCATTTAGGAAGAGGTAAGAGAGACACCATTTAGGAAGAAGGCAAGAGAGACACTTGTTGCCATCCATGTGACAGAAAAGAGCCACCATTTAGGAAGAGGCAAGAGAGACACTTGTTGCCATCCATGTGACAGAAAAGAGCCACCATTTAGGAAGAGGCAAGAGAGACACTTGTTGCCATCCATGTGACAGAAAAGAGCCACCATTTAGGAAGAGGCAAGAGAGACACTTGTTGCCATCCATGTGACAGAAAAGAGCCACCATTTAAAACGGCAGCAGGGAAGTAGGCTTTCAAAGGTGAGATGGGTTTTAGTTCCAACTGCTCTAGGAAGAAGGTTAAAAGAACATTCCGTTAGGACATCTAGGATATAAAGGATTCTCAATGATGAGTCAGGTAAATTCACTGGAGAGAGAAGGGAGACGGAGACGCACAGAGCAGTATTAGGGAGAGGGGGCCCGAGTAGGTTAGCTAACTGAGGACCCTGGACTCCCTGTGGTGACAGACATGAATGAGACACTGAGCAGGATGAGAATGACAAGCTGGACTCGAGAAGAGCAGTAAGAGCTGCAGGGGACTGAGGGACACGGAAATTAACAGGAACACACACAGTTGTGAGGCTCCCACCTTCAGGTTTCGATGGTGGTATGGAAGCCACCCTTGTAAAATTCTCAATCCTTATCTTTTTTTTTTTTTTTTAATCCTTATCTATCTTATTGGATCCAGCAGGTCAAACTGGCTCAATTAACCATTCTTTTCTGGAAACAATTCCTTCATTTAGCTTCCAGGACCATATCATCATCATTTCCCTTCTTACTGCTCAGTCCTTCTCCATTGTTCTGGCTCATTCCCCCTTATTTTCCTGACTTTATATCACTTGAAGACCCCAGAGCTCAACCCTCTGAACCCTTTCTCTGCTTTACATACATGCCATGGAAGATATCATTTAACCTGGCGGCTTCACATATCATCTATATGCCAATGATGCCTCAATTCCTATCTCCAGTCCAGACCTCTGTCATGAACTCCCGACTGGTATGTCCAATTGACTCCTTGGCACCTCCGCTGAAATGCTCATAGAATGACTAATTTAACATCCAAAACCAGACTTAAACCAACCTCCCACTCCCTACCTGCTCCTCCAACGGCCTTCCTTATTTCTGAAAAAAATAAATAAAAAAAAGAATAAAGTTCCGATTCATGCTACAAACATGGAGGAAGCTGAAAAACATGATGCTAAATGATGGAAACCAAACACAAAAGGCCACACATTGTACAGTTTCGTGGATACTGAAGGTCGGGCACAGGCAAATCCAGAGAGGCAAAAGACAGATTAGTGGTTAGCGGGAGCTGAGGGAAGGAGGCAGGGACAGAGACTGCTGACAGACAGCGATGCCTTTTGAGTGTGATAACAGCGTTCTGGAACTAGAGAGTGGCGATTTTGCACAACACTCTGAACACACTAAAAATCACTGAATTACACACTGGAAAACTGAGTATTATGGCATGTGAACTTTATCTCAATAAACACATTTAAAATAAAATAAAACTAATAAAAGATTACAAGAACTTTGTTTGCTCTTATATCTATTTCAAGTACCTATGACATCTGACAATGGTGGGTATTCAGAATATATTTGCTGAATAACTGATGAAATTAGTCTCTGAAGTTCATGCACATATATATGTGTGTGTGTGTGTGTGTGTGTGTGCATGTGTGTATACACCTACTACAGTTTTGCTCTCTGCTTCATACATCAGTACCTAATGATGTGTGAAAGATGAGCAGAAATAAGATGAAAAGTCCACTGTTCCATCTTGAAATCAGTCCTGAAAGTTAATGGAAATGTGAAAAAAAAAAAAGCTAAATAAAAAGTACCAAGTGTGCCAATTCCTTACATTTAGAACTCTCTCAAGGTAACTTTAAATTACCTTAGGTTTGTGTATAATACTGCATTAAAGCTTAAAAATAACTTTTTGTAGAGCACAAAGGATAAATTCTAAATCAATCCACAGGTAGCTTTTTCAAAACTGTTTTGTGTACAGTACAGTGAGAGAAAAGAACTTGAGTCAAAGATATGGTATCATCAAGGAATTTATAACCTATATGGGTAGAAAATAAATACTCAAATCCTAAAACTTCCAAAGACAAAAGGCTAGCAAATAAAAGAATAAAATTACATAGGATTTTAATTTGGTAGCAACTGATAAAAAAATCTCATGTCTAATATTCCTAATTTTTTAAATCCAGTATTTTTTCCCCAGAGAACTTATTAATTGGGGTAGCAATAGTCGATAATTGTTTTTATTTAGATGGCGATAACTCCACAGTATGTCTTAGAATCTAGGAACACACATTTCTTGATTCATGCACATTTATTTCCATATTTTTTCTGCATACATATGAAAGGAGTTCATTTTCCATTTCCCGTTGGCAGGCAAAGACATCATTCCTAATGGCATGGGGTTCCCAAGCATGCCACTGCCCGGGGCACCCACGCCAAGGCACAGAACACACCTGTCAAGAAGAAAGGCCTGGCTGAACCTGAAGTATCTGATGGTCTACATCTCAACTCTGCCATATCGTATTCCTCAGCTTGTTCATCCATAATCTCTTTTAGATGGGTTTCTCTCCCTTCTCATCATGGCCCCATTGTTTTGTCTGAAATTCAATCACAGATGAATTAGGCTCTAGGAAACATTCCCATTCTAGCTCTCCAGCCACACCAGAAACTCTAGACCCCGTGTTAATTTTGTTATAGCTTTCAGTTCTCGCATTTCAATGCAAAATCACTTTCCCCTGGAGAATGCCACTGATATTGGCAAGACAGCACAAGGGGCTGCCACACAACTCAATCACCAATAACAGCCAGGGAAACTCAACCCTCAGCACACATTAGTAATCATGGGAAAGGAGCCAGAACTTTAATCACAGTTGTTTCAAAAACAGCCAGGGATTTCAAAACGCTGTTATTCTAGCATATGACCCCAATACAGTGCTTAATCAAAGCCACTGCCAGTACAAGAATAACCTGCAGACTTTAATAAAAACCGATTTCATAGATGTCAGTGTGTTGGCATCATGCTGGATCCAATTTAGCAAAAGTCTAAAAAGTTTACATCTATAGACATTCTCGAGATAACATTTGTTTACGATACCATAGTGCACTTCTGTACTTGGGACTGTGTATTTATACACACACACACACATGTGCAGCCACATCCACACTGCCATTTAGAGACACAGTCACACAATTAAGGTGACACAGTCAACAAAAGCACTGCAAAATGTGAACGTGCGCAACTGGTGACCAGCTGGGTGGGCAGGTGCAGGATCTGGATGCGATTACCCTCAGGTCCCAGAGATGATCTGGAAGCTTTCTTCAAACTAGAAATTTGGGACAGAGTGTTTTTGGTGTCAAGCCTTGCTGTCGAGAGACACAAGTCCCAGATGTTCACAAAGCCACGAGGCTTGACTTAACTCTGCCACCAGTTCTATTTTTAGGCTGCGCCCTGGTGAAATGGCGAAGGCCATGATCATATCTTAAGAGACAGCAGCTGCCACGGCTGCTCCTGTAGTTGGAGAGAGTACAACAGAGCCGTTCTCTGTCATCCAGGAGAAGGATAACAAAGAAAAGCAGGATGGTGAGCTTGACTTGTCTGCAATAGTCCCACTTCTAGGGCTTTTCACTTCTCTCCAACTGTGGCAGAACTGGGGAGAGCAGCAGGGACTAGAGAGCCATGGAAAGGAGAAGGAGGCTGTACCAAAATGTTTTTTATAAAGAGGAGCTGCACCAGGGGAATCTCACACACACACACACACACACACACAAAATGGTCCGCGTGTGTGTTAGTCGCTCAGTCATTTCTGACTCTTTGCAACCCCATGGACTTTAGCCAGCCAGACTCCTTTGTCTGTGGAATTTTCTAGACAAGAATACTGGAGTGGGTAGCCATTCCCTTCTCCAGTGGATCTTCCAGAACCAGAGATCAAATCCAGGTCTCCTGCATTGCAGGCAAATTCTTTATCATCTGAGCCACCGGGGAAGTCCATATACAGTGGTGGGATACAACCATTCAGAGGGTTTACAATCTATTAGAATTGAAGGGAATGAGTTCACTCTTAATTCTTAAAAAATATATGCTAGGGCTTCCCCTCCCAATGCAGGGGTCCGGGGTTTGATCCTCGATCAGGCAACTAGATCCCATATACCTCAACTAAGACTTTTCCTGCCACAACTAAAGATCCTGCATGCCACAATGAAGACTAAGAGCCCCATGGGCCACAAGTGGTGCAAACAAATAAATATTAAACAAATTTAAAAATGTTTATGTCCATATATGTGTATATAATACACACACATACATGTATACACACACACACACACACCCCCCTCCAAACATTTTCACAGACCACCTTCTAACATGAGATATTTCCACCAGATCTTTCTACTCATAAAAGTGGGGAGATTCCTCTGAATAGAAATAATGTAACTATCAGTGAGTATTCTAGGCCAGCAACACCAGTAAACATCAACATTAAGCTTTCTGATGAACTAAAGCACCAATCTGAGATTTTTTTTACCTCTGAAAAAAAAAATCCCAATTACAAAGAGGTCTGTGATGAAGAATAAAAAAAAAACATACCAAATAAGTTATTTCTTAAAGAAAAAGCAGTATGTAAACAAGGGGAGGAAGGGCAAGGGACTCTACATCTGTCACATTTCTATCCACTATCACCAGGACAATCTTCAGGGGATTATTCCCAGGATCCGTGATTCACAGCAAACCTGCTTTCAAATATATATTGGCAATATTTAATTATATACTGTCTTGGCATACTCTGTATATAGTTGATGCTTTTATACAAGCTAGGAAAAAGACAATTTCACAGAGTCTTCTCCTGTCTGACTATACAAATGCTTGAAATTTTAAGAAAATAAGCCATCGATGCTTTAAGCTAAAACCCTCACTGATTAGAGGTATGGACGCACTTCTACCCCACAAGGGGGTGTGGGGGAACAAAGGGATAAGATGGTAAAGTTGTAAAGCTGCTTATTTGCCTCTGAATCAGACTGAATTTTCATGGACCTTTTTTTTTTTTAACTTTTGTTTCCTGAATTATGAACTCTTGGAAATATGTCATTGTAATATGCAAATACTGTAATATTTTCTAAATGATTTTTTAATCATCTTCCTTTTTGGAAAATTGACATTATTCTCTCCGTTATTGCAGATAATAGAGGATACTCTGCACCTAGATGATTGGGCAAGTGGGAAACCATAGCACCCTCGTTTCACTGAAGAAGAAAATAGGTCTACACAGATAACAATACCTTACAATACCATAGCTGCTAAATGGCCAAAATGCTTTTGCAATCATACTTTCATCTGAGCCTAGAAGTATCATGTTATTGAAGCAATGGATGGGAAAATTAAGATACCAAAGGGTCAGCATCTTGCCAAAGATACCCACAGGTGATTAGTAGTTTAAAACAAATGAAAAGGCAAGGCAATGTGAGGATCTTTCAAACATCTCAAAGGTCCAGTGATCTGTCTAGTTTCCAATACCTGTCCTCTATAACTTGTTCTCTGATATTAGTGGAAATAATGTCAAGTTGGATATGAATTTGTACTTTGTAGATTAAGGATCATACCACTTTTCTCCCAAATATCTCATCACAGACACCAAACCAAATAATAAATAAGAGGTAGGCTTTCAGATAAAAACACAGTCCACATAATTTCAACATTTAACATCAAGCTGGTGTCTCTTTAAGGTTTCTGGAATCTTAGATTCTAAAATTCCTCTCGCAGTTCAGGCTGTGATAGTTCTGCCTCAGTGACACCCAGAATGGTCAATACGACTATCTTTGGTTTGAAAACAGTCTCTTAATCACTATCTCACTATTCCACTTGTTGGAAAAATATTACTTATTTTTATCTCATGTACAGTATCAGAGGAATTTTTTTTATAAATCCATTTCTAAGAAAGTATTAAATTCTACTACATCTTTATGTAACCACTTAAAATGTGGATTCTGATAGGAAATTAAAATGCATTTATTCTTCTTTTACTATTTAATCAGAATAAAACACAAATGGGTTTACTTTTGCTTGCATAATAATCTATTTTGTGTGTTGTTTTTAAGATGTGTCTTTTGCTATGTTTGCTCTAATATGCTTGCTTATCTATTATAGAAACACCCTGCCACAAGAATTTTGGAAAAGTGAGGTACAGAAGTTGTGACAAGTGGATATAACAAGAAAAGAATTGTCTTTTAAGGTCAATCCTTCTATGTGCAGGAGACAGAACTGAAGAACCTAAAATCAGGAGGGCTGTCTATAATGCAAGAGGCTCCATCCATAAAGATCTCCTCTGATTATACAAATCTGACAACTGAAGTTCATCAGCTATTCTTCCCAAACCACACTCCCAAAGATGAGCTGATACCCATTTTATAATTACATACACATTAGTAATTCAGGGAGCAAAATGGCCTATAGATTTCTAGCCGGATTATCTCAGGCCCTGAAGGTTATGCCTGCTGGGTAAGGATTACCAGAGTTAATTTCAGATAGTGAACTAGAAACACCCAGGCTAATGAAAAAATGCCAGTGTCTACAACCAGAACAATAACTCAGCATGTCCAAGCTTGCCTTATCAAATCTCACCTTGCCTAGATGTCATTCATACTCCTGTTTCACTTGTAAACACAAAACACTACAATACTTAGCTATGGCAGAGAAGTGGTGATTGTTTGCAGTACTTTTTAGTAGCTTCTTTGTTTTTTTGGTCACACCTTGTGGCTTGTGGGATCTTACAGACAGAACCCGGGTCCTCAGCAGTGAAAGTGCAGATCTTAAGCACTGGACTGCCAGGGAACTCCAACAGTGATTCTTCTCTCCTGTGTTTCACGAAGGCCAAGAAGAATTACCAAGACCAAAATGATAGGCTTTCCTAATTTTTTGAAGATGTAACCCCTTTGATTCACATCTATATCGCTGCTGGATGGAACTTTCAAGGCCTCGCGAGGCAATTCCAAGTATGTACATTCCTGTAGGCAACAGAGTAGCTTAAGGGGAATGCTTTCTGAAGATTTCTTGGGCTGCAAAGAACTCAAGTCCAGATCTTGCAATCTTTGATTTGGCCAAAGAATAATCACAGCAGGTGAATTTCACAGTTATGAATGGGGAAAAAAACACAAAAACTGGTGAGCACACTCAACAGACCCAAGAGACTCAAATAGAGTCTCAGAATACAGCACACAGCACTGCCACAAGCCTTTGAGCCCACCTTAATGCCATAGCACAGGGCAAAGGAAAGCAACTGAGTCAATTATCAAACCTACATTCATTAAATCCCCCAAACCCCCCAGGTACTTTTTATAAACCAATCAGCTGCCACTCTGCCCTGCAGTGTACAGACCTAAGAGCCATGTCTGCGAACAGTAAATAGGCCCCTGAACAAATTCATATCAGCAAATTCTACAAGGTGTTATTTTTCAAACAAAGACATATGGTGTTAAAAACAAAGGAAAAGAGGCAGTATTGCTAAGAAATATGAGTATATTTTTTTAATTATTAAAATGGAATTACATTAAAGTAGCTGAAAAGGGAGCAAGGGACTGCTAGATCTTCCTTCATTCGGACGTCTTAATTTATTTAAAACACATAGAAGAAAGAGAATGGCAACAAGACAGTCTTTGTTACTGTTTTACTTAATGGCTAATGATTATTCTGCCACACAGAAAACCATAAATTAGCAAGCCACAAACACTGAGACAAACGGCAATTTGTTTGTGTTTTAAGATGCTATGTAATATTTTAAAAGGATAGGGTAGGAAGGACCAGGTAAGGATAAGGAGAGAAAAGAAAATCATTCATTTGGGGTATGTGGTATTTAATTTCCTTTCTGGATTAAACTGAGGGTCTGGGTGTCATGGATTTAAATGCTGCCACATGGCCCAGTTCCTAATGATTGGTCTATTACACTACACTTGGATTTATTTCAACAATTAAATGGCCTGTCCGAAACAGAAGGCATACCTGCCTTCCAGTAGATAAAATACACAAATTCCCTTAGGGGATGAATACAGGGCAAGAACACAGAGAAGTGTGCCTAACAATGGTAAAAATGTCAGGAAACAGAAAATGTCAAATCCCCAAGGGGAAAAACAAGCCCAAACTTTGGTTGGAGCTCAGGCACCAGTTTTTTGTGTTACGAAATTATACTCTGCAATCTCCCTTAAGGAAAAACAACTGCTCGAAGTAATCAAAGTGTGGTGTTTGGTGAATTTTCTTTGTTTCAAAGTCCAAAACAAAAGCAAAAGCAACAACACAGCTTTCATGTCCCTATTGGCAGGAAATTTAACTCTTCACAGGATAACTTTTCTTTAGAAGAACCTAACCCCAGAAATGAAGAGTTACCGGTTTCTGGGTTTCTCTTCCTGATTCCAATTTCCTGCCTGGTAAACTGGAAGCTAAAGAAATCTGGAGGACAAATTTAACTGCTAATTACAGATTCAAGCCATCAGCTGATTTTTCTGATGGGTTCAAGCAATGATGCTAAAACTTGGGCACTTTACTTGATGATTTCTGTTCAGTCTGACATGCAAACACCTTGTAAAACACAAATGATCTGAATAAAACTGGCTGCAGACTCTCCACCTTTCCAAGTCTAGTGAGTCACTTTCAGCATGAGTACTGGAGTTTCACTCAGGAAATTTCCCCTAAGAGCTCCAGATTTCATTATGAAACTCAAAGGCACTAGAATCCTCATTCAGTCTCCAAAGAGCCATAAATAACACCTTATGGAGACAAGAAGTCTTTATTCTTCTGGAGTGTCTAGCCTAATAAGAGTTAGATGAAACAAGTATTAAATATTTAACTTGCATGGAATCCCATCAACCTCCTCTTGGATATGAAGGCCTTGCCTTTTATACCACTTCCAGTTATATTTTGATATTGTATCAATTCCTTGTCAGGATGATGTATTTTCACTGCAATAAAAGTGCAGTGAGGAAACAAGAGAGCTAATAAAAATGTATCCCTCAGTGCAAGGAGTTCTCATGGAGCTGAGGTCAAAGACCAAGTCTAAACACACACTTCTAGGCAAACAACATGTCGTAATAGAATGATTTTATCAAGCATTTCAGGATTTCTAAAGAGAAAACTTCTCGGAGGCCTTCCCCAGCCACTCCACCTAAAATTTCCACCTTTCCTGTTGCTATTGCATGTCTCCCTTTTCTTCTTTAATTTTCCTCCCTCACATTTATCATTATTAAAACATTATATGCTTATCTCACTTATTATCCAACTCCTCTTCTAGAACATTTGTTTCATGACATAAGGGATTTTTGTCCACTTTGTTAACTGCTGCATCCTCATGGCTTAGGGAAGTACCAAAGCAACTGTATGTTGAATGGATAAATAAATGAATGAATAAAATGATCCAGAGGGACAAAGATCAGAAATATTAACTACTGTGCTTCACATTTCGCTTTATTAATTTATCCCACACAATGGCCTATTTTACAAATAAAGAATATGAAATTCAGAAAAGTTCTTCAAAGTTACTCAGATAATGGGTAGCTGCACAAAGGTTTACACAGTTCTTTATACGGCACCACACTGCCTCCTCTTCAAAGAGGTAATGACACTTGAATTGCTGAATTGGGCCTTTGTATAAGTGAGGAGGAGTGAAGGTAGTAATAGAAACAGCGTAAGGAAAGGCGAAAATTCCAGAGCATCAAATATTGCAGAATGGCAAAAACCTGGCATTTATGCTGAAATTTATATTCAAAAAGATAAACTAGAGATAGTCTCTACAGGGCCTTAAATGTCAGGACCTGTCTTCTTACAAAGGATCAGTTTCAAAAATTATTTTTCTCAAAGAAAATAACTTTCCTTTGTCATTTGAAAGCTTATATAGAAATCTGATACATTAAGTAGATAGAAGTCTGAGAGAAAATTCTAGAGACAGAAAGGTAGGCTAAGAGAAAATCGCAGAAGACTAACAACAAAGGCCTGAAAAACAATGATGCAAGTGGAAAAAAAAAATAACAAATGCCAGATTTGAAAAGTATTATAAAAGAAAAAAGCAAAAGAGCTTGGTGACAGATTAGGCAAAGATCGTTGCCAGAGAAGACTTGCAACTTCACATTCCAACTCCACTGAGAATACCGTTTTCTTGAGAGAACAAGGAAATTTAGGAAGAAGGGGGTTTTGGGGAGAGGTGACAACTCTGACTTTAGGTGAGTGTGGCCTCCGTACATTTGTACATGTCAAGGCCCCCAAGAGTCTCTTCCCCAATTCTTTTTCTTCTCCTCTCCCTGAATGATCAAATAGGCAATCACGGTATCAACTACCACCTAAATACTAATCACACTCAAAACAGTCCTGACCTCTCTCCCAAGCTCCAGATTTTCCCTGAAAATCTCATACATTTCAAATTCAACAATCTGAACTCTTTATCTCTGTATCCCGCCCTTCCTTTGTCAAAACTAAACCTTCCATCACCTAATTTCCCACGCCAGTGGTCAAATCGCACTTCTTCCTGTCCTTCGAACCTTCCCCTTCCTCCACCCAGTCAGTCAGAGGGAGTGAAGAAGTATTTTCAAAATTACTGTACCTTTTCCTGCATTATTAGTATCTTTATGGTAAATATATGTAACCTGCATAACTTAAAATCCATAGATTAAACAGAAAATAAGTGTTAATGAGAATGTAGAGGATTTGGAACCTGTGTGTGCTACTGATTAGAATGTAAAATGAAAAACAATATGCTGATTCCTCAACAAATTAAAAGCAGAATTATCATATGATCCAGTAATCTACTTCTGGGTATGTATTCAAAACAATTAAAACCAGAGTCTCAAAGATATGTACACCAAAGTTCACAGCAGCATTATTCACAATATCCATATACTGCTACTTACTTACATAGCTAAAAGCCAGCAGAAACTCAAATATCCATCAGATGAATGAATGAGTAAACAAAACGTGGTGTATACATACAATGGTGTATACATACAATATAATGCAGAAAGGAAGAGAGTTCTGATACAGGCTACATGAATGAAACTTGAGGACATTCTGCTAAGGGAAATGAGTCACATAAAGTATTATATTGTTCCACTTATATGATGTAGGGCTTCCCTGGTGGCTCAGAGGGTAAAGCGTTGGCCTGCAATGCTGCAGACCGGGCTTGATCCCCGGGTTGGGAAGATCCTCTGGAGAAGGAAATGGCAACCTGCTCCTTGCCTGGAAAATCCCATGGACAGAGGAGCCTGGTAGGCTACAGTCCATGGGGTCCATAAGAGTCGGACAGGCTGAGTGACTTTCACTTTCACTTTTATATGACGTAATTCAGTTCAGTTTAGTTGCTCAGTCGCGTCCGACTCTTTGCAACCCCATGAATCGCAGCATGCCAGGGGGGTGCTGTCCATCACCAACTCCCGGAGTCTACCCAAACCCATGTCCATCAAGACAGTGATGTCATCCAGCCATCTCATTCTCTGTCGTCCCCTTCTACTCCTGCCCCCAATCCTTCCCAGTATCAGAGTCTTTTCCAATGAGTCAGCTCTTTGCATGAGGTGGCCAAAGTATTGGAGTTTCAGCTTCAGCATCAGTCCTTCCAATGAACACCCAGGACTGATCTCCTTTAGAATGGACTGGTTGGATCTCCTTGAGGTCCAGGGGACTCTCAAGAGTCTTCTCCAACACCACAGTTCAAAAGCATCAATTCTTTGGCGCTCAGCTTTCTTCACAGTCCAGCTTGATGTAGTTAGACTAGTCAAATACACAGAGACAAAAGTAGAATGGTGGTTGCTAGGGGCAGAGAGGGGGGTAACCGACCATGAAAAGTGAAAGTGAAAGTGAAGTCGCTCAGTCGTGTCCGACTCTTTGCGACCCCGTGGACTGTAGCCCACCAGGCTCCTCCGTCCATGGGATTCTCCAGGCAAGAACACTGGAGTGGGTTGCCATTTCCTTCTCCAGGGGAATCTTCCCGACCCAGGGATTGAACCCAGCTCTCCCTCATTGCAGGCGGACGCTTTAACCTCTGAGCCACCAGAGGGAACCACATTACTGTTTAATAGGCACAATTTTAATTGGGTAAGATGAAAAATTTCTAGAGATGGACAGTGGTGAATGCACTTAATAACACTGCACTGGGCTTCCCCTGTGGCTCAACTGGTAAAGGATCCGTTTGCAATGTGGGAGACCTGGGTTCAATCCCTGGGTTGGGAAGATCCCCCGGAGAAGGGAAAGGCTACCCACTCCAGTATTCTGGCCTGGAGAATTCCATGGACTATGTACAATGGTTAAGACGGTAAATTTTATGTGTATTTTACCACAATTAAAATTTTTAAAATTAAGTCAATGAAGCAACTCAAGAAATTCCAACTACCTAATAATGATAAATACTAGTGCTTAAAGAAAAAAAGAGTACCTAAACATCAAAAGATATTCATATTATGTCTATGCTTTACTCTATACTCAAGAATGGTCTTTCCTTATCCAAAAAAATGATGCATTACAAGAGTAAACAAATTATTTACGCATGCCAAGTACTATATTTGGAGAAGGCAATGGCACCCCACTCCAGTACTCTTGCCTGGAAAATCCCATGGGCTGGGGAGCCTGGTAGGCTGCAGTCTCTGGGGTCCCTAAGAGTCGGACACGACTGAGCGACTTCACTTGCACTTTTCACTTTCATGCATTGGAGAAGGAAATGGCAACCCACTCCAGAGTTCTTGCCTGGAGAATCCCAGGGATGGGGGAGCCTGGTGGGCTGCCGTCTATGGGGTCGCACAGAGTCAGACACGACTTAGCAGTAGCAGTAGCAGCAAGTACTATATTTTCATTTCAAAAACAAAAAGCCAATATATTATACTCTGTGTTAAACCATCCCTCCACTGTTAATCAAGTTTAAATAAAACTCTTTATGGATGGCTAGAGACCTAAAAGTGAAGTATTAGTATACCATTAATATTTTAATTGAACCATGAATATTCATAGCCATTTATTTTGTTAAAGAACAAGATAACTCAATTATTCTAATATGTAAATTTCAGCCCGGACAAGTTATCTTACCTTCATCTGCATTACAAAAACCAATGCATTTTGGGACCATTCATTATTTATATAATCCTAGAGTTTTCCAGGTTAATATGAGCTTCCAAAGTCATTTTGCCCTAGCCATCTGAAAGAGTTTTATTTTATTTTTTCATGACTCCAAACTAATTTCAACACCTGTTCTTCACTACAAGCCCATGAGAATAAGAAGAATGCAATGTTAATAAAGATCTGTTCCTTTGCTTTCTTTCAATGACCTGGGAATTTCCAACTCTAACACTGCAAAGAATGTTTAGAACTTTGACAGCAATGACAGTTGTTGTGTAAAACTAGTAGTTTATCACTTTACTTTTTAATTATTAAAAAGTATGCAAATAATTGCATACTTTTGATAATTGATAATCCCCCAAAGTGAAGCAACTCATTTTGATGCAAAGGTACAAATAACCTATTAATTCAAGGACTACCCAGAGTACCTCACCATATCAGGATTATACTACTATATATTTTAAGTCATATTGTTATTTCAAGTGAGCCATGGTGATAAGAAATATAATGGCTATGAAAAATTCAAGTTCTCACTGATTTTGAGATATAAAAGTATATCTCAAGTTAAAAAACCATGTGAATGGAGAGTAAGAAGTTGGTTCTCCAAAAAAAAAAAAATCAGCAATGTAGGAACAGGATTCAAGGTTCTGAAGCATCAAGTAAAGTAAAAAGAGTTCTTTCTACGGTCTAAGAATGGCTAGGTAAAACATGAAATCCAAGTAAGTATTTGATAAGAGATGAAGCCAAGTTTAAAGGGAGAAATATGGCCAAACAGAACTATAAGGAACCATGGGCTTCCTTTTCTTTGAATCCCATGTGACAAACAGATGATAAATACTACAACTTCAATAAACTAAGACAATATAAGAATGACAACATCAAATATACATACTGAGTTGAGAAAATCTGTACTCTACCTACTGGGGGAATTATGAAACATCTGTGCTATGCTGAGTTGCTCAGTCATGTTTAACTCTTTGCGACCTCATGGACTGTAGCCCGGCAGGCTCCTCTGTCCATGGAATTCTCCAGGCAAGAATACTGGAGTGGGTTGCCATGCCCTCCACCAGGGGATCTTCCCAACCCAGGAATTGAACCCAGGTCTCCCACATTGCAGGAAGCCCTGGGGGATTACGAAACATCTGTACTATTCTGAAAATCTGTAATCTCTACAGGTTTGATTTATCTCTGATTATGAACACATATTTTCATAATATAATTATGCTAGTATTTCACCATGTGATAATATCCTTCCAAACAAACCAGACGGATCCATCTTGGTTTCTTTTTTTTAACTTCACATTTTCTGAGGGGGGAAGTCAGCACTGTCTTAACTTTTACAAGCAACTTGTGATAGGCAGCAGCATGACTATAATCAAGAGTGATGAGCAGAAACAAGGAGATCTGGGTTCTTCTAAAGACTCCGTAACTTAAGATGTTGTACAATCTTAAAGAAGTCACTTAACTTGGGGAAGGGCAAGGCTCAGTTGTAGCCTCTATAATGCAAATTAGATTTTATCCAAGAGAACCTCTAACTTTATAAAAATCATTGGAATGATTTATAGAACAGTTGGCTTAAGAACAGTTATTAAAGTGATCCAGAGAATTACAAAGGGATATTTTTATAGTTTCATAAAGAAAAATATTATTGAAATAAAGGGGAGAAAAGACAAATACAAGTTTCTTACTTAATCATGTATTTCCTAGCTTCCTAAGCTCTGATGAATGCATTAAGCAAACTAGATATTTAAGGGTAAGTGGCAGTAACACATTTGACTTTTCTAATCTAAAATACTATCCAAACTTCCACAAATGTATCCCAACTCCATAATCTGTATAATTAATTCTTTTTGATTATGTCTATTTTTAAATTGGGCTTCCCTGGTGGCTCAGACTGTAGAGAATCCACCTGCAATGAAGGAGACTTGGGATCAATCCCTGGGTTGGAAAGATCCCCTGGAGAAGGGAATGGAAACCCACTCCAGTATTCTTGCCTAGAGAATTCCAGGGCAGAGGAGCCTGGTGGGCTACAGTCCATGGGTTCTCAACGAGTTGGAATTACACTGTGAAAGAGACTGCCAAGTCCAAGCTTCTGTGCCTACAAGTATATGCACATCTTACTCCATTTACTAGTAAATGAAAACATATAGCCAACCCAGAACATATTTTTCTCTCTCATTCACACACTCACGTGGATACAAATAGTGAATAGAACTAGAAAGCAAAAAAAAAAAAAAATTTACCTTTAGCATCTTTTTATAAGCAGAAATAAACGTCTGTCGTTACCCTCAAGAATCAGCTGTTATGAGACTGTTGTACAACGCCAGTAATTACACAAAGGCTGAATTAGTAATTACCATGACTGTGGATATTTTAAAGGTCATCACTTTCATTTGTCATCACTGAAATTAAATGAACGGATTCATTTGCCCTAACTCTCAAGGACCTCAGTAAAGACTTGCCGTGTGATGGAAGAGTTCTATGGGTTTTAAGGCCTCTCAGTTCCCTCTCCAACAGAACACTGCAGTCCAGTATTGTGTCTCCATGGTGATAACTGGTCTTCATTGAGAGGGTTTCATGGGTCTCATTTCTCACTTCTGAACATTTATTTTCCTACTGAGACTATCTAAAATCATCTCCTTGGGCAGCAAGGAGATCAAACCAATCAATCTTAAAGGAAATCAACCCTGAATACTCATTGGAAGGACGCAATGCTGAAGCTGAAGCTCCAATACTTTGGCTGCCTGATGTCAACAGTCAGCTCATTGGGAAAGACCCTGATGCTGGAAAGACTGAGGGCAGGAGGAAAAAAGGGGTGACAGATGATGAGATGGTTGGATGGCATCACCGATTCAATGGACATGAACTTGGATAAATCCCAGGAGATGGTGAGGGACAGGAAAGCCTGGAGTACTGGGGTCACAAAGAGTCGAACATAACCTGGCGATTGAATGACAAGAGCAAAAAAATCACCTCTAATGTTATCAGGGTGGTGACTGCCCCTTCCCCTTAAGAAATCATCTTTATAGAGCTGGGATTATTGGGATCCCCTCCTTTGCTCATTTAGAATTTGCTGGCTGTTACCAAATTGGACAATGTAAGAGAATGTTTTCAATAATTCAAGCTCAGTGAACAGATGCCCCCTATAAATGGGTTAAAAGAATTTTTTTTTAAAGGCACAGGAATATACTACATAATGATGATTTGATTGTGATGGAGACAACAGATTAAAATGAAAGAGACAAGCCAACCAATCACTTTTCTTAAGGTGTGATCTGCCAATTATCTCAACCAACACAGATCCTAATATTATCATTCTAGGCCATATGTGTAATTCTCAGGCAAAAAATAAATCTTTTCACAAGTCTGAAAGAACTGTTGGCACCCATTCATGCCAGCCTGCACTAACATCTTGAGAATTTTCTCTATTCCAAAAAAATATATATAATGAGGGGGGAGTAGAAGAGGTGGGAGAGAACCTCACCATAAATGTGATTTCACTTTAGGTTAAAAAAAAAAAAAAAGTAAAGATCTAAGCAATTCTTTTGAAAATTGCTAATAGATAATAAGAAAAATGCTGGCAGGGCTCCCCACTTGCAAGCTGAAGGAGCGTGTGGAGGTCCAGAACACGTTCAATATTCACTGTGCCCATCTGTCGGCAGCACAGTCACCGAACAGAACAGGCAATTACCAGAGCCCTGTTCAGATATAATCTGTCAACCACATCTAGTCTTCCTGCCAAAAGAAATCAGAACTGAGGAATGCAAAAACGGACTGGCCTTCTGGGACCAGGGAGACATTCATTTAAGATTAACCTGGAGGTGAAGAAAGGCAAGGGGAAAATTAGAAAACTGTTACAACCACTCCCCAGAATACACTGGAATTGTCCACCACTGGGCACCAAAGCAGTATGGAAGGAAGAGAGGCTCCACTGTGCTTATTGTGACAACTTTAAATTCAAGAAAGTGTCTCCTCATTCCCAGAACTGATTCTGACACTGAACATTATGAGATAGACCCGTCTCTACAGCCACCACATTCCCATACCCTATCACTAAGGCAGGAAAATGTTTGAATCAAGTATACTGCCAATCTATTAAACGTTTATTAAATATTTTCAGCATCTAAAGCAGTACTGTATGTGCTGCGGCCCCATAATTATGTTTTAAGGTGAGGAGGAGCTCTTTTAAAAGTCAATGCTCTACTACAAGTCAACACCTCTCCATCCACTTTGTGATGCTTTCCAGGCAAGATGTACAGTGTGGCCTGAAGAAGACAGTATACAGAATGGATCAGAAAGAGGAGAGGCAAGTGTAGGTGTACAGTAATGCAGGTGAGAGGGGATGAACACTCAGGCACGGTGGGAATGATGAGATTATGAAGCCACAGCAGGTAAATATAAATGAAAGAGAAAAATGGCAAGATTTGTTTGACAGGTTAGATAGATCTACAAGATAATCAAGAAATGCAGTACCTCCAGAAGTACATATAATGAATACACTCTCACTTCCTTTGGGGGTAAAAAGCCACTTTAAAACTTTTGAGGCTGAGAATTAAGCACATTTCTTTCAACAAATGTGTATGATCATAAATACAATTATATGATTACTAGTGAACAATTCACTGATTAGATAATATAAAGTCCCACTGAACCATGAATCCATTTTATGAATGGTATCACTTTCTTAAAATATTCCTTCTACGAAGTTGCTTCTAACAGATTTTTTTTAGCACCACGGACGATAAAAGATAGTGTTCTAAGCTTGCTGCTAGGTCACTTCAGTCATGTCCGACTCTGTGCAACCCCACAGACGGCAGCCCATCAGGCTCCCCCGTCCCTGGGATTCTCCAGGCAAGAACACTGGAGTGGGTTGCCATTTCCTTCTCCAATGCATCAAAATGAAAAGTGAAAGTGAAGTCGCTCAGCCGTGTCCGACTCTTAGCAACCCCAGGGACTGCAGCCCACCAGGCTCCTCCGTCCATGGGATTTTCCAGGCAAGAGTACTGGAGTGGGGTGTCATTGCCTTCTCCGAAGAGGCTCCAAATCGTCACCAAAAAGCATCTCTGCCAGTGACATCTTTGCAGGTGCATTTGGGTACAAAGGTGGAGGCGAGTTCTAATAAGAAGCAAGGGAGAGTAGCCAGCATGAGACAAAAGTCGAATTTAACAAGAGAGGGACTTGTACACTTCAGAGAAGCCATGGTTATGCTGATCACAAGCTTCATACTTCACACAAGTGAAGCACAGACACTTCAGGATAAAGGCAGCGAGCAGCAGCGGCAGGTCAGCATTACACAAACTGACAACAGAAAGCGCCCTCACCGTAGTTACACTTCAGAAAACATCACCACCTTACTTAGTACTAAAACTATAGCAATCAACACAGTTTTATTCAGCATCTGTAAGTGAGAGTAACAACAAGGTTATTTTAAACTGCCTGTGCTCAAGGAGCTTACAATCTATTTCAACAGGTTATAATCTAAAATAAGCCTAATTCTCTCCCTAAATATATCTTTAAAAGCACTGCTGTGTGCTTTGGTATATGTATGTATAAATATTTAAATATTGTATTTGTATATAGTTTTTATATATAAAGATTGTATATACAATTATATATACGACCGTACATAATTATATATGTATTATATACATACATGACATACATGTGAGCATGAGTGTGCACACACACACACACGCACACACGCACACACTGTGGCAAATTCAAGAGCCAGAGCTACCTCTTCACATACTACATACTTTCTACTTATTCATCTCAGACACTGATTATAAATAATAATGTATAATCACCCAAAGCACTAATAAGAGCAGTAGCTTATTAGAAATTTTACCTAATAGCCAATGATACTAAGAAGTACTTTGAAAACACAAAATGTGTTTCATGTACTAAATGATAAATGTAACAATTATAACACAAAACCAAAGGTATTTTAAACAGTCTACAAGGCTGATGCATATCTTCTCACAGCACAAGTAAAGTTCCCAGCATTTTTAATTCACAATTAACACATGAGCATACAACTCTGAAAGCTGCAAATCAAAACTCGAGGCTGGTAGTTAAAGGCCAAGTTCTAAGTCCGTGAAGTTCCACAGGACTCTATATACTTTGGGGTGTACTACCACACTTTCCTGGGCCCCTAATTCCCTGTTTATTAGAGTTGCCTCTGATGATTCCTGATGGGCCCAAGCAGAGGACCAGAGGTGAAGGCCTGCCAGAGGATGAGGCAAGTACCACCCTATCTGCACTCTGTCACTGAAGCTAGTCCTTCCTCCACTTTTCTAAGTAGCTTCATGGCCTATATGGACTGATGACACCAATCACCCCCAAAAGGCAGAATTCCTATTCTTCTGTCCATAACTAGTCAATTCCCCTCTCTAGATCTCAGTTTACAGACTCTTTAAAATGAGGTTCCTTCCAGTTCTAATTTTCTATGTAAACTTTGAGTGTTAATATACATCGAAGACTAGTACTGCTTTCTTTCACTCATCAGAAATCCTAAAATCAACATATTAACTGCATTTAAGCTCTACCATTCATGTATTATCACAGCCATACACAACCGCACTCTGTTTTCATAATTAGTACAATTTCATATTACCCTACATATAGTAAGTGCTTTATCATATGGGCATATCCTTAAATATTACCTTACAATCTGGCTAGGGCTCCATGGTAAATGGAAGATATCTAACTGAAACATTCAAAAATAAGAGACTGTTTTATCAAAACATTCCCCATATTCATAGCTAGGAAGTCAGTTTATTAAATGGGAATTTTTCTAGTAGTCATGAGTAGGAGATGAAGTCACCATTTTAGTCACTATGATTCATATTGAGCTATTGATCACTATTCGTGGATTATTCATCAGCAATCAAAAGCATGCTGTTTCAGCATGATGGCATTTAGAGATGTCCCAAAAGTTTCCCCAGACACCCAAGAGTTATTCAAATCAGTATCATACCTTCGTTAAAGTTTATTATTTTATTGTCCCAAAGTGATTTTTGCATGCCAGAAGGAATTTCTTTTATTTATTTTGTGTTTGTACTTGCTTCATTCTGCTGTAACTTTTCAAAAGCTAGAAATCCTTCATGTACATAGGCAGAAACTATCAATTCTTTTTGTTTATGCGGTTCAAAGTAAAACGATTATCTAAGCACCTCGGTTGTTTATTATTCTTGATTTATTGCTATTTTTATATTGAGTAAGCTTCTACAAGCTTTTCCCCTAAGCTTATTGATTTTTCAGTTCCAGTCATCTTTTCCAGGCAGGTTCACATTGAGCCTATTCAATTTATTCACTGCTATGATTCAGATTTACCGTTTGCATCGCTGCAAATTTGGAGCAAAAATTTAGACAGCAATCTAGACAAGAATGCAGGCTGTAATGATGGGGAGACAAAAGAAAATAGACTGGAATGTTGTGTTGAAATATCTCTAAGCACAAACAAACATGATCACAAATAACTGCCTTGTTGCTTTAAACCTACTGACAAATTCTTCATTCATAAACACTATTGCCTTTTCCATTAGATTCTTTCTACCATCCTTCAGTTTATTTTCAACCGGTGGCTCATCAACAAAGAAAATCTCCATATCTACTTTTACAGTAAACCCTTTTCAATAAACTTTCTTCAAAAGGTATTAATTGTTATGAGTAATGTCTACATTCACTGGGTCCCTTCTGTCTGATGACACTGGTCCATTGGACTGTATGGAACATCAAAGGGATTATCTGGTCACTCCTCTGACTCACAGTTGTCTCTTGGGAAACATTACATGACATAGAGCCACACAAGTAGTCACTTAATAATCCCTTTAATATTGTTTCTTAATTTTTTATATATTTAACTTAGATCTTCTATAAGTTATTTAGGCAGAGTTTTGAAACAATTCTAAATTCCACTATCTGCTTCAGAACAGCCACTGGAGATACTCAATAGCATAATAATTGGAAAGTGCAAAGATCTCAGTATTTAGATTAGCATCCCTAAATAGTTTCAAATCAAATCATTTTTTAAACATTAGTTGTCATAATCTTATTTCTTTTAAATCCCTACTTAAAGGTGGCTGGCTGATGCTGGGCCGTTTTACATTGGTAATTAACAAGCCAATGTCCCACTAAGCCGTGAATCATCACTGATTTTAGCAGCTTTCTAAATCTTGTTCCCAACCTTGGGTGGAATTGGCCACTTCACTTCCCACAACATGAAAACCACACATCAAAAAAGACACTGAGGAACGAATACAAGTCCTGGTTTCACCACTTCCTAGATGGGAGACCTCGGCAGTATGACGTCCATGTGCTCCAGCTTCATGCAGGACATAGACCATCCTTCTCACGGAGTGGTACAAGTACCATCTTCATCTGAGTGAATACATGTTTAAAAGGTAGATTCTTGGTCCCAAACACCAGATCTGCCAAAACAGAATCTCTGAGAGTGGAGATCAGCAATCTGTATTCTTTACCAAGCACCACTAGGGGTGCACTGAAAATCAAGAACCACCATGACAAAGGAGTTAGCACATGTTGAAAAGACCAATAAAGTAAGTCGGAGAACCTGTTAATCACATCTCTGCCCATGGACAGAGGAGCCTGGTGGGCTCCAGTCCATGGGGTCACAAAGAATTAGACATAACTGAGCAACTAACAATTATATTTTATCTGGCAACTCTACACCAGAGTTAAAACCTATTCAAAACCGTTGAAGGTAGATCCCAGCAAAAAGTTTTGAAACATCCTCAAGGTTAATTCTGATGCATGCATAAAGTGTGAGAACCACTGCCTTAGACTTAACTCCTCCCTAAGCTATCTCTAACCAAGTCTGCATCTAAGTTAACTCCGTTGAGTTGGCAGCAACTGTAACAGCCAACATTCTCATTGAACACTATGACACTGGCACTAATTTAAGTAGTCTCCATGGATTTTCTTTTAAGGCCCATAAACAAACCCATGAGGTAACTACCATTAACTACTATTACCGTCTCCCAGATGAGAAAACTAAGAATAAAAGATGTTAAGCCCTGGATACAGCAGGCTTGAGAGAGCCCACCCAGTTTATGATCTTCCCTGACTCCACCATGCACGCCCAATCCTTGGCTCCTAATTACCTCAATTTTACTATGGTTCTGAATGGGCAAAGTCTTTCCCCGGGTCACTAACTGGGATTGTAATTCAAACTAAAAATGGTACAGCTGGGAAACTCAACATTACTACTGTAAATTAGAGATTTCTATCGCAATTCCCCACTCACCAGATGAGAACCCTGGGTACCCGTAGCTGGAGGGGTGAAACCTGAGATCATGGAACTCCTTGAATACTACAATTCAGACAGCTGGAGCTGACCTTAGCAAGCTCCACCTGCAGGCCTCAATTTGCAGCCCCACAATAACCTGTAGCTTAGCAGTAGGTTAGGATATGATTTTACCCTCGATGAGTTGCTATATCTCTTTCCTATTTCTCTTCATGTTACATGTCAAAAGCCTAACATACTACATTAAAACATTATTAAATGAAAAGTGAAAGTCAGCCTGTCTAATACTAGTCACTCACCAAAACTCAGCAGTCTGGTCCTGACCTTTAAAATGGGTCATGGGAGGTTGATTTAGTAAGGTATAGTTAAAAGTATGGCACGTGTTGGAGAAGGCTCTTGAGAGTCCCTTGGATAGCAAAGATATCAAAACAGTCAGTCCAAAAGGAAATATTCATTGGAAGGGTTGATGTTGAAGCTCCAATACTTTGGCCACCTGATGCAAAGAGCCGAGTGACTGGAAAAAACCCTGATGCTGGGAAAGACTGAGGGCAGGAGGACAAGGGGGTGACAGAGGATGAGATGATTGGATGGCATCATCACCAACTCAATGGACATGAGTTTGCGCAAACACCAAGAGATAGTGAAGGACAGGGAAGCCTGACGTGTTGCAGTCTATGGGGTCGAAAAGAGTCAAACACGACTTAGTGATTGAAACAATAATAATTTAATTTATTTCATATAAGTGGAGAAAGAGGGCAAAAAGGTTGGCACTAGACTGTGATCAGCAACTGGGTAGGCAAAATAAAAGAATTCCTATATAGCAAATGATCTTTCAATAAAGCTCAATTTGATTCATACCCAAGTTAATAAAAATAAAACATTGATAGCACCTTAATTTTTTTCACAGTCTTCTTCAATTTCACTTGCCATTAAAAATGACCGCTAATGCCAGAGTGTGCCAACCCACCACTGAAATATAACCCCATTTTATAGAACTAGGCCCCATAGAGTAACTCAGAAGGAAAATTCAGGTGGACAAAGTAGCTGATGTCAAAATCAGTGGCTTCAATGTGCAGTTAACTCAATACCTGGCAATTCTGTGAAAACAAATTTCTATGAATACCATCACCCAATTTTGCATTCATGCTGAAAATATAAAAGCCCGTATATTTGAACTACTGTGTCTTACGGCCTTATTTTGCAAGGTCTTCATCTCGTATAGGAGTTGTCTCATTTGTTCCCACTAACTTATGCCACCTACTTTTACCAAATCCACTTGCATGAAAACACAGACAAGACAGACCACGCATTGGACGCCTCCCACTCAAACCACACGTAACTAGGCTCCAGCTGGTGGAGACTCGATTCAACTGTTAACTGGTGTTTGGAAGAAAAGACTTTAACACAGAAGCGCACTTATCTTTAGAATCTTAAAAATAACTAAAGCCTCTTAAACTTTTCTACACAAGCAAACCCATGTGACTCACGCAACAGCAGAAAAGCAGAGAGTGGCATGTAACAATGGAGGAACATAACAAGAAACCTCCCAACCACAGCAGCTGCAGGGCAATTAAACTCAATGCTTACAGATGTTCATAAGACAGAATTTGCCCAAGTTTGGTTTACTTTTTAAAAACATACACATCTTTAGACTTACAAAAAAAAACCTCATTTCATTCTGCTCCCGTTAATAATTAAAAACTGCAGTTTTCCTTCCAACACTTCAGTTTTTTCAATTTCATATGCCATTAAAAATGACCATTAATGCCAGGGTGTGATAACCCACCAGGACAAATCAAATAAATGAAATATAACACTCAACCTCCCGAAGCTGACTATAAACAGTACTCCTTGTCCTGCAACAGCCATTTAAGAAAAACTGTTTTTAAGTGATGCTGAAAGCACCAAATTGACTTTATCCTCTTTCTATGTCTTCATGAGTCACCAGTCTATCCCAGCAGACCAGCTTATTCTTAATATTGTTATTGTTTTGTCCCTCAGCCGTCTGATTATTTTGCTACCCCATGGGCTGTAGCCCACCAGGCTCCTCTGTCCATGGGATTTCCCGGGCAAGAATACTAGAGCAGGTCGCCATGTCCTTCTCCAGAGGATCTTCCCAACCCAGGGATCGAACCTACGTCTCCTGAATTCCAGGTGGACTGTTTACTGCTAAGCCACTGGGGAATCCCCAATTCCTAATGAGTCTTTCATTATTAAAAATTAATTAGTCAAGCATTCAGTTTGGCCACAGTGGGGCTAGCAATACAAAAATGTGATAACTCGGGGACTAAAAATTAAAAGCTGTTATTAAGAGGCATGAGGATTACTAAGGACACATTAAGATCCTTTTATTTCAGATTTCATAACTAACAAGGTCCCAGAAGGACACATGAACCCCATAATACATTCGTTGTATCATTAGAAACTACAAGGACTCAATGCCCTCGAACCTTCTTTCAATTTACTGCCTTAGTACAAAACAAGAATATTTCAGCTGTGCTTATCTGAAACTAATTGCAATTTTCCAGTTCTTCACACACTTGTGAAAACAGCTATGGCTAAAATAAAGCTAACATTTTTCCGAAGTAAGAAAGAACTCTATTCGTCAGGGGTCTGCCATAACTGCTGAAGCAATGAGACCTAATAAAAATGACAAGTCTGCAAGTGCCAGATGAATGGGATTTAGAGAAGCATGTGAATCAGAAGCACAAGGCAGCGATTCCGGGAGGCAAAGGAACCTAATAATGCAGAACTCAGGAATCAGAGAAGCATCATGAGTGTCTAGTCTAGAGGTCAGATGTGGCCTTCTTATCACTGGAGCAGAAACCTACTCCTGGGCCTGGGCAGTCCAAAACAGGGAGCAAAGTTGATGGAGAGAGTGAAAGCACCTTCACAGAAGTTCAACAATTTCTTCATAGTAAAAAGGAAATGGACAAACACAAATAAGAGTCACCACTCCAACTCATGAGGAATGACCAAGGCAATCCAGTATCAAAGAGTCAAAGATTTAAAACTGATGGAAATGAAAGGTAAATGACTTTCAGGGTTTCCAAGACGCTGTCTTGCACTGTCCAGGTGGTAGGCCAGTAAGAAAAAAGGCTTCTTAGAAATCCCCGAGGGGGGGGAATTGAAGACTCAATTAAGGGATACAGGGAAATCCTGGTTAAAGAAGATGCGGAAGAACTTAATCACCTATGTTACAAAGCTGGGTTACACAACTTAAAATACTTTCAAGAGTGACTTTTGACCTTATTTGCAAAGACAGATGGTGTTAAATGGCCACACAAGGCCAGTCCAACTCCACTTTCTAAGACAGAGACTCCAGTGCCATATGCTTGCCTTTGTCAACCTTCCCTGCATAGAGGAATGGTCATGTCACAAGACCTGAGGTGACCTGAAAAACCTTTCATGTCTCTGACAAGAGGACTAAATCACACACCCCATCCCATATCCTCTGGCCTCAACCATGTATATAATGACTGTCATTGCAGCAGCTATCATATGACCAGCAGAAAAAACCCAAAAGAACTCTACAGAATCAGCTCTGATTTCATTGAGTCATGGAACCAACTGCCCATCTTCACGCTTTTCATGTAAGTAACAACTCCTGCTGTATAATGGGTTTTCCCAATACTCAGAAGTGAATGCATTTCTAACTGATACAAGTGCCAACAGCTGTATCTTGCAGTTTTTACCCCATGGAAGATACAGTCCCATCACGTCCCTCAACGTAAACAGTTATTCATGAGTGGCAGGAAGGGAGGAAATCTTTATTTATGTCCTTCACTCACATGTGTTGTCTAAATTATTATTATTCCATGAAGCACTATTTGGTTAAGCACAAATTAGGAATGAACATTCATTTGACACTAATATGGCCACGTAAGATAGCTTAACATTCAAGAAAGACTGAATAAAAAAATTAAAAAGGCATACCATGATTTGGGTATCAGAATAAGAAGTCAATTCTCAGCTTATAAATCTATAAATTCAATATACTTCCATGGAAAAAATGATGGTGTGTGTAATGGAACTTGACATGCTGATTCTAAACTTCATCTGGAAGAGTAAGTATCAGCCGGTAGTATTTTTTAAAGAGAAAAAAAAGGTACTTACCTACAGTTTTCTAAGCACAACAGCACACAGCATTGAATTAAAACAGGCATGGGTTAACAGCTAAATTATCATTTCTACAGAGCTCAGAACCAAACCCACATACCCAAGGAATAGTAGGCATGTAAGGAAGTATTAATCTGTTACTAGTCACCACACCTTTTCCCAGATGGCTCTGGTTGGGCTGGCTGTGCTTTTACACGACTTCATTTCCAGGACACAAGAAAGGCAGCTGACCCAAACTGAGATTTTTGGACTAGAGACCAAAAGAGTTCGTCTCTTTCTGGGCAGATGAAAAGCTCAGGAACCAGTTATAAAAAGATAGTCTACGGTGAGAAAGAACAAGAAAGCCAGTACATAGTGACAAGAAGAGAGATGAGAAATGAGAAAGAGAATGAAAATGTGATAGTGTTTGAGTCACTGGTCAGAGTTGTTCCCAAGGATCGGCAGCATTTCCTGCTCTGGGGTTCAGAGAAAAAGCCCACTCTCCTGAATAATTACCCCTTTTCTCTTAAGCTCACTAAGCTGCCTCCTTTTCATCTGAAATCAAGAAAATCTAATTATGCATGTGGAGACTAGTATACATTTCAAATCACTGGAGAAAGGCCAGGATTAATCAATAACAGGTGAGTGCATCACCAATTTCACATCTGAAAAAATTATGTCCTATTGCACATTTACACAAAAATAAATTCCACATGTATTAAAGACCTAGATATGAGAAAGGAAAACTGAATGATGGAAAGTTTTAGCTATAATAAGGAAAAATCTAATTATGGACTAGAGGGGAAAAGTGTTCTCTTTAATACTGAGGTGAAGCGAAAGTGTTAGTTGCTCAGTCGTATCAGACTCTTTGCAACCCCATGGACTGTAGCCCTCCAGGCTCCTCTGTTCATGAAATTCTCCAGGCAAGAAGACTGGAGTGGGTAGCCATTCCCTTCTACAGAGGATCTTCTTGATCCAGGGATTGAACCCAGGTCTCCACATTGCAGGCAGATTCTTTACCATCTGATTCCCCAGGGAAGTCCACTGAGGTTGGGAAGGTTTATTTCAACAATATTAAGAAATAACAAGCTATAAAGAAAAAAGGAAAGATAATAACCAACACAAAATTTTAAACTTCTGCATGACAGATACCATAAACAAAGTTTAAAAAGTGAGCAACAGACTGGAAGAAAATGATTGTGCCACACTTATAAGAGAAAGGCTATATATAATACATACAAAAAAGTTGACAACAAGGTACAGAAAAATGGTCAAGAGATCAGAACAGGCACTTCAGAAAGAAAAAAACAGAAAGAGAAACATATACCAAATACAAGCCAAAGTTTGGTGTAATTAGTTTAACTGCTTAAAATCATAGATGTGATGAGCATTTTACATAATTCCTGTATATTATCATGTATTTCTCATCTTATACCCTTTAGTAGAGGGCTAATGAAGCTGGCCGCTTGTTCCCCTTGGAGGCACCACAGCTGAGCACAGACCTTGCTTCTGGCCCCTCACTCTCCTCTTAAAAACAGTCATTAGCAGCATTCCTTTTCTTTTTTTTTTTTGTTTTTTAATTTAATTTTATTTTTAAACTTTACATAATTGTATTAGTTTTGCCAAATATCAAAATGAATCCATCACAGGTATACATGTGCTCCCCATCCTGAACCCTCCTCCCTCCCAAAGCAGCATTCCTTTTCTGAGCAACTAAAAGTTTACGAAATGATCTGAAGAAGTACCAACAGGGTTAACTGTCAAATATCTTAAACAATCAGGCTACCACTAAACAAAATTCGTATCTCATATCTTTTCAGTGAGCATAACCATAGCCTAAGGGGACTACCAGAAAAAAAAAAAAATATATATGTATATGTTAACTCCTTTAAAATTGAAAACAGGAAAAAAAAGGAATAGAAATTTAAAGACTATGTACAACATTTGTTTGTAATTGCCAAGATTATTGTTCCACCATTAAAGGGAAGAGGGTTTAGTTTAAACACATTTTTCACATTAAGTTAGTCCATATTTTACCCACTCCCCTAAAAATGCCTCAAGTATTTCATGAACTTAAAAGAAAGCATTATTCATACATTTAACTGAGAAACTGATTATTACATAGTTGTACCTAGAAAATGAATGCAGATTAAAATACGTAGTAATTCTTGATTAATTTCAAGCTTTATCTGAACTCTAAGAAGCCACAATTCTAATGCTGTTATTTGATGTTCCTTTTACACATTTCCTGGGAATTACATTTATAACAGATTTCAGGGCAAAAATGGTTTTACTAAAAAAAAAAAAAAAAAAAAGAACCAAAATGCCAGCTAACAGTTCCTTCAGGAAGCATTTCACTGTGGGTGTTTTCACAGACATATTTTGGCTTTGATCAAGGAATAAAAAGCAGATGAATTAACAAACATATGACACAGGTCAGAAGCAACGCGTGAGGGGAAACCACTTAGCATTCTCATTCTCCACGCACGTGCTCTTTTAAGTACGAAGGAGAACGAACTGTTGGATTTGGACAGTTAGTGTCAGGAGAATTTTCTTTATTGTTCAGAACTCAGTAAAAATCATGCATGTTTTATGTACCAAACACCTGTATCTCACGTCCTGACAGGTTCTAAGCATATGAATCTAACTGTTTATTCAAAATAAAATTCTCATTTTTTTAAGAAGTTCATTAAAAAAGGAAAACTTTGATTTTTGAAATCACATCATTAGCGCTGGGCTCATGAAATCTCTAGGCCATTTGGAAAATGTATGTATCAGTTAACGGGCAGAGAACCAAGGTGCAATCTGAGATTTTTGTGCTTGTTTTATTGGGTGGGCCAAAAAGTTTGTTTGAGGCCTTCAGGGGCATTTTATAGAATCCAGTACTTGGGAAGGAGGAAAGAGGCTGGGTAGTACTGAAAAGAGTGTAATGATCACAGCATTCTAAGAAAATCGGGTTGAATAAAAGCTGTGTTATTTATGTTGAAGGGCTGAGTATCTGTCTCCATGGTCTAACACCCCGGTCATCTGTTTTAGGTTAGCTGCTCTCTTCTGAAGAGGTAGATGACCAACACTGAGGTAGAGACACTTAAACACTCCAAAGGAGGTCCACCCTCCATCAATCTCACAACATACTCTCTTCCTCTGACTTAACTTCATTCACACTCATTCACGCCCTTGCTGCTGAAACAGAAGGAAGCAGAAGTGTCTAAGAAAGTCCTGGGCAGGGAAGCTGATCCAGTCCTTAGGTATCAGGAAGGTTGCCTTGCTGGCTTCGCTGCTTTCCTTCTCATTCATCACTGCAGATTTCCCCAAGGCCAAGTTCTCAGTCCTCTCTCTGCTCCTGAATCCACTCACTCTTTTAGCATTTCACTCATCGTTTCCACCAATACACCACCCCACACACACACAAACACACAAAACCAGGCCATCAGTGCCCTATCTCCCTCAGATACAGCCCCCAATTCTTACCCAAGTGGTTAATTCCTATCATAACACTCCCTTTGTAGGTCTCCAGCATCTAAGCAGAAATGCTTCTCTTATACACACACTCATCCCTACCACGGTACTTGACTTTGTTTCTTTAAAAAGCTGACACGGTACCTCCTACTAAATGCAAACTTGGGACTTAACTTTTTCTATCTGGACAGCATAAGAGTCATGAATTTGTCAGTGACGCTGGATTGAAGATGGGAGGTAAATCACAAAGGACAAGTCATCTTAAAATGGGGGAAAAACGGGGATGGAAACAATAGGGAAAAAAAAAAAAACCCTTTCAAAATAAGAAGAATTAACTCTAGATATGTAGGGAAATTCCATTTAGGATAAGAATCAGCGACAGGCAACAGCCAGAAGGGACTATTTGTACTGAAATACAAGCCATTAACTTGAGCCAAGCTAAGAGCAAACGACTGCAGTGGCAAGTGCTGGCTGTGGATAATTAGTTTAGAACCTATTTGAACATGAATATTTTATCATGCAGCACAGAACTTGTTACGGAGAAGAATTAGAGGGCCAGGACGTCTGAAGGCTCTGGAGAGGTGATTTGTCAGGTCCTGTAAAGGGGCTTCCAAGAGAAAACAGGTTCAGTGACTCAGCAAGACTGGATTTCATTACAGTTACAACAATGCATTAGAACACATCTGGTGACAAGCTGAAGAGCACGGGTACCAAGCTACAACTTAACTGTGGGCAACACCTCACAGTAAAAATAAACTCAGTGAAAAGATCATCCAGGGATGAACACCTTCTCAGCGATGCACACACCCCACTTACATGAGGAACTACCTAATCTGGCGATGCTACAATAAAAAGCATAGCTACTTCATACAGTAGCTATGCAATGCAGAGGAGAATATGCCTGCAATGCAGCAGACCCGAGTTCAATCCTTGTGTTGGGAAGATCTCCTGGAGAAGGGGATGGCTACCCACTCTAGTATTCTTGCCTGCAGAATTCCATGGACAGAGGAACCTGGCAGGCTACATACAGTCCATGGGGTTGCAAAGAGTTGGATATGACTGAGCGAATTTCACTTAGTACTTACCTTATCTGTTTCCATACGAAATGTGAAAATTCAAAATTTTGAAAGTTCAAAACCTCATTTTTCGTGCTATGGAGGAATATGCCAAACTGGAAATTTTACCTCAATAACGGTTGCATATGGAGTGTATGTGATAACAGTAAACCATCATTGTTAAGAGTCTTATTTGCATTATCTCATTTAATCCTCAGACTTACCCATGAGGTGAAAGTGAAAGCCGCTCAGTTGTGTCTGACTTTCTGCAACCCCATGGCCTATACAGTCCATGGAATTCTCCAGGCCAGAATACTGGAGTGGGTAGCCTTTCCCTTCTCCAGGGGATCTTCCCAACCCAGCGATCGAACCCAGGACTCCTGCATTGCAGGCAGATTCTATGCCAGCTAAGTCACAAGGCAAGCCCCAAAATACTGGAGTAGCCTCCCCTTCTCCAGGGGCTATTTCCAATCCAGGAATCAAACTGGGGTCTCCTGCCTTGCAGAGGATTCTTTATCAACTGAGCTATGAGGGAAGCCCTATCTACCTATGACGTAGATAACCCAACTGTATTTTGTAGATGACAAAATGGCAGAGATGCTGAGGTAAATTCATTTCAAATCATGCGGCTGAAGTAGCACAGCCAAAGTTTAAACCCAGGCCCTTTGATTCAAAAGCCTGTGTGCTTTCTCTTTGTATATATCTCAAGACACCCTAAGGCTTCTCAATATAAACCTAGGTTCTCAGAGGGGCAAGTTTAATGTCTTTGAATTTACTAAAAAGAAAAAAATTAAAAACAGGGGAACATAGGTATTACTCAAAAATATTACTATTGTAAAGAAATAAAAGCAGCTTTAAAAGAATAAAGTTACAGGTTGTGAAGATAAGACTTGAAATGTCTGACCTGCGAAAATAGTTATTAACACAGAGCTAATGTATTGGGTTGGGCTCCCCTTGTGGCTCAGCTGGTAAAGAATCCACCTGCAATGTGGAAGACCTGGGTTTGATCCCTGGGTTGAGAAGATACCCTGGAGAAAGGAACGGTTACCCACTCCAGTATTCTGGCCTGGAGAATTCCATGGACTATACAGTCCATGGAGCTGCAGAGAGTCAGACAGGACCAAGCGACTTCCACTTATTTGTTAACATTTCTCTATAAGCTCTTATGAATGCATTTTCTGGCTACCCCAGTACTAGCATCTTCTTAACCGCCACAAACTCAGTGACCAGCAAAGAAAAAAGGCATTTTAATGACTGCTAGTTTGACAATCTATTTATACACCTTAATCTATACACAGAATAACCACATCTAATAGAGTCCCTTAGGCTGATAGGGACTCAATAAATATTTGTTCACTGTTATTTAGATAAATAACTTGCCCCAGATCATTGTATGTTATAGGAATTAATCCACACCCAAGGGGCATTAGAGGCTAGATTCAGTTTTTCCAATAACTTCTAATCCACTGCTTTCCCAAACATTTTTTCATCCATATCAGTCTTGGAGGTTTCACTACGTTTCATGACACAGTGCTGTGCCTACGGGGAATTAAAACAGTAGGAATCTTATTACTGCGTGTAGGTTGCAAGGCACAGGGTTTTAAAAATTAGTAAATTAGGCCCTGCCCATTAGGGTCTCACAGTTGACTTGTGGAAAGAAACAGATAAATAAACACATGCAATACAATGTGATGATTGCTGATATATAAAAGAAACAGATAAACACATGCATACAATATGATGGCTGCTAATATATAAAGAGCTAATGGAACAGGAAAGAGGAGACACTAAACTCTTCAGAGACCAGGTGAGGCTCTCCTGGTAAAAAGTGACATGCAGGATGCTCACCTGTAGCATGGCAGGCAGGCCCAGGGAAAGAGCATGTCCAGGTATAGCAATGAAAAGGAAATGACAATGGCCACAAAACCTAAAACCTGAAATGCGCCCTGTGATTGGAATTCTGCTTCACGGTAGTTTGGCTGGGGGTGGCGGGGGCTAAGTCGGTTTGGGGCATGTTTTGAAGCACAGATTACGCAGGCCCATGTAAATCTGGCCTAGCACTGAATAAAGGAGAGAGGACAGAAGCAATGAAATTCTCTACCAGAGATCCAGAGCTTTATTTTGAAATTGACAAAGATGATAACAAATCTATTTTTGATGTAGAGAGCTTAGAAAGTTAGAATGTAAACCTATTTTCCACGATTCTTGCTACTCAAATCATACCAGCAAAGAAGACTTCTAGAGCACAGTATTAAATGACTGAGAACTAAAACTTAAAACTTGAGCAACCTAAGGTAGTGTGGCCTATGAGCATTTTACAACTTTCAGGAATTGGCCAGGGCTGCATTCCTATAGACATTACCACTTAACATGGGATAAAGTATCAGTATTTCTTAAAAAAGGCTGATGTATAAAAATCTAAATAGCAGACGAACTGTGAAATTTTTCAATATACCAAGTGAATTTTTACTTTCAACACAGCTCACTGCTGTATTCTTCTAAACAGCATGCTTTCTAAGAATTTACATTATAAGATGTATATAAAATGTGTATTATATTATATAAAAAGGGAATAGTTATAGATCTACGTATCATCAATCTACTTAATAAGTAAGATTGTGGGTGACATGCTACACGACAGATAAAAACCTATCACAACTTAATTTTCCAACAGCAGAATAAAACCTGAGATCACGTCTCACTGTGTTGGGAACAACAGAAAGTCAAATTGGGTCATAATGCCTCTCAACTCTTATTCCTGGTTCCCACTGTCTATGCCATCTCTAGTAAAGAAAAATCAGGTCTGGTAAAGTACGGGAAACAAATAAAGGTAGAAATTCGTACTTGAGATGAACAAAGACAGATCAAGGACTCTGGGTAGAAGTAACAGCACATTCGAAGGCATACAGGTGGCAAGTAGAGAATTTAAAGCATCGCGAGTAGTTGAGGGAATGGAATGGGAGGAAGAGGGATAAGGAGAAAAATAACAGCTGGCAGAGTAGACAAGTGGCACCATGAAGAAGTCTTGAAAAGGAAAGTAGCACATTTGGAATCACATTTCAGGACTACTCTACACAGCCTAAAAAAGCCAGAGATGGGAAATTTATTTAGTAGCAAATCAAACATAATCCAAACATGAGGAAGGAAAAGACTTGAGTTATCTGAGGCAGTGGAAAGGAAAAAAAAAATAAATTACAGACACATTGTAATAGAATCTTTTACATGAATATCACACTGCATAAAATACTTTATGCACAGAGTATTTATTTTAAGCGTAAAATAGAATTACTTATTTGATTCTCACAATAATTCTATAGATTAAGTAGGATATAAAATGCTGCCCCTATTTTATCAGTAAAGAATCAGTGCCTGAGATAAACTGCAACTTGCCCAATGGTACTGATCCACTGGTCAATGGCAAGGCTTTTATATTAGAGCTCTGTGTGTGTTAATCTGATACCCTTCAAATATGCAACATGCAAAGAGATCAGAGATAAAGAAGGGTAAACTGTGCTCCTTCCTTTGATAGCTCAAACACACTGTGTTCAAATATTTAATAAAAATGCTTGAAAAAATGGGTAAACATAACATTAATGGTAAGATGTGCCCTGCTTTCAGAAGCATATAAATATGAAAAACGTGAATTTTTACTTTCAAGAAAAGATGATGTTTAGTACTTTGCCCCAGACACTGCCAGGGGCTATGAATATGGTGGAGGCTGACGGGGCTGGCTGTGTTGATTAGATGTGTATGATCACCAATTGGGAGAAATCTCCTTCTTGCCTCCCCCATTCCAAGTCACCACCGAGTTTTAGCAAAGGAAACCTACAGTAACTGTCTGATCTGCTACGTGTTCCTAGAAGTTGGCTGTGGTGGAAAGGAGGCAATGCCTAGGGTATCTGGCTTTTGAAATAATTTCAAATATCAATAATTATCCCTCAATTTCCCTAACATGGGGGTAAAATAAAATACCTCTGGTTAAAAGTTGTCAATGTTCACTAGCCTGTAAACAAGAAGGACCTTTTGGTTTTACATAATAACAGTAGCACCAAGACATCTTTGATGACTTTTGCCCTGTCTATTAAAGCAGCCACTTTGAAGAGAAGCTAAAACATTTAAGATTTTGCAAGGTAAAACAATGCTAGCTGACACATAAACCAATAACTCTGTCTGGAGCTCAGAGAAGCATCTTTATGAGGTCTGAAAATCATGGTCCAATGCAACCTTGTTTTTTTTTTTTTTTTTTTCATTTCTGAAATCAAAGGTTCTTAATGATACAAAACAACTGCAATACCATGCAGTCAGAATGCAACCAGTTTTTATTACTTTTTATAACACAGTCAAAACGCCAAATCAATGCCATTCACAATACCATTATTCCTGAACCATGAAGACATATTTAAATTCATTATTACTTTTAAAGATGCCCCAAATGATCTAACTCTATCTTCAAATGAAGACTCGATAAAATAAAAAAATTAATTTCCCTCTCCACTCCACAAGTCAGAAATGGATACGCTGCTTCCCGCTGTTAATGAGGTGATAGAAACACTGCTGCTGTCGTACTAATGCACTCCTTTAATGATTTTTCTCCCCTTGGTAATTAGTATAATAACAGTAACTCATCCCAAACTTCAGCATTTTAACACTGGCATATTATTTCCATTTCCATATTTAGTTTGCTTACCTCTTGGACAAATTTAAGTGAATGAAAATCAGCTAGATTACAGGTGGTAAAAAGCCCCAAAGAAACGCCATATGGAGATTCCATATGCTTTGGCACTATATCAGCATGTGACAGAATCCTGGAATGCAGTCTCAGAATAACTGACACTCCCCCGTATCAGCTCTCTGCACTGGTGCTCCAGAACATTCACTTTTAAACCTTGTGCTCACATAGTCGACACTGAACGACTGAATACGGTAAATCAAAAAGCACAGCAGTTGCTTTTCTCCTTCCAAAAGAGTAAACAGAGCAATTTCAAAACAACTAAAATTATAGAAACATTATCTCCCTATATGCTCTAGACCAGAAAATTACGAGATGAAAAGTCTGCCAAACAGAGGCATTTCTCACACAGCTAAAGTCTTTTATAACCTATAACTTAGGAATAGACTGATGAGTTAGGATCCATGCTTTGCATCACACCATTCATTATAAAATAATCAGGAACCACCTCTGTGAACAGGGTAATGTATGGGTCATGGTTTAACTAGAGAAAGAACTAGTAGGAGATACAGATGAAGAGATAACAAGGAATTGGGAAACAACTGTTGTTGTCGCTGTTCAGCCGCTCAGTCATGTCCAACTCTTTGCAACCTCATGGACTGCAGCATACCAGGCTTTTCTATCCTTCACCATCTCTCAGAGCTTGCTCAACTCATGTTCATTGAGTTGGTGATGCCATCCAACCATCTCATCCTCTGTCATCCCCTTCTCCTCCCGTCTTCAATCTTTCCCAGCATAAGGGTCTTTTCCAAGGAGTCAGTTCTTTGCATCATGTGGCCAAAGTATTGGAGCTTCAGCATCAGTCCTTCCAATGAATATTCAGGACTGATTTCCTTTAGGATGAACTGGCTTGATCTCCTTGATGTCCAAGGGAGTCTCAAGAGTTTTCCCCAACACCACAGGTCAAAAGCATCAATTATTCGGGTCTCAGCTCTTTTTATGATCCAACTCTCACATCCATACATGACTACTGGAAAAACCATAGCTTTGACTAGACAGACCTTTGTCAGTAATGTCTCTGCTTTTTAATATGCTGTCTAGGTTGGTCATAGCTTTCCTTCCAAGGAGCAAGCATCTTTTAATTTCATGGCTGCAGTCACCACCTGCAGTGATTTTGGAGCCCAAGAAAATAAAGTCAGCCACTGTTTCCATTGTTTCCCCATCTATTTGCCATGAAGTGACGGGGCCGGGTGCCATGATCTTAGCTTTTTGAATTCGTTGAGTTTTAAGCCCGTTTTTTCACTTTCCTCTTTCACCTTCGTCAAGGGGGTCTTTAGTTCCTCTTCGCTTTCTCCCATAAGGGTGGTATCATCTGCCTATCTGAGGTTATTGATATTTTTCCTGGCAACCCTGATTCCAGCTTTGCTTCATCCAGTCTCGCATTTTGCACAATGTACTCTGCATGTAAGTTAAATAAGCAGAGACAACAGACAGCCTTGACGTACTCCTTTCCCAGTTTGTAGACCAATCCCTTGTTTCATGCCCCATTCTAACTGCTGCTTCTTGACCTGCACACAGGTTTCTCAGCAGGCAGGTAAGATGGTCTGGGCATTAGCAAGGGAAGTCTTAAATCCACAGGGCAGGCACTAACCCTCAGACAGGAGGTGAAGCTGTCACAGAATTTCTTCTTCTGGGAAGCTTACAGCTCTGCTTTCAGTCCTTTTGCTAGCAGAATCAGGCCATCCAGGTTACCCAGGATAATTTCCCATACCAAGTCACCTGATTATGGGCTTTAATCCTATCTACAAAAGATCTTTACAGCAGCAATCCCCAAACTTTTTGGCACCAGGGACTAGTCTCGTGGAAGACAATTTTTCCACAGAGGATGGAGGAGGGAGGGAGGATGCTTCCAGGATGATTGTCATAAGGACTGCATAACCTCCATCCCTCCCGTGCACACAGTTCACTGCAAGGTTCTCACTCCTATGAGAATCTGATGTCATCGTTTTTAGGGAGCACCTATTATGGGTCTGTAATCCTGTATGATCCTGGGGTCACCGTTATCAGATACCAGAGAGACAAGGGGCCTGCCTTTGGAAAGCTTATTTGGCAAATATGATCCTAATAAAAAACAAAGTGGACAAATTTAGCTTTAAAATAGCACCAATGAAGAACACTTAAAAGTCAATATGAATCAACAGAGTAACCAGCTCTAAAATATGTCTAGAGTAATATTAGATTAAATTAGCAGATATACAGTATCAAGAATAAGAAAAGTACATCATCCAATTCTCCTCTGGATAGGGAAAATCTTATCTGGAAAAAAGTTCCTTTTTTGAGAGAGATCTGAACCAACAGAAATAGGCAAGAATATCAAAAAGAAGCCAAGGGTACTGGAAACACAAATATAGACTGGAAACTGAGGGCTTTCACCTGAAGAAGAAGAGGACAGCTAGGAACACGAGGGCCACCCTCGTGGACCACAAGGCCTGCAATGAGAGACTGGGGTCAGACACTCTCTGAGGCTAGACTGGGTCAAAGCAGGACCAGCATGTGTAAGCAATAGAGACAGACTGGAAAACTTGAAGAAATACTGCAGAGAGAACAAGTCTTAGAAGAGCAGTGAAACTAGATGACTTTCAAGACCCTTCGATATTTACTGAAAATAGTTCAAGGCAGTGATGAAAAACATCTCATCTGGGGAACCTACAGCAAATATGGAAAGGAAGATTAAAAAAAAATTACTTGAATGTAAAATCTATGTGATTCTACAACCATGAGAATCTGAAGAAAAAAGAGAAAGGGAAGGTACATCAAGTTATCATCTTTAAAAGGAAAAATGAAAGAACCTGATATGAATTAAATGGCGACTTGGTATCCAGTGCTATCCAATTGACACACATTTAATGTTCAGAATAACCCACTGAAGTGGGTATTACTACAACTTCATCTTTAGAAGAGAGGAAACTGAGGCTCAGAGAAGTTCAACCACTAGCTGAACATCTAGACACTGGAGGAGCTCAGATTCTTACTTGAATTTAACTACATGTCCACTGAACACCAATCTGATTCCCAGAGGGAGAATTTAGTTGTCTGGAAAATTAACTTTTGAGAGATATTTCATTTCTTAATGATGTTAACAAATGAGGCATTACTATACTGCTTTCTCCATAAAGCAGGAGTCCTGACCTAAAGTGTAAAAGGGGGTAAATCTCTCATTTCTGTGTATCTGGCAGAGAAATAACTGTAACATAGTTAAAAACCAAATTCTTTAACTAGGCTTTTGTCTCCCTGGCAACTTTTCAAACATCAAGCATATATACAGATCCCCTGACTTTTAAAAGTGCAAACTAAAGGAGAATTTAAAAAGAAATAATGATAATAATCAGGACAAAAGGTAAAGAGTTATCCTCCTACTCATTCAAATCTTATCTTATTTGATGTATGAGATACAAAGCCCTGAAACACGCTGACCAGGAGAAAGAAGGAAGGAAATCTACAAATGGAAGGTAACAAGGTCTTTCCCGCAGCCAGTCAGCCCAGCACATCAATATCCTGCTGCTTTAGAAACAGAACGTAAAAGCTGACTTCTTTACTTCCCTTGATTTGGCTAAACCTCACATTTGACAAAATACCACCTAACAAACTTACTTAGCATGGTCTTGGAAATCAAGAACAGAAGAAAAGGGGGAAAAAAAAATTTTCAGCTACATTCAGCTAAAATGTAGAAGAAAAAGGAATGAGACACTGTGAGGTGACCTAATTTAATTTGTTAAAGGGGTTGATAAAATGGGTTCTAAAGTCCTTGATCCTAATGGACAAAGAAAAGACAGTTTCAAAACAGATATGTGAACCACATAAAAAAAAAAAAAAAAAAAGTAAATCAGTGTCCTACCAGGAAAACAAATGAATGGCAGAAGTTACTATAAAAATCACTTTACCAGCAGGAATTGTACTAGATTTCAATTTAACTTGATCTCTAAATGATTAGGAGACTAGACAGAAGGCAGATAAAACAATGAAAACATTAGTAGTCCCAGACATGCTGTGTGATTATCAAGATTTTAAAATTTATTTTAGAGCTAAAAAAAAAAAAAAATCAAAGCACAAATATCTGGTAAAAGTTTATTTTAAGCATGTATTTTTCAGTCTATCTGGGTATAATTTTTAAGCATGGCTACAGGCATAGATGATGAGGACTCTTTTGTTCTCTTCAGGAAATATGTGCTGAGTTCTTAACACTTTCATATTCCCAGAGCACTGTTATTTGGATGCTAAAATCCAAGCAAGAAAATTGTGTGTATAATAATAATCAAACTGTAGCCCCTAGCCTTTACTATTTAACTTTGTTCAGAAAGGTATAATTCAAAATTTTCTAAGTAATGCTATTTCTTGGAGAAATAAGATAAACCTAATTTCATTTATAGGCTAACTAAAGACTGAGGGTCCATTTATCATTTTAAAAATGCTAGCCAGCAGATAAGATTAGTTTCTGTCATTCACAGCACTGTCAAGATGACTCAATATGATTGCAAAGTCGATTTTTATGGCCATATTTGAACAAATAATAAATGTTCCCATACAGGCTTCAGTTTGAGGGTCTCAAGAATTTGACTGATACAGAGGATAAATGATAAGCACACTTCTAGCAGGAGATTCATTTTATAATCTCATCCTACTCTTTTCTAAAGAAGATCTAGAAGAAGCCACTAAAATCATTAAAGCCTGGATAAAAGGAGTATAGAAATAAAGCTTAAAGGAAGTGAGATTATTGTGGCTGAAGAAAAGACAGCATAAGGATAATCTAATAATAGTTATTAAATATAGGAAAGCTTATTGTATAAAGGATAGGTGAAGCTGCTCAAGTGAGCAACTCAAGCAAAAATGGGAATGAAGAAATCACATAAAATGAAGAAAGGAACGTGCCCACATAAGTGTAAGCAGTAGATACTGAAAGTTATAAAAAATACTCCTCTGAAAAGGGATATCAGGGAACAGCAACGAAACAGCAGCTTGGATGGAGTCAACAGAATTAATTAAATTCTATCTGGATATTCACCATAATCTACTGAGATTCCCCACAAAATACTGAATTAAATGGAAATAATAAACTAAATAGAAACATAAAAATCCACTTTAGGGAAAAGTCTTAGGCCACTGAGATTATGTCAGATATACAATTTACATACAAAGTGGATTTTGGAAGAGTTACAAAAAATCTGATTGCCTTCTTAAGTCATTACCAAAGGCAACTAAATATCAAAAACATAGACTGCAAAGCCAACCAAGAGCTGAAGGACAAATCTAAAAGCTCAAGTTTCCCAAAACACTCAAGCTGTTATGTCTGTGGTCTAACTAAAAAGAAGGAAAAGCTTCTTTTTATAACTTTGATCACTTTACTGCTCTCAATTGGCATATTTCTATTTTAAACACAAATATTATTTTTAATCTCTAAATTTTAATTCTGAATCCAAAAACAACAACAACAACAAAAAATTCAAAATTTTCTGGATACAGACAAAAAAAAAAAAGCTGGTACTGATAATCAGACAAAATTTAATGGCATTCATTAAATAAGCTTCAAACCATTTCAAATCATTTTGTGGACACTTTTACATGGGCATTCTCTGGCTACCCTAAAATAAAAAAAATAACAACAGCAAGTGTTGCTGAGGATAGGAAGAAAAGGGAACCCTTGTGCACTGTTGGCAGGAATGGAAATTTCTGCAGCCACTATCTAGAAAGCCGAACGGAGACTCCTCAAAAAATTAAAAATAGAAATACCATATGATCCAACGATTCCTCTTCTGGGTATACATGCGTAGAAAATAACAACAGGATGAAAAACAAAACAAAAAAAAACAGGATGGCAAGGAGATAAACTGCTCCCATGTTCACTGCAGCATTGCTCACCATACCCCAAGACAGGGCGACAATCTAAGCATCCCTCAACAGATTAACAAATAAAAAAAGATTAATGGATAAAGAAGACGTGAGGGGTGTGTGTGTGTGTACATATGTGTGTACACATATACATAAACACACACATACACAGTGGAATATTATGCAGTTGTGAGAAAGGAGGAAATCCTGCCATCTGCAACAATGTGAATAGATCCATGCTAAGTGAGATAAGTCACTCAGAACATAGAATCTTACAAGGCCAAATTGGTAAAAACATGGAGTAGAATGGTGGTTACCAGAGGCTGGGGGTGGAGAATGTGGGGAGATGCAGTGCAAGGATCTAGCAAATAGTAAGTCCCAGATTTATTTATCCATAAGTCCCAGGGAAGCTATGGGGCTTCCCTCGTAGCTCAGTCAGTAAAGAATGTGCCTACAATGCAGGAGATCTAGGTTTGATTCCTGGGTCGGGAAGATCCCTGGAGAAGGAAATGGCAACCCACTCCAGTATTCTTGCCTGGAGAATTCTCATGGACAGGGGAGCCTGGCGGGCTACAGTCCATGGGGTCATAAGAGTTGGGCACGACTTAGGGACTAGACCACCAAGCACCCAGATCTAATGCACAGCATAGTGATACTCAACAACAGTGCATTATAAACTTGAAAATCACTGAGAGACCAGATTTTTAATTGTCCCCACTACAAAAAAGAAATGATAATTATGTGTCATGATAGAGGTATAAGCTAACACTATGTTGGTAATCATACTGAAAGACATTAACATATCAAACCAACAGGCGATACACCTTAAACTTACAGTATTATATGTCAGTTATGGCTCAATACTAGAAAGGAAAAATACAAATACATGTCTCCAAGCAACATATTATCTCAAAGTACTTTTAAAAATAAGTTTATAACTGAGGTCTCCAGCTGGCAGCCATACTCTCCAGCCACAGTTTAAGTCTTAAATGACAACTGTCTTGACCAGCATCTTAATTATAATGTCATGAGGAATCAAGAGCCAGAACCATCAACATAAGTGACTCTTTAATTCCTAACTCATAGCAACAGTGAGGTAATAAATGTTTGTTGTTTTGAGCTCCTCTCCCCCAAAACACTTACAAAAGACACTTAGACTGTGTACTAAAGGAAGAGACAGACTGATATGAGAGTTTAATGCTTTGGACTAAGAAGTACATGACCACCCACAAGAGAACCCTGAGCCCAGTCTTCCTCACTGGTAACCCTTCACTCACATGATGCAGATATAAGGCCTGGACAAAATTTCTTTCCTCAAAATTACTTTCAACACTGCTGAGAATTTTTTACTGTATCAGACTGCTGAAGCACCCACCAAGCAAAGGGCCAAGAACACATAAAAGAATGATTCTTTAAAATACAAATATACTGGGACTTCCCTGGTGGTCCAGGGGTTAACAATCGCCTTCCAACGCAGGGACACAGGTTCAATCCTTGGTCTGAGAAAAAAGATACTAGATGCTGCAGGGCAACTAAGCCCAAGCACCACAACTACTGAGCCCGTTCACCACAATGCAGCATTCCGCATGCTACAACTAAGACCTGATTCAGCCTCAAACAAATAAATATTTTAAAACACACACACACACACAAATACACTTGGGTGGATGATCCTTAGTTTTAAAAAAATAATAATTTAAAAATATCAACACAACTATTTATGGGGCATTATGCATCACTGCCTGGTGGGCTGCCGTCTATGGGGTCGCACAGATTCGGACATGACTGAAGCAACTCAGCAGCAGCAGCAGCAGCATGCATCATTATTTGGGCTTCCCTCGTGGCTCAGCTGGTAAAGAATCCACCTGCAATGCAGGACACCTGGGTTCGATCCCTGGGTCGGGATGATCCCCTGGAGAAGGGAAAGACTACCCACTCCAGTATTCTGGCCTGGAGAATCCCATGGACAGAGAAGCCTGGTGGGCTACAGTCCATGGGGTCACAAACAGTCGGACACAACAAAAGTGACTTAGCATGCACGCACACATACATCATTATTCTCAAGTGTTTATGGCCAACAGCTTTCAAAGTAACTACAGAGATGCTAACCAGTAGTGTCCCAAAATGAAGCAGGTAACAGTGATGGTCTTTCAGACGTGGAAAATTAATGCAAGTGCCATTTGGGCACAGATTCTTAGAAACGGCACATCTAACTTATGCTTTCTGTGTAGTGCACAAATTCTCAATTGTTTGAAAAAACAGGGAGAATAATTTCCAAAGAGGAAAAAAAAAAAAAAAAACCAGACTATAATCAGCTTAATCGGGGCTAATTATTTCTTGTAGATATAAATATCTAAAAGATGAACCATGATTTTCCTTATTTTTATCTTTACAATGGGAAAATTTTTATGTTATTGGAATTAAAAATATAAATGTTAGTAATGTCAGAAAAAGCACATACTCTGTAGGTCAGATGGTAAAGAGTCTGCCTGCAATGCAGGAGACCTGGATTGGATACCCGAGTCAGGAAGATCCCTTGGAGAAGAGAATGGGAACCCACTCTACTATTCTCGCCCAGAGAATCCCATGGACAGAGGAGCCTGACAGAGGACTCTTTGCGACCCCAGCCTACAGCCTGCGGTCGCAAGGAGTCAGAGACACAACTAAGCAAATAACATTTCACTTCAATGTCAGAGAAAGGGTAACAGCTAGAGAGTAGTGCTTTGATTCATTATGTAAAACCACACGCTTCAAGGGATTCCAAATTTCTAATCAATATTTTTTTAAGTTTTTTGACAAGAAGTAAATAAAGAATAAATAAACTGATTTCTGCAACAAAGCCTTTCTCTACTTTATCAGAAGAAGCTATTAGTTTTGCAAGTGAAACTGCACAAGTCCATCAGGTCAATATATCATCCCATGACATGCAAACTGAAAACTGTTAGCAGGAATCTTGCAGAATAAGACTCAAAGTTTTTGAATAAGGAAAAAATGGTAATTTACCCGAAAAACACACATATACTGATATACAATGAGCTGTGCATTAGTAAATAAAAGCATAGGTTTGGAAATTATGTTTGCAAATTTGGAAGTAAATAAAAAGGCAATTTAGCAATTGGTTATAAAAATGAAGCCAGGCATGGAAAACTTATTAATGTTCTTTTAATAGTTTTCTGAGGTAATAAGAACTGTGATGGGGTAATCAGTTGGAGTTTCCTTGGTTTTTAATATGTTTTCTTCTCCTGCGCACCCAGCACCATATGTTCCTAAAAAATTTCCATTAGTGGCTCATTGACAAATGGGACAGAAACAGTATTCTAAGGCTGGAGTTTCAAAGAAACAAGAAATCCAACCACAACATTTAGATGGTATGTGATTTACCACTGATTACATAATGACAAAAAGTGGCCATCAGGAATAAAATTGCAGCTCCTGTAAGCAATTGCATTAGTGAGACAGGTGCTCCATAAATGACAACAAGTAATGGTAACAGTAATAACAAAAAATGCCTTATGTTTATCCAATGCCTTCCTTCTAAAATACTGAAAACTACCGATGGAAAATGGCTCTCTGCTCCTCCCAGGTTTTTGGAGGTTGCTGGTACTCTTTTTTTTTTTTAATCTCAATTATAGAGATATTTATCAAAGAATCATAAAGCAAGATGGGATTCTGAGAGATTATCTACAGCAAATCCACCACCTCTAAAGAGCTGAGTGCCCATCGAAATGCCTCCTGAGAATTTTCTGGCAAAGAGTCCATAAACTTTCAGATCCAAAGACTCATAAACTTTACTGAGTGATGAACTTTTTCCAGATAAACAACTGAAAATTCAGTTATATCCATGATGGGATCTAGGGAAAGTTTCCTTGCTTATGAAACTATATGATAATTTCCTTTCCTATGTGGAAAACTTTTAGGTCACATAAAGGGAAAAATTCCCTATTACTAAACTATCACAACCTACACAGATATTATGGTTAGCTTTTAGAGAGGACCTATGTCATCTGATCTGATGTCTAAGACAGGGCTTCCCCGGTGACTCAACGGTAAAGAAATGCCTGCAAAGCAGGAGTCAAAGGTTCAATCCCTGGGTCGGGAACATCACCTGGAGGAGGGCACGGCAATCCATCCTGTATTCTTGCCTGGCGAATCCCATGGACAGAGGAACCTGGTCAGCTACAGTCCATGGGGTCGCAAAGATTTGGATATGACTGAAGCGACTTAGCATGCACGCGTGCATGTCTAAGACAAATGGCTTTTTTCTATTCTTGATTAACAGATACTACGTATGATAGCCTGTCTTCAGTTAAGTCAGCAGAAAATAGAATGCAACTGAGATCTGGAACTCTGGTAAGGATGATTTAAACTCATTTTAAAGTTCAGACATTGGCAGTTATGCAAAATGGAAAAATACAGCCCAGGAGGTGAAGTTAAGGACAAAATGAGATACAGGAGAGATGGCTATTTGCATCAGATACCAGCTGACAACAATAAAAGAAGAGATAATCTCTTACTTAATCAAAGCATCACAGTGCTTGAAGCAGGTCAGGATAAAGAATGGCGTGATCCCCATTTTCATGCCAGGTAGAAAACTGCCACTGCCTTCTGTTCTACTTCTTATAAGATGATGGAGTGTGTATGTGCATAAATATAAAGATTGTTTTTTTTCAGAAGTGTTGGAGTAATACAAAGCCTTAACTGTACCCATGACATTCCCGGAGTAAATATTCCTGGAGTAGAGGATGACAGAGCAGTATCAGTTTATATTAAAAATGTACTGGATAAAGAACACTAAAGGGAGAGAAAAACATACACAGGCAGCAATTTCACTGAGACCAATGTGGCGATGTGGCTGTTTCCTGACATATACATCATGTATCCCTAATGAAAATGTAAATTCCTTGAGAGCACAGACACAGATTTTTAACAAGTAAATTCAATCATGGGGAAAAAAACTAAGAGCAAAAGAGTTTAAGGAGGGGAAGGAGATCTTTTCTATGCTGTAGATGAGGAGAAAAATCTTTTAACAGCAAAGAAAAAAAACAGTTCTGCTCCAGCTAAACATTTTCAAAGAAATGAGGATTCTCCCATGAAGGCTGATCCATCCACTATAAAAAAGCAGCAACAGGGAATTCTGAGAACTCACAATCTGTGGTAAGTGAAAGACTTCCCAAACTGTGCTTGTTTTCCAGCTCCTGTACTTACCACAGTGTAAAAGGAACTGGATTTGATTTTGGTCTGAATCTTAGGTCTGCTACTTATGACCTTGGACAAGTTACCCAACCCCTGAACCCAGTTGCCTCATCTATTAAAAGTACTCATATGGCCAGTCAACCACAATAACGTATGTGGATAAGGCAGGGCAAGTTCTTGTTGCTGCTACTAAAGAAAGGAAACATTTATTGATAAAAGAAAACAAACTGAACCAAAAGAATGGGCTTCTGTGACCACCATGTCAAACTTTTTATAATCATATCTTCAAAACAGTTCACAACTATACCTGAGGACTGGCATATCTTAAATACGGACTGTATTTCCACAGGCATTTTGATAAAAACAGCTGAAGAGTTGTACAGCAACATTATTCTGGCTGAAATAGTACTAACATCCACATGTGGAATTACCTTCATAGGAACAGGGAGGAAAAAACCCAACATGGCATTCTACCAGATCTGCTAAGCGTGCAGCCAAAGATCAAGGTCGCTGATTCATTAGGCAACAAAGAATCTGACTAGTAGGGACACTTTTTTCTTAGTAAGAAAATGATCAACAAGGAACACAGGTGGTATTCTCTCTATTGCCACAGATAAGTGTTACTTGTTCAGTCATGTCCTACCCTTTGCGACCCCAGGGACTGCAGCCTGTCAGGCTCCTCTGTTCATGGGATTCTCCAGGCAGGAATACTAGGGTCGGTTGCCATTCGCTTCTCCAGGGGATCTTCCCAACCCAGGGATCGAATACAGTCTCCCGCATTGCAGGCATATTCTTTACCATCTGAGCCACCAGAGAACCCATGGTCACAGATAATGTAGACTCAAAAAGATAAAGTACAATATGTGAAGAAGGACATGTCCTGCTTTGCCTCTGCCTGCTGTTGCTAAGTCACTTCAGTCGTGTCCAACTCTGTGCGACCCCATAGACGGCAGCCCACCAGGCTGCCCCGTCCCTAGGATTCTCCAGGTAAGAACACTGGAGTGGGTTGCCATTTCCTTCTCCAGTGCATGAAAGTGAAAAGTGAAACTGAAGTCGCTCAGTCGTGTCTGACTCTTCACGACCCCATGGACTGCAGCCCACCAGGCTCCTCCGTCCATGGGATTTTCTAGGCAAGAGTACTAGAGTGGGGTGCCATTGCCTTCTCCTGCCTCTGCCTACTTCCTGCCAAATAATAAGTAGATGTGGTGGCAGGTACCCATATTGGACAAACAGGAGAAATTAGGAATAGGGTGCACACACAGGATGAAACTTTGAGAAGAAAAAGCCTGGTTCCTAGAGGACACCACGCCAGGACCTGATTGCTAGACTCTGACATGCTGTTGCTGTTCATTCACCCAGCTGTGTCAGACCCTTTGCAACACCATGGGCTTCCCTGTCCCTCACCATCTGCCGGAGTTTGCCCAAGTTCATGTTCATTCCATCAGTGATGCCATCCAGCCATCTCATCTTCTGATGCCCTCTTCCCTTCTGCCCTGAATCTTTCCCAGCACGAGGAACTTTTCCAAAGAGTCATCTGTTCACATCAGATGACCAAAATATTGGAGCTTCAGCTTCAGGATCAGTCTTTCCAGTGAATATTCAGGGCTGATCTCCCTTAAGATCAACTGGTTTGATGTCCTTCCTGTCCAAGGGGCTTTCAGGAGTCTTCTCCCGACAAACCTAGACAGTGTGTTGAAAAGCAGAGGCGTCACCCTGCCGAGAAAGGCCCATATAGTCAAGGCTATAGTCTCCCCAGTGGTCACATATGGTTGTGAGAGCTGGATGGTAAAGACTTTGACAGGAATGAGAAATAAAATCCTATCTTGTACACCACTGTTAGGTTGAGTCTCTGTTGTTTATAACCAAACCTACTCCTACGGCCAAGATAAAGATGTTTGGCAGGAAATCTGTCAACTTGATAAGGAAAGTTTTAACATGGATTGACAGAAAAAAAGAAGTAAGCTCAGATAAACTAGTTAAGAAATATGGGAGACAATGGGTGACTGGAAAGTAGCATGATGAAGTCATACTTTGCTCAAATACTAATAAACAACCTGATTAGAAACGATACTGATGACCCTATGTAAGCTAATGACCAGAGCAATCTTCCAAGTGGGTTAGGTGCAACCTCCTGAGAATCACTAAGACTCTGGAGTTGTAAACAGAGAGAGAAAGACAGAGAGAGGGAGATGGGGAGAGAGGGGGTAACTGAGGAAGAGGGGGAGAAAGGGAGAGAAATACCTAGTAAAAAGTACTGCATATTAAAAGAAAATCATAATTTATTTAACACTCACTCTGAGTAAGGGACACTCACTCTCTTCAGTTACCCTACAGAATCTTCACAATAAACCAACTAATCCCTCTTATTAGAGATCAGGATAATGTGGCTGTGCTGTGCTTAGCTGCTCAGTCATCTCCTATTCTTTGTAACCTCATGGACTGTAGCCTGCCAGGCTCCTCTGTCCATGGGGATTTTTCAGGCAAGAAGTCTGGAGTGAGTGGCCATGCCCCTCTCCAGGGGATCTTCTCAGCCCAGGGATCAAACCCAGGTCTCCTGCATTGCAGGTGGATTCTTAACCATCTGAGCCACCAGGGAAACCCAAGAATACTGGAGTGGGTAGTCTATCCCTTCTCCAGGGGATCTTCCCAACCCAAGAATCAAACCAGGGTCTCCTGCATTGCAGGTGGATTCTTTACTAGTTGAGCTACCAGGGAAGTCCCACAGTATGGCTGGGAAAAAAGTAACTCAAAAATCTAGTAAGCAGAGAAGAAAGAATCCCAATTCAGAGGTCTCTCAAAGGCATACAACTTTCCATTCCATGCTGTTGCTGCCTCAAAGTTAAGTTTCTGAACAAAACTAACTGGACTCAGAATAGAAGCAAAGTAAAACACCCAATTTGGTATAAAAGACAGGAAAAATATCTGTGATAGCACTCTATTAATCTGAGCCACTGGAAAAGAAAGTGTGATAGTAACAGAAATTTTGGAAGAAAATGAGTATGTTCACTCAGAGCTTATAACAGCAACAAAACATGCTGGAAATACTTAAACCTGCACGAACTTCTAACTAATCTTAGAAGACAGTGACAGCGTGCTTAGAAGATACATATTTACTACTCCAGAACTAGTTTCTATCAAAGAAAATAAAAATCTACCAAAAGGTAAAAATACGTTTTTAATCAGATAAAAGAACTAATAGTACTTTACAACTATGTGTTACACTGGCTTCCATAAAATATCAACAGTGCCAGAGTCCTCATCCGCACGCTGTCAGGAGTGTGAATGCAAAGCCTACAATCCCTAGAGAACGGTGGTGTAAGTCCTGGTGTCACCCTTGCTTTCTACCACGCTTCTGACGTTAACACTCACCCTAGGTGAAGCGAGGGTTCACAATGTCTGAGGTCACGCACACAGGATTGTAAGCACAAGATATGAGGAATTTTTCTTAAATGCAACCCGTCAACTATCATTTGCGATAATATCAGTTCTAAACATGAAAACCTACCCCATCGACCTCATATTTTTCCATTTTCTGTCCCCAAAGATTGTACATTTTCAATCAAGCAGTTCTTCAACTGGATACGAATGACTCAATGAGACCAAGGGTAAATATGTTGTTTCTATTGACTTGAAATCGCAAGAGAAGCCATCCTCGAAGTCTACTCATTTCCTTCGTTTGATTCAGACTGACTGACTCTGAAGACTAATGGAACGCGACTTCTGTGTGTGTGCCGGTGTATATACATGTTAATGTGATTCAATACTACGAGGTTAAGCTGCAGCGAAAACATTTCTCAGCCCTTGATTAAGGCCGGCATTAAACCATCAGACCCCATCACAAGCCTTGCTGATGAGTAGCTATTTGGACACACACAGAGCTGTGATTTCCATCCACTTTACTAATCAGCAAGTTCAGATTTGCTGCTAATGTGACACTGATGAACAGGAATGATGCTAATGTGACAGTGATGAGCAGAAATGACAGCTCAGGATGATTAAAATTAGCTAAGGCTCTGCAACCCAGGACGAAACAGAGGGGCTTTGAAAATGACCACAGCCAAACATGCATCTGTCACACAGAAAGGAAACACCAAAAACATATGTTTTCTGATTATACATAAATTTGAACAAATATACACTGTCAGCGTGACACTGTTTAAAATGTAGGTGGTCAGTAATATTCAAGTCCCACACTAAATCAAAAATGACAAAAAAAAACATGAATATAATGAACAAAAGTGCTGAGCAAAACAAAAACGTCAAAAGGTAGAGAGTATGGTTTGATTGTGAAAATACAGGGTATACTAGAAACACAAACCATGTGCTTAGTGGAGCTGAAATAAAATTCTCTGATCTATGCTAAATGAGAATGCTTCAGAAAAGCATGTGGACTTCATGCACTGGTCACTCTCAGAGACTTGGAGTTAGGTATCACATACACAGACTTCAGGACAATGACATCACCTTCCTTCCTTGCCTTCCTTTTTCTCATCACCTACTACCCCGCCACCCAGGCCAAATCAGTGTATTTGGGAAAACTGAAGTAGACTGCTGGATTTTTAAAAGTCAAAATGTACTCCTGGCAAAAATAAACTAATAAGGTATGTCCATTTTCCAGTATAGTCTTAATCTATCCACCAAAGTTTCTAGTAGCATAGAACTGCTTCAGGAAAAAAAAAAAAAAAAAAACAAGCAAAACAAGAAAATCTACAGAGAAGTGGAAAGTCAGCTGCGGCACCACTTCAGCTTTTTATGGCAAGGAACTGACCACACTGTTCATGGGGTTCTCGCACCGAGAGTGCTGGAGTGCTTTGCCGTTCCCTCCTCCAGTGAACAACATTTGGTCAGCTGATTCATTGGAAAAGACCCTGATGCTGGGAAAGATTGAAGGCAAAAGGAAAAGGAGGTGGCAGAGGCTGACATGGTTAGGCAGCATCACTGACTCAAGGAACATGCATTTGAGCAAACTCCAGGAGGTGGTGAAGGACAGGGAAGCCTGGTGTGCTGCAGTCCATGGAGTCACAGAGAGTCAGACGTGACTTAGTGAATGCTCAACAGCTGACTATAAGCAATCCACACTGCACAGGCTACCCCACAGATAGAGCAGAATAGGATACGGATGTCTTTTTTTTTTTTTTTTAAGTTCATTAATACATTCTGCCAGTGTTGAACTCTAAATAAGGTAACCAGATTCTCATTTTGATAGTATTGAATTAAATTCCTAAAGACGGATTTACTCAAAACATCACCTGCACCAATGAGTCATTCTAAAAAGGCTGGTATCCAGAAGCTACAATGCCCTTGCATAGGCCCTCAATCTAGCCCTGAAGATCAATAAGGATTTCAACATAAACATTCAGATACCTAAGGTTCTGCAAAGAATAAATGAGAAAAGTGTATTATATGTGAAAAACCTCAGTCTCAGAATTCTAGTAAACGTCAGGTTTTTTATAATGTTAATAATGCTGTCACCTGAAATAGTCTACTGATAACTACTAAATGGTTAAATGACCTTCGAAGACGCCAAAAATCAATAGATAAACCGGACACGTCTTACAAGCATTTCTGCAAAGAGGTAACAAAGCAGATCAGAGAATAAGATACACTGCTCAGGGCTTCTGTAATCAGATACTGAAAGTCAATCAACACAGGAAAATCTTCAATTACTGTCTTCCCAGTGGCAGGCATTGACAGGGCTTGTTTCTGGGTCATACTTCATCCATGTAATTTTCACCCTGAAACCTCCAAGAAGAGACTATTTTCAGGCAGAATCTCTCATTTTAACCTCTATCTATAGTTAGCATTACTCCCTTTTTAGTAAACAGTCTTTTCTCACACGTAATTGTCTAAATTATCCTTTATTAGAATTCCTTCTCAAAAGCAAATTTTCTGAAATTATCTGAATTACCTCACTGCTTCAAATAAGTCAATTACAAACGCCTCCAAACAAATTTATATGGGAGTAAATAATTCATTGTTGTCATTCTGCTAAGATTCAAACTCAAACATGGTTTCCACACCTAAGAACAGACAATGCTAATTTATGTCTTAGCAACACCGAAGTCCCGTTTACTTCTAGAAGAAAAAGGTATCAAACACAGACAGGTTTTCCTGTAGGTCAAATGCTGTCTTCGAGCTTTAGGGCTTTGCTTCCTGGCATTAACTTACACCATAGCACCAAGTATGAAAAGCACTCAGGAAAACAACAACCACACAAAACTAAGCACCACTTCTTAGTGTGATTGGCTTCCAGGCTCTTGTTTCCAGTGGGAGAAAACAACTGATACTCACTTCCTAAGACGGTTTTCACTGAAGCAATTTATCCTAAATCTTGTCAATTTGAATGTATCTCTCCTTTTATTTTTCTAAAATAATTATGATGGGCCATATGTTAATGAGCACAGTTAAGAAGTCAACTTTAGACTAATAGAGAAAGAAAAAGTTCAGAGAACTCTTAGAAAGAACTGGGTTCCCCAAAATGAGAAATAATAAACATTGGGTACTTGTAGGTCTCTATTGTTCAAAACTAATTTCTAAAAACTATTCAGTGGGAATGGTTTTGTTTTTTACATATAAAAAAAATCTATTATTAAAAGTCAGCTTCATTGAAAAGATGCAGTACAACTGAATTCTCAATTGCAACTCCAAGAAAGAATCATATCCTGAAGAGGAGAACATTTTTTCACATGAAAAAAATTTTTTTTCATGTCTTTTTTGTTATTGAGGTAGACAGACCTGCTCGCAAGCCTATCCTGGTCTCAAGGCCAGTGACATAGGCCTTGACAACAGTTTTTCTTGATTTTATTACAATGTTCATCTCCCCTCCAACTTTCACCTACTCTAAAATTTAACAAAAAAATACAAATTCAGTTAATGAATCTGTAGTTAGAATTCAAGTATACTGTACTATAAATCAAAAATGCTAAACATGAAATGGTTTATCACATTAAAATTGATTAAAGATAAACAGAAAATGTTTTTAAAAGCCTAACTGAAGAAGCATGGATACCTCTGACATGGATGGTTAAGATTCCATAAAATGGGGTCCCATTTGTTTACTTTGGTTTTTATTTTCATTACTCTCAGGAGACAGATCAAGAAAAATCTTGCTATGATTTATGTCAGTGTTCTGCCTGTGTTTTCCTCCAAGAGTTTTATAGTATCTGGTCATAACAATTAGGTTTTTAATTTTTTGGTTTTGAATTCATTTTTGTGTGTGCTGTTAGATAATGTTCTAAACTTAAAAGCTTTTGCACAGCAAAGGAAACCATCAAACAGAACAAAAGGAAAAGCCACAGAATGGGAGAAAATATTTGCAAATGAAGCAACTGAAAAGGGATGCATCTCCAAAATAAACAGCTCATGCAGTTCAATATCAAAACCCCAAACAAACCCAATCAAAAATGGGCAGAAGATCTAAATAGACATTTTCTCAAAGAACACATATAAATGGCTAAGAGGCACATGAAAAGAAATTTAACATCACTAATTATTCAGTTCAGTTCACTCAGTTATATCCAATTCTTTGAGACCCCTAGACTGTAGCACGCCAGGCCTCTCTGTCCATCACCAACTCCCAGAGTTTACTCAAACTCATGTCCATTGAGTCAGTGATGCCATCCAACCATCTCATCCCCTGTCGTTCCCATCTCCTCCCACCTTCAATCTTTCCCAGCATCAGGGTCTTTTCAAATGAGTCTGTTCTTCGCATCAGGTGGCCAAAGTATTGGAGTTGCAACTTCAGCATCAGTCCTTCCAATGAATATTCAGGACTGATCTCCTTTAGGATGGACTAGTTGGATCTCCTTGCAGTCCAAGGGACTCTCAAGAGTCTCCTCCAACACCACAGTTCAATAGCATCAATTCTTCAGCGCTCAGCTTTCTTTATGGTCCAACTCTCACATCCAAACATGACTACTTTTCATTCCAATCCTAAAGAAACACAATGCCAAAGAATGCTCAAGTAAGTGAAATCACTCAGTCGTGTCTGACTCTTTGCAACCCCATGGACTGCAGCCTACCACGCTCCTCTGTCCACGGGATTTTCCAGGCAAGAGTACTGGAGTGGGGTTTCTTCTCCAAGAATGCTCAAACTACCACACTAATTATTAAAGAAATGTAAACAAAAGTCCAATGAAGTATCACCTCACACTGATCAGAAACGCTATCATCAAAAAATCTACAAATAATAAATGCCGAAGAGAGTGTAGAATAAAAGCAACCCTCCTACACTGTTGATAGGAATGTAAATTGGTAGAGCCACTATGGAGAACCATATGGAGAGTCCTGAAAATAGTAATATTAGAGGTACTATATTTTCTAGCAATCCCACTCCTAGGCATATATGTGGAGAAAACCATACTTTGAAAGGATACACGCACCCCAGTGTTCACTGCAGCACTATTTACAACAGCCAGGATGTGGAAGCATCAATGGATAAATGGATAAAGAGAATATGGTACATACAAACAATGGAATACCACTCAACCATAAAAAGGAATGAAATAATACCATGTGCAGCAGCAACATGGATGGACCTAGAGACTGTCAGACTGAGTGAAGTCAGAGAAAGATCAATCATATGATATCATTTGTCCATGGAATCTAAAAAACGTAGTACAAATGAACCTATTTGCAAAACAGAAATTGAGTCACAGATATAGAAAACAAACATATGGCTACCAGTGGGTAAGGCAGGAGAGAGGGATAACTTGGAAGACTGGGATTGACATACAAACACTATATAATAATAATAATATATATGTATACATATATATGTAATAGGCAACTAATAAGAACCTACTGTATAGCACAGAGAACCCCACTCAGTGCTCTGAAATGCCCTACATGGGAATGGAGTCTACAACAAGTGGATATATGTATATGTGTGGCTGACTTACTTCATTGTACAGCAGAAATAACACAACCTTGTAAATCAACTGTACAGCAAAAGAAAAAGAAAAAAAAAGATTCCATAAAACACCCATAGAAGAATCTGTGGTTCAGGAATGAACTTGGTAAAGACCACGTAATTGCATTTATAGTCAATAAAATAAAAGAAAAATAACTTCTCATATAAAGACAATGTCAGCTATATATTTAAAAGGCATGAATAACAATGGGTACCATACTGTTATTTTAATGAAAATCTTTTCCTCATTAGAAATTTCACCCTTCTGCTACCCTTCTGCAGCAAAGCAAATGTATTGTATATTGTATATGTGTTGCATATTGAGACGTATTTGCATGTATATGGATACTAAGAACTGTCTATTACTCCATCCAAATGTTCAATGATGACCGTTTCTACTAGGTCCTGCCTACCCAGGTCTTGCCTACATGTCAGAAAAGTCACATATTTTATTGTGCTTTAGGAAAAAAAGATTATGGCAAGCTCCGCCACTACACTCAAGGTTATACAGTCAACAGGCCAATGCACTTGACATCACTCACAGACTTCCTCACGATGCTTTGAGGTAAGAAAGTGAATCAGATTCACATCCTTCATCTTCTTTTACCTTTGACAAAGCTGTACAAGTGCAAAACCTCTAGCCTCTTCATCACTGCTTTTAACTTCTCTATTCTCTTAAATCCCCAGTTCTTTCTTTTTATACCCAACTAGAGGGACTTGGAAATCATATAACCAACTTTCTTGGATTAATCAAAAGTATACAAGGTAAATATACATGTACTTCAACTTCTCTTTATGAGACTAGTATTCAAGGAGGGGCAGATGCCCTTCCAATTGCTTAATGTTTCTAGCTCACAGATGGAGGCGGCGGGGGCGGGGGGGGGGGGATGTAGGTATTCAAATAAACTACCTCTCCTTTTCTAGGCTATCATATCACCTCTTTCAACTTCTGCTTCTTGGCAAGGTACCACAGATTAGGACAGTGAGTTCTGGAATCTGAAGGCAGCTCCTCCCGACTGCATCCCCTCAGGTTATGTTGGCCATAATGTTTAACTGCTATGGCCCTCATTTTCCACATCTCTTCCTACACTTCCTAGAGGAGTAAGTGAAATAATATACTGTGTTATTATTATTATGATTATTATTATTGCAATATGTGGCTGGCACATCGGAAATCCCAAAATATGTTAGTAGAGAGGTTAAAACACTTCTTTCCTATTACAAACAAAGCTCAAGATTACTATTTCTGATCAGTCCTGCCAATTTCATCTGCAAAGAGTGAATAATCTTCCAAATAGAAAAATGATGACCTCAATATGAATCTGAACCTCCAGATAAAAACAGAATTTTTAACATGCTTTCTCTAGTTGTCTTTTTGTTCTGGATAATCATGCCTCATATGCAAACAATAATGCCCTACATGAAAAATGAACATAGGCATTTGAGATCATATATTAATATAACTCACCAAAAATTTGCATACATAATAGAGAAAGAGAGATTACAGCATCAGAAAGATGCAGGTTTGAATCCCTGCTCCACAACTGAGTTATCAAATATTTGTGATGTGCAGTGCCCCATCTACAAAATGGGATCATCATATTTAAAGCTCACAGATTTTTTACCACAATCAAATGAAGTGACATGAGGGAAGCACCTGGCACAAAATAAGCATTCAAATGGGAGCACCCTTCCCTGATAAGCATGATGAATTTAAATAGCAACCCCTTCCACAGCAAAGTTGCTTTTCATCCGCAAGGGAGCAAGGATATCTGAACATTAGGGATTTATTTGTGGAAATCTGTTCTTAAGATTCTTCAAACTGCATAAACAAGTGATATGTACAAAGTACACGAGGGCCTTATTTTTTGAAATAAAAGCCACAACGTTCACCATAAACATAATAAAAAGCCAAAGAAGAGGGAGAAGAGATAACAAGGGAACAGCTGGTAGCAACTGTGCACATCATTCAAAGAGGCAATGGGGCCAGTAGAGTTTTTCAATAAAAGCAAAGAGAACACTAGGTGGTAACGAAATGGATACTTTAGATGTGGGGAAGCAAAACATATTCACTACTCTTCAGGATGCCAGGGGAGGCTTGGATAACATCTCCTGTCTTAATGAGCTATACTCCATTCCCAGCTGTTCAAAACAATGACAGAGTTCACTGCAGCAGGGAATCTATATACAAAAACTCCACAGTCCCTAGGGCCAGAGGTGCAGGGCAAATGCTAAATCATACATCTGTTGATGCTTGGATGTATAAATGAAGAGGGATTTTTAAAAAAATCAACTTGCACATCTGGGATCTTTCTTCTCCAATAACTGTCAAACTTATGTATATTTTCTAATCCCTTTTTTTGAGCACTTTTTAAAAAATTAATCATCTTACTTTATATTTTAGGGCAATTTTAGGTTTAAAGAAAACTAAATAATATGAAGCGTACCCCCATATCCTCTCAATCTGCGCATTTTTAAGGGTCTTGGCTCATTTAAAACATTAAATGGTCACCCAGAATTTTAATGAAATAAATAAAATGACCAAAGTAGAGAATTTGAGACGTTATTTAGATCTGCATAAACCAAGTGATGGTGACAATCTGAAAACAATATAATGATGTGTCAGAAAAAATTTTAATGTATAACTGCAGATTTAATCAAACCTAAGCAGGGCATCACTACAGCCAAACTCAAAATCGTTGTCTGAATATAACATTTAAAGTGAACTTATAAAAAAATAAATAAATAAAGTGAACTTATAACAATCAGAATTTTCACAGTTAACAACATTAACATCACATTCACACCTTCACCTCTATATTTGCTAAAACCAGAATACCCAGCAGATAAAGGAACAGGATAAATGCCCACCAAACCAAACAAAAGAGGAAGAGATAGGGAATCTACCTGATAAAGAATTCCAAATAATGATAGTGAAATTGATCCAAAATCTTGAAATTAAAATGGAATCACATATTTGCTAAAACCATAAGAAAACATGTTATAATGGACCTTTCTCCAATCTAAAGAATATGAATGTTCCCAAGATCAAGGTTCAGAGCACCTTGTATGTTTATCAAACAGCTTCTTTTAATTATGGAACTACTACTGCTACTACTTTAAATAAGATGAGGTGCTCTATTGGGTCATGCAGATAGATGAAGCAAAAGATGTTCTATTTCCTCTGAGCTGGAATTCCATCACCTCCACTAACTTTGTTCATAGTGACGCTTCCTAAGGCTCACTTGACTTCACACTCTAGGATGCCTGGCTTCTAGGTGAGTGATCATGCCATCATGTTTATCTGGGTCATTAAGATCTTTTTTGTACAGTTCTTCTGTGTATTCTTGCCACCTCTTCTTAATAGCTTCTGCTTCTGTTAGGTCCATACTGTTTCTGTCCTTTATTGTCCCCATCTTTGCATGAAATGTTCCCTTGGTATCTCTAATTTTGTTGAAGAGCTCTCTGGTCTTTCCAATTCTATTGTTCTCCCCTATTTCTTTGCATTGTTCACTTAGGAAGGCTTTCTTATCTTTCCTTGCTGTTCTTTGGAACTCTGCATTCAGATGGGTATATCCTTCCTTTTCTCCTTTGCATTTTGCTTCTAGAGAGAAGTAATTTTTTACCTATTGGTTGACCTTTATTAAGGCTGCCTGCTGTCACCCTGCTTGTTTAATCTATACACTGAGCACATCATGAGAAATGCTGGGCTGGATGAGTTACAAGCTGGGATCAAGACAGGCCGGAGAAACATCAACAGTCTCAGGTATGCAGAGGATACCACCCTAAGGGCAGAAAGTGAAGAGGAATTAAAGAGCTTCTTGTTGAGGGTAAAGGAGGAAAGTGATAGAGCCAACTTAAAACTAAATACTGAAAAAATTAAGATCATGGCACCCAGCCCCATTACTTCACGGAAAATAGAAGGAGAAAAGGTAGAAGTAGTGACAGAGTTCCTCTTCTTGGGCTCTAAAATCACTGCAGATGGTGACTGCAGCCATGAAATCAGAAGACGTTTGCTTCTTGGCAGGAAAGCTCTGACAAACCTAGACAGCGTGCTGAAAAGCAGAGACAATACTCTGCCGACAAAGGTCCGTATAGTCAAGGCAATGTCTCCCCAGCGGTCATGTACGGTTGAGAGAGCGGGACCACAAAGAGGGCGGAGCACCAAAGAATCGATGCCTTTGAACTGTGGTGCTGGAACAGACTCCTGAGAGTCCCGTGGACAGCAAGGAGATCAAACCAGTCAACCTCAAGGGAAATCAACCCTGAATACTTGTTGGAAGAACTGATGCTGAAGTTGAAACTCCGGTATTTTGGTCATCTGATGTGAAGAGCTGACTCATTGGAAAAGACCCCTCTTGCTGGGAAAGATTGAGAGCAGAAGCAGAAGAGGACATCAGAGGATGAGATGGCTGGATGGCATCACCAAGGCAATGGACATGAACTTGGGCGAACTTCAGGAGATAGTGAGAGACAGAGAGGCCTGGCGTGCTGCAGTCCACGGGGTCACAAAGAGTCAGACACGACTGGGTGACTGAACAACAATGACCTTTATTAATCTAGCAACAGTGGCTGTTCTGGGAAAGGCAAAGGAAGCCCAGAGATAATTCTGGCATCAGGAGTCACATTCTCCTCAGTCCAAAATACTACCTAAGGCAGCAGCCCCAATCTTTTTGGCACCAGGGACTAGATTCGTGGAAGACATTATTTCCATAGACGGGGACGGGGAATGGTTTTGGGATGATTCAAGCACATTACACTTATTGCGCACCTGACTTCTATTATTGTTATATCCGCTTGACCTCAGATCATCAGGCAACAGACACTGGGGGTGGGGACCCCCCACGTAAGGTACTACTGAAGTGACTCAAATACCGCCCTCATGGTATGGAAGCAGTAACAAGCAGAAGGGCCATGGAGGACAATTCCAATGGCTAAATGTCATACAAGATGGACCAGGTCAAAGCTGTTTGTGTGAAAAGGATTTCAAAATGCCTGACAACAGAATAACTTTGTGAAATTCTAGAGACCATAAATCAACATCTTTATAATTAGCAAATATGTTTTGATAGTCCAATCACCATGCGTAAGAGATGTTCCTGAAACCATGGTTTAAGTCAGATACTTTCAAGATACTAAGAAAGAACTTATCATTGAAAGGAATCTTATAGTAAGATTTGAGTGGTCTGGGGCCATGGTTAGGAAAAAAGTGACAATACCCTATCTCAACGTTGCATGCATCTGCCCGGACCAATTTATAGGGATCTGCTGACCATTAACATATGTAAGTCCTCACTGCATTCAATACCAGCCTCTGGTTTAACAGAGGTGTGCAAGAGCTAACTACCATCTCCCATTTAGGTTACAAGATTCTAAACTTTCACCTTCTCTTTCATGACTCTTCCTCTACATTAAACCCGAAGCGGGCAGTCTCGAGCAATCAGTGCATAAGAAGTGGTGGCACATTACAGTTACTAGTTGGAATTTTAACTGAGGGTAAATAACAATTATCACTGCAATGCAGCTTTAGAAATATTTCTGCCTGGCATCAGGCAACAGCAAACGCAAAGTGGAGAGTGAAGCACCAGCAGGCAACCTGACTTGGTTCAGAAATTAAATGCTGTAGATGCCCTTCAAATAAGATTGTTTCAGAAAAGACTTCAAAACGGAACACCGGACCATGGCTTTCATACGGCCGTATCATGGATTCCTGGGCAGCAAGGCTCCTGTTTTATGCTAGTCACTGTTAAAATGATGCTACATAAGGCATGTGTGTGCAAGGACCTTACAAAGGGATATTTCCAAGACAGATTCTGTGCATTTAAAATGTTCTGCAGCTAAAAAGAAACAACTTTTCCCTCTCTGAACAGTAAATTTTCTATCTTCTACACCACTGTGCCATCTCAATTTAGGGAAAAAAAAATCTGCACATTCAATTATGATTCAGTTGAAAACAAAGGTAGTACCACCATAATTGTGCCCAATGAGGCCAGAATATTAAACTTTTATTTTCAAGTATGGTTTTCATCACTCTCTCCTCCAGTGCAGTATATATGATAATATATTATTTGTTATTCAGAGGGGAAGAGTTCCATACAAAATGAATGACTTCAATTGCCTTATAAATAAAACATAGATAAATGTCTTAGTAAAATAAATTAAAGGAGCATTTGTATTTGATCACTCCATCATATTACTGCCTATCTACAAGCAGAATTTGTTGCTATGTATTTCGTGAAATTCATTATATGTAAAGTCCATAATGGCTGAAACTCAAACAAATCACACGTATCATGCACCTCAGAGAGACTTGAAACACATTAAAGGCACAAAAGTCAGAAAACGTAATGATGGCCCACACTGTAGTTTGGGGGATTGTTTGCTTGTTTGTTTCAGGAAAGCTTTTCCCAGCTAGACTATTTTAAAAATTAAGCTGTAGCACATTTAAAAGCATCAACATTTAAATGTATTAACATTTAAAAGTTGATATTAAACTTCACTTTCCCTTCTTAAAATTTACTGAAATGGCTGAAGAGGATGAATATTAGTCTTGATGAAATGCCTTTGCTGGTTTGGATTTAATAAATAGGATCATTATATAAACTAGTTAAATCCATTTTTAAGGAAAGCTGAATCCACATTATTATGACTGCATTGCTAAAGTAACAAATCCTGAGTGAAACAGAAGTGGAATAAACAACAAATAATAAATACATGATATTTTGCTCCGGGGGGTAATTCCAGGTTATCCTTCATTTTTCCCATTATTGTTGAAATACACTGGGGACAATATAAATTTCAAACACTATAGAAATAAATAAGGAATGCTGATGGTTTAAGGGAGTGTTTGAAAAACAGAAATGACAAAAACTATTTTCAGTGAGAACATCATGAAAGAAAAAGCTTTTTTCTCATGTGCTACGGCAGGGTGATTTACAAATAAAATCTTAATTATGACCAATATGAAAGATGAGGTAACATAAAAAAAGCACCTGATTTCTACAGATTTCAAGTTATAGACTAGTGTTTCCCATAGCATAAACAGCTCTAAAAGAACGATTAAGATAACAACAGTAAGTGTATTCAATGCAATAAAAGTGAAAGCCTGATTTCATATAAATGTCAATGTACAGATTTATAAACACTGTCATTTCCAGTAGCCAGTATTATTAAGCTGGCTCAGTTTACCATCCAAATCAGGTAATACGTGCATACTAGCCCTGAAGGGTCAACATTCCACATGAAATCCTTTATTTTCTACAGCATCACCGACAGTAATCAGCCTGCATCTGAAGTTTATTTCCCATCATACTCGGGCCATCTTCAATACATACTTGGTTGATTTTTATGGCTAGGTGGAGAAACGCACAAATGAAACTCAAAATCTTCACTGTCTTGCTGAGTTTGTTGTGTGGCAGGAAAGAGAGAGGAGGGGGTGAAAACAAGAAGCAGGAACAGAGAGAAAAGATAAAGGGCAAAAAAAAAAGGAGCGAGGTGAAAAAGGAGAGGAGGAACGAAGGCAGGACTTGTGGAAGGAAAGGCAGAAGAGTTAGCAAGACAATAGAATGATCTTCCATAACTAAACGATGGAAATAGTGACCTGCACTACTTGCATTTATAATGTAACTTCAGTACTCGGTCTATTTCATCAGAATATGGTTTTCTTTTTAAACATTCTGCACCAAATACTGTATTTGGTACAAATAAAATCTGTACAGTACTTTAACTGAGCACCGTTTTCCCCTTTTCTCAAATCAGGTTCATCAACTGACAAATGAATTTGTCAACATTTCACATTTCAGTAAAACAAGGGCCCCCAAATCTAATTCCTTCATATTCAGACGCTACTGAATTCCTCCTATGGGCTAGATCCTGTGCTTGTCCCTGAAAACATCAAAATGAATAAGGTACCCCCACAGAGTAACACAGATACAAACACAGTAATAAAAAAAAGAACGTGGTAGGTATATTAAGAGAAATGCATAGGTCTTCTGGTACACCCAAAACAGGATCGCATCTGATTAATAATGAAATTGTGCTGTTTGTGACACCATGAATGGACCTGGAGGGTATTATGCTTAGTGAAATAATTCAGAGAGAAAGACAAATACTGCATGCTTTAAACTGTATGTGGAATCTGAAAAATAAAGCAAATGAATGAATCTAATAAAACAGAAAAAGACTCACATAGGGAACAAATGACATGGGGGGAGAAGCAAAATAGATGAAGGGGATTAAGTACAAACTATTAGGCGTAAATGAGTTACAAGGATGGAATGAAAAACACAGGACAAACATAGTATGTATGTATGTAACTTTGTATGAAATGTTGGTCAGTCACCAAGTCCTGTGCAACTCTTTGTGACTCCATGCACTATAGCCCACCAGGCTCCTTTGTGACTGGGATTCTCCAGGCAAGAATACTGGAGTGGGTTGCCATTTCCTTCTCCAGGGGATTTTTCTGACCTAGGAATTGAACTTACATCTTCTGCACTAGCAGGGAGATTCTTTACCATTGAGCCTACATTCGATTAAAACATCGATTTATTGTTATATATCTACAACAAAATACTATAAGTCAACATCACACTAATAAACATAAACAAGTAAAATAGATAAATAGTTTCTCAAATATTCTGAACTGGCTTTGCCAATCTGCTGGTTTCCAAAGGAATACATCTTTCACATAGACTTAAAATATAAAAATAAACATGGTGTTAAGTTGTTGAGCAGAAAAGTTTTAGCCTTTCTGACAATTTCAATTTATTTTATTTATAATGGTGATGGTTGCACAACTGTGCATACCCTAAAAACCACTGAATTATACCACATTTTAAATGGGTGCTTTGTATGGTCATGTGAATTATGTCTCAATAAAGTTCTGTATTAAAAAGTAACAGAAACGGATTTCTCTGGAGGTGCAGTGGCTAAGAATCCACTTTTGAATGTAAGCTAGTGGGTTCAATTCAACCCCTGATCTGGGAACCAAGAGCCCACACACTACAGGGCAACTAATCCCGCAAGCCACAACCAGAGAGAAGCCTGCTCACCACAGTGAAGATGCCACCTGCAGCAACCAAGACCAATCACCGCCAAAAATAAAGATTTTTTTAAAGTAACAGAAAAAAAGATGCAAAGCATCTCAAGAAAAAGCTCCTAAAACCTTCTCGTGTTCATCCAGTTGCTGAGACTGTCATTCGACCCATGTTAGAGACAGTAACTGTAGCAGTGATACATCAAAATCCTGCTAGGATTTTAAAAGCACTGCCACTGATCAATGATTCCATGCAAAGATGTATTGCTGAGATGTCAATGAACAAAGATAAATTTTCTATTAAGAGTGATGAAACCACAGTTGCTGACAGCAAGGCTCTTCAATGGCATATTTTCATTAATTTGATCAGGATTTTAAACTGTAGAAGACATGCTATTGACAGATTCTTCAGAAACTGGTTGAACTAGAGCACTTATTTTTGCTACTATAAAAACTTGGCTTGATGAAAACAAGTGTCATTCGAAAATTCAGTGCCCTGTGCTACTGATCATTGAAAAAGCAAGAGAGTTCCAGAAAAACATCTACTTCTGTTTTATTGGTTATGCCAAAGCCTTTGACTGTGCGGACCACAGCAAACTGTGGAGATTTCTTAAAAAGATGGGAATACCAGATCACCTGACCTGCCTCTTGAGAACTCTGTATGCAAGTAAGGAAGCAACAGTTTAGAACTGGACATGGAACAACAGACTGGTTCCAAATCAGGAAAGAAGTACGTCAAGGCTGTACATTGTCACCCTGCTTGTTTAACTTCTATGCAGAGTACATCATGAGACACACTGGGCTGGAGGAAGCACAAGCTGGAATCAAGATTGCTGGGAGAAATATCAATAACCTCAGATATGCAGATGACACCATCCTTATGGCAGAAAGTGAAGAAGAACTAAAGAGTCTCTTGATGAAAGTGAAAAAGGAGAGTGAAAATTTGTCTTAAAACTCAACATTCAGAAAACTAAGATCATAGCATCTGGTCCCATTACTTCATGGCAAATAGATGGGGAAACAGTAGAAACAGTGACAGACTTTATTTTTTGGGCTCCAAAATCACTACAGATGGTGACTGCAGTCATGAAATTAAAAGATGCTTGCTCCTTGGAAGAAAACCTATGACCAACCTAGACAGCATATTAAAAAGCAGAGACATTACTTTTGTCAAAGGTCCATATAGTCAAGGCTGTGGTTTTTCCAGTCATCCTGTATGGATGGAGAGTTGGACTAAAAAGAAAGCAGAGTGCTGAAGAACTGATGCTTTTGAACTGTGATGTTGGAGAAGACTCATGAGAGTCCCCTGGACTGCAAGGAGATCCAAAGAGTCCATCCTAAAAGAATCAGTCCTGAATATTCATTGGAAGGACTGATGCTGAAGCTGAAACTCCAATACTTTAGCCACCTGATGTGAAGAACAGACTCACTGGAAAAGACCCTGATGCTGGGAAAGATTGAAGGCCAGAGGAGAAGTGGACGACAGAGGACGAGATGGTTGGATGGCATCACTGACTCAATGGACATGAGTTTGAGTAAACTCCGGGAGTTGGTGATGGACAGGGAGGCCTAGCATGTGGCAGTCCAAGGGGTCACAAAGAGTTGGACAGGACTGAGCAACTGAACTGAACTGAACTGAACTGTGCTGATGGAGCGACCTCCACGGTCAGAAGACGTAAAGCTCTTACAGCCTGCCTAAAGAAAGTATATTCTGAAGTTCTTGCAACACACTGTGCTATGCATCGAAATAAACCAATTGCAAAAAAATATTTGTCTACTTCTTTGTTCCTCTCACAGTATAATAATTAAAACCAACAATAATATAGTAATACCACACACACAAAATGTAACTTTCGGTGTATCCTGTTGCCTCTATGGACAGTCTCTAAATCTAGACTGGGAAGCAAGTGAAGTGAAAGTTGCTCAGTCCTGTCCGACTCTTTGTGACCCCATGGAATATAGGAATTCTCCAGGCCAGAATACTGGAATGGGTAACCTTTCCCTTCTCCAGGGGATCTTCCCAACCCAGGGATCAAACCCAAGTCTCCGGCATTGCAGGCGGATTCTTTACCAGCTCAGCCACCAGGGAATCCCCTAGACTAGGAACCCTCCTATCAATAATTTAAATACTAAAGGAATTACCTGGTGCTGCACAGAAGCACCCCACTGTCAAATTTTCTAGAACAGTCATTCCAAAAGTGAATGTTAGAAATTATACAAAGAAGAAAAAATAGTTACTTGTTTTAAATACAAGGATGCTCTTCTGAGTTGAATATTAGAACCAAATCAAATTGAATTCCATGAATTGTAAGAAAACATTATCAATATCATTAATCCATGTAAATCACCTTGAGCAATGTCTGGATATAACAGACATTTCATAAAGGTTATGCATGACACTACACACATGATATGGAACAGTGGGTAAGCCGTTGGTGGGTGGCTTACCACCCATGGTGTGTGCCAGAACAACACCATTCAATCCAACAACTGGCTACGTCTCCTGCCCAACTGCTGCCCAGCATTGTGGAGAACAGACAGAGCTCACGTACACCCAGCAATTTCAGGAATCCAGATAATAATCAAGAAATAGAAGTAAACACAAAAGGCTGCTAAAGGGACAAGGTAGAAGTTACAAATTTCATAAGCCTTACTTCTCACCTCAAGTCTATTTATTTGTACTTTATACAGAGCAACACAGTCTTATATCCCACTTCTACATCTAAAGAAAAAAGAATGAGAATAAAAATGACTAGAAGGAAGAAAGCCAAGAGCAAAGGAAAATATCTGACAAAAAGAAAAGTGGGGGGGCGGGAAAATTAAACTAAATTATATTAAATTAAAACATTATCAATATCATTAAGACATGTAAATCACCTACAGCAATGTAAATCACCAAGAACACACAGAGTCAGGATGCTGGATATCTTGGATCAAGAACAAACAGACTTAAACCTAAGTATACTGTTCTGTTTAAAGTATGCAATGATGATTCACATTTATCAATAAAAAGTTATCTTATATTTAGAATATTCTCCTCAGAAAGACATGAAATATTATAGATAGCTTTTTTTTAGAAAAGGGTAAACATTTTAAACATAAAAATAATACCAAACACAGGACTAAAAGTTGCCTTTCTATTTAATTCTCATGGCCTCTCTCATTAAAATATGTGTTTGCACACTGAGATTTAGAACTGTAAGATGGTTCTGACCTGCCAATCCATCCAAACAACCAAACATCACAAATAATGCATCACCAGGACTATAGTAATACAGTCACTACCACTTCTGCTGTGATCAGTACCACCCTGCCCATAATACACTTAACAAACGATCATGACAATATTAACCAGTCATTTGCAGGTCACATCATCACCATCCACAGGGCATCACTGAAAATCACTACAGTTGTGTGATTTATTTTAATGTATGCTTTTAAAACAGCGCTGCTGCTTGTATGCCTCCAGTGCTTAGATTTCTCAATAAATGATCTGTTACCGTACTTCATTTAATTCTCACAGCAATTCCACAAGGAAGACTGCATCATGATCTCTGAGAGATGAGGAAATCACATCTCTTAGAGATGAGCAGTTAGGCAACTTACCTGAGGTCACCAAGTTATTAACTGGAGGAGCTAAGATTCAAAGCCAGGGACACCAGAGCCTTGCAGGTTAATATTCAAAGCAGCAGTATTCAAAATAGCCAAATTGCAGAAACAATCCAAATGTCCACTATTGATGAATGAACAAAATGCAATATAACCTGGTAACCAAATGCCATTCATCAATATAAAGCAATCAACTACTGATGTGTAATAGGACACAGATGAACCTCAAAAAAGTAGGCCAACTAAAAGAGGCCAGATACAAAAGACCACATAACTGTAGGATTCTATTTATATGAAATGTCCCCAAAGACAAACCTACAGAGACAGAAAGCAGATTAGTGATTGAGGTTGGGGTAAGGATTTACTGTGAATGGACACAAGGGATCTTACTGGGGGGATGAATAGCATTCTAAAACTGGATTGTGCTAATGTCTGTATGACTCAGTAAACTCATCAAAAACACTTAAATTGTACACTTAAAAATTGTACACTTAAATTGTACACTTAAAAAGGGTGAATCTTATGTTAATTATGTCTCAATAAAACTGTTAAGAATAAAAGAGGTGTTTCCAGCTCTGAAAATATGTAATTTCACCAAGAGGAAAGAAGAAAAAAAGAGGTATAACATGACAGGGATCCAGTCACATAGATGGCTTAATTTATAATGAATTTACAGGGTCAACAGTGAAAATACCCCATAGGTTTTAAAGACCAGCTTTTTTTTTAAAAAGAGAGGAAATGCCACCTGTAATATTAATTACATGGTTTACTTGCAAATAGCAGAAAGTACAAGTAAATGCTTAAACAAAACAGAGGGTTATTTTTCTCTCCAATCTGAAGGTAAACAGTCCAGAGCTGGGATGCTGACCCAGGGTCATGAGGGATTGAGGGTCCTTTTTGTTCAGCTGGCATCAGTGCTTGATTCCCAAGATCGAGGTGGCCTCAGATCAGGATGACTGTTGAAACTTCGGCTATCACATAAAGACTTCAAGCAGAGAGAAAGAAGAAGCGTTTATAAACAGGTATCTCCTGAGTCAGTTCCTTTTAGGGAACTGTCCCCGAAGTCCTATCCAACTACCTCTGCTTCTATTTCACTGGTCATTCCCACTTGCAAACAACAATTGGAAATGTGTTTAAGCTAGGAACATCATTATCTAGAATACAATCAGAAAAGGGAGAGAAGCAGGCAGGTAAATGGATCTGACTAAGCAACCAGCAGGTTCTGCTAGATTCCCTTTAAAATTGCTCAAGACCAAAACTCATTTAAAGAAAAGTGTAGAATAAAAACTCAACACTAATATAATACAACTAGACATCTAGCATCAAGACAGTATCTTTGTACACTATTTTATTCTTCTCAAGAATGTGGTGTTACTGTTACAAATGTTTAAACTGACTACTCATTTTTAATACAAAATTAAGAGCCTGCAATTTCTATTGGAATAACAGAGTTTGAAAGATAGTCCTTCATCCTGTCCCTAAACATTCTCCCACCTCCAGCTCTGTAATTCATGCATAAACCCAAATGAAGGAGACTTGCACAAACTCCCAATTATAAAGCCTGGTAATTGTTAATTTGTTACTATAGCTACAGGTTTCATGTCATTTGATGGGAATGTCTCTTTTCAAATTGCTCTAGGCCCAAGGGAAAAGGTGTAAGGTTGACGATCTCTTAATGCACATGCATAATTCTATTAGGTTCGATCTTCTCCAGGGAAAATAAGATAATTCCTAGGTGCTGTGGCATTAAAGAAAAGTAGTTGGTCAGAGACGACAGGACTATCTTGATTAGCACCATCTTTTCTTGTTTTTATTACCAGGTTTGGAGGAGAGCGTCTCAAAATTAATTCCTTGAGCCATCAGCATCACATAAGAACATGCTAGAAATGCAAATTTTCAGACTCTACCCAGGCCTATGGAATCAGAAACTCAGGAAAATGGGGAACAGCCATCCCTGTTTTAACAAATCCTCCAGGCTTTCTGGTGTGCCCTAAAGTTGGAAAATTCTGTCTCAGGATATAACCCACATCACACTTCTTTCACTGAAAAGATGTAAGTTTTCAAGGACAAATAAGAAATATCATTACACATTCAATAAGGTACCTCTGTGGCATGGTTAAAAAAATAAATGTTGCATTTGTTGATTTTGGATTGTGAGAGGAGTAATAATGCCCCAGGTGGCCCAGTGGTAAAGAATCCATCTGCCAATTGAGGAGATGCAGCTTCGATCCCTGGGTCACGAAGATCCCCAGGATGAGGAAATACCGACACTCTAGCATTCTTGCCTGGGAAATCCCACAGACAGAGGAGCCTGGCAGGCTACAGTCCATGGGGTTGCAAAGAGTTGACTGAGCAACTGAGCACACACGTACTTTACATCTTAGCTGATGGTGATGAGGAAAAAGTCACCTCGTTATACTAGAGTTCTTCCAGCCATGCTCAGCTATGGTGATCAGCCACCATGGTGGTAATTCTTCATGGAGGTCTGGGGAATAGAACACAAGTGATTTTCATGCCCTTTACAAGAAAGACCGTAGGTTGGGTCACTTACTGCTAGACAAAATAGTTATGCCCTACTGTCAAGCCAAATGTACCTTAACCTGAGAGCACATCTAAACAAAGATTCTGATTTCTGGTTCTGCTGTGTTACAATCCCACGCCAAGTTACTAGACATCTGTTCTTCCCTTCAAGAGTGCAGATATGCATACACAATCTATCCACAAGGGATACTGTGATGATCACAGTCTACAAAGCAAACTAACTTTAGGAAGAAAAACTGGAATCAAGTTGCTATGAAGTAATGAAAAATTGTAACATTAATTAGAAGACAATAAAACCTTGATATTTTATGTTGATAAGAAAAATATTTTAGACTGCTAATTAAGCCGAATATATATTCAAATTAATTGAGGATGTTCATAATTCCTTATAATGCTTTCGTAAGTTGAGAAATAAGGGCTTATAAAGACTTGAGACATTAAAATTGATTACCCAATGAAAACTGTACCAGATACTTACTTAAGAATCCATTCATCTGAAAGAAATCATACCATCAAAAACATTACTGGTTTAGTGGGTTTAAAATTATTTTTAGAAAAATAATATTTTTCCCAAATTAAGTCTTGCATAAGTGTCAGATTCTGGAAGAAAAAAGCATTTATAATTTAGAACATATAAAAAGTATATAAAAATCATTAAAGTAAAAACAGACTAACAACCCAATAAAAAGTAGCAAAAGGGTTAGGGAAAAGGGGTTTTCAACTCTACAGCAGTAATTCAGTGAAAAACTACAATGTCAAATAAATGAAGAAAAAGATGTTAAACCTGACAGGTACACACTCCAGTAAAGTTTTACAAAACCTGAAGTCAAATGACATCAAAGATGCACAGAAACAGGCGTTTGGAGGCAATGTGAACCGGTAACTTTTCTGGAATGTAGTTGAGTAATCTATAGAGATTCACATTTTCATACTCAAGTTTTGAAGAGACATCCTCTTAACAAAGAGTCCCTTTTACTAGAGTTCCTTTTCTAGACATTTGTTTTAAAAGAGTATTCAAAAATGTTCATGAAAGTACTCACTGCAACTTTTGTGATTTAGCAGTTTGGAAAATACGTATATGTGAGATTACTTGATACATATTATAAACACAGAACACGAAATAGAAAGATGCATACTAACTTCCTTACAGTGGATCATCTGGGTAGATGAACAGGAACAAGAGGTTAAATGGTTTTAATAAAGGTTCACAATTTCATGTATAAAATTCCACCAACATGGACCACAATGTCATGAATAAAATTCAAAACAAACAATTTCACAGAGGAACACTGGAAGAAAAAAATCTTACGCTGAATCTAAATAAAACCAAAAAAGCAAAGACATTAAGCCATCCTGGTTGAAGGGAGGACTAAGACTATTGACTGGCCAATTTCCTAAACCTTTTCGAGCTTCTAAGCGTTCTAGAATAAAAACAGTTTTAAAACCACTACACTATATCATCTCAAAAGATGCTTCCAAGCCCCACAGTAGAATATGTTTTGAGGGGCTTAATATCACTGAAACCATCCAAATTTCATTTACACGTGACTGTGTTTAGACTACTCAATCACTACCATGGAGTTTTATCTTCAACTTAAATAAATCATACATAAATATCAAGAAAAATATCTTCCTAATTCATTTAGCTATTCTAGGATACAACTTGTCATCCTATTGCCAAATCTAATGCAACTAGCAAATAAGCCAACTTCTGTGGAATAAGTATTTCTGAAAATATTTCTTCAGCATATCTCCAATTTCAAAGAAACTCAAGTTGAGGAAGAACATTTGAAGTATGTAGATATTCACTGAACACACAAAGACGGGACTGTTCATTCATCTTATACTAAATACCACTGATAGGCAACAATTGTACGGCGAGTAAGCAGGAGACTCCAGCGGTGGTTAACAGCAACTAAGTTGAACACAACCACAAAAACACTGCACTTAGGACTCCCAGAGAAAGCTGTGGGAAGTCATCTGAGCTACAGTCATTTATAATATTTTTTATATTATTTAAGGGAATCCAGCGGTAGAACATCAAGCTTTTGTTATTATCAAGCTTTTGCTATTTTGGTATCAAGCGACTACAGAAAAATCAGAAAACACTAAGATTTCTCATACTAATAAATTCTTAGAAGAATCAGAGTGAGTTTGGCATACTCTCAGGAACTTGGGAGGTTATGCAACTACCTGGGCTTCAAAGCAGGTTCATAAAAGAGACAGAAATTCTTGGCATTATCTGTCAGAAAATTTTTCATGGCTCTGATTCATTTCATGTCATCAGAGCAAAACATTTGAAGATGTGATGCCATCATTTATTCAAAGACTGTATTTCACTGCTTATTAGTGTGGTTGCAAAAATCCTACAATCTTAACTCAGAAACTTGCATTCAAGAGTATACTATTGCATCATTAAAATATACCCACAGCTTTGGATATTTTAGGCTCACAGACAAGGCTATAATTATCAAAACTTATAAAGGGGTACCAAAAGCAAAAGAAAACATTTGATTATATATATAGCTGGGAATCACTATGACCTCATCCAGGTGAGTTTTTTAAGAAGATGATAGAGGAAGAATTTTTACACTTACAAATCTTAGCTATCCCCGGGCCCACCCTTCTCCCTAACTTATTCAAGATAAGTTATGTCCTTATGTCTTACGAGCTGTGCTTCTTCAAACAATCCTGAGCTTTTCTTTGCATTTATCCCTAATTTTTTTTTTTTAAAAAAGCTCAGCAATTCCACAGTTTATAGCTACCACATAAATGGCTCATATATTTCAATCTCCGATCTAAATCTCTTCTAATCCATTGCTTTGAACCCTGAGGTTTCAACCCTTCATTTAACTGGCTAACACCAACCCTTGCTTATAAAAGTCTTATTTCATAAATTAGATTGATCAGAATCCTAAGAAAATGGCTTTCTTTTAACTATTAGCTATTTCTGTTAGAATGCCTGCTAAATTGCTTTAGCCATGTCCGACTCTTGTGACTCTATGGACTGTAGCCAGCCAGGTTCCTCTGTCCATGGGGATTCTCAAGCAAGAATACTGGCGTGAGTTGCCATGCCCTCCTCGAGGGGATCTTCCTGATCCAGGGATTGATCCCATGTCTCTTATGTCTCCTGCATTGGCAGACAGGTTCTTTACCACTAATGCCACCTTGGAAGCTTCAAAAGAAAGTGAAAGTGTTAGTTGCTCAGTCATCTCCAACTCTTTGCGACCCCATCGACTATAGCCCACCAGGCTCCTCTGTCCATGGAATTTTTCAGGCAAGATAGTGGAGGGGGTAGGTATTTCCTCCTCCAGGGGATCTTCCCAATCCAGAGATCAAACCCAGTTCTCTTGAATTGTTAGTGGATTCTTTACTGTCTAAGCCACCAGGGAAGCCAATAGGATATCCTTATCAAATCAAGTACTTCAATGGGAAATTGGGTTAGAGAGTTTCAGATGCTCAATAACAATGTAAGCTGCCCAGTATAAATTTCAAGTATTTATAGGTTTCTATAAAACCTATGAATATTTACTATACACATATCAGTATTTACAGGTTAAATAGTTAAATATCTATACATGTATGTGTATAATCATATAAACACACATGAGTCAGTCACTATTAAAGGTTGACTGTATCCTAGTTAAAGTAAAAGCTTTCTTTTATAGTCATCATCAAAAATTTTTAAATAATCTTCCAGGTCCATCATTCACCACTGTATAAACAACACACAGCAAACCAAACAAAGCAGAATTGTTGCCAGTAGAATAGCTGACACCCCTGGGAAATCCAGAATGTAATAATGCTATTACCAATTGTAAGCCTCTTAAAGCAAACCAAGTTCCTTAAATAATTGATTGAGCTATATCAAACGGTACTTTTTAAAAACCTACGATTACAGGAAAGGCCCTAGAATCCTCTTGGTTTTTCCACTCCACTGAACCAGAATCCTTGCTTCCTTCAGAATGATTCATATTAAATTACTATGCCTTTCCTGATTAATTTTCCCAGTTTTTATAAATTCATTTATTTCTGCCGACTCTTGATACTTAAACATTTGAATATACATATACACATATTTAATTCATACTTGTTACAAAAAGGTATCATTAAAGTTATTTGATTGGGTTTTGTTGTTTTTGTTTTTAATTTTTTGGCCTCGTCACCCAGCCTGTGGAATCTTAGTTCCCAACTTGGGATCGGACCTGCATCAGGAGTGCAGAGTCTTAACCACTGGATACCAGGGAAGTCTTTGATTGTTTTCTTTCACAAACAATAAGACTCTCAAAGTTCAGAACTGCACTTGTATATGTATTTATGAATGTGTGTTTACACATACACATAATAATAGTATTTTACAAACCTAATGAAAACAAGGCAACTTCTTTCCCTTCCCCCACATACCTGTATACAATGATGGGGTCACAGATTCCCTGTAGGCCATCCATACACCTTTCCCCCCAACACATGCACACATAGGTTATCAATCCCTAATTCAGCTGCTTAAATCCCTATGTTATAGATTTGGAAATGCAGAAACATGTTCCAACAACAACAAAGAAAGATCTATAAACCTAACACTGTAATTTCTTCAGCAAATATTTCAGCAAAAAAGCATATAATCATCGACATTCAAACACACGAAGATCAGCATTGACACTGATGGCTACACATCTGATAAGACCAACACTTCAGCCTCTGAATGGCAGTTTTTCCCTCTCCTCTCCCCAAGATTAAACTGCAGCCAACTGTCATCCGGCCCGTGACGGATACTCTTTACCAACAACGGAAGAAGGATTAAGCAAAACTGAGAAATAAAGCTGAGGATTCACAGTGGGATTGTAAAAATGACAGACTAGATCAGTGAATCATGTTCCCAAATCAAAGATGCTTTAAGGAGAAAAATGGCATCACAGAAATCACTGATTATATGATGTCACGTGGTCTCCCCCATTCATGGTTAGCATAGCCCAGAAGCTGCTTATAAAGCTGTTTTTAAAAATAACGCTCAAGAGTCTAACAAAAGCTCCTACCCTTTATGGAAATAGAAAAATCAAGTCTGGCAGAACATGAGATAAACCACTATCACACGGGCCTTTCAACAAATCTTAACCCTCAACCTCCGTCCCAGGTAAAAGAAGGGACCCTTCACCTGTGTTCATCTTGGCACTGGATGCCAATGATTTCCTTGATGTCATTAAGCAGGCAGTCCATAAACAGCACATATCAACACCTTAGATACACAAAGCACCAGCCGAAGTGCAAAATATCATTGCAGAGAAGGACTGGTGATTTTAAAAGATTAACAGACCCTTTACCCAGGAGTCTTAGTACCTAATGGATAAAGAAGGGAAAGACAGAGTGCTACCCTAATGGAGTGAGCTAACACAAAAGATACATTGCTCCTCTATTTCTCAATTGAAATTAGATGTCTAAATTAAGAGAAGAAAAGGTGAAAAATATCTTCCAGAACAAATGAATTTTCATTATGTTGTATTTCCTTGGGGAGCACCAATTACACTGATGACAGCATCCACTTTGTTTTACAGGAGGTCTGGGGTTGCCTTGCTTATCACAGATGCCTAAGCTTGACAAAGGTCACTTATTATTAAATGGTAATCTACGTCTTGAGATAACTCAATATCTCAACTATGCCTCAAGTGATTTAAAATAATTAAAAACACCAATGAAAATAAATAGACTCCAAAAAACAGCAAACCACCATTTAGAAAAGAAACGTCCTTTTCTAATGAGGAAGAATTTTGGCTCTTCTCCAAAGCATACAAACACTCTAAGTATTTGTTCAGCCACTGAATATCTAAAAGGAATATATTGGAGAAAGACTGAATAATAAGTAATAATACAGAATCAAAATATATTGCTGTGTTTCTAAAACATATTCTAAGCAAACATTTATAACAGATACTTTGCATAGCAAATAGACCACTAAAGAATCAGGCATTTCAGGGTCTTGCATTTTCAGATTTTTTTGCTCTGCCATGTCTCTGAATTTTCCATTGCCTTGATAGCAATCTCAGAATTAAAATCAAAAGACAATTTTTTTTCTTAAATATAATTTCACACTCTCCCACCCCTGCTTTGCTGTCAAGTGTCTGACCCTGGTTTGATAATCTCATTTCCTGAGAATCAAAAAGCTGGAAATTTAAGCTTCCTAGAGTGTTAATTGCAGCCCTGCTCCATTGCTAATCAAAAAATTGGATGTTTTGCATGAAAATGCTTCTCTAATTAATTCTCAGACATAAATCGCCCTGGTTTTAATAACCCCTCCTTGATTGGATAGCCTTTGAAGAGACAGTGCAGCTAATCTGCTAAACTGGAAAAAACACACGCAGAGGAAATAATAAGTGGGCTTACAAGGTAGAAACTAGATGATTGCATTAATACTGTCAAACCAACAAAGTGAGTCTCCTTTCCAGGCCTTTCATGTCTCACCCTGCACCCAAGTTCAGATAAACCATGAAACTAGGAATCATGAACAAAGCCAACTGCCAAAGAGGTCAGACATCAAAAGTCCAATCTTTTCACCTTCCTTCCACAAACAGCTATTCCTATCATTTTGTAAAAGAGGTTTCCCTTGACAGTTTTTTCCCCCCAGAAAGTGGGGATCCAGCAATGTCCACTTGTCACACTGTCTATTTTAATAAGCCAGGGGGTTTTGCTTCCTCCTTTCACCCTGCTTCTGACTGACAATATATTATCATACATCTCTAAGAGGTGCTGAACTGAATTTTCATTATCCCAAATGTCAAGATTCGTTTTTGTCATCAGAGAACACAGCTGGTCTACACCAGCAGCTCTCTGATTAATTCAAATGGAACAAGTCACCTATACATAACTTCATTTTCCCTAGGCTAGGTCTTGCATTCGGCAGGTTTTAATTTACAGCTTGTCAGTTTAAGATACTATTTGCTGCCGTGGTGGCATGCAAAGAAAAACAGAACGTCTTAATTAGCAGCACTTTGCATTAGTCCTGTGATTACCAATAAGGCAACAATTGGGAATTTTTAGCGTCAGAGCAGGACTTATTTAGAACTCACTCACTGCTGTTTAAAAATATTAAACACTTGCAGAAGATGCTGGAACTATACAGATATACAATAAGTAGTACTGTTAGCAACCACTGTTTTTAACATATAAATGTTAACATATGAACATCGCCCTGGTGGCACAGGGCCTCACAGTGGGCAGAGTGATAAAGAAGCCACCTGCCAATGCAGGAGGTTTAAGAGACTCAAGTTCAATCCGTGGGTCAGGAAGATCCCTTAGAATAAGAAATAGCAACCCACTCCAGTATTCTTGCCTGAAAAATCCCATGGACAGTGGAGCTGGCAGGCTACAGTCCATGGGGTCCACGAAGAGTCAGACATGGATATGTGATGTGATTAGTCCCTCAGCTGTGCCGACTCTCTGTGACCCCATAGACTGTAGCCCGCCAGGCTCCTCTGTCCATGGGGATTCACCAGGCAAGGATACTGGAGTGGGTTGCCATGCCCTCCTCCAGGGGGTCTTCCCAACCCTAGGATCAAACCCAGGTTTCCCCCATTTCAGGCAGATTCTTTACTGTCTGAGCCACCAGAGGAGCCCAAGAACACTGGAGTGGGTAGCTTATCCCTTCTCCAGCAAAACTTCCCAACCCAGGAATCGAAACCAGGTCTCCTTCATTCCAGGCAGATTCTTTACCAGCTGAGTTACCTTATATATATATATATATATGTACACATATCTCCAGTTGACTTGTAAAATAGGGATTTCTATTTTCTCTATACTTAGAAATGTCATAGAGCTAAATATTTTAACAGTTATTTCAAAAGAAACTACATGGAACAATCGGTCTAGACTTGTCATTACAACAAGAGAAAAAAGATTTGAGGTGGATTCTAATTTGAATTTAGAATGTTCAAATCCACAGTTGCATAGCTTTTTCCGTCAATAAGATATTACACTAAAAATGTACAGGACACCACAATAAAACACCACTACATACTCACTGAAAGTCTGAATTTAAAGACCGAAAAATCCAAGGTTGGCATATACTGCTAGTGGCAATATAAAATACCACACTCACTTTACAAAACTAGTACTTCCTTACAAAGTTAAACACACACCTACCATATGATAAAGCAATCCCACGCTCAAGTATTTCCAAGGGAATTGAAAATATACATCCCACACAAAGATTTATACATGAAGCTTTAGTGCAGCACCATTTACAACAACCAAAACCTGTAAACAATTTAAACAATTCCAAGAGCTGGAAGGATAAACAATGTGACATGCCATATCTGCTGTGGTATATCCATACAATAGAGCTCTACTAAACAGTAATAAAATAAAAAGGCACAAACTACTGATCCACGCAATAAGATGGATGAACGTCAAAATCATTACGTTGAATGAAAGAAGCCAGACATAAAATATATCTGCATGACTCCATTTATATAAAATGTAGAAATTGCAAGCTAATCTCATGACATGAATCATTTCAGTAGCTGCCTGGGGCTGGATCATAAAAAAAAGCAAGAGAATTCCAGAAAAACATCTACTTCTGCTTCATTAACTATGCTAAAGCCTTTGACTGTATGGATCACAACAAACTGTGGTAAATTATTAAATAGACGGGAATATCAAAACAGCTTACCTGCCTTCTGCAAAACCTGTATACAAGTCAAGAAGCAACAGTTAGAACTGGACATGGAACAACAGACCGGCTCAAAATGGGAAAGGGAGTACGTCAAGGCTGTACACTGTCACCCTGTTTATTTAACTTCTATGCAGAGTACATCATGTGAAATGCTGGGCTGGATGAAGCACAGGCTGGAATCAAGACTGCCGGGAGAAATATCAATAACCTCAGATATGCAGATGACACCATCCTTATGGCAGAAAGTGAAGAAGAACTAAAGAGCCTCTTGATGAAAGTGAAAGAGGAGAGTGAAAAAGTTGGCTTAAAGCTCAACATTCAGAAAACAAGGATCATGGCATCCGGTCCCATCACTTCATGGCAAATAGAAGGGGAAACAATGGAAACAGTGACAGACTTTATTTTCTTGGGCTAAAAAATCACTGCAGATGGTGACTGAAGCCATGAAATTAAAGAGAGGCTTGCTCCTTGGAAGAAAAGCTATGACCAACCTAGACAGCATACTGAAAAGCAGAGACATTACTTTGCTGACAAAGGTTGGTCTAGTCAAAGCTGTGGTTTTTCCAGTAGTCATGTATGGCTGTGAGAGTTGGGACCATTAAGAAGGCTGAGCGCCGAAGAATTGATGCTTTTGAACTGTGGTGTTAGAGAAGACTCTTGAGAGTCCCTTGGACTGCAAGAAGATCCAACCAGTCAATCCTGAAGGAAATCAACTCTGAATATTCATTGGAAGGACTGAAGCTGAAGCTCCAAAACTGTGGCTACCTGATGTGAACAACTGACTCATTGGAAAAGACCCTGATGCTGGGAAAGATTGAAGGCAGGAGGAGAAGGGGACAGCAGAGGATGAGATGGTTGGATGGCATCACTGACTCAATGAACATGAGTTTGAGCAAGCTCCAGGAGATGGTTAAAGACAGGGAAGCCTGGCGTGCTGCAGTCCATGGGGTCGCAGAGTTGGACATGTCGTTCAGCTGAATCACTGAACAACAACAACTAGGGCTGGGAATGGAGGGAGAAGCACACTTCAAAAGGCCACAGAGAAACTTCTGGGCGACGAAAATGTCCAGTCTCCTGACAGGTATACATATTCATCAAAACTAATCAAATTGTTCATTTAAATGAATTTACATACAATAAGCTATATTATCTCAATAAAATAGAGAAAGTCACAAGTCATCTCAAATGCAAGTTAATTTGCAAACCTTATATAATGAAACTCGATTATATTAACTGTTCATCTCTATCATTTATCCACTTTGTGCCTTTGGTTAGGTTAGTTAACGCTCATAAGCAGTGCTTTCTTAGCTATAAAAAAATTTGAAAACAAGACCTACTTGAAAAAATTATTATGAGAATCAAGTAATAATTATGTTGTTGTTTAGTCACTCAGTCATGTCTTGACTCTTGCAACCCCATGGACTGTCGCTTATCAGGTCCTCTAACCGTGGGATTTCCTAGGGAAGAACACTGGAGTGGGTTGCCATTTGCTTCTCCAGGGGATCTTCCTGACCCAGGGATTAAATAGAAGTCTCCTGCCTTGGCAAGTGCGTTCTCTACCACTGAGCCACCAGGGAAGCACCGAGAATTATGTACCTACTCAAAAAAATGACATCTCAATAACTTCACTCTCCTTTCTCAATATTAGTTTCCCTTATCTTCCTTCCTCATAAAACCTCTGATATATTTATATATCTCCTCAAGTATTACTAACACACTGGAAAAAGCTCTAAACTTGTGGACAGAAAAGACCTAAACTTCTGCCGAATTCACCATTTGGTTAGTGTTTAACACTGAACTTCTTTATTTGTAAGACATATGAATAATTATTGGGCACTTACTATATGCAAGACACTGAACTAGGAGCTTGGAATGTCAGGTAAACACAACTGATAAGGTTCCTGCCTGTGTGCAACTTAAATTAAGTACACATTTCAAACAAACAAGCAATTAGCTGAATAACCATAAGCATGCTATGTGCTACAAATAAGGAAACCAACCTTGTCTGGGAGAAATTAAACAAACAAAGCTTCCTGAAGAAAGTAATAGTAAGAAGACAAAAGAAGCTACTCCATGCAAGATTTTTAAAAATACTGATTGACACACGGTATTTAATAAGCTTTATTTAAAAATTCTTTTTATAAAGCAAAGAACCACCTTTAAGATAACAACTATTAACCAAGGAGAAGGAGAAGATAGGGGACACCAATTCCAAGTAAGGAGGACCCAAGGCCTGAATGAGCTTGAGCTTCTGAGAACTGCAACAGACAGGCATAAGAAGTCCAATGAGAAGGTCATGGCAAGAAAACGGGGACAAGAAGAGGCTGTGTATAAATGGCTGCCAAATCATGCAGATCTTAATAGGCAGATTAAGGACATATAGTTTAGCACAAGAGACATACGAAATCACTTTGGATCCAGTATAACCAAATGGTTTGGAAGAATTCAAGGCAGTAAACAATGAAGAGCTGATGGTAGTTAGAACCTGGGTAAGGCAAGAGCCCTTTATAAAAATAGTAGATGGGTCTGTCACAGTAGATGGGTGCAGAGACGGTAGCAGCAGTATCTTGTAACAGACTATATAGTGCAAAGGAGGAAAACAGAAATGACTTCTGGGTTTAGCAATTAATAAGCCAAGAATGCCACTTAGTGAAATCGAATACACTGAAGGAAGAGCAGGCTTGGGGGTGATGGGGAGAAGAGGAGATCATGAGCTTGATTTGGACATGTTCAGTGTCTGCTGCCCATGAGAACCCAGAGAGGTAACCCTCTGGCTTGCCTTAAATGGTTATCATGATGATGTTTTTATTGTATACATAAATTATTACTAAAAATTTTAAACTGTTATCTCATACTATAAAGTCTACAGAAACATAAATGTATTAGAAACTGCATCCTAGCTCAAGGTCCCTCTCAGCTTCTAAATTAAAATCAGAGAACTAGAGGGACAAGGAATAATTGTAAGATTGGCAGCTCAAGTAAATTTGGAGTAGGAAGAAAAAAGCTGATTCTTTTCCTTACTTACAATAAGGGAACTAGTTTAACAACTTCCATCCATTTATCTAAGGGAATGTTTCTGAGTCTCAAAGGAAGAATCATGAGTTATCAAGACTGGGTACCATATTAGTTTTCTTTTGATGTGTAAGAACTTACTGCCAAGTTAGCAGCTTAAGACAACACCCTTGATTACCTCACAGCTTCTGTGGATCAAGAGTCCAGGCACGGATTAATTAGGTCCTGTGCCCAGGATCTCACTAGGCTGAATGTAAGGTGCTAGTCAGGGTTGCAACCTTATCTGAGGCTGGCGGTCCTCTTCTGAGCTCATTCAGGGTGTTGGCAGAATACAGTTCTTTGTCGTTATAGAACTGAAGTCTTTGTATTCCTGCCAGCTACTGGACAGGGGTCACTCTCAGCTCCCAGAGTCCACCTCATGTTCTTGCCACAGACCCCACTCTTCTCACAATTAGGTTTTCAAGGGTAACATCTGTACTACTTCTGGCCCCTTTAAAGGACTCACTTGATTAAGTCGGGCCCACCAAGGATAATCTCCCTTTTGAGTAACTCAAAGACAAATCATTAGGATTTTAATCATATCTGCAAGGGATGATATTCCATCATAGTCACAATCTGGCTCAAACACAAGAGGAGGAATTATAAATGTCATGTGTCACTGGTGTCAGTTTAGAGTTCTGTAAGAACTCTAAATATCAGTCAGATACCTGTAATATCAGTGAGAATATCAGTGAGAATATCAGGAAATGTATCAGTAAGATACCTGTAATAAAGATGTAATTCAAAGTAGAAAGCCACTAACCAAAAAAAAATTACAAAGAGAGAAGACAAAAGATATCATTATATCCCATCATAAAAGTGATAAGAGATTAATAGGTGATTTCTAAAAAAAAAAAAAGACACCCAAGAATTCTGGGTAACACTGTATGTACAGAAGCAGGACTTCCCAGGAAGAACACAGGCTCATGTACTATGAAAACCTGCAGTCCTGAAAAAAACCAGTGAATTAGGAAGTAGCCTGTAAACTGAATACTCATATCCAGAAGTAGGGAGACCTTAGAGTTCAGAGGGGCGGGACGGGGGGGGGGGTGCGGGGAGTGTTATTTTGTTTTAAATAAAGTAGACTACACATCCACCAAAATGGAGAAAACTTAACAGCCTTATACAATCACATTAGTGAGAATGTAGAATAATGTAATTTTCATACAATTTCTCATTAATTTCTGTAATTGTAAAATGCCTGTTAGTTATCTTCTAAAGAGAGATACATGAGTAGCTCATGACTCAGCAATTCCACTCCTAGGCTAATTCTCAAGAGAAATCAGCGCATAGGTACAAAATTCTTCACAGTATATTAATGTATCACAGCTGCAAAGTGGAAATGACAAATGTTAACAGAGCAAATGAATAATTTGTCCTACAATCATACAACGGAATATATAGCAATAAAAATAAACTGTACCTTCAATAACATGAATGAATCTCCAGACATGATGTTGAACAAAAGAAGATACGTAAGACACTGTTATGATTGTATTTATAGAGAGTGAAAGAACCGGCAAAACTAAGTGACAGCATTAGAATCACAATTGTGGTTGTCCTGTGGAGGTGAGGCTGATTGGGAAAAAGCATGGGAAAATCTCCCGGGTACTGGTTACATGACTCTTCATATATGTCAAATTTTGTATGTATATTCAAGATAAGCATATTTCACACACTTCAGTGTAGGTACAGTTGTTGTTTAGTCACTAAGTTGAGGCTGACTCTTTGCAACCCCATGGACTATGGCCCACCAGACTCCTCTGTCCATGGGATTTCCCAGGCAAGAAACAGAAAGGATTCAGTTCTTAGGCTCACATGTTATAGACAATTTCTGTTTATATAATTTACATGATTACTGTAAAAATATCTGAGGCAGTGACAAATTTCGAAGTGTGAAATAAAACAATTATGGCTAAAAACTAAGCAAACACCATCTAAAATTGAGCTAGTTATTCCCCTTGGGGCATTGTGTATTTACCACAAAATGTCTTGGAAGTGAAAGTGAAGGAAAAAAATAAAAGAACCATACTGACTGATTCAGGGATGACAAAGGAATCCAATTGCTTAGGAAATAAGACCAAATTCTGTGTCTATTCTGAGGAAACTACATCTATTACATTAATCAGAGTAAACAGATTTGAAATGATAGCAACCACTCAGATACAAAAGAATATTTGTGGCAGGAGATCTTCTCTTGAAAAAAAATTTAAATGACACATTTGAGAGGAGTTGGAATTATTGATTCCAATGGATTCCAGAAAGAGTCAAAGAATCTAAAAGGGTAGATACTCAATGAGTGAATGGTTTGTCCCATTCACAGCCTCACTTGGATCAATTCTCTTTCTGCAGCCATGTGGTGGGAAATATTGTCCACACGTGGCTCATTGCTCAGCTTCTAGGACAAGTCAAAAACTCCCCTTTCAGATTAGCTGTAATTGTTTTTTTGTTTTTGTTTGTTTGTTTGACTTTGTTTCAGGCATACAGTTTGTTGTTTTTAAGAATTTGCGTTGTTTTCAATAGATCGTTTCAATTTATTTTCCTCAATGATACTAATTTGAGCCCTCTGCTAGCTCTAGGATATTTTAAGTTGACTTGTTAGTAAATCATGATTTAGAGTATAACTTTTTCATTTTCACAAGTAGCAAGGCAATGATTTCAAATTGGAAGAAAGAGGAAGGCAAAACAACAAGGTACATAAAACGCTGCCGAATGCTCATATCTAAAGTCATTACTTCATGAATAGAAGGCATGTCCACTACATTTTAGCCTCTTTATTTTGCTATATACTAATCAACCTAAATTATTTTTGTAGTAAAATTCAGACTTAGTGACACTGAAGATCAAAGTAACTTTGAAGAGAAATGGCTACTTTCATGATGGCCATATTTATTTCGGGGGAAATAACTAGGAAGAGCAGATCACTATAGAGTCACTAAGCACTGCCCTCTTGGTTAGATACATGTGAATGCCACTTAACATTATAAGATTGGGATGATCACCAAGTTAAACATGGTTTCTCAAGTCTTTAACTAAAAGGGCTTTTATCCAAAAAAAAAAAAAATAGAAAAGAAGCAAAAGAGGACCATTATAGATTTTACTAGAATTTCTTTGTCCATTAGCATGCTTATTCAATCATTAATTTTACAAGAATTTATTTTTTGAGTATCTCCCATATATGAAGAATGATGCTAAGTGCTGGGGTGTGGGGCAGGGGGGAGTGCAGATATAGATAAATTAACAATAACTAACATTTATTCAGTATTTAGTATGTGCCAGGCACAGTGTTTAGCCACACATATTAACTCTTTTTATCCTCACTATGGCCCTATGAGGTAGATATATTTACAGTTTGTAGAAAATAAAACTGACATACAAAGGAGCTAATTTGCCCAAAGTCACCCAGATAGGAAACCTGCTATAGAGACCATACTCCTAGTTCTCAGACTCAGAACAGAGAGTGACTGCGAGGCTAAGACTCAAGAATCCAGAGGTTTGGGCAGAATGAGAGTCAGAGAAGTCATTTAACTTCTTTTTACAATTAAGACAACTAGAAAGTAACTTGTACAGAATTGAAAAAGCAAGTTATTAAGAAAGATAGATAGTAGCTTGATTTTAATAGCAAAAATAGAGGATATATCTGGAAACAAAAATTAAAGACTTCCTATTCTTCAGAGACATAGAAAGGGCACCAAAGTTAATAGATCAGTTAAATCCTAGAAAGGAGAAAGCAGTATGTGGAATTTAAAAATAGAAAGAAGAGGAGGGAAGGGGGGAAAAACTTTAACTCCATTACACTTAGAGAGGGGAATGGTAATGGTAATCAAACATGCTGAAGGCCTTAATCACCAGAGAGTTGATAACAGATTAATACAATTAGTTAGGTTAGCTAAGGTTAGACAGATCCAAACAAAACTAAAAGAGAAGCATGAAAATATGTATTATAAAAAGCGATCTTCGCCCCTAACACTCCATAAAAACCACTTCTCTTCTTGTACTTCTATCTTACAACAAATAACATCATAATCTACCCAAGTCACCAGATTGGAAAACTGGGAACCAAGCCTATCTATTGCTCAAACTCCACACAGAATGAATCCTGTCCAAATGACTCCACCTCGAAATTAGCTTTTGGATCTACTCCCACCTCTCCATCCTCCCTGCTACCACCCTTCTAAAAAGCTGGCATAATCTCCTATAAGCTCTCACCTGGAACAGCGCCATAATGTGCCTTCTTGTCTCCAATCTCACTGCACTGATGCTCTTCCATGAGCCACCAGAATACTTGTACTAAAATGCAGATTTGATTAGGTGACTCCCCTGCTTTAAATCCTTAGAGGACTCCTCATCACTCACAAGCCTCCCTGCTGTCATACCAGGTCCCTTGAGATCTGCCCAACTGTCCCCCTTGACTGGGTCCAACCTTCCCTTTGTGCTTCAACCACAACAAAACACCTCCATCTCCCTGAAGCTCTCACACAGCTGTGTGTTGTTTTACATCCTCTCCCTACCTGCAGTGAGTGCCCTTCCCCTGGTCAGTCCAGTGAACTCATCTTTTCAACTGTTCTTTTTTTAATATTTATTTATTTACTTTGGCTCCATAGGGTCTTAGTTGCGGCAGTGGGGGCAGCCCTATGGCATGTGCAATCTGAATCCCCTGTCCAGGGAAGGAACCTGAGTCGCCTGCACTGGAAGGTGGATTCTTAACCCCTGGACCACCAGGGAAGGCCATCCAATTTCAACATAAAGATTCCTCCTTTGTAACAGCTTCTATGGCTATCCCAGGAATGTTCTGTTTTCTCCTCCATGCTCCTCAAGGTACTTATTTATGAAAACTGTTTGCATGTCTTGTCTTCCACAGCTCCAAGAACTCTTCTACATGCAGACGTTCTAGGAGCAGCGCCTAAAATATGGTTGGCCTGGAAATGTTGACTATGTTGTCACCTCTGACACATCAATTACCAGAACCTTAAGAAAGAGGCAAGGTCAGAGTACTGCTGGCTTCATTACATGGATGAGTAATCTGGGGCTCAGAAACGTAAAATACCTTGCTTGGTAAAAGCAAGGTGAGTACTAAGTACTCCTTCCACTAAACAAGAATGCTCCCATAGCTACTCAAAGCACAAACAGCCGTACCAATATTCCACATATGAACCTCACTAACCAACTGAACAGGGATATGTAAATGAGCTAACTGGTGCTGAAATCAGACATTAATGTGCAAACAAACAGGGACTTATTTGAGCTAAGTGGGCATGAATATGCAAATGAACTGGCTGCAGTTCAGTACATGTCATCACAATTCTAGGAATGAACATCCTATATTATGACTATTACAATATTCATGTAGCATTCAGAAAGACTATCATATATTACTGTAATATGGGCTTTTCGAGTTTAAAATTGTGGTGAAGCCAACAGTGACTTGATGTATATTTTCATCCACACCACAATGACAAGCTGGAAATCCAATGTGAGTACACACAACTCTGCCACCTCCATACAGAAGCAAGCTGCCATCTGCAGCCTGAGCTGAACAAGGGACTTTGGAATCGGCTGGGCTGGTCCTTCATGATCCAGGTGCTGCCAGGATCTCCAGCCAAAACTACTGTACAGTCTGATACAATACCGTTACCACAATTACATTTAAAAGTTATTTTTTTCCTCTAGGATTTTTAATAAAGTGGCAAGGCTCTACTGCTTGAACACCACTCAGAAAATCCAGTATGTGATTATATTTAGCTTTTGGTCTAGTATAAACTTTTATATTCCTATCACCACCAGCACACCACTGGTTTCTATCAATTCTTCATCTCTTAATTGCTATGATGCACACAGCCATTCACAACAGCTTTGGTATCCTTTCTGTTATCTCTGGTTCCCAAAAGTTATAAATTATAATCAGTAGAGGTCTGTATATATGAACTGATTTCCTTAATTAAAGAAAAAGTTATATCCAATTAATGTTACAAAACAAGAAAAGCCTATACTCTCACATTTACGTGACTTTATCCCTCCATGCCCACTGCCTGAAAGGCCCACCCCTTCCTTCTTTATCTGGAAAGCTACTTTTCATTCCTCATAAGCAGTTCAAACCTTAAATACTTGCAAAAGTCACGCTGCCTTTTCCAGAGCTTGTACACACATTTCAGCTACATACATATATACATACAGTTCCATCACAGCACGCGTCACAGCACTACGATCACGTGCTTGTACGTTGAATTAACTGGAACATAAGTAGAGCTGCAAGTTATAGAGAATCCAACGATTAGCGACAAACAAGACTGCTGCTTCCTCTTTCATCGAGAAGTCGGGGTGGGATGGTGGCTCTGGTCATCAGAGTGTAACACTCCGTGGGACCAGAAACCTAAGCTCTTTTTCACTTGCTGCCCAACCATCCCTACAGTGCGGCCTCACCCACGTGGTCTAAGATGACTCCCCACCACACTTCATTCATACTGTGTATGTGTGAACATCTTCACACAGTACACACGCACCAGGCTGGGACAGAAGAAGAGTCTTCTCCTTCCCTTTAAACATAAGACCTGAAGTTACACACATCACTTGCACTCACATTCAGTTGGCTAGAACTATGCTTCCCTAGCTGGCTGCAAGGAAAGCTTAGACATGTTTATATTTGCAGGTAGCCATATGTACGGCTAAAAATTAGGGGCTGTATCAATATAGAACTAATGCTGGGAGACAAATGCCAGTCTCTGGGACACATTCACAGTCCCTTTATGTTTTTTTACTTTAAAAGGCAAAACTCAAAACCTGGTTCTGTTCCTCATGGTATCCTAAAAGCCTAGTGACGTGTCCAGTACAAATACACATGATAAATCTGTACCAATTCAATAAATCAACAGGAAATCCTAGAAAACACAGCAAGAAAAATTACTCAGCCATTAAAAAGAATACATTTGAATCAGTTCTAATGAGGTGGATGAAACTGGAACCTATTATACAGAGTGAAGTAAGCCAGAAAGAAAAACACCAATACAGTATACTAACGCATATATATGGAATTTAGAAAGATGGTAACAATAACCCTGTGTAGGAGACAGCAAAAGAGACACTGATGTATAGATCAGTCTTATGGACTCTGTGGGAGAGGGAGAGAGTGGGGAGATTTGGGAGAATGGCATTGAAACATGTATAATATCATGTATGAAACAAGTCACCAGTCCAGGTTCGATGCACGATACTGGATGCTTGGGGCTGGTGCACTGGGACGACCCAGAAGGAGGGTATGGGGAGGAAGGAGGGTTCAGGATGGGGAGCACGGGTATACCTGTGGTGGATTCATTTCGATATTCGGCAAAACTAATACAATATTGTAAAGTTTAAAAATAAAATAAAATTTAAATAAATAAATTAATTAAAAAAAAGGAGAACAGCAGCTGACTTAAAGTTAGGTTCTGACACCCAGATGTAGGATGAGAGAGAGGAAGATGCAGGTCAGTGGGGAGGGAGCCTTCCTGACTCCAAAGTTGTCCTCTCATGAACTCCATAAGGTACAGACCTAGTTCAATAATCATTCACAGCTTCAGCAGGGGCATGGAGTTTCAGTGAAATGGTGCAGGCCTAAAAAAAAGAATCCAGCTATCGCAGAAAACTCCAATCTGGTTTAGACTTCCCAACAGTAGCATTACACTGCAATGTATGATTGTGTCTCCAGAGACCTAGAGGGCTTTAAAAAAATTATATTTCTACTCTTAATGAAATGTATAATATATGTGAGAGTGCACTTGGCATTTGTATGGTTTTAAAAATAATAAGACTAGCATGAGCATTTCCATCATGGAGCTTAAGAAACACAACACTCCTGTTCTCCTTCAAGGCTCATGTGCTCCTCTCTTGGATCATATACTCCTCCATCTTCTCCAGAGGTGATCCCTTTCCTAAGTTTTATATTAATGCCTCTATCTTACCTTCTTTGCATTTTCATTACATAAGCAGACGTATGCCTAAAGAAGATACTATTCATTTCTGACTGCTTCTGATCTTCATGTAGATGGAATTAAGCCTATACACAGTCCTATGTGACTGCTTCTGAGATCCAACAAAACTAATGCAGAGCAGAATTCACTCTTTTTCATTGCTATTTACTATCCCTCCACTAGGAACCATGGCTATACCATGATTTATTAATATATTTCCTTTCTCCAGTCTATGCCATTTGTTTCCAGTTTTCTGTTATTCAAACAATGCTGCTATAAACATACTTGTCCACGAGTTTTCCCTTTCACATGAGTTCTCTGCCCACCAAAAATGTATTTTCCTAAATGATATGAGGTTCAAATCCAATGTGTTTTCTTTTTTTTCCTTTACAGGTTCTCAATTGTCTCACCACTCATTACTGGTAAGTCTGTCCTATCCCTACAAACCTATGATACCCTCTCTCTCCTGATATCAAATTTTCCTTTGGTTAGGCCTCTGCCTCTGAGAGTTGCTGGTTCCCTCGGGTGCCCCAGAGAGGAAGGGGAAAGAAGCAGATGGAGAAAGGGTCTAAGCGGGGGAGGGGCTGACCCCCAGCCTCAATGAGCCAAACCATTGCCACTTCATCTCTTTTCTGTACCAAACTGGGAAAGAAGACACAAACAGACAACTGGCTCTGACTGAGAAATGAGTTTAAAAGCACTGGGTTGTGAGTTCCACAGCGCTTTCTTGCATTAAAAACCGACTGCTTTATTTTCTAGATGTCATACTGTGCGCATGTTTACTTCAACTTCTGAATTTTTATATCAGATCACTTTCGATAAGGTAATTTCTACTAGTATGTCATTAGTATTACATTTTGAAAATATAATATTACCTTATGAATCGTGTCTTATTGAGACAATGATAAACTTGTTATATACAGCATTTAGTTCCTAATAACTACTTTCCTCACTACATACCATAAATGTTTGTGGTCTTCTCTATCTTCTAAAAGAGCTCAGGTCCAAATGAGCTGCATTGTAAAAACTACTGGAGTGGTCAAAATGCAATTTCTTATGGTCCTAAAGAAAGTCTAAGAAAATAAGGAACAGCAGCAAGCTGCTATCTCCACATTATTAAAAAATTAATATGAACCAAATGATGAAAAATATGACGGAAGCTAACTTTCAAAATTCTGTTGCTTCACGTTAGAAGTTTTTGGTGTAGTTTTTTCATACTTTGGTTTAAAAAAAAAGTTTAACTGAAGTATAACATAAATAGACATGCATATGTATGACTTTTAAAACTCAAATATATATATATCTCATTTAGCAGCATTTCCCCTTCATTCCTATTTGTATGGATGAATAAATAAATGGGTAGAACAAAAGCTTTTTTAAAATACAGTTATATGTCATCAACTAGTTCTGCATAATGACCAAGGACCCTTTGTCAAGAGTGAGTTTCTTAGACTTTACTAAATGAGGCTTTGCAATGGCCTCTTTGTACTCCCCTGTTTCATCTCCTCCATGGTTCAGCTACCAGTGATTTGTCCACTATGTAGAAAGGATGGGGTATGAACTAGACTTATTCAGAAAATAAATACCTATATACTAAATCCACAAAAACAAAATAATTTTAAATAAAATACCTACATTCCATAGATTAAGGCTAAGAGTTGGTACACTCAATAACAGTCGTGGCATAAGAACACTTTTATTTTCTACAAGATTTGAAATAACGCATTTGTCTGCTCATGACCTGAGGAAAGTACATTTATTATAATACTTCTTCTTAGGAACAGACGAAGAAATTAGCACTTATAAAAATTTGATTATAATTTCATTATGAGACAAATCTTACCTATAAGTAAGTTATGATCTGTCTTTTTAAAAAGTATTAAATACCCCAAAGGAGGGGGAATCAATTTTCATATACTATTTTAGAACTTAAAACAGAAGAGCTAACTATAACAGATTAAGGTTATTTTGAAATAATTATATGCAATTTTAACCAAAAAAAGTACTTTTTTTTTAACCCATGTCACCTGCATATTGTTACTGAGTTATTAACAAAGTCATTAAGCAAAATTTTAAAGACTACAAAGAATTTTCTTATCAGATTTTAGAATATAAAGCTTTACAAGTTCTTGTATTTAAGGCTGTGGAACAAAAGAGTGGTATGAGTATAAAATCACTGTGCCTCACTTCAGCCAAAATGTCCCTGAAAATGTATGCATAAGTGAAATCTTGCTTTAAATGTTCCATTATAGAAGAGCTTGCTACTTAGGAGACTCTTATTATAAATTCTCTGTGAAAAGGATAATCAACTCATGGTTAATCTATTTCAAATATTGCCTTACCTTAAGGCAAGGCGCCTCCAAGCAGATTAATTACATACAACATTATTAAGTATTCACAACCCCAGTTACCAACAACCCATTAGAGAGAAAAACTCAGAAAATTCAGGTCAGGTCAGTGTAAGAGCCCACTTTTCCCTGATGCCAGTACTTCTGTATTTACTATGTAAAGCAAATCCTCTTAGAGAAGTCAATTCTCAAGTGGTTGGAGCTTTACAGACTATTTCAATGTCAGGGCCATAGAAATGCTACTCATTAAACTAATGGGAATAAAACTAATACTCTTAAAGGTGATATAACTGAGAACAAATAGAAGCACTAAGTAGCCCCAGGACACAGAAGAAACTGGAATCAAAACTGAGCATACATTTCAACCTGTTAATGTACTCTACCCACTCGTGAGTTCTAACATCTTTAAAAATGAACACAGACAAATCACAGAACTACAAGTCTGTTTATTAAAACCCCCCACTGCTGCTGCTGCTGCTGCTAAGTCGCTTCAGTTGTGTCCGACTCTGTGCGGGTTTCTCAAATAAGTAAGCTTGAACCTACATCTAAGATTTGAGGATAGAGGCCTCCTCCTCCATCATGTATTTTCTAAGTGCCTGATTCCAGTCAAGCGCTGTCCCGGGCCGTGGAACACACTACCAATGCTTGCATTCTGAGGGAAGTGTAGAAAATTAACAAGTTAACCACTCACTGACCAGAGGAGTACTAATACATCTTTTGTTACCCAAATATTATTGACCGGAGTGTTTCAAAATTCACACAGAACAAATCGCCAACCACAGGCATTAGTAGCTTCTGCAAAAAATCGCCAGTCAATAATGTGTTAAGAAGATGTATATATTTTTTTTAATGTATCATGAGGAAAATAAAAAACCTGCTGAGATCAAGAATGATAGGATGCGAGAAGGGGAGACAGGATGCTGGAAGGGATCGGGAAACAATGATGAGATTTGGGCAGGACACACAGACTTGGAAGTCAGCTGTATTGAGGCCGCAGGCAAAGCTTGGTTTTGGCTGAGCTCATCTGGGGAAAGGCCACACAGGGAGCACGGGAGAGATTCCAGGACCAAATCGGGAGACACTCCACGGAGGAGCCCTTGAGAAGACTCAGAAAGAACACGAGAAAGAGAAACGGAAAACAGCTGCTGAGAGAGGCAGTGAGAGGAACGCAGAAAAGCAAACACAAGATCTGCCAAGATGGAGGTCACTGGTGACCTTGAGGAGAGCTGACCCAGAGAAACAACGGGAGTGCAGGGGAGGCGAAAATGAGGGATGGGGGTGTGGGGGCGCAGCTCCCTTCAGTCTGCAACAATCAATTGTTTTAAACACCATTTTAATTTCAATCAATTATAGCTATTCTAATTTTTCCAGAGTTTTAATATCTAATTTACCAGTCATAATATCCCCCTAAAAGAGTCAGAAATGATAACAGCTCTATTTTTCAAATGAGAGGACCGAGGCACAGGGGACTGATTAATCACAGAGCTTATTTTGGTCATGGGCTGCAGTGAGTATTTTGACTTTTTTTTAACCCTCATGAGATAATGTGTTCATCAGTTATCTTATTCTCCTGAAGAATCACGCACTAAACCTGAGATGCTATATTCAAGCTAAACATTCATTAAAATGAGTATCTTTCTAAGCTACCACATGGCTGCCTAAGTGGAACAATGAACCAGTGAAGAGGCTCAGAACAACAGGACGTCTGTGATTAACGGAGACACATACACAAGTTTGATTTCCACCTGTTACCCTGCACACTTGGAAATCGCACCCCCACCTCCTCAGCCCAATTGCCAAAAGCAGACTATATAATGAACCATCTGTACCCTGACAGTTAGAGCCAATTGAGATGGGTTGATGGTACCAAAGAAATCTCATTTTTTTATTCTTTTCTTCCCCCTTGTGGGTTGTTAGGTTGGGTAACATTTTTAATTGCGTGATGAATTGGAAGTGTTGGCAGGAACTAAACTTTTTGTCAGATTTGAGCTTTTTAATGTTACTTTGATGGTCTTTTACCATGCTCCTACAACAGAAGGAAGAGCTGACCTCATGAACCAAACCACTGCAGCTACGTGGTGCTAAGAGAAGTGACGAAAATCTCCTGCCAGTCTCTCGTGATGTGACTGAACTATTCAGCTACACCTTTTCAGGGTAAGCTGAAACGTGGATCTCACTGTGGTCCTTGGACCAGTCAGATTAACAGAATAACTGAGCAAGAATGACTGTTTTTAATGGAAAATAGGTATGACCCCCCCACACACAACTTTTTTCCCTGAAATATTAAAAGCACTCTTCAGAGAAACTCTGACTGCTAAATGAAACACTATCAAACTTGTATAATAATTGGTCATGTGATATTGTCTCTCACCAAGCATGTGATGTATCAGTTCAGTTCAATTATTTTTTAATGACTATTGTGAACATGGTCTAGCTAGCTAGTCTCTACCTGTAACCAGAGATAAATGCTCCTGTTTGGCTCAATACAGGTAAGTACAATAGACTGTTGCTTGAAAGTTCCATATTTCAATTAACTTTTTGAAAGAGGGCAAGTTCCTAGTCAAGATTATGATGATTCTTCAATTAACCATCCTCGCAGAATAAAAGTCCTCTGTAATTTAACTGGATTTTAGTGTTTTTCAATTATACACAGCAATGCTGTCATAGGCCAGACAGCTCAAGGGCAATATTTGTACTTAATAAAGCCATGTATAACTGCAAAGGACAAAAACGTATCTATGTATAGTCTCTACTTCCACCTAAACTTAAAAGCTAATGGAAACCGAGGAAGCTGATAACGGCTGTCAGTGGTCCCGTCTCCTTCGGGACCCCTAACTTCTCAGTGGTAAGCTGTCCATCCTACTTTAGACCTCTGCCATCCATATTCCTCCTGGCAGTGAGCTAGTCAGTCTTTATCGAACATTTACTATATCGGGCACTGTGCAAAGCACAGGAAATAAAGAAGCATTTCCTTCCCAGAGCTTATACTTCAGTGGCAGACTCAAACAGTGAGCATTAAGCCACACTACGGTGCAGAAAGTGATCAGAAAGGGAACACTAAATATGTGAGCACACAGCAGGGGGAATGAGCTCAGAGAGAGGTAGAAAGAGAGTGTGTTTGTGGTTTTTTGGGTGGTAGGCAGGAAGTAAGTTAGGGAGAGGAGGGACCAGCAGGGTAAATGACAAATTTAAGTAGGAAAGGTAAGTAGCATTTAGCCCAATGAGGAGACAAACAGAATGTATATGAAAACTCTACACTGACAGAACTAGTAATAACAACATTTGAGGAGGAAGGCATTAGAGTTACTATATGCCAGGCACTTTCTTAACACTGTTCACAGCTTAACTCACCTAACTTTCATAACAACCTCATGGGGTTATTTTTATCCCCATTTGGAGATAAGCAGAGGCATAGAGCTTCTGAAGCTAGGAAATCAGGAGCTAGGTTTGAAATGTGGGCAATATGGGCCCAGAATCCTCTACTCTTCATTGATCGGCTATTACTGTCTCTCAAGAGATCATGGACCACGAATGGGGAGGAGGGCAGAGAAAATCCTTCCACATGGCTAGAGCAGACTGCTTACTCACTGTGCTTACTATCTAACCGAAAAGAAGAATCTAGTGCATACTTACGTGTACTCAGTCATGTCTGACTCTGGACCTCAAGCACTGTGGCCCCCCAGGCTCCTCTATCCATGGGATGTTCCAGGCAAGAATACCAAAGCGGGTTGCCATTCTCCTCTCTAGGAGATCTTCCCGACCCAGAGATCATATACTAGAAGCCAGGTGGAAAGGAATTATATGGGTAAATTTAACCTATTCCTTAGGCCCCAACTCTGAATTCACGAATGAACTCTGTGATGAAAGGTGGAGATACAGAAGATCTCTCTAAACCTAGATGACTTGCTACATCCTCTACCTGGCAGTTCAATTATCATCAGTCCTACAAGAATGTGTGTTCCAAAACTACCATTGCCTCCCAAGCTTTGCAGTCCATTCTACATTGCTAGGAGGTCTCTGTCTGCAGAGGTCTAGATCGCCTTCTCCTTCACTCCTTGTCTGACCACACAGCAGGTTACTCCTTCACTTATTCCAAATCTAACTACTCTCCATACTCCTCCACTTCAAGACTCCAAGACACACCCTTCATGTTTTCTAGAACATATAGCAGTACTTTAGAACTAAGTAAGATGCTGGTAAGCTAATGTCCTTTTCCTTATATCCTGAAACATATTTCTAGGTTTTTAATTCTAGAAATTAAATCTAAAGAATCATTCCCTTCCCTCAACAAACTTAGCAATTTATGCCTAACATCTGCTTAGCTGTTGACCACTGACTGTCTGATATTGCTTGGTTTCTGGAGGGGTTTCTTTGTTTGCTGTTGGCGCACCATGGGCATCTGAACTCCCCAACTAGGGATCGAACCTGCGTCTTCTGCATTGCAAGGCAGATTCCCTGATATTGATATTCCTCCCTTACTTTCACAACTGGATCTTCAGGCTCTTATCTTATTTGTACCAGACAACTTCCATCTCTTTCAGTGCTTGTGTGTGTTGCATTTAGCAGGCCTCACGAACCTTCCTTGACTGATCACATTTCCCGTGATTAGCATCCTTTTGATCACAGGGGAAAAAAATGTTATTGGCGTGATTTTTTTTTATTTAATTAAATTTACTTATTTATTTTCTTAAGTATTTTCTTCTTCAGATTTCAACTATTTGGTAACCACACCTAAGTATCAAATATCCTGTGTATCAAAGCTATGTCAGCACACACTATTTAAAGACATCCTTCTTCCCTTTTCCAAATCTCAAGCATTCCTGTGATACTCCAGAAAGTATTGAAAACAATAATTAAAATAACCATGGCAGCCACAGAAGACGGGCGTTCCTCTAGACAGTGACTGGAATCATGTCCGTCATCTTTAAGCAAGAGGGAACTGCCCTCCTTTTCTTTGCACTTTGAGCTCCCACTTGAATGGTGGCAGGTCTATAAATCCTGCAGCTATAGTAACAGTTTTAGCTGCTTGGCGGCAGAAGCTGGGAAATGATAGAAGAAACAGATTACCAAGTCTTTAAATCTTTGCTATTGTGAAAGAATCCTATGAATGCAGACCTCAAATTCACATGCTATAAACACTTCAGATCTTCCTCCAGAAAATGACTTTTTCCAGGGAGGGTCAGTTACCCACCTTGAAGTTCTCCGCTCCGACTGTACAGCTCCCTTCTCTGTTCTCTCAAGTAGGCACTCATGCTGATGGCATGGGAGGAGGATTCGAACCTGCAATGAAACGCAGCAAAAAACACACAGTGAGGGAGTAACCAAATAGGTGGTGTCCAGCTACGTATATCCCCAAAGTAACCTACTCCATCCGTGGGATGCTCACTAGTGCTCCATGACCAAGATGTCCTGATCCAGGGCAGGCTGCCATGGATCGTGATTTGTGAATGGTATTCCTGGCGAAATGCTCTTCCAAGACAGAATTTGGATCTTCTGCTCATTATTGATTTCAACTGATACAACTTGATCTCTTGCAACTTTCTTTTGTCTTCAGATCCCTCGCCAAGATCCCTACACGCAATCCACACAAGCATCTCATAAAGTCATTCTGACTTTCCTCCTATGCAACCCAAAAGCCTTCAGTGGCTGCCAGCTGCCACCACAGAAATACTGGCTCCTCGGAGCTGAACTCTTGCCCTTCCAACTAGTGACAGGATGAGCACAGTGGGCTCTTTGAAATGATGTTAAATAGCTACACCAGAGAAACAAGACATCTGCAGTCTCTCCGTAACAGCCCTCAAAAGCCATATACCTTCTAAACAGTTGTCAGAATTCTTACCTGCCACCTGCCACATAAAATACTTTGAAAAATACCAAGCTACACAATGTCTGTTCATATCTCCCCAGGAACGGTTTCAGAGACTAGAAACATGGTGGATAGGTTCGTGATCTAGAACATGTCTTTAAAAGCTAAAACGACAAGAACGTGAATAAAAACAGAAACAAATCATAGTCTTCAAAGTAACTTGCAGTGGGACTTCCCCGGTGGTCCAGTGGCTAAGACTCTGGGCTCCCAATGCAGGAGGTCTGGACGTGATCCCTGGTCAGGGAACTAAGATCCCGAATGCCACAGGGCACAGACAACAATAAATAAATAAAAAGGCACCAATTTCTTTAACTAAAAAGAAAAGGTAAAGGCATTGTTCATTCACTCACTCATTCTTTAAAAAATAACAAAGAATAACTTGCAGATATGGGACAACAACAAACAGGAAAAATTATGATTATATCAAACAGTAAATTCTTAGATGTGCTAAGAAATCCCATTTCAAACCTGAGGCATTCAAAGCCAGGATAACAGGCTGACAGGAGAAATTCTTCTAAGAATTATAGCCACTCAGGGGTAAAAACAGTGAAAGAGCATCAGTGATGATGGGACAGGTTTCTGGTCACAACAAAGGAGCCTCAATATTTTCTTAATTATGCCTTCTTTATCCATTCTTTGACAAGGAAGATGAATACCAAGATGAATGTCAGTGTGAGGGAAACACTTGAGTCACTTGATCCTTTCTCTGCACCCTGCCAAGAACTGAGAGGGCACGAATAGCCAGAGGGAAGACAAAGGGCAAGGTACTTCAAAAGTGCCACCTGCCAGTCAAGAGTTGACAAGAAACCACTGACCTCCAAAAAGCACACTGACAGCTACTGATCAGAAATGGCAAAGGGCAAAAAAAATACTCGGGCAAAGACTACAAAGGCACACGGAATACCATAAGAGAAGACTTAAATACACCCAATTAACCTTGGCTAGGGGCAATTAACGGAGAAGGCAATGGCACCCCACTCCAGTACTCCTGCCTGGAAAATCCCATGGACAGAGGAGCCTGGTGGGCTGCAGTCCATGGGGTCGATAAGAGTCAGACATGACTGAGTGACTTCACTTTCACTTTTTACTTTCATGCACTGGAGAAGGAAATGGCAACCCACTCCAGTGTGCTTGCCTGGAGAATCCCAGGGACGGGGGAACTTGGTGGGCTGCCGTCTATGGGGTCGCACAGAGTCGGACACAACTGAAGCAACTTGGCAGCAGCAGCAGCAGGGGCAATTAAAGACAGCAATAAAGTTCCTCATGGATGTGATAAGAACAGAGGACGTGCCAGAATCTGAATCATTTATGACCTGATGTATTTTTACTACTTGGGAATCCTTTTTGTGTTTGCAACAAGCCACAGATTGATACAATTTTACAGTAAAAGAGGCAAGAAGGATTATCCAGTCTCACCTAATTTTACAGCCAAAGGCATGAGGGGCCATTGAGACAGGAGAACAGCCCTGACTCACACGACTCATTAATGGTGGAACCAAAACAAGAAACAGGAAGATCTGTAAGAATGGCCTAATTCTGTGTGAGTGATGAGTTTTCAGTTCAGTTCAGTTGCTCAGGCGTGTCCCACTCTTTGTGAGTCCATGAATTGCAGCATGCCAGGCCTCCCTGTCCATCACCAACTCCCGGAGTTCACTCAGACTCACGTCCATTGAGTCGGTGATGCCATCCAGCCATCTCATCCTCGGTCGTCCCCTTCTCCTCCTGCCCCCAATCCCTCCCAGCATCAGGGTCTCTTCTAATGAGTCAACTCTTCGAATGAGGTGGCCAAAGTATTGGAGTTTCAGCTTTAGCATCAGTACTTCCAAAGAACAACCAGGACTGACCTCCTTCAGAGTGGACTGCTTGGACCTCCTTGCAGTCTAAGGGACTCTCAAGAGTCTTCTCCAACACCACAGTTCAAAAGCATCAATACTTCAGTGTTCAGCTTTCTTCACAGTCCAACTCTTACATCCATACATGACCACAGGAAAAACCATAGCCTTGACTAGACGGACCTTTGTTGGCAAAGTAATATCTCTGTTTTTTAATATGCTATCTAGGTTGGTCATAACTTTCCTTCCAAAGAGTAAGTGTCTTTTAATTTCATGTCTGCAATCACCATCTGCAGTGATTTTGGAGCCCAGAAAAATAAAGTCTGACACTGTTCCCACTGTTTCCCCATCTATTTCCCATGAACTGATGGGACCAGATGCCATGATCTTAGTTTTCTGAATGTTGAGCTTTAAGCCAACTTTTTCAGTCTCCTCCTTCACTTTCATCAAGAGGCTTTTTAGTTCCTCTTCACTTTCTGCCATAAGGGTGGTGTCATCTGCATATCTGACGTGATTGATATTTCTCCCAGCAATTTTGATTCCAGCTTGTGCTTCTTCCAGCCCAGCATTTCTCATGATGTATTCTGCATATAAGTTAAATAAGCAGAGTGGCAATAGATAGCCTTGACATACTCCTTTTCCTATTTGGAACCAGTCTGTTCCATGTCCAGTTCTAACTATTGCTTCCTGACCTGCATACAGGTTTCTCAAGAGGCAGGTCAGGTGGTCTGGTATGCCCATCTCTTTCAGAATTTTCCACAGTTTATTGTGATCCACACAGTCAAAGGCTTTGGCATAGTCAATAAAGCAGAAGTAGATGTTTTTTTGGAATTCTCTTCCTTTTTGCATGATCTAGCGGATGTTGGCCAGAGGAGGCAATGGCACCCCACTCCAGTACTCCTGCCTGGAAAATCCCATGGACGGAGGAGCCTGGTGGGCTGCAGTCCATGGGTCACTGAGGGTCAGACACAACTGAGCAACTTCACTTTCACTTTTCACTTTCATGCATTGGAGAAGGAAATGGCAACCCACTCCAGTGTTTTTGCCTGGAGAATCCCAGGGACGGGGGAGCCTGCTGGCTGCCGTCTTCGGGGTCACAAAGAGTCGGACATGACTGAAGTGACTTAGCAGCAGAAGCCGTATCAGATGTTGGCAATTTGATCTCTGGTTCCTCTGCCTTTGCTAAAACCAGCTTGAACATCAGGAAGTTCACAGTTCACATATTGCTGAAGCCTGGCTTGGAGAATGTTGAGGATTACTTTACTAGCGTGTGAGATGAGTGCAACTGTGTGGTAGTTTGAGCATTCTTGGCATTGCCTTTCTTTGGGATTGGAATGAAAACTGACCTTTTCCAGTCCTGTGGCCACTGCTGAGTTTTCCAAATTTGCTGGCATATTGAGTGCAGCACTTTCACAGCATCATCTTTCAGGATTTCAAATAGCTCACTGGAATTCTATCACCTCCACTAGCTTTGTTCATAGTGATGCTTTCTAAGGCCCACTTGACTTCACATTCCAGGATGCCTGGCTCTAGGTCAGTGATCACACCATCATGATTATCTGGGTCGTGAAGATCTTTTTGGTGCACATCTTCTGTGTATTCTTGCCACCTCTTCTTAATATCTTTTGCTTCTGTTAGGTCCATACCATTTCTGTCTTTTATTGAGCCCATCTTTGCATGAAATGTTTCCTTTGTATCATTAATTTTCTTGAAGAGATCTGTAGTCTTTCCCATTCTGTTGTTTTCCTCTATTTCTTTGCATTGATCACTGAGGGAGGCTTTCTTATCTCTCCTTGCTATTCTTTGGAACTCTGCATTCAGATGCTTATATCTTTCCTTTTCTCCTTTGCTTTTTGCGTCTCTTCTTTTCACAGCTATTTGTAAGGCCTCCTCAGACAGCCATTTTGCTTTTTTGCATTTCTTTTCCTTGGGGATGGTCTTGATCCCTGTCTCCTGTACAATGTCATGAACCTCAGTCCATAGTTCATCAGGCACTCTGTCTATCAGATCTAGGCCCTTAAATCTATTTCTCACTTCCACTGTATAATCATAAGGGATTTGATTTAGGTCATACCTGAATGGTCTAGTGGTTTTCCCTACTTTCTTCAATTTAAGTCTGAATTTGGCAATAAAAAGTTCATGGTCTGAGCCACAGTCAGCTCCCAGTCTTGTTTTTGCTGACTGTATAGAGCTTCTCCATCTTTGGCTACAAAGACTATAATCAATCTGATTTCGGTGTTGACCATCTGGTGATGTCCATGTGTAGAGTCTTCTCTTGTGTTGTTGGAAGAGGGTGTTTGTTATGATAAGTGCGTCCTCTTGGCAAAACTCTACTAGTCTTTGCCCTGCTTCATTCCGTATTCCAAGGCCAAATTTGCCTGTTACTCCAGGTATTTCTTGACTTCCTACTATTGCATTCCAGTCCCCTATAATGAATGAAAAGGACATCTTTTTTGGGTGTTAGTTCTAAAAGGTCTTGTAGGTCTTCATAGAACCGTTCAACTTCAGCTTCTTCAGCATTACTGGTTGGGGCACAGACTTGGATTACTGTGATATTGAATGGTTTGCCTTGGAAACGAACAGAGATCTGTAATTTTTGGGATTGCATCCAAGTACTGCATTTTAGACTATTTTGTTGACCATGATGGCTATTCCATTTCTTCTAAGGGATTCCTGCCCACAGTATAGATATCATGGTCATCCAAGTTAAATTCACCCATCCCAGTCCTTTTTAGTTTGCTGATTCCTAAAATGTCGACGATCACTCTTGCCATTTCCTGTTTGACCACTTCCAATTTGCCTTGATTCATGGACCTGACATTCCAGGTTCCTATGCAACATTACCCTTTACAGCATCGGACCTTGCTTTTATCACCAGTCACATCCACAACTGGGTATTGTTTTTGCTTTGGCTCCTTCCCTTCATTCTATTATTATGCAATAATAACAAACGTGTAATGATTTAAGTTCATTTACTCACTTCCAATAACTTATGTTTTCCAAAACCACAATTTCAAGATTGGTTAAGTGTCTAAAAATGCTTATGTGGTCTGATGTTCACAGTTAGGGGTGAGGGGTGACAGTATGAAATCTAAACACCTTGCTTTTGGCAATATGCATAGAGTGAAAATGGTCAGCTGAGCTTCAGGAGGGAAGAGGAGGATGAGGAGGGTTGGAGGAAGGAAGGCAGGGGAGGGAGGAAAGAAAAGGCCTAACAGGAGAAGGCAATGGCAGCCCACTCCAGTACTCTCGCCTGGAAAATCCCATGGACGGAGGAGCCTGGTAGGTTGCAGTCCATGGGATCACTAAGGGTCGGACACGACTGGGCGACTTTACTTTCACTTTTCACTTTCATGCATTGGAGAAGGAAATGGCAACCCACTCCAGTGTTCTTGCCTGGAGAATCCCAGGGACGGGGGAGCCTGGTGGGCTGCTGTCTGTGGGGTCACACAGAGTCGGACACAACTGAAGTGATTTAGCAGCAGCAGCAGCCACAGTAGGCCTTAGGCAGCACCTGAGGCAGTCTTAGCTGCCTCCATCAACCACCTTTCTCCCATGATATCTTGCTTGCTGGCACAGCCTTAATTTTATCTGGGCATCTGTGTCCTCCGTCCCTCTTCACTCAGCAGGAAGCTCAGGGGAAGGGGCCCCCTCTCCAGCTGGAGACCTCTTACCAAAGATAAACTCTGACTGCTTTAAAGACAGTCACCATGGTCTCCTTCCCCTTGCCAGTGACTGGTTCAGGAATGGGCTTGCAGAGGGGCTTTGCCCCTGGCAGAAAACATGAACAAATGGATGACTAACCACTACTCATGAATTAAAAAGGATTTGAAATGCTAAAGCCATTTCAGAAGGCAGTTCCATGGCGTCTTAAAAAGTTAAAACACAGTCCTACCATGTGATCCAGCAATCACGCTCCGGGGCGTTTACCCAAATGAGTCAAATACGGACACTGACACTAAACCCTGCACACGAATCTGTATCACAACTTTATCCATGACTGCCAGAAGCTGGAAGCAACCAAGATGTCTCTCAATGACTGAAAGGGAAAACTGTGGTACGGTCACAAAACTAGTATTATTTAGCAACACAAAAGATGCCACAAAAAGACACGGATGAACATTACATGTGAAAGAAGCCACTCTGAAAAGACTGGGTATTGTCTTTAAGACCTTCTAGAAAGAGCAAACTACAGAGACAGTTTAAAAACAAAAAAAGATCATTCATTTCTAGGGGTTCGGCAGTAAGGAAAAGGAGGAGGAATGAGTAAGTGAAAAACAGGATATTTAGGACAGTGAAGTTACTCTGTTAGATAGGATAATGGTAGACACATGACATCATGTATTTCTCCAAACCAGTGCAACTATATAACACAGAGAGTGAATGCTAATATAACAAAGAACTTTAATAATGATGTATCAATGTTGGTTCCTCAGTGTAACTAATGTGCCACGCCTAAGCAAGATGTTAATCAGAGGAGAAACTGTGGAGCAGAGGAACATAAGGAAAATCTCTGTACATAAGGGAAATCAATTTTTCTGCAAATCTAAAATGGCTATAAAAAATTAAGCCTATTAATTTAAAAAGAAAAAGATTTGTGGGATGAATCACACAGTTTCCTTGACACCACCATTTTTACTGGAGTGGGACTGAATGCAAAGAGAAAAGGAAAGGACCGAGTCCTTGATGACACTGTATTGGTGAATTGAGGAATCCTCTACAGTCACACTTACGTGTGAGGTAATAACCTTCTTACAAGTTAACCTATTCACTTGGGGTCCTATGTTACTTGCAGACTAAAGCATTTTAACTCCTACTGCAAACAACCTGTGAATAAAACTGTTTTTTTTTGTTTGTTTGTTTTTAAAGAACAAATTCAATAAACAGAGTGGATTTTACTACAGTCTGGGCACAGGAAATCTGCTCTCCTCAAGACTCCAAAATAAATGAACTGTTGAAACCTTCCTTAATGATTAAGAACTCTATGAATACCTGATAGAAAACAAATCTCAAAAGTGAATCAATAGAGGATACTGGACTTCCAAATATTTAAAAAGTAGGAATTCACAACATTGGGATGTATTTCTGTACTCACTTTACATGCTCAGATATGATCTTTTAAATATCTATTAATCCTCACAAGAACATAGGTTAGCCAAGATTTAAATCCTGTTTCTACCACTTGCTAGTTATGTGACCTTATGTAACTTAACTTAAAGAACTTAACCTCTTATGTGTCAAGTTTTAAATTTTAAAAAAAAAAACTGAATTTTGGAATCAAGTTTATAGAAAAGATACAAAACGGTACAAAGAGCTGCTGTATACCTTTCACCCCAAACCCTCCCTAATGTTAATGTCTTACATAATTGCAGAACATTTTGTTGCATCTAATAAATTAACATGGGTATGATATTGAACTACACACTTCATTTGAATCTCACAAAAATTTTCCACTAATAATCTTTTCCTGTTCCAGGATACCACACTGCATTTAGATCATGTGTAATTTTGATAGACTTCAGTTTCCAATGAGCTTTTTCTTTACCATGTATGTTGTTCAATAATCCCCTCTGACTAGGGCTGAGCAGAGAAAGTCATTGACCATGAGAATGAACCACACCATACCAGTAGTGTTTGGTAGGCTTTGTTTCCCACAGCACTGTTAATTCAGGGGAAGGGCTGGCTTCGCTCCCAGGATGGTGTAAGTTGTCTCCTGAGAAGCTTAAGAGCTGATTTTGATTGGGAGTCCCTTCATGGCCTCCACCAATACCATGCACTCATGGTACTATCACCAAGTATTTACTTGTCGGTCTTCTTTACTAAATTGTATGTGTCTAAGCCATGAAATTAAAACACGCTTACTCCTTGGAAGCAAAGTTATGACCAACCTAGATAGCATACTGAAAAGCAGAGACATTTGCCAACAAAGGTCCGTCTAGTCAAGGCTATGGTTTTTCCAGTGGTCATGTATGGATGTGAGAGTTGGACTGTGAAGAAAGCTGAGCGCCGAAAAATTGATACTTTTGAACTGTGGTGTTGGAGAAGACTCTTGAGAGTCCCTTGGACTGCAAGAAGATCCAACCAGTCCATCCTAAAGGAGACCAGTCCTGGGTGTTCATTGGAAGGACTGATGCTGAGGCTGAAACTCCAATACTTAGGCCACCTCATGTGAAGAGCTGACTCATTGGAAAAGACCCTGATGCTGGGAGGAACTGGGGGCAGGAGGAGAAGGGGACGACAGAGGATGAGATGGCTGGATGGCATCACCAACTCGATGCACATGAGTTTGGGTGAACTCTGGGAGTTGGTGATGGACAGGGAGGCCTGGTGTGCTGCGATTTATGGGGTCACAAAGAGTTGGACACAACTGAGCGACTGAACTGAACTGAAGGAGTCAGTGCCTCAACTTTTTTTTCATGTGTAAAAGAGCATGAAAAATAGTACCCACACCCATAAGATTTTTATATGAATGAGTAAATGAGATAATCCTTGAAAATAGCTTTATGCCTTGGCTAGCACTTAGTAAGGACTCAGAAGTATTAACCACTACTCTTGCTGCCCAAATCTGATATAATCTGAATTAAATTATGATTAATTGAGACTCTCCTGAGAAACCCATTTATCACAGTGCCTGGTACATAGTAAGCACTGAGCAATGGTAGCTGTTACTGTTATTACTATTAATGTTAATAATTATATTAACTATTAGCTGTTACCAAGTGACACTAACTTATGACCTGCTGAGGAGGGTAGTTGGTCATAATAAGGAAAAAAGAATGTCCACATTATTCTTTTATTAATTCAAGTAAAACCCAATACTACTTAGCTAGCTTTATGACTTTATTAACAAAGGTTGTTTCTTGGCACTTGGGGCCTTTGCAAAGGCTAAAATACTTCATTTCCTTTCATTCCATATAAAATTCCCCAGAAACAAGAGGGGAATTTCTCATTTTATATAAAAATACCCAGAAATGAATTCTAGAAATTATTAAAAGTTTTAGATAGTCCAGCAACCATAGTCCAAAATAGCCACTCCTCTTACAGAAGACGAAAGTACACAAAATTGAATATATATATTTAGTATATAAGAGGAATATATATTGCTACCATAATTCTTTCAAAGCAACTTTAACTGCATGAAATAATGACTGTTAATAAAGTAGAAAACCATTCAACTTGGATCTAACACATCTGAACATCTATCTTACCAGCAGGGAGATACTTACTTGAAAAGAGAATTTTTTGGCCTTTGAGGTTTCTTCTTGGCAAAAAAGGCTGCACAGTCGCGTCCACTGCTGGCATAACTGAGCTGCGCTGATGGTTCAGAGGCTGTACGTGTATTTTTCATATCCAAGTACTCAGTCAACAGCATCTGTACAAGCAAATAAACAGCTTAAAATTAACATGCACCTTTACGATATGCAGTTTTAAAACCATGAAGACCTAATTCTAAAACCTCCTTGACTAAGAAGGGTATTAACCTAGCTATTCATTATTTCTAGTAGTAGACCTAAGGAAAGATTCATTATGTTCCAAAAGTCATGGATTTGCTACCTGTGCCTAAAACTGAGAACAGGGTATAGTGGGCATTTGCACGTGGGGGTAAATGGGAAGTTTTTATTGAGGGTCTACTATGTGTCAGGCATGAAGTTGGGTGAGTCAAGCAATATACTCCTGCGGTCATAATTTAAGCCTCATTATTCCAAATTATAGTAGCATCAGCAGTAATGCCGTAATGTTTACTGAGCGCTTACTACGTTGCAGGCAAGGGGCTAATCCATTTAGATGTGTTACTTCATTTAAAGAACAAAATCTTATCAGGGAGGTCAGTTCTCAGAACATAGACAAGGAAATGGACCAGCAACCTAAAACACCTGCCAAGCAGGCCAGCGGAGGCCACAGTGGACTAAGTGGTCTTGACCCGCAAATAATCTTGAGGGCCACTACTCATCTTCAGAGCTTCAAAGCAACAAAAGCAACAGGGTTTTTTTTTTTTTTTTTTAATCACTACTGCCATCAGGTCCTGCTTATAAAAATGAATCCACTTCAGAGCCTCAAGGGTTCGGAGGCCTGGGCTAGAATCAGTTGTACTATCTTTAAGACAAGTATAGTAAAAAGTCCCCACTGTTCAGAAAGAAAACAGCAGATCTGGAAAAGAAATCACCACGGTTCCTAAGAATATCTAACCTGGGACTAAAGTCTATCAACTCACTTCTATAATCACTTGCCACATTTACAATCTCACGATAACCAAGTGGTATAACAGTACATGTTGGCAAACAATTCTATCCATGACGGAACTGAAATCCCATATCACTAGTATCCCTGCATATGGGTGGGTGGGTGTGTGTGTGTGTGTGTGTGTGTATTCATTCATTCAAAGTGTGAGAACCATATTAAGCATTATCATCAAAAAACATTTATGAAGCATCTGTGACTATACTGCTCCAAGTAAATTTTAAAGCCAATCATGTCTCTATTATGATCACATACACCTTATTGAGTACTTATCACATATCAGGCATTTTGGAAACATGATCTTACTCAATCCTCAAATCTATGACGTGTTACTAATTTTAATTTAGAGATGAGGAAACTGAGAATTAGTGGTGTTAAAAAAACTAGCCCATATGGGTGTAGAGGAGCAGGAGTTAACAGGAAATTTCTGTACGCTCCGGCTTCCCTGATAGCTCAGTTGGTAAAGAATCCGCCTGCAATGCAGGAGATCCCGGTTCAATTCCTGGGTTGGGCAGATTCTCTGAAGAAGGGATAGGCTACCCACTCCAGTATTCTTGGGCTTCCCTTGTGGCTCAGCTGGTAAAGAATCTGCCTGCAATGCGGGAGACCTGGGTTTGATCCCTGGGTTGGGAAGATCCCCTGCAGAAGGGATAGGCTACCCACTCCAGTATTCTGGCCTGGAGAATTCCATGGACTGTATTGCCCATGAGGTTGCAAAGAGTCGGACATAATTGAGCAACTTTCACTTTCACTTTCTGTATGTTCCCCAACAATTTACTATGAGCTTTAAAATGCTCTTTAAAAACCTCAAAAGAAAAGGAGAGGGAAAAAAGGAGGGAAGTAGAAACTAGCCTGAGGTCTTATATTTACAGTGTAACAGGTCAGGATTTCAACTCAGGTTTAGTTCACACCAGTCTGTTTTCTTCCCCATGACAGTCCACTCTCACTAACTGCACAAAATCTATCACTGAGACGGATTGCAGCTGTCAGTGAATGGATTTTTGTTGTTGCTGTTCAGTCACCAAGTTGTCTCTGACATTTTTGAGACCCATGGACTGTAGCCCACCAGGCTCATGGGATTTCCCAGCAAGAATACTGAAGTGGGTTGCCATTTCCTTCTCCAGGGGATCTTCCCGACACAAGGATCAAACCTGCATTTCCTGCACTGGCAGGCAGATTCTTTACCACTGAAGCCATCAGGGAAGCCCCTGTGGGCTTCTTTTATTTCATCCTCTGTACAATAAATGTACTTCATTTGATTTTCTGTACAATAAAGAGTTCACTGGGAAACAATGAAACATGTTAAGAGATTGGTCAATGTTTTGTTTTTTTTCTTTATGAGGTCCCTGGAGTATTACTCAGTATGCTGAGGAAGTAATATAATGACAAGTACTATCTCTGTTAATATATCACCCAAATTGCACAACAGTCAGAGAGAGAATTGAATTGGGTCTCTAGTAACAATTCCAGTGAGGGACTCAATTATTTTGCAGATTTAGCACTGATGTTAATAAAGTTTGCAGGAATCTGTGATCAAAAGAAGGTCAGTAAATCAGAGAAGAATTTCAACTTGTTGACATCTTTCAAATTTCAACACAGAATGATGTCTACAAATACCCTGGTTTCACTTAAGTGTTGGTCATTACACCAATATGACAGAATTATGTTTCTACCAAAGCCACACTATACCAAAGTAATTCTTCTGAAGTAATTATTGTCCTATAAATCAATGACTGTCCTTTTATAATAAAATATTGACTGACCAGGACATAACTAAGCAGCATCCTTAAAATCCAGGTATTTTATGATCATTGTTCTTTTTCTCCACATCCCCTTAATTATTAGAGCTCAGGATTCTTAGTCTTTCTATTCACCAGCTTCTCCCTTTCTATCTATACAAATATACTATTTCTAATACATTTTTCTGGTGACAAATATCTTCCTTTGGTTCTCACAATCTATTATCTTTTTTCCTGTCTTTTGGTTCTAAACTTTAAAAAGCAGTCTCCACATATATTATGTCCCCTACCATAATGTGGTCTTTATCCCTCATTTCTCTCCCAAGCTTCAATCCTACATCTGTGACTTCATGCCTGACCTATTCACTTATTTCACATAAAATCAATCCTAAATTCTGAAACCTAAATCATCTTCCCATAAAAATTAGTAATTTCTTCTTTCAACTTTCTGTTTAGTATTTTCTTACTGTCACTGATCTCCAGGTTTAAAACTTCAGAACAATCCTTAATACATTCCCTTATCCTTTGTATTCACAAAGGAGTTAGTGCCCAAATTCATTAATCTCTCTTTCTCAACTCAATGAGGTTGCCCCTTCTGGTCCATTCTGACAGTCACCACGTTAGTTCAACTCATGCAGTTTTCCTCATTGAGTTTTCTGTCTCCCATCTCTTATTCTTCCAATCCTCCTACACCTTCAATAGAGTGATCTTCCTTAAAAAAAAAGTTGCTCCAAAAAAGTGTAAAAGTGACTTTATCTACAAAAGAGAAATAGAGTTACAGATGTAGAAAACAAACACGCACAGTTACCAGGGGGCAAAAGGCAATTAGGACTGACATATACACACTGAAAAAAAGAAAAAAGTGAAAGTGTTAGTCACTCAGTTGTGTCTGACTCTGTGCGACCCCTGGACTGCACCCCACCAGGCTCCTCTGTCCATGGGATTCGCCAGGCAAGAATACTGGAGTGGGTTGCCATTCCTTTTTCCGGGGGATGGTTCTGACCCAGGGATCAAACCCGGGTCTCCTGCATTGCAGGTGAATTCTTTTACCATCTGAGACACCAGAGAAGCCCACATAAAATAGGCAACTAAGAAGAACCTACTGTATAGCACAGGAACTCTGCTAGGTACTCTGTAATGGCCTACCTGGGAAAAAAAAATCTAAAAAAGAGCTGATGTATATATGTATAACTGATTCACTTTGCTGTATACCTGAAACTTATACAATATCAACTCGACTCCAATAAAAATCATACAGAAAAAAAATAAAAAACAAACACAGTTGCTGCTACCATCACAAGACTCTTAATCTCATCATTTACAACAATCTGACCTCAATATTCCAATCATATCTTATTCTCCTTAAGATGAAACCAGCACTCCAATCAAGATCACACACTTAACTTTCCCCTGTATATGCCTGGGCCTTCTCATTTCTGGAATGTCTATCCTAGACTACCCTCTCTCCTAACAGACCCTTCCAAAAAACAGTTCCAATATTTTCTCTTCAACAACTCCTTTCCCAGGCCACTGGAAATGAGCTGTCTCCTTTTCTGAGCTCCTCAAGTACCCACTTTCAGATCAGATCAGTCGCTCAGTCGTGTCCAACTCTTTGCGAACCCATGAATTGCAGCATGCCAGGCCTCCCTGTCCATCACCAACTCCCGGAGTTCACTCAGACTCACATCCATAGAGTCAGTGATGCCATCCAGCCATCTCATCCTCTGTCATCCCCTTCTCCTCCTGCCCCCAATCCCTCCCAGCATCAGAGTCTTTTCCAATGAGTCAACTCTTCGCATGAGGTGGCCAAAGTACTGCAGTTTCAGCTTTAGCATCATTCCTTCCAAAGAAATCCCAGGGCTGATCTCCTTCAGAATGGACTGGTTGGATTTCCTTGCAGTTCAAGGGACTTTCAAGAGTCTTTTCCAACACCACAGTTCAAAAGCATCAATTCTTCGGCATTCAGCTTTCTTCACAGTCCAACTCTCACATCCATACATGACCACAGGAAAAACCATAGCCTTGACTAGACGAATCTTTGTTGGCAAAGTAATGTCTCTGCTTTTCAATATGCTATCTAGGTTGGTCATAACTTTCCTTCCAAGGAGTAAGCGTCTTTTAATTTCATGGCTGCAGTCACCATCTGCAGTGATTTTGGAGCCCAGAAAAATAAAGTCTGACATTGTTTCCACTGTTTCCCCATCTATTTCCCATGAAGTGATGGGACCAGATGCCATGATCTTCGTTTTCTGAATGTTGTGTAAATGTGTATGTAAAGTACCCACTTTACATATCAGTAAATAAGTATTCATCCAAAACTGCCCAATACTATTAGCTATTGTCTAATGAAAAGATGTCTCACCATTAATAAATAGGAGGAACTTTTATGTTCCTTAAAGCATTATATTTCTTTACTTCTACCACAGAGCCATGCAACATACCAGTGAATCAAAAAATACAGGGAACCAATGAATTTTTTGAAAAGCAAGTGATGAGAAGCCTTGATGTACGCTATGCTATGCTATGCTAAGTCGCTTCAGTCATGTACAACTCTGTGCGACCCCAGAGACAGCAGCCCACCAGGCTCCGCCGTCCCTGGGATTCTCCAGGCAAGAATACTGGAGTGGGTTGCCATTTCCTTCTCCAGTGCATGAAAGAGAAAAGTGAAAGTGAAGTCGCTCAGTCATATCCGACTCTCAGTGACCCCATGGACTGCAGCCCACCAGGCTCCTCTGTCCATGGGATTTTCCAGGCAAGAATACTGGAGTGGGGTGCCATTGCCTTCTCCAGCCTTGATGTATATATGTTGTTAGATGCAAATTAGTGATAGTCTCCAAAGCAGAAAGAGACCTATAAATGAGTCCAGAGTATAAAAACGTACACTGTGAATAAAGTAACAAAGGGAGAGGTGCGATTTTAACCACAGGCTTTGTGGTGTCTGCTTCCTTCGTTGTGTTTCCCTCTTTTTCCTAATAACATTCACCACCAGCTGAAAAATACTGCTTTAAAACAGGTAAAGTTTTATGTTGACACTCAAATTGGCAAAGGTGTAATATTTTTTAATATCTCAAAGAACAAATAGCCCCTACTCTAAGATGCCTGAAATGTGTCTGAATTAGGTTAAATCTTCTACTACAGAGTCTTGACACAAACACCAGATGCTTGGTATTAAAATATAACCATATCATTTCTTGGTGATTTTACATCATTGTGGATAACACACTGCATCTTCGAAATTGTACATAAATTTCCTAAGTGCTCACGGATGAGTTCAAATTTCCATTTTTATGAAAAGAAATAAGCCATACAGCTTGTCTTTTGCCTAGGGAAAATCACCCAAGATTGGAATTCCGGGGTCAAAGAGCATTCATATAGTATCAAATACATTCTGCCCACAGAAAATCTGCAGAAGATAATTCTTCTTGGCTTTACATTCCTTCTTATTTCAGACATGCATCTCTTTTCTCTTTGTAAGTACCAGGAAGTACTATTTCTTCTTGATCAAGAGTTCAAAAAATTAAAAGGCATAATTAATATCTGTGCTTTAAGTTTAACTTAAAAGGTGTTCATTTGTATTGAGTTGGCCAAAATGTTTGTTTGGGGTTTTCCTATATGGTATTATGGAAAAACCCCACCTTTCTGTTCAACTTAATAATAACTGAAGACAAGAAATAAGAAAATATAATTGAAAAGTACCTGAAAAATCTATATATACCAGTGATATCATGATTCAAATGTATTTACTGAGTATCTGGTATGTTAGATGGTTCTGTGGTAGAAGCAAAGAAATATAATGCTTTAGCAGAGCATACAAACTCGGATGGTCAAGCATCTCTTCTGCTAGAATACTGATTAGCAGTTGCTAAGATGCTAGTCAGAAATTCCATGATATATAAAGCAGGGCCAAGATGTTGAGAATTATAACATGCTCTAACATTGAAAACATCATTCTGAACGAATCCCTCATTTACTATACAGTCCTCTTTATTTAACATATTAACTATGGCTGCTTGTGGTTATACATGGAGAATTTTGTTTTTAAATAAATGCGAGATTTACAGACTTAGAATTAACACATCTCCTGTTATCAGCTTCTCCATTTACCCAACTAGCTACTTTGTGAAACATCGAGATCCTTCTAGATACTGATCCTTTTTAGTGTCTTTCAGCTTACAAAATGCTCGCCTCACATAAGGACTGTTTCCCAACCATTAATGGACTTGGGAGGAGCCAGGCCTGTACCCTGGGATGTCTCTATGTCAGAGCCTACTTTGCCAGGCAAACAGCCAACCCTCAATCAGCTAGTCAGATTTCTCTGTGTTAGTGGGACACAGTCTGTGCTGGTGAACGTGAGGAGATGTAAATACCCTGGGGCAATCATCTTTCACCATGTGGATGAAAAATCACAGAAAGCCCATCTGCACAGAAAGAATAAAGAATGAACCAGAGGGCCAGAGAGAAAGAGAAGACTCACAGGAGAGAGATTCACAGTTTGCAAACTAAGTTTTCCACAGTGCAAAGGTCTCAAACTGATCTGATAAGGTCTTAGACTTTCTACCCTTGGGTCCCGCAATATATCCTTACAGTCTTCAGTATGTTTTCCTTATTTCCTTATGATAATCTGAATGAGTCTATGTTTCTTCACTAAGCTATCTCTGGATAAATGAATATACACTAATATGCATCTATGTGTATATTCTATGTATACAGAATATATTCTATGTATATATTCTATGTATAAATGAATATATACTAATAATATACTAATATGCATCTAGCAACATTAATATCACAAATACAATTTTTGTAAAACACTGTATCTTATGAAAACAGTAGTAGTAGTAGTGGTTTGCACAGATTTCAACCTCTGCAACTAGGAGAGCGATTCTCCGGATTACAACCTTCATATGTTCAATGATTTATGTCAAAGCCATACTGTATTTGTGTCCCCTACCAGCCCCCTCCCGACCATGAATCTGAGAATTAGATTACTGCATGACAGCAGCAGTACTAAGGTGAAAGAAAAAAAAAAATCACCTTGAGCTCCCACTATGAACTAAGGCTCAACTTCCTTATGTGGTACCTTGTATATGCCTATAATAAATACTGCAGTTTTTAATAATCTGCTCTTTTAAAATACAGATGCCCAGGAGTTTCTGTTCTAGGAACAGCAAAGTGACTTTCAATGGATTAACCCTCATACTGATAATAATTATAAAAGCTGAAAAAAAAAAAAAAAAAACAAACATTTAAAAAAAACAGAAGTTGAAGACCCTGGAGAGGAACCAAATTAGGCAGTACCTTTGGTTATGACCCCTGGAAGAAAGGAAGCACACTAGGTGAGCTCTCTCGGCTTTTCCCCAGAGAACCCTTCCAGGGACCACGGAGTAAGAGTAGAAGCCACGCAGAAACTCCAGGCTCTCTGGATGGTGGACACAAGGCCTAGGTAAAGGGAGACCAGGATGTCCAGAATTTGAGAAATCCGGAGGAAGAGGAGGAGCAAAATCAGAGTAGTACACCCCTCAGACTGTCACCTTGATTCCAGACACACTAAACAGTAAGACTGAAACAATGTAATGACAGTTTAAAAAATGAGGACCACTATTTACAATTACTAAAAACTATCAGGTTTCCCCCATAAGGTTGCTAATGAGTAAAATATTTGTAACAAAGAAAAACAGAAAAAGTTATCTTTTGAAAATAGCAGTCTTATTTCCCTATTATATAAAGACTAAAATATTCTGCCATAAGAAAACCAGTCATTCTGCAAATAAAAGGCTGCCTGCTTAACTATACTCATTATCAGTGGCAATTGTATCATTAAGACTACTATGTATATGGTCTTGTGAACAGTTCCTTAGTGTTCAAAGTAAAAGAAACCAAAAAATTCCAAGAGTTACACAAGTACTTTCCGGTCCTCTGTCAAATTCCTGGTAAGTCTCAAAGAGACATTTAGCTCCTCAGTCCCCTCAAAAGAAGAGTTTTTAACAAAGAAATCCCAATTTTAAAAGAAAGGTTTCATTTACTTTAAACATATTTACTTAATATGTAAAATATGCAACATATTGTCCTGGATATGAAATCAAGACTGAAAAAAAAAAAATCCTAATATCAAAACAAGTGAATTTTACTACATATAAATTAAAACTTTAAGGGAATTAAAAGTCAAATCAAGCCAAATCAATCAATCCTTCCCTCAATGTGCTTATCTAGTCATACAGACACAAGAATGACTACAACACAAGAGAGAAAGTAGAAAGCATTGGGTCAAAGAAATTGTTGTGAGCATTTATAGAAGGATAAGATTGCTCCCATCCAGGTGGTTCAGTGGGTAAAGAATCCGCCTGCAATGCAGACACAGGAGACACGGGTTTGATTTCTGGGTCGGAAGGATTCCCAGGAGGAGGGCAAGGCATCCCACTCCAGTATTCTTGTCTGGAAGAATCCCATGGACAAGCGGAGCCTGGTGGGCCACAGCCTATAGGGCTGCAAAGAGTCGGACATGACTGAAGCGATTGAGCATGCAAAGGACAATAAAGAGTTTCAAGATCACGGCAGTATAGGACAAAAATATAATCTTATAATGTATAAAAAGCAAAAAATAAGGCAGAAAGAAAAGGAAATTTCAGGTGTCTTCAGTTAACTACAAAATAGTTCAGGTAACATAAAAATGAAGCCTGAGAGATGAGCCTGGAAAGGTGGTAAATTCACAAACTTCTCAGGGTCTGTAACCCCAGTATTGAAGTCAAGTACAGAATGAGGAGGCAGGAAAAAGCTTTCAACGGGTAAATAAAATGTTGATGGATATACTCTAAGTAAATTAATCTGCTAGCATATACAATAATAGATTAGAAGGCAATGGGATTTGCAGGGGAAAAATGAATGATTAAGGAAATAAGATAAAAGGAGGGGACAAGGAAAAAAACCTACCAAGATGAATTTTAAAAAATAAAAAGGATTTTAAGCTAAAGTAGTGGCAATGAGATTTTACAATTAGGCATACATTTCTGAGTTGATGTCTAGAAAAAATATGAAAAAAATTTAACCAGCTACTCTAGAAGGAAAGAAGACAAGTTTTAAAATGGCAAAAAAGACTGCATATTCAAGGGACTAAAAAAATATTGTTCCATGAACAACGATCAGGAAGGCAGTAACAATGAGTTTGATAGGAACAATAAATTTAGTTTGGAATATAATCCCTTGTGAAGCATATGAATATTCATATGCACCCTCAAATACATAATTGTGAAAGGGGAAATAATGCTGATGAGATTTCCTTGATTTATACACTAATTAACTTCCATTAGGACTGTTAAGTGTTTGTCTAGGAGTTCTCTGAAGGATACTGTGAAGGACATATATTTTTGAATATTTGTAACCTGATTTTATCCTTTATTTTTATTTATTTATTTTTGTTGTTGTTGGCAAAGTGATGTCTCTGCTTTTGAATATGCTATCTAGGTTGGTCATAACTTTCCTGCCAAGGAGTAAGCGTCTTTTTTTTTTTTGAATATATGAGAATTTTTATTCTTATATATTCATATTTATAAGAATAAATATGAAAAGTTACTCAAATTCATTATCAGAAAAAGGCAGATCAAGACCACAGCAAGATACTCTTTTACACCAGTGTTCAAAATTATCAAGTTCTAGGAAAAAAATATTGAGCTCTCCTATAAAATTGTTTGTGGCATTATGAATTAGGAACAGTACTTGGGAAAACGAGTTGTCATTGCCTTATATTCTTATTTCCTGTGGCTCGGAAATTCCAGTAAGTATATACCAACAGAAAGAACTTTCTGATGAGATTAGTAGTGAACACATGCATGCTGAAATGTGTAAACATTTGAAAGATCCAAATTACTCAATGACTCAATATTTTTCAAATGACCAATGCAAACTGATACAAAATCATGCATGATTAAAAGATCCATTCAAAATTCAAGATACACTAATGTACTTTAATGTAACAGAATATAAAAAGTTCATCTGATTTCAGATTCCACATTGCAATGAATCTTTAAGAAACTATTGCTTGTCAAGTTTTGGTGTTACATAAAAGCAGAATATCCACAATTATTTGAAGAGGCTATAAAAACACTGTTCCTTCTTCCAACTACCACCCTATGCCAGGCTGGATTTTCTTTTTTTTTTTTTTTTTTGTAATTTTTCAGCACTTTATTTATTTATTTCTATTTGATAAATTTAACGCCTTTTATTGCCATACCTCATTTTACTGTGCTTTGCTTTAGTGAACTTTATAGATACATGTTTTTTTTTTTTTTCCTTGTTAATTTTCTGTTTAGTTGATCTATCCATAAGTGTGAGTGGGGTATTAAAGTCTCCCACTATTATTGTGTTATTGTTAATTTCTCTGTTCATACTTGTTAGCATTTGTCTTACATACTGCGGTGCTCCCATGTTGGGTGGATATATATTTATAATTGTTATATCTTCTTCTTGGATTGATCCTTTGATCATTATGTAGTGACCTTCTTTGTCTCTTTTCACAGCCTTTGTTTTAAAGTCTAATTTATCTGATACGAGTATTGTGACTCCTGCTTTCTTTTGGTCCCAATTTGCATGGAAAATCTTTTTCCAGCCCTTCACTTTCAGTCTGTATGTGTCCCCTGTTTTGAGGTGGGTCTCTTGTAGACAACATATGTAGGGGTCTTGTTTTTGTATCCATTCAGCCAGTCTTACCCTTTATTTTTAGAACAGCATTGTTGGGGCACAATTTACACACCATAATTGTCATGTACAGTTCAACAGTGTTTAGGTAAATGTATAGGTTGTGCAACCATCACCACAGTCATTTTAAAATACTTCTAACATTCCAAAAATTTCCCTTATTATGTTACAGGTTTTTTACAGAGCCTTTTATTAGATTGAGAAAGTTCCTTTCTAGTACTAGTTTGCTAAAAGGTTTTGGTTTTGTCTTTTCAGTCATCAGTGGGTATCAAGTGCTTTCCAGTATCTACTGAGATAATTGCGTGGGTTTTCCCATTATTCCATGACTATGGCATATTACATTCATTGATTTTTTTTCTGATAAATCCCAGTTAACTGTGGTACACAACACAGTTCATATGTTAAAGGACTCAATTTGTTAGTACTTCATTTGAGGTTGTTGCATCTACGTTCACAAAGGACATTGACCTATAGTTTCCTCTGCTATCTCAAATTTTTATCAAGGTAACAATGGACTCACAGCATATGCTGAAAAATGTTTCCTCATCTCTGTTGTCCAAAACAGAAATTGGTATTATTTCTTCTTCAAATGCTTGACAAAATACTTGTATACGTATGTATGTGCAGGAAATCTTTTTAATTATTTAATTTATAGGCATAACTTGAAGATACTGTGAGTTCAGTTCCAGACCATTCCAATATAGTGAATATAGCAATAAAGCAAGTCACATGATTTTGTTTCAAAGAGCATGCAAAATGTATGTTTACACTATACATGTACAATAGCACTATGTCTGAAAAAATGTACATACTGTAATTTTAAAATAATGCTACTGAACATATAGCACCAACAGACTTCCTCAACATAGGACTGCACAAACCTCCAATTTTTAAAAAATGCAATGTCTGCAAAGCTCAATTAAGCAAACTGCTGTAAAATGGGGAATGCCTATATTTACTATAGGACAGTTTAGATTTTCTATTTCTTCCTGAACTAGTTTCAGTATCTTCTTTCTTTCTAGGAATTTGTCCAGCTCATCTAAGTTGTCTAACTCGGGTTATTCATCACAATCTTTTTAACTTTTATACAGTCTACAATGATGCCTTCTCTTTCACTCCTAATTTCATCATTTTTTGAGACTTCTCCCCTTTTTAATTTATCAGTCTAAAGATTTATTAGTTTTTGATCTTCTCAAAGAACCAATTTTAACATCATTACTTTTTTTTTAATTTTCTGCTGATTTTTCACTCTAATCTTTATCATTTTTGTCCTTCTGCTTGCTTTGGGTTTCATTTTTCCCCCTCCTTTTTCAAGATCTTAGCGTACAAACTTTGATTGTTGATCTTAGGTCTTTCTTCTTACACCCACGGTGTATTTAGAACTTTGTTGTTTTACTTAAAAATATTTTGAGACGTGCCAAAATTTCTTCCTGTTGTTTATTTAATTGTTATGGATGGAGAACATACTTTTTGTCATTTCAATCCTTTTAAATGTACTGAGACATGAACGTCATAGTCCATGATCTACCATGATAGTCAATGTACATAAAAGAATCTGTATTCTGATGGTGGTAGTTAGGGGTACCATATGTCATGTTAAGTCATGGTGCTTGATAGTACAGTTCAAGTTTTATTGGTTTTCTGTCCAGTTGATTCACTATTTTAAAAGAGTATTGAAATCTTCAACTTTACAATTGTTGAATTTTTCACTGATTTCAATTGTCAGTTTTTCCTCTATGCATTTTAGATCCTATAGCATTTTCATGATTTTTTGTTTATTGCTAAGCTCCTAAGTCACTTCAGTCATGTCCGACTCTGTGCGACTCCATGGACTGCAGCCTACCAGGCTTCTCTGTCCATGGGATTCTCCAGGCAAGAACACTGGAGTGGGTTGCCATTTCCTTCTCCAATGCATGACAGTGGAAAGTGAAAGTGAAGTCGCTCAGTTGTGTCCTACTCTTAGCGACCCCATGGACTGCAGCCTACCAGGCTCCTCCATCCATGGGATTTTCCAGGCAACAGTACTGGAGTGGGGTGCCATTGCCTTCTCCCTTTATTTATTGCTCACCCATTAAAAAAAAAAAAACAGAAGGCAATGAGGCTATGATGGGGAAAGCACAGATGTGGTCTCAGTGCCCAAAGGCATACTGCTAGCTACAGCTTCATAATATTCTCTGCCCATTTCACTAAAATATATTTTAAGGGTCATTCTATATATTTGTATCACTTTCTCCCCTTTTCTCATCAAAGTTGACACAAGCTCCATGATTTTCTTACACCATTACAAAATGTTAGCTACTGATAATAACAGTCTTACTCTGCACTAACACTCAACATGTTTCATCATGATATATTAAGAACTCCTTTTACCATTACACAGTCTTTCTCAGTCTCCTTAATTTCAATGACCTCTATGTATTACTCTTTGACATTCTTTCTTTGGAAATACTCCAACATCTCCAATTCTGAATTCTCAACTCTGACCACAGTGTTTTATCTCCTCCCCCAAAATACATATCACTCTTCCTTCTTAGTTTAAGCTAAAATTCTATTAAGAGAAAGACTGATCCATACATAGGAATCACTTGAAGAACTATTTTAAAGATTCATGTGCCCCACCTTAGAACTATAAATTGAGAGGGTAATTCAGAAATACAGAAAGTGTGCGCTTAAAACCAAACCTGCCACTTAACCAGCTATGTGACCCTGGCAAGTTACTTAACCTTGCTAAACTGTATTTCACTCAACTGTGAAATAAGTGTAACAGAACAATCTGCTTCACAGAAATAAAATAAACACACATGAAATGCTTGGCATACTCCTTTCCCAATTTGGAAGCAGTCTGTTGTTCAATGTCCAGTTCTAACTGTTGCTTCTTAACCTGCATACATCAAGGCAGGTAAGGTGGTCTGGTATTCCCATCTCTTTAAGAATTTTCCAGTTTCTGGTGAGTTCCAAATCAGGAAAGGAGTATGTCAAGGCTGTATACTGTTACCCTGCTTATTTAACTTATATGCAGAGTACATGATGAGAAATGCCGGGCTGGATTAAGCTCAAGCTAGAGTCAAGATTGCTGGGAGAAATATGAATAACCTCGGATATGCAGATGACACCCACCCTTATGGCAGAAAGTGAAGAAGAACTAAGAGCCTCTTGATGAAAGTGAAACAGGAGACTGAAAAGGTTGGCTTAAAACTCAACATTCAGAAAACTAAGATCATGGTATCCGGTCCCATCACTTCATGGAAAATAGATAGGGAAACAGTGGAAACAGTGTCAGACTTTATTTTCTTGGACTCCAAAATCACTGCATATGGTGACTGCAGTCATGAAATTAAAAGACACTTGCTCCTTGGAAGAAAAGCTATGACCAACCTAGACAGCATATTAAAAAGCAAAGACATCACTTTGCCGGCAAAGGTCTGTCTAGTCAAAGCTATGGTTTTTCCAGTAGTCATGTATGGATGTGATGGTTGGACTATAAAGAAAGCTGAGCACCAAAGAATTGATGCTTTTGAACTGTGGTGTTGGAGAAGACTCTTGAGAGTCCCTTGGACTGCAAGGAGATCCAACGGTTCCATCCTAAAGGAAATCAGTCCTGAATATTCATTGGAAGGACTGATGCTAAAGCTGAAACTCCATTACGATGGCCACCTGATGCGAAGAGCTGATTCATTGGAAAAGACCCTGATGCTGGAAAGATTGAAGGCGGGAGGAGAAGGGGACAACAGAGGATGAGATGGTTGGATTGGATCACTGACTCAATGGATATGAGTTTGAGCAAGCTCCAGGAGTTGGTGATGGACAGAGAAGCCTGGCATGCTGCAGTCCATGGGGTCACAAAGAGTCAGACACGACTGAGCCACTGAACTGAATGAGCCACTGAACTGAACTGAAAATGCTTGGCTCACAAATGCTACTACATCTGAGGAGGAGGCTCAGAAATTTGTTATTTTTTCTTAAATGAATCCCAAGAACCAGGTAACTAAGATACTACCTTTCTGAATCCAAGAACCTTGGTTCCTCATCTTTATTTTTTGCCATATAAATTATATTTATTATATAAAGAGATCCTATAACTTGATATGAAAAAGAAAGCAACTCCAATAGGTATCACAAGGGCAAAGGATATTAGCATTTGATTAAAGAGGAACACAGCTACTCAAAAAACACAAATATTTAACCTCATTAATAATTAAGGAAGAAATTCGCTGGTGGTCCAGTGGTTCAGAGTCTGGAGGCCAATGCAGGAGACACTGGTTTGATAATCCCTGGCCCAGGAAGATCCCACACGCTGCGAAGCAACTAAGCCCCTGCACCCCAACTACTAAGCCTGCACCCTAGAGCCCAGGAGCTGTAACTACGGAGCCCGTGTGCCTCAACTATGGAAGTCCACGCACCATAGACCTCAACAAGAGAAGCCACCACAATGAGAAGCCAGTGTTCTCAATCACTAAACGTAGGATTCTGCTAATATTTATCACTAAACTTTTGGAATGTTTTCACTTCAGTGAATCTGACTACATCATTTGTCTTAAGTATGTGAATGTCCAGTATCCTTACTCTTACTATTGCTCTCTTCCATTTTAGTTATACCTACATTTCAGATGATTCTCAAATCTTCCTCTGCCATCACACTGTACTTTTTTCCAAGCTCCAGAGATGACTGTCATTGCCTGCAAGAGGGTCTTGTCACAGTAAGGAAGTGAGAACAGCACGGCAGACAGTACGAAAAGTACTGGGGCACAGGTTCAACAAACAGCCTGACCAAGCAAACTCTTTATCATCACCCCCCTTCAGAAAGAGAAAGGGGCAAAGAAGGAAGAAAGAAAGGTCCCTTTAGTTTCCCTCTTTGTTAGCACTACTGTTATTTCTCTGATCTCCCAGGACCATAACCTGTAATTAGCTCTCACTCTTCTCTGTCTTCCCTGGTGGCTTCAATGGTAAAGTGTCTGCCTGCAATGTGGGAGACCTGGGTTCAATCCCAGGGTTGGAAAGATCCCCTAGAGAAGAAAATGGCAACCCACTCCAGTACTCTTGCCTGGAAAAATCCTGTGGACGGAGGAGCCTGGTAGGCTATAGTCCATGGGGTCGCAGAGAGTCAGACACGACTGAGCGACTTCACTTTCACGTCTCCGTCTTACTCTCCAAATCAACTGCCAAGTCTTATATTATACCACAGATCTCATGTTCTTTTCCTCTTTTAAGTATTTTCATTCCGACCCTCATGCCTTTAAATCTCATCCTCATTATCCTTCACAGAGCTTAGTCCAACAATCTCCCAACACTCTCCCATCCTCCTTACACCTCTTATGACCATCTACCCCACAACCCACTACACTCGTAACAGAGCTTAGCATCATTATTCTGCTCAAACCCTTCAGTGACATGCTCCTTGCCAGTAAACAACCTATATCTCCTCTCTGTCATTCAGCACCTTCCACAACCCTAACTGACTTCTACAACCATATTTCCTATTTATTGTTTTTACATAATTTACATAATTGTTTCTTAAATTGAAGAAAGTCTTCTTCCCCACTCAGACTGGGAGCTGACTGTGGCTCAGATCATGAACTCCTTATTGCCAAATTCAGACTTAAATTGAAGAAAGCTTGAGATTGATCTAACTCATAAACCTAGATAGTTTCATATTCCACAAGTAAGTCCCATGGGTTTTCATCATGTCTAAGTTTATCCTTTTTTCCCCCTGCTTGTAACTACCACTATCATTAATCAAGCATAGAAGAATGAGATCAAGAAAGTGAATTTAAGTATTAACTTGGCTGATTTTTAACATAGTATACACGTGCACCATCCAGATGCTACTGATCACAGCCCACATGCCCGATGGAGATGCCAATCCCACGCATGCAGAAGCAGAGGCTGGTCTTACATCTCGGAAGTTTTAGCTTCTTATGGAGGTATTGTCCCTACTTTCTTTTTTCCCCAGTGGCCTGTCATTTACCCTTAGTCTTACAATAGCTTCCTCTACCTTCACAGCAAATATAAATTGTGTAACATATGCTGATAAGTAGAAGAGACTTTTCATATCCTTTTACTTCCTGAAGGTCAATATCCCATCAGTAGGCTGACAGACAAATTGAGACAATTAGACCAATCAGTGAGCATATCTCCAAAGGATACTATCTTATTTTTCTGGTTTTCCCATCCTTACCACTTTCATTTTAGATTAACACCAGATATTAATAATTCATATCTCACAGGGGGGAGAAAAGCACATATGTGCAAACTGTTGTTTAAAAAAAAAAAAGCTTGAGATTGATCTAACTCATATTTTACCGTTAGTTAGATGTGTGTATCTATATATCTCTAACTGTTCCTGGACTTCTCTCTTAAACTCCCAACCAAGAAAATAAACATGAACGAGAACACTGTGTGAAGAAGCCAAGGTCCCTACCTTCTGGGAATTTTACCATCTATCCTAATTGTTAACTATGGTATCTTGCTCTCATTGAAACCCACATTGCAGTCTGCAGCTCTCAAGGATTCTATCTTGTGGTTATTTGCCTTCTCTCTGCCTCTCAGTTCAGGCCATGTCTTTTCTTTGTGTCTCTGTTAACATCCAGCACAGTGCCTTGAACAAAGTAGATGCTCCCTAGTAGGTTACCTAAATTGGAAGTAAGATGCTTGAAAGGGCAGCTACTCATTGATGTTTTACATTCACAGGCGAGCTCCTTGGAGTAGAACTTTAACACCCACGGTGAAACCAGGCTTTCTGAGGTACATTAATTTACTCACATCACAGGAATACCATTTATTAAATTTCTGCTCCAATGAGATAAGTGCTACCCTAATGACCTGAAAGAGTTAATGCATCTTGGAAAAGACCCAAATTGCTCTCTGGAGACAGTTTATTCAATTAAGTGGCTATGACCCAGAATTTTCAATTAGCAGTTCAGTTACTAGAGCCTCCTTCATATTGGTTATCTGTAATCTGTGAACATTGACACACCTACCAAAAAAAGAAAAACAATGCTTGCTTATAGTTCATTCAAAATGGATTATTTAGGACTAACAAGTGCAGATTCAGACTCGATTAACGTTTTATTTTGTACCTACTGAGTGCCAGGAACCGTGTTAAGTACATTTCCATTAGGGCTTGAGGGAAATACTGTTAAGACTGGGAGATAACAAGATTTGGAGGCACTGAGAAGTACAAAGCACAAGGAAAAAGCAGCTCCTTTCATTAAGGAGGCCACAAAGATTTCAATTGAATTCCTCTAAGGCTCTTCAGAACCTGGCTTCTATCTCTCTGAACACATCTTACACCCCTCTGTACAAACTGTGCATATGGCAAATTCAGTGAATCCCTACTGGTGGCATACATGTAACATTATACCTAGCTAGAAGGAGCTTCCCACTTGCCTAAAGCCTAGCCTTCCTTAAAGGGCCAGCTCCTACCAAATACACAAAACCTTCTCTAACCAATCTATCTTTAAACTCCTACAGGACCCAGAGTTGATTACCTAGATTTGGGAATTAATCATACACTGCTGGATATTTAACTTTACCTCTACTTATCTCTTAAACTCCCAATATGACTTGATGAGAAGGCACCCTAATACATCCCTGTATTTCCAAAGATTCATGCCAACTGGAATACATTAACTGAAATTCTTTAAAACTGAAGGGCAACTTAACATCACTCATTTCTATACTCACTCTTACATCTATAAGAAAGATTTTGTCTATTAAATAAACAAAACTCTTCTATCTGAAAGTGATGAAATTATATATATGTTTATGTGTGCATACATATTTCCCTTAAGTAAGATATTAAACTGATTTAAAAAAAAAACAAAACGTTGACAGCTTGGTTGTAGTAACCCTGTTTTATCAGCTTTGTGGCCAGAAAACAATTTTCCAAATCCGTAAGAGGTCTACAATTACTAAATGGTATTTCTACCGAAATCTTTCATGTTATTCAAAACACGTAACTATTTTCATTTATTTGCTACATTTGAGGCTAGCCTACAATTTATAAGATTAACCAGTTAACTGCACTGCTGGTTTAAGTGCACAGTAAACACAGAAGCTCTAGGGTCCAAAAATGGAAAACTGCTTCACTGATATTTCTGGCATGGAATTTAATTATTTCAGATCAGTTTTCCTATTTAAATTTATTTTTCTCCACACATTTCTCTATTTTGATCTTTTATTTAAAAGCAATATATGCTCATAAAAAATTCAGCTGGTATGGAAACATTCAAGTATTCTTTCATAACATTGTTATATACAATATATTTTAATGATTTGCCTTTGTCGATATTTCCATTATTTTCACCTGTCATTCCTCTAAATGCTAATAAGTAGTGCTCTGCACAAAGTACCCAAGAAATGCATTGTGCATCTATCAGAGTCCAATTCTATTGGCAAGGAAAAAAGCCTGCCAGATTGGCAGTATATGCCCAATAGGATCCTTCTCACTTTTAACTATTTACTTCCCATTCTCCATACATCACAGCACATTCCAGAGTGTTTAACTATGCTACACTGACCTGTTCTAACACATTTCTCTTCTGTCCTCACGACCCAAAGAAAATGTCTCAATAGCTGAAATGCCTAAAAGTTTAGAAAGAAGTTGCATGCCTGAATCACTTCTCGCTCCACAATGTATATTTTTTCATTTTAACTCTCAAAAAGACTACCGCACCCTCTAGAAGAATGCAGTTTTAAAAATGCATACACTGTGTTTTCACTTATATGTGGAATCTAAAAATAAACCAAATGAATAAATAGAACAAAGCAGAAGCAGATACAGAGAACAGACTGGTGGTTGCCAGGAGGAGGGCCGAGAGGAAGGAGCAAAATGGGCAATTGGGGCTACAATGCACAAACTGCTAGGTATAAAACAGCTAGGTTTACAAGGATGTAATGTACAGCACAAGGTAGAATAGCCAGTATTTTATAACTTTATATGGAGTCTATTCTACAAAAATATTGAATCACTGTGCTGTACACCTGAAACTAATATAATACTTTAAGTCAACTATTCTTCAAAACAAATGCAGGGGCTTCCCTGGAGGTCCAGTGGTTAGGATTTCATTCTTCTGCTGCAGGGGCCATGGGTTCAATCCCTGGTCAGGGAACTAAGATCCTGCATGCCACGTGGCACAGCACCACAAAAAAAAAATATGCAATATAGCAGGATGATGAACCTGACTCCTTACAACCTGAGAATGTAAACATGACTTCAGAACATCAGACAGGAGGAGGAGCCTCAATCTCCTAGGTATGCAAATTGCTACAACTCCACCTCATTTATCCTTGGCCCTATTCTACCACTCAGTAACAAGCTCATGCCATATAGCAAGTCAGAGGAAAGAAAAAGACTGCACGCTATTTAAATATCAACCATGTTAACTTAGAAGCAATACAGTACAATTCATGTACCCCATGTTCTCTTCTAATTGCCTGAGACAGCCTGCGATGGAGAAGACAGCAACACTAGCCAGGTCCAAGACTTCTGTAAATGCCAGCTCTTAATAACAAACTCCAAAAAGGTCTTAATTGCATTTACCAGGAGCTCATGAACTTTAAAAGTTGTTAATCAGATTTCCATGTAAATGGAATGACGATTAAAGGTTAAGTACAGGTTTCTGAAATTTCAGAAGATGAGAATATATTGCCCTTCACAGGGGAAAAAGAAAAAAAAAAAAAAAACTATCCGTCTTGACAGGAACTAAGCATCTTAATTAAACATTCAGAAGTACCATGCTTATTTTTACGTGAAGTTCTATTTTCAAATGTCAAAGTTAATCACGCACTTGACGAAAATGTGCAATATTCACTCTGCCAGAGAAGAATCGCCTTAGTATTCTTTCCTGAGACAACATCTGCAGACCTCCAAAAATTTCTCTGGTGTCCCCCTCAGACCTGATCCCTGCCAGTGCTGTGCGAAACCCTGAGAATAGCAGTGAAATGCTTTCTACGGAGAGATCTTAATTGCTTTCCACCTGAGGAGTAATCGAAAGCCACACGTTTCCGATCAAGACGGCTTCATATTTATGTGGCTCAGGAGAAACACGAGGTGCATCCTCCATAAATTTGCTGCACCTGTGTCCCTGGAGTGACATGTTGACAAATGAACATGACATCCCCTCAAACTCCAGTAAGAATTTATGATTCTTTGAAAGAATATATTTGATCAATTATACTGTCATCACAGTCGGAAGCAAAACCACGTCTTTGGAGTGCGCTTCACTGAATGTGCGGGCGCTTCAGTGCTGCCACAGGGTAAACGGCAGATCCCAAACCCCAGATCAGGTCTCCACTCCAGCTTTAAAACTCAATCTCAGATTCTCCAGCTTAAGAGGAGCTGGGTACGACCATGGCTGAGAACGATAATGACTAAGATAAACAGCTGTGTAGTGCTCTAGACAGATTATCTGCGGAGCTCAAAACTGTAAATCATTTGTGGTGTACTATCTAGCCAGTACAAATAATGATTCTTTAATCTAGGTACACAGGGAAGCAAATGATCCCGTTTGCAATCCTACATTTTCTGCTTTTGTCTCTGATTATACTCCTAATTCTTCCTTCTTTTATTTCTTCTAAACGTCTGAAAAAAAGTAAGATGTGTGCTCAACACAAAGTACCTACAACATACTTGAAAGGAAAGCATGGGTTCTTAGTGTTACTACCAGAGCTACATCTACCAGCGCTGTCAGAAGTATTTCTAATAATTGTAGTTATTAGGATTACATTTCTCTGAAGAACAAACCAAAGCTCATGAGTTTTAAAAAAAAAAAAATCCGTTAGTGAAAATGTAATACAATATACTAGTTAGCCAACTGAAGATGAAAAAAGAAGCAGAGAAGAATTTTTTTTAATGGCTATTTTGTAAAGTGCTTCTGTTAAATTATGTGGTCCTTTTAGCAACATCTGTAGATGCATCTCAACAGCTGGCAGAGTGGGATACAATGACTTTAAACTAAAGGGGGCTCCCGCCTCATGAGGATAGTTTCAGAGTTTTACATTTGCTTCAATCCACCAAGTATCAGTAAGATATATATAGAGAGAGACATATGTTTAAATATATATAAAATTGTATTTGTTTGTCTTTGGCTGTGCTGGGTCTTCATTCTGCACGGGCTTTCCTAGCTGTGGCGGGCAGGGGCCACTCTCCAGTTGCAGTGCACCGGCTTCTCACTGCAGGGGCTTCTCTTGTTGTGGAGCACGGGCTCCAGGGCGCGTGGGCTTCGGCAGTTACGACTCCTAGGCTGTAGAGTACAGGTTCAGTAGTTGTGGTGCATGGGCTTAATTGCTCCGCAGCTTTGGGATCCTCCTGGGTTGGCGATTGAACCCATGTCTCCTGCATCGGCAGGAAGATTCTTCACCACTGAGCTACCAGGGAAGCCCAGTACGACTTTCAATAAGCAATCTGACTGAAGAAATGACCCTACTCAAATCTGGGGAGCTCTCAGCTGCAGGACGGTGGTGTGCAGAGTTATCAAACTTGCTTCTGCTAGTGCCACCAACAGCATACAGGAAGGCACTTGGTTGGAAGTTATGACATTAGTCTGTGACAACTTCAGTAGAAGCATCTCATTTCCCCAAAGAAGCATATACTGAGTCTTATTCTGTGTGTTTGTGCAATGAATACCAACTGAATGAATGGTTTTTTTGAAGACGAAAACCATAAGCCTGCCCTCACTAACACCCCGTTCTCCTAAAGTAGTTTTACCCAACAAGATAATCAGGACAGAGCATCAACAAAGCCAGAACACAAAATTCTGAGGAATCAGTCTTTAAAACAACCCCATACAATCATTACTACCACAATATCCACCACAGGCCTCTAATCAGACTGACTTCTCCAGGGTCTCACAAAATCAGTTAAGCTCATTCCAACATCTGTGCCTTTATTCAGTGTTCTAATTTACAAACCCGTCTCATTTCCCTCTGCTACATCAAATTCAACCACCTCTCAAGGCCCAGCACAAACATCAAATTTTCACTGACATTTCTATTTGTTCAACCAACACTTCTGATTGCAAGGCACGGTACATACACTGACACACAGACGGTCTATGCCCTGAAAGAGCTTGCAGCCTTGTGCAGGGTCTGCCATTCCTTTGAACTATAGCATTCACCTTCTCTGTCAGCTTACACAAAGAATTCTGCAAATAAAATTAACCTTTAAAATATTACAAACATGACACCAAAGTACATATTCAAAAAAGTACCACCAAGTCAGAAGAGACTCTAGCCACTGACTTGACTCTTATGTTTGTTCCCCATATTTTCTGGCTTCTTGCTGTACTTTCTTTTATTATGTAATATTTATGAGTGTCTTCTGCGTGTTGGGGGCTATGTGTTTGGGGCTTCCCCTGGTAGTTCAGTCAGTAAAGAATCTGCCTGCAGTGCAGGAGACCTGGGTTCGATCCCTGGGTTGGGAAGCTTCCCTGGAGAAGGAAATGACAACCCACTTCAGTATTCTTGCTTGGGAAATCCCACAGAGAAGCCTGGCAGGCTGCAGTTCATGGGGTCGCAAAGAGTTGGGCAAGACTGAGCGACTTTCACTTTCTATGTGTAAAGCACTAATGTAAGTACCTTCATTTGTCACTTCACTGACTACATGGAGTGACCCATTTCTCCACATTACCCATCATGTCCTTCAACCACGGGCTCTGATAACTTATTCTATCTGGGTAGCAATAATTCTGTCTGCAACCCAATAGTAAGCTCTGAGACCTGGAAAAGGCACATCAACCTTCAAGTACAAGATGATTACCCACACCATCCAGAGCAAGTCGTAGAGCTCAATTCATGGCATCATCTAAGTTTTCTCTTACAGGAGACATTGATTAGACAGAACAGAATCTAGTTTGCTATTATTTCCAGTTTACCAGAGTAGCTGCACTGGAAGTTCCTCCCCGCTCCTAAGGGTGTTCAGTTACATGACCACATGAATGTAAATGATGCTGGTGTGCTCCATAAAGGCAATGGAACTTATCATTCCTGAGAGCAATGTACTTCCACGTGGGGGAGATGTAATGAGGCTTTGGTACAGCTATTCTTTCTTCTGGACCCATGAAGCCATTATCTAAACATTTTCTAGCCACTTCGGAATGTGGTGACCCATATGAATATGGTGATTGTAGGATTCAGTTACAGTAACTCATTAATGACCAGGTACAGGCTGAAATACAGTTGCTTTCATTTCCTTTGCATTTACTTTCAACTGAAAAATACCTATTTCCCATTAAATAACAGCTTCCATGAATAAAGGCAGAATACACTTAGAATGAGTACAGAATATAGCATAGCAACCAAAGACATTCTAGTTCAGCCCAACATGGAAGGAAACAGACTGTTCATATAACTAACTTCTTAGAATTTATATTCTCAGAGCATGTTTTTTTTTTTTTAAATAATCAGTAATTCTCAGATTAATAAATAACATAGGTTATGATTGGGGACATGATAAATAGGGCAAGAGCTGAACTGCCTATGTTTATGGAATTGTGTTACTTTTGCAGCTTAAAATGTCACTAGGATCATTTTTAAGTCAAAATAGCAGTAAGTTAAAACTCATAAATCTATAGTGTCAATTAGGTGTATTATATATCCAGTTTCAAAGTTGCAGTCAGCACTTTCCTTTGCAGGCAATCACCAGCTCAACCTTATCTATTGATATTGGTTCAGACATATATCTACCACTTGAATTTTCAGATTCATCAACTCTGAGTTTTCAAAGAAATATAAAACTCTCCATTAAAGAAAGGTTCTACAGGTAACAACTTTAGGAAATAAAAAATATTATTTTTCCTCATGTGTCAACCACAATCAGTTCAGCTCAGTCACTCAGTTGTGTCCAACTCTTTGTGACCGCATGGACTGCAGCATGCCAGGCTTCCCAGTCCATCACCAACTCCCAGAGCTTGCTCAAACTCATGTCCATCAAGTCGGTGATGCATCCAACCATCTCATCCTCTATATATCATATTGATATAATCTCAATTTATAGCTCATATCATGAAAGTGAAAGTTGCTCAGTTGTGTCTGATTCTTGGCAGCCACATTGACTATACAGTCCATGGAATTCTCCTGGCCAGAATACTGGAGTGGGTAGCCTTTCCCTTCTCCAGGGGATCTTACCAACCCAGGGATCAAACCCAGGTCTCCCCCACTGAAGTTGGATTCTTTACCAGCTGAGCCACAAGGGAAGCCTAAAAACCACAATATGTGAACTAAAAATAAATGATATGAATCTAGATGGTGATATGCCTCAGCTTTGTCACAGATGAGCTGAAAGTTGGCAAGATGAAAATTCTATTAAATAAAAATCACAGGAGTTCCCGCAACTCAGTGGGAAAGAATTCATCTGCTGCCAATGCAGGAGACACTGTTTCGATCACTGATCTGGGAAGATCCCACATGCCACAGGGAAGCCCATGCGTCAAAACTATTGAGTCTGTGCTCCAGAGCCCAGGAGTCACAACTACTGAGCCAACAGGCCACAACTACTGAAGTCCATGTGCCTAGAACCTGTGTCTACAACAAGAGAGGCCATTGCAATGAGAAGTCCATGCACTGCAACTACAGAGTAGCCCCCACTCACCACAACTAGAGAAAAGCCCATGTGCAGCCACAAAGACCCAGCACAGCCAAAAACAAATCAAACATTTTAAACTAATAATAATCACATATTGCTGAACAACTGATGCTTTCAAACAACTGATGGTTTTGAAGACTCTTGAGAGTCCCTTTGACAGCAAGGAGATCAAACCAGTCAATCCTATAGTACATCAATCCTGAATGTTCCTTGGAAGGACTTATCCTGAAGCTCCAATACTCTGGCCACCTGATGCGAAGAACTGATTCATTGGAAAACACCCTGATGCTGGGCAAGATTGAAGGCCAGAGAGGGGGTGACAGAGGATGAGATGGTTGGATAGCATCACTGACTCAATGGACATGAGATTGAGCAAACTCTGGGAGACAGTGTAGGACAGGGAAGGCTGTTGTGCTACAGTCCACGGGGTTGCAAAGAGTCAGACACGACTCAGCGACTACACAACAGTAACAACAAATTGCCACCTTGGAGAGATGTTCTGTTCTTGGTAGGGAAGGAGTTTGGTGTTTCTTAACCTTCAGCCTAACAACAAACCAAAGCAAATCCTCTTAAGGAATAAAGGTAGTGTTGGAGAACTTTGAATACAAAATACAAAAACAAGGGGCTGTTTTAATACGAAAGAAATTTCCTTTTAGAAATGAATTAAGGAAAACATCTCCTAATCTATTGGAAGCGGAATATTTAGAATGCTTTTCAGTCCAGTTATGTGTGAATAGGGGTAAAAAAGTAATAGTAGCCTGTCTCTAGTTTCCTTTAACATTGACATTTAAAAGCAGCCTGAACCACACAATTTAGAACTTAATCATACATTGTCTTGAAATGTCAGTGCCGTTAAAAATAATATTAGTTTGATCTCAACTAGGAAGCCATCGAAGAACAAGCACTGTCTTATACTTTTCTCTTTATCTCCTACATTATTTATAGAGGTTGCTTAATTCCAGTGACACAAAGAAAGCACTTTTAATATAGAAATGGAACCATTGTTTTCAAACTAAAAAGTTGTACATTTAACATGTAACTCTTACCTGTGTAAGAGCTACATATTTTAAAGAAAACTTCTTAAAGCAAACTATACCCTGTTTGTTAAAACAGCTAATTAACCAAGAAATGATACCTTTAATACAAAGAATATTCTCTTTAAAACATGTTTTAAAAATTATTTATATATTTATGATTAATTTTCTTTATAAAATTTAGTTAAGATAGGAAAAAAATTAAGGAGCTTCTCTGGATGCTTCATCAATAAGAAACCCAAAAGATAATCACTAACTTCAGATAAATAACTTTAAATAAAACAAAGTATGAGATGTTTCAATTGTGATTTTTAAAAGACTGAAAATCTACATGTTATTTTCTAAGAACAGATGTAAAGAAAAATGGGCAAGATTTCTTTTGACAATACTTTGATAATAACATAAAGCAAATGCAATTCCAATAGCATAAGTAGCATCAGTGTTTCATGTTATCAATTATAACCCAGAATTTTTCCTATGGAACTTTCTACTATATTCCACATTGAATATGGTCAACCAATGTTATTAAAATCACTGAGTGCTATTGTAGGAAGAAATATATATCCACTTTCATATAAAATGATTTCTATAACCCTGCTGTCGTATTTATAATTCACAGTGATTTTTATAGTCTCACAGCCTACTAACAGATTTTTCACAGTGATTTATGTTGGGCTCTTCTAAAGCCTCGTTCATATTTATGGTTTATTCTCCTTCCAGAAAAGGTAATAATCCATTCCATGTATATATGTCATGATAAACTTACAGACTGACAGAGGGTGGACACACAAGGAGTTTACATAATGGAAAGGAAATTGACGAACAATTGGTGACGCCATTATAAGGCACTTTTCACAGGAAAAATAAAGCAGAAAATGGACTATAGAATTGAACTAAGCTCACGTGACAGAATTTTAAACAGACATATTTCAAAGCATCTATGTATTGCTCATTTGCTCGAAGCAAACACAAAGGTTAGTAGCTCACATATGTAACATTCTGTTGGCTATTCAGTCATTATCACTAAGAACATGTTTCCACAGTATCCATTTGTTAGACTGTCAGCTGCTGTCAACAGCCCATAGTGGTGGAGAATCAGAGAAATCTATCTTAAAATAAATTTTACAAGGGGGGAAAAAACCCTATTATCTAGAATCAATGAGCATTAGCTATTCTGGACCTTTGAGGTGGGCAGAGAGCTGGAGGCTGGATGGAGTATGAAGAAGGCAGTGGCTGTGAGGTTGGCAGGATGGCTCTTAGTCGTTCTCTACGCCCATGCTCTGACACTACTCTGCCTCTGTGGTCACTAGCTTCCTCCTCAGATACAACATTCACTGCTTCTCATCACCGTACCTAACACTTCCCTGTATTTCTTAGATTCTATGATGCAGATTTTCTCATATTGCAACACACCTAAAATAATTATATCTTTATAAATAATTATCAACAGTTTTTTTTTTTTTTTGGTGGGGGTGGGGCACAGGGTGGCGGGTGGTGCTTCCTTGCTGGCTCAGACAGTAAAGAATCTGCCTGCAATGCAGGAGACCAGGGTTCAATCCCTGGGTAAGGAATATCCCCTGGAGAAGGGAATGACCACCCACTCCAGTACTCTTCCCTGGAAAATTCCATGAACAAGGGAGTCTTGTGGGATACAATCCATGGGGTTGCAATTATATCTTTATAAATAATTATCGACAGTTTTTTTTCTTTTAACAACAAATGTACACATTTAAGATACCTTTTCTTTTTTCCCTAATCTTATACTTAGATTGAAAAAATGAAATATTCATTAATACTGCTGCTATAGGGACTATTTCTAATCTAGGCTTTATCCTTCTTCCCTGCTTTTCTTATTTTACATTTTATTTTGTCTTCAATTGTTTCTTATATACTTCATGAGAAAACCTGGGTTGTTCAACAAATTACAGTGTGTCAGACAAAATATTAGAGCTTTGCCCCTTCCCAGTAGTATAACAAAAAAAAGTTTAAATGCAACACAACATGAATATACTTAACACTGCTGAATTCCCCAATGGCTCAGCAGTAAAGAATCAGCCTGCAGTGCAGGAGACGTGGCTTCAATCCCTGGGTTGAGAATATCCCTTGGAAGAAGAAATTGCAACTCACTCCAGTATTCTTGCCTGAAGAATCCTATGGATAGAGAAGCCTGGCGGGCTCCAGTCCATGGAATCACACAGAATAGGACAGGAGTGAAGCAACCTAGCACACATATGCATTAATAAATAAACAATAAACAATCCAAAAATAAACCCCTTTAACTCTTTCTCTGACTCAAGCTTTTTAAAATAATACATGCTTGGAGATAAAGAAAAACAAAATATACAAAAAAGGCGGGGGGGGGGGCGGGTAGTGAACATTTTTAAATACCATCAGTCTACCAAATGAATCAAAGAAAAATTCATTTGGTCAAGAACACAAGAAAAAAATGCTGTCATATATTAAGAAATATTGGTAAATTACTTGAATATTTACATATATCCAAATTAAAAATACACATTTAAAATCCCATTCAAAGCTGAAGATAAGATTAAAAGATGATCTTGCCCTATGTCATAATACAACAGGAAATCTATCAGTAGGAAATAACAAATCAACATCAGACTTTCAAGTTAAAATGTAAAAATGGTGTTTGGCTAGCAGCACCCCACACAGCTTCTCCCACATACTTATTAAAATATCCGTGTAAAGAAGACAGAAAACAATTAATAATCCCAAACCTCTGGACCCACACACAACTACCACCAGAATCTTTAAAGAATTTCCACAAAATACAAGGTTGATGGAATAGGGATTAAAACCTACATCTTTTTGGCTTAAATTTATTGGTAACTGTTGCACCAGTGGAAATAAAATTGAGTCTGCTTGCTCAGAAATAGGTACACAAAGCCTTTCCAGTGTTCCAACAGTCTGCACTCTCAAAACCAAACCAAACTGTTCAACCATTCACAATTACATAGATGCTGGCTTTAGAGGCAGCAGTAAGCCTTTCCACTTACTACCTGACATTAACACTTCTTATCCAATATCCATTGGAAACAGCACTTCCAATTCAACAATATGCACCCCAGACAGTAAAGAAATCTGTCCACAATGCAGGAGACCCGGGTTCAATCCCTGGGTTGGGAAAACCTCCTGAAGAAGGGAATGGCAACCCATCCCAGTATTCTTGCCTGGAGAATCCCATGGACAGAGGAGCTTGGCAGGCTACAGTCCAAGGAGTCCAAGTCCAAAGAGTAAGAACAACAGCTGAGCGACCAACGCTTTCACTTTCACAAAGCAGAATAAGGCTGGCAATGGGGATCTGACAAATAGAATCGTCTTATGTAAAAAAAACAATCATAGAAGATATGTTTATGCTTGTTTTAATATGTCATCTATTTCTGTGCACCAGGGAGTCAGGTAATAATGTAGTATGAAGAGTCATCTCAAGGAAACAGATTTGCATTATAAGAAAACTGAGCTGGCAAAGACACATGAAATTGACTTCTAGCAGTAAAACTAAGAAAATGATTTCATTAGTACCCAAATGCTTAAGTAATGGGTTAAGAAGCAGCCTTCCTCTCGGAAAAGTTGGCAAAAGTTGTGTCTCCATGAACTTTCTCTCATTTGAGAATGAGTATACAGGAAAACGGACAAAGTGAGGAAAAGATACAATCAATAAACTAGAAACAAGAAAGCTTCAATAAATTCTCACATCTTCGAGTAGCATATAAAACCACGTGACCTCCTGCAATAGTAGAAAAAAATCTTTAAAAAGATGAAAGGCTGAAAAGACTAAGATAAGATAAAACACACAAAGGAAAAATGAGAAAAATTACAAAGGAAATAAAAGGAAATGTCATAACCAAAGAGAACTATATAATAAAAGCACAAAGTTAATCATTGACATCCCATGAAGCACAAATCAGAGGTATAAAAAACAAACTTGAGAAGTAACTCCAAATTCAGATGGGAAAAACAACAACAAAGGTTGAAAAGGTTGAGAACAAATGAAGATTTGAGGACAAGGATTTAATCCAAGAAAATGGATTTAATTAAAAATTATTTTTTTTTAAAAGATATGTGTACACACACATACATGTACACCCACAACCTGAAGTATATTTTCTTGCTTTGGGAGAAAAAAGACCATGACTAAAACAGAGTTTACCATATTTGGGGGCACGGGGCAGTGGGTAGGGATGAACTTTTTCTAGCTAGATGGATCTAGGAGGCAAATGGGGAAAAAGGGGGGAAGAACTAAGAACTTACAAAAAGAACAAAAATCAGAATAGCTTTATACTTTATACAAATACAATGACAGAGAAGACCATGGAACAATGTCTACAGATTTTTACGGAAAACCTGCATGCCAAAAATAAATTATTCTCACATTTAAGAAAGTTCAGAATACATATTTGAGAGAGCTCAGAAAATAAGGAACCAATGTCTTCAGGACTGTACTAGTTTCTTAGGGCTGCAGTAACAAATGACCCAAACAGGGTGGCTTAAAATAACAGTGATTATTCTCTCACTGTATCAAGGTGTTGGGAGGCCATGCTTTTTCTGGAAGTTCTAGGGGAGGATCCTTCCTTGCCTCTCCCCAGTTGCTGGTAGCTGCTCATAGATACACCACCTCCATCTCTGCCTCCACCATCACATGGCATTCTCCTGCGTGTCTTTTCCCTTTCTTATAGGAAAAGTAAACTTCAGTCTTTAGGTTAGTCTGGGCCCACCCTGATACAGTATGACCTCATATCTGTGGCAACCCACTCCAGCATTCTTGTCTGGAAAATTCCATGAACAGAGAAGCCTGGCAGTGGGCTATAGCCCATGGACTTGAAAAAAGTCGGACATGACTGAGCACTGCATCCATGTACGCATGCCTCTTGACCTGATTACAGCTGCAAAAGTTCTATTTCAAAATAAGGTTACATTTACCAGTACTGGAGGTTAGGATTTGAACACACCTTTGGAGGAGGGTGCACAATTCTATCCATTATGCTGGGACAGTTAAGCTATACTTAAGGCCATCAGGGATAAGTAGAACTTAGGACTGAAAGCATAAGGAAGTCATGATACAAAATGATTGGTGGATTTTCCCCAACCCCAATGTCAGTGACCCAACCGGACTGCATACAGTGGGCTCACCATGCAGCTCAAGGGCCAAGTACAGGCGGAGCACTCATCCAAAGCTTCCCAGACCTGTGCCTTTCCTCTCCTGCCCTTCACTGTGAACCACTTCTCTGACCCACAAACAAAATATTTTAGTTAGATATACGACAGGAACTGGAGAAGGAAATGGCAACCCACTCCAGTATTCATGCCTGGAGAATCCCACAGACAGAGGACCCTGGCAGGCTACAGTCTGTGGGGTTGCAAAGAGTCGGACACGACTGAGCGCACACACACAAGTTAGGAACAGTGTTATTTTTTTCTACAACTAATGGTAGCCCAACTATCTTAGACACTTTTAGGACACTATTCCTGGGAAAACTACCTAAATGAAAATTATATTTTCTCAATATAAGGGAATAATCACATAGGGTAACATTGCCGGGAGCCAGCGTGAGGAACTCCACCCGTGGCAAAGTTCATAAGGAAGGAGGCTCAGCATACACAAAGGCGGGATCAAGCCTCAGGAGTCCCCCTGGAAATTCTCGAGCATCTACCCCCAAAACCAGAGTCTGCCTACTTTACTGCTTTGTGCTCTCACCTACACCTCTGACTATACAGGGGGCTGTCCTGGGCGTGACAAGAGTGTTTTAGTTCACAACCATGAGAGGCATGAGATGTTCTAAACTGTCTGAATACAGATTTCTTTGAGCAGTTAAAAGATTGATTAAAAATTGTATTGGTGAAGGGTTTTTCACTTGTTGGGCCAATGTTTGCTGCTAAGTTTCCATATCCCTTACCTGCTGTGTCCCTGGCAGTGTATTGATTAATATAATTGGTGTAAGTAGTAGCTTTAATGTTTGTAACCTTGGACCCTTGAGTTAATTCTTTTTCTTCTTATAGCCCACCACACCTTTACCCTGTAGGAATGCAACTTTATCTAATGCTTTTGGAGGGTGGCGCCTGCCTAATCACCTTTAGAGAAAAATAAGTTTTCTGAAGAAAGGCTCTTAAAATGTTAACAGGCCTCCAGGCCAGAAGATGATGCAAATCACCTAAACTTTTGCATATGAAGAAAGCCTGGCTTACTGCATGACTCTACCCCTTCCACCATTATCCTCTATGCATAACTTAAGGTATAAAAACCACTTTGGAAAACAAAGTGCGGGCCTTGTTCACCGAAACTTGGTCTCCCCATGTCATTCTTTCTCTCACCTTCTGGCTGAATTATTCAGCCTCTTTACTCCACTAAATTTTCTCACTGAGCTATCCTTATTTAACCACTCTTTATATCCTTAATTAACGTTTAATTAAGCAATTGTTTCCTGATCCTCGCCGACGCCGTCCCCGCTTCGAATTCCCTGGATCCACTGGGGCTGGACCCCGGCATAACATATTAGCCTTTTTTGGTGTTTGTTTGTTTTTTACTAAGAAGCATGAGAAATAATTTTTCACAACTTTGAAACTCATACTGAATAACCTAAATCATTAGCTTTTTTTTTTTTTTCCATTAACTCTTCGTTGCTTTACGTCTTGTAGCTATGCCTATATCAGGTATGCTTAAAAATAATTAGGATAGCAGACACTCCCTGGTGATCCAGTGGTTAGGATTCACTGCTTTCATGTCATGACCTGGGTTCAATCCCCGGTCAGGGAAATAAGATCTTGCTAGTCATGCAGCATGGCCAAAAATAATAATAATGATGGTAACAATAATAATAATTATGATATGAACTCAAATATGCAGGAACTGTACAAAAAATATCTTCACGACTAAGATAATCACAATGGTATGATCACTCACCGAGAGCCAGAGATTCTGGAATGTGAAGTCAAATGGGCCTTAGAAAGCATCATTACGAACAAAGTTAGTGGAGGTGATGGAATTCCAGTTGAGCTCTTTCAAATCCTGAAAGATGATGCACTCAATATGCCAGCAAATCTGGAAAACTCAGCAGTGGCCACAGGACTGGAAAAGGTCAGTTTTCATTCCAATCCCAAAGAAAGGCAATGCCAAAAAATGCTCAAACTACTGCACAAGTGCACTCATCTCACACGCTAGTAAAGTAGTGCTCAAAATTCTCCAAGCCAGGCTTCAGCAATACGTGAACCGTGAACTTCCTGATGTTCAAGCTGGTTTTAGAAAAGGCAGAGGAACCAGAGATCAAATTGCCAACATCTGCTGGATCACGGAAAAAGCAAGAGAGTTCCAGAAAAACATCTATTTGTGCTTTATTGACTATGCCAAAGCCTTTGACTGTGTGGATCACAATAAACTGTGGGAAATTCTGAAAGAGATGGGATACCAGACCACCTGACCTGCCTCTTGAGAAACCTGTATGCAGGTCAGGAAGCAACAGTTAGAACTGGACATGGAACAACAGACTGGTTCCAAATAGGAAAAGGAGTACGTCAAGGCTGTATATTGTCACCCTGCTTATTCAACTTATATGCAGAGTACATCATGAGAAATGCTGGGCTGGAGGAAGCACAAGCTGGAATCAAGATTGCTGGGAGAAATATCAATAACCTCAGATATGCAGATGACACTACCCTTATGGCAGAAAGTGAAGAGGAACTAAAAAGCCTCTTGATGAGAGTGAAAGAGGAGAGTGAAAAAGTTGGCTTAAAATTCAACATTCAGAAAACTAAGATCATGGCATCTGGTCCCATCACTTCATGGAAAATAGATGGGGAAACAGTGGAAACAGTGTCAGACTTTATTTTTGGGGGTCCAAAATCACTGCAGATGGTGACTGCAACCACGAAATTAAAAGGCGCTTACTCCTTGGAAGAAAAGTTATGACCAATCTAGATAGCACATTGAAAAGCAGAGACATTACTTTGCCAACAAAGGTCCATCTAGTGAAGGCTATGGTTTTTCCTGTGGTCATGTATGGATGTGACAGTTGGACTGTGAAGAAGGCTGAGCGCTGAAGAATTGATGCTTTTGAACTGTGGTGTTGGAGAAGACTCTTGAGAGTCCCTTGCACTGCAAGGAGATCCAACCAGTCCATTCTGAAGGAGATAAGTCCTGGGTATTCTTTGGAAAGAATGATGCTAAAGCTGAAACTCCAGTACTTTGGCCACCTCATGCGAAGAGTTGACTCATTGGAAAAGACTCTGATGCTGGGAGGGACTGGGGACAGGAGGAGAAGGGGACGACAGAGGATGAGATGGCTGCATGGCATCACCAAATCGATGGACGTGAGTTTGAGTGAACTCCAGGAGATGGTGATGGACAGGGAGGCCTGGCGTGCTGTGATTTACGGGGTCGCAAAGAGTCAGACACAACTGAGCGACTGATGTGATCTGATCTCTGATGCTTTCAAAAAATCAAAAGTAAATAAATACATGTGAAAGTTAAAATTAATCCTTGAAAAGTAGGATTCTGGATGATTTTTAAATTTTCTGCTTTATAAACTAAATAAAATGGTTTATATAAACAAGTGCTGCACACTTTATGACACCTCCAATTTAAAAAAAAAAAGAAAGGCTTTATAAAACCCTTCAGGGAGTTGGGGGTTTTTGGAGGACAAGCCAACCCCCACACCCCACTGCTCCTATTCTCCTTGCTCAGACTTGCAATAAACCTCTTTCTGCTAAAAAAAAAAAAAAAAAAAAAAGCACAGATTTCTACATTCCCCGTACAATGACAAATTTTTGTTTTTTTTAAATGAAACAAAAATGTGGAAAAGAAAAATACACTAAAATGTAACAACAATTATTTATAGGTGCAGTAAACGTGGAAAAGTTAACTTTCCTTCTATTTTTCTGAATTTCCCAAATTTTCTGTAATGGCCATGTCTTATTCTTACAGTAGGAAATAATAATACAAAAGACAAAGGGAGAGTCCTGGTGGACTCTGCAGAAATCACAGAGCGTGAACCAATCTTTCTTTTTCATCTGTAAAATCTAGATATCCCAGTAGGGAAAAAAGCAAGTGGAAGTCCCTATTTGCCTTAAACAATGTGTGGAAAAAAGGATCAACATTGTTTTCATACCTCAGTATGCTTTAGACAATGATATATGTCTTTTAGAGCATAACACTGCAGAGCCAAAATACATCTGAAAATAAAAAATGATAAAATGCTTAATTGACTTAGCCAGACTCACTTGAAAATGGAAACATAAACTGACAAAGCAAACTGAAAATGATTCTTCCCCTTCAGTTCTTGACTCATGGTTAAAATCCAACATTAAACCTACCAGAACGTCCCTGTGTCTTCGATGGGATAAACAAACATATGGAAATAGGACTGCAGCCTAAAGAAGCCAGGTGGCAAATAAACTGTCAGAAATAGGTTTAGAAATTTATCTTGTAAACTGAGGCCGAGTTGTAGGCTGAATGCCATCGCTAAAACCTGAAGTTACCACTTGACAGTTTATCACTCAACATCCTCAAAAGTAGTCCCAAATCAAACATATCAGCATTCTTCTCCAAAAAGAGAGGTGGTCCTTAGTCCTCCCAGTTCCTGCTGGGTTCAGAGATATAGTCCATGGCTTCTGAAAGCATCTGGGAAGATGGATCAGTTTTGATATTTTCTCAAAACACAGAAAGGGTACCAGTTTAGAAAGACAAACATGAACAAAACCTAAGCTCCAATTCTATTTTGATGATTCAGCTCAACAGACATAAATTACTTTGTCTAATCGCTAAGAGCTTCTAAGTGTTTAATCTCAATCTCCAGACTTAGGACAGTGAGGACAGGTCCCAGGGAGCATACTGGCTGGTGTGGCCGGGTTAGTAGCACTAATCTAGTCAAGCAAGAAGCTGGCATGTAGTCACTAGTTAATAGTGAGCAAATGAGAGAAGCGCCATCTTCATTTCACAGACAAACCTGCTTTCAAAGCTAGGAGTACACAGCATTGTACTCAAAACACAAAGAAATAACCAGAGAGAACACTACAGCATGAAAAATGGAGCAAAAATTACAAATGCCTATCTCTCAATCCCCAAATGTGGACAAAGTCCCCTTTTAAGTGAGAAGACAGCTTTATTGACAGTCTTGTGCAGTAATGATACTGGGCTAAGAGAAGAAAAGAGTTGATCCAGCTTCATTGGTCTCATGGGCCCGCAGAGAGAATGAGGGTGGCCCAAGAAGTAGAATGTGTGATGCTTCAAATTCACAGAGACTGACAAAGGGCCCAGTAAGAGTCAGGACTCTGAACTTCACTGGAAAGAAAAGATAGGCCTTCCTTACCAGTGTCATTACAAAGAGTCCTGGCTGACTCAGTAATCTCTTGGAGTAAAAGAGACAATACAGAGACAATACATCTGGTGACAACACAGCTCCTAGGAAGCAGTTGGTACAGGCCGGCGGCTCACAGCTCCAGCTGCACAGGAGCATGCCCTGGGGAGCATAAAACAAAACTCCCAGTCCAGGCTCCAGTGCAGAGCCCAGCATAGCTCTTTTAAGATGATTCTAATGCATAGGGAAGGCTGAGAACCTCCAAGGTAGTAGAAAGAGCCTTGGCACAAACCTTAAAGTCGTGGGTTCTATGGCTGGCCTCAAAGTTTTTCAGTTGTGTTGCCCTGTCGAGTCACTTCACATTCCAAAGCCTTGTTCTGCACAACTGTAAGGAGTTTTGGAACGTCAGATGTGTGTTAACTGGAAAGCACTTTACATAGGTTTCAGCAATCCTTTTCAAACACAAAATGTACTAAGGGAAAGATTTCTGGGGCTCTTTATAAATCTGAAGATCAGAAACCTATGACTACATATCCACACTTGAGCAGATTCTATAATGAGTTTAGAAAAATTTCAATTTGTCAGGACAGAAGTTGAAAACTTTGAGAAATGCTGGCTCTTAGAATCAAGTACATGGTAGGGGGAACCCAGCAATCACTATACACATGATCCAGAAATATGAGGGAAAATCTGCATACGAAATTATATTTATGCTCCCAAATTTCTGCCTAATCTTTTTAATGTTTTTAATGTTCTAAAAGTAAAAAATTTTATATGTACTTTATCTAGGCAAACAGACAATTACAAAGCCCCACAAAAGCATAAATTGATCTCACCCAGTCCTGTGACTCTAAAATACAACCTCTCAGCCCACGTCTCTCCCTTGAGCACCCAGAAGCATATGACTACCTGCTAGCTCTGTATCTCATGACTCACAGACACTCAAACAACATGGCCAAAGAAAGCCACTCTTCCCACTCTAAATGTGGCTGACTGCTTCTCATCATCAAGGACTGAACTCAGATGTCAGCCCTTCAAAGAGAGACCATTCTAGCTTGAAGAAGACACCTCAGAACAAATCACACCCTACAGCACTGGTCCCTTCATTTTTCTTTTTCATAGGAACTCATCAGGAAGGAACTTACTGTTCATATGTATACATGTACGTGTGGGCCTATCGTCTCCATCTCCCCATCAGGATGTAAGCTCCATGGAGGAAGGCACTCTTCTCTGTCCCCACAACTAGGGTGTTCACTGCTGTGGTTCCAACACTAAGACATTACCTGATACAAAGTCAGTCCTCAATAAATATCACTCTCCAACTCTGTGTGCATTTAAATAGAGGCAAAGAGTAGGAGAAAGATTCAAGCAGATTAACAGAAAAGGAATAAACTACTCATAAATGGTCAAACTCTCTTTAAAGAGCTCCTTTTTCACACCTGAGATCCCATGTACCCCTATATAAAGGTTCTCACTCTGGTGCAAAACACTTATTCAGACTAGTTGCCGCTCTCTGCTCTGATCCTTCCTTTTCTGGTCCCTGGTCTGTACTGTGGCTCTCATCCAAAATCATCATTGCCCCCTCAGAGTAAACTCCTGTGGTCAGCCAGCTGGACTCTGTACTTTGACTCTTCCCAAAGGCAATGCTCAGACTGAAACCTTGGCCAACCATAGTCAGTGAGTGAACTGCACCCTACTCTGATGCAGACCTGGTTCTCAGCATGCGTTTTTGGCCAGGACAGCAGTACACCCAAGTCTGCTGGGAACAAGAGAACAGTGAACATAAATCCCTGAACCACAAGGCTCCTGGGGTCTGTCATTTGTCCCCAGTTGTGGCACAATGGCCAACATTAGGACAACATTCCACCATCCCCACCATCCCCCGCTTTTGTTGTCTGGGCAAGAACTTTGTTGCAGGGGTTTCTTGTTGGCTTTCCATGCATAGAAAACAACACCTCACTTAACCACATTCTACCCTGAGGGAGCATTTTCCAGCCGACCTTCCTGGGAATACAACTCTCAGAGACAGAGATGCAGCCTCAGGGCCCTTAGGTCCTACACTCGATTCTAGGCCCTCATCACAGTCAAGAAGATAGGAAAACTTTGGCTAAAGGCCACTGTTATCACCCATGGACACCCCCCAAAGGAGGGCAAGCCCCTAGGCAGATAGCTGAATCTGTAGAGCAGTAGAAAGCAGCCCTCATCCAGATCACCTGAATTCTGTGCCCTGGTGACCGACCATAGGAAGGAACTTAGAGAAGCTTTCAGTACTCGAATTTCCATCACCGGAATGAAGTAACAGACTCTGAGGGCAGCTGTGCACTTTACAGACCAAGTTCTTACCTGCAGGCCTGATTTCTGACTCCATCCAAGCCTACCCAGCTCTCTGGTGAAGAAACCAGCGACAAGCCCACACTGTACACTGCACAGGACAGAGTTTGCCAAGAGGTTGGTGTGTCTACTGCCTACCTTTCCCCTTGCACTGGGCCTCTGCTGCTAGGACTTCCTGGAAAGTCATCCTTCTGCTTCTAGCACTACTTCCATTTCCCACACCAGGTCTAGCCTCCACAATAATTTCATACCTGGGATCCTGGACAAATCTGCCACCTCTCGGAGAATATCTGAAGACCCAGAAACTATGGTGCCACCCCAAAAGGGAAACGCTTTATTTTATGAGATAACTCATTCCATGCTTCCTTTCACAGCAACTACCCCTCTTACAAGCTCCCCCAGCCCTGCAGACACACAGTCAGTATAATAGATGACATCATCATTATGCACCTTCTCTTTGATAAGGAGCTCAACCTTATCTTTCACTGGTCAACCTTATCAAGCTTCACTACAAGCTTCCTATTGGACTGTCAGCATCTCAAACTCAAACGGGCTTAGAACAAATCCATCTTCTCTTTATTACAAACAGTACCACTATCCCTTTAGTTACACAAAACTGATTACTCAGTCAGTGGTGATTTATTCCTTTCCTCCGTATCCAGCCAATCTTTAAGTTCCCCCAAATGCCTTCTCCTTGAAGCCAAAATCCATTTACTCCCCACCTTCTCCATATTTCATCTAATTTTCTCTTCTCTCTCCTTGAACATAAACCAATCCCTCCTTCTCTACTAGGTTCTCTCCTTTAGCTTACAAATAAGCTCAAATACCACCCCTCTCAGGCTCCCCTTGAGACTCTTCCCTCCCCAACTAGGCTGAGGAATGACCCCCTTCTGTTTCCATAGCGCTGCAGCACTGCAGCACTGCCCGTCATTAAGTCCATCATGGTTCTGACTGCCCGCTAGGGAGGGCTCTTTGAAGCAGTGATTCCAGGTTTTTCAACTTTAAATCTCTAAAGCATAATACATTTCAATGAATGTTTACTAAGTGAATAAATTCTTCCTATGTTCCTTTCTTTCTAACTATCCTTATTCTGTCCCTCCTCATCTCACACTACACTTTCAAAAGGGTCCTTTAATTGGCCTTGAGTTATTCCCTCCAACTCATTAGAAAACTACATCCAGCACACATGCTTTCTAAAACAGTCATTTCCTATCAATTCCAACATTTAAAACACAAGACAACAAAAACCCTCCAATGCTTCCCACTGCTTACGGCAGGCCTTGTCGCAGGTAGGTTATTAGAAATTAAGAGATCTAAAAAACCAAAAGGTCAGAATTTCATTTCACAGCTTTCCAGGACTGTTTACAAGAGGAGGACTCAGCCAGCAGTGCCCTACTCTCCTTCACTCCCTTCAGGGCCTCTCATCTCAAGAATATCTACTGGATGTGTACTGTACTTGTGCACAAAGCTACACAGACACAGATACAGAACACACAAAGGCTTAGTGACTTTAGATTCTTAGAATTAGCCCCACTGTGTGATTCACAAGCCCTAACCCTTAAAGAATGACTGGATCCTCACAGGGAGTGATAAATATCTTGTTAAGATGTTAAAAAAAAATTCTTGCTCCATAAAATATAAAATGGAATATCTTTCACTGGGATTTCTAGACCCTCTAAGACTCAGTCCAAACCCACCTGTACAGGATTTTCTCCCATGCATGTCACATGCACAGCCTCCGTGCAGTCCCATCCCCCACCCCACACACACACTCCCTGTACTTTCTGCCTTTACCTTTCTCTAGTACTGTTTCCCAGACCTTACTTGCTTATTCATCCATAATACCATTTCCATCTTGAAACATTTTCCAATAACCAAGTGATCTCTCCTTCCCTTTAACTCCTCTGCTACCTGGAGGCCACATCATTTATTTGGCATTTACCACAAGCTGTTAAAGTTACAACTTCTGAAATGGAAGATTTCAACCAGAATCTCCCAGTAGTACTAAAATAACTCCACAGTCAAATGATGAACACTGATGACCAAATGTGGCATGAGGAGCTAATTCTAAGGCTAAAAGTGCTTGAAAGGAAGAGGGAATTGAGTGGGCGGCCAGGGGTAAAGATGAGAAAAATAAGAGTGAGAGCTTTCATAAAAGTACAGAGTTGATTCTAGCACTTTCCTCCTTGTGCATTAATATGTCACTCAGCAACAGCAAGACTCAGTGAAAACATGAAGAGAAGTAAAATGGCCCTTGCGGGCTTCCAGCAACTACAATAACTTACTGAAAAGTTTAAAAATGTGGTTGAGGTAATAAGCCATGCAAGACCCTAGCCTGGAAATACTGGGTTGGCCAAAAAGTTCATTTGGGTTTTTTCTGTAACATCTTATGGAAGAATCTGGATGAAATTTTTGACCAACCCTGGTGGCTCTGCGGTAAAGAATCCACCTGCCAATGCAGGAGATGTGAGATTGATCCCTGGATCAGGAAGATCCCCTGGAAAAGAAATGGCAACCCACTCCATCATTCTTGCTTGGGAAATTCCATGGACAGAGGAGCCTGGCGGGCAACAGTCCATGGTGTAGCAAAGGAGTTGCACACGACTTAGGGACTAAAACACAGAAACATAGTTAAAAGTTTACGGAGGGGAGAAAGAATGCCAGTGAGTGAATATTCCACTGGATCACTATTTACACATTTGCTTTTAAAAAATGCTTTTAAATGGACACGCTTAATTAAAAGGAAAAAATAAAGAGGCTGTAACCCACTAGAAGCACTGTGTTACCCTGAGTTTGGTCTCTTTGAGCTGTCTGAACTGAGTGACAAACGGAAGACCTGCCCACTGAGTTATGGTCACCCCGATTACTTTGCGGTCAGAGATCTCCAAACACTCCACAATTCAACAGTGAGGCAAATCCAAGGGCAACACAAGAGGAGTCATCGGAACTGAGGGGATGATAAGACTCCCACTGCCTTTGTTTCTTTTGTGTTATACACTTTATGTCTTTTTAATAAATCCTGATTCTTCCAGGAGTGCCAGGCCAGTGATACACTTTTCTTTTTTCTTTTTGGGGGTGGCGGGGGGAGGGTCCAGGTAATCATGTGTCAGGAGTTAAAGGCAGCTTCATGTAGTATCGTCATCCTCATAAATACAAATACATGCAAACACATAGGCATATTTCACTGGTTGTATGAGGCATATTCTTTCACATTTTAACATCACTCAACTTGAGAGAGGTCTTTTAAATAATGACATATTAGAACTGATGAAACAGGGTACATTTCGTCTAAACTCAACTACAAGAACTTAAAGGCAGAGAGCACCAACGGAGATTCAAACACTGACTGCAAGGAATATTAGTGACCTAAGACAATCCACCTTCTTTTATTCACACACACACACACAGAGTCAACAGAAAAAATAAACCCAGCCTCCAAATCTCCTGATTCTCAATAACTGCTTTTATGTTCTAAAAGCCCAGTAACAAGAATAAGGAATATTACTGAACTAAGCCAATCCACATTCTTTTATCAACCCACACAGAATTGGAGGGAAAAATAAAACCCAGCCTCCAAATTTCCTGATTCTCAATCACTGCTCTTATGTTCTAAAAGCCCACTAGCAAGAATATTGATGAACTCACTGTTACATGTAAACAATAGGAAATTAAGGACGTTTTTGAACTAAGGAAGACATGAAGAGGATTCAATATAGTGTAAGCATTGCAAGATCACAGACAAAGTCCATTTTGCTTACTATGATATTCTGAGTGCCCAGCACAGTGCCTTGCAAATAGTAGCCATTTTATAAATTAATTTATGGATGAATGTTGCACTTAAGATAATTAGCAGACAGCGGCTGCAGTGTATAGTCGTGTGGTCGGTGGACCAGCTCATCAAAAACCTCCTGTTTGCCTGTTGAAAATGAAGATATCTGGCCTCTTCATAGGCCAAATAGAATTTCTGGGCTTGGGCCCCAGGAATCTGAACTTTTAACATGCAATCCATAGTGATTCTCATGGCCATTAAAGTTTGGGAACCAGAGTGTATGCAAAAATAATGATGTGCACTGGAGGCAATGGAAAGAAATGAGACAACATCGTGGAAAATAAAAATTTAAACCTAAAGAACATCAGGTTTCAGAGGGAAAAAAAAGAGACAGAACTTCGGAGATGGCGTGGGGGTGAACAAGGGGAAGTTAGTTATAAACTAATGTGAATGAGTGTTAGTCCCTTGGTCATGTCAGTGTCTGACTCTGCAACCCCACAGACTGTAGCCCGCCAGACTCCTCTGTCCATGGGATTTCCCAGGCAAGAATACTGGAATAAGAACCATTTACATACAAATGTACAAACATTAAAGAACCAGGAACGCTGAAGAGCCCTGGGATGAAGGATTAATTCCATCAGTGTGCAAGAGGCCAAGGAGTACCATATGAGACTTCATTAGGATAATTAAATAATTAACACACATAGGATTAAAATTCCTCTTGGGGAAAACGATAATGAACAAGAAACACCTAATGTAGTTTCACAAATGACTCTTCAAATATCCACAGACAAAGACAGATCTGAACTAAATACAGGGAAATGGGAAAAGTATCTTGCTATAGTCAGTTAAAACTTTCAGAAGAGAGTCAAATGGAGCAAATTAATTCATGCTACTCAAATAAGCCAGACATGAGAAGACGAACTTTTAAAAGTATCAACGGGGTGGGGGGAGGAAGAAAAGAAAAATGCTGCTAAAAATAGAGTTGGGGTATGGAATTAATGAAGACTATACTCACTCAGAAGCTGAACTGATCCTTTTTAATTTGTCTTTGACAAGAAAAATGAAGAAGACATATTTGTATAATTAGAGAGAAGGAAGACTCTGCAAAAATAGTGACTGACAAAAGCAGATGGGGAACTTGACAAAAAACAAAAAACTCATACCAATCGGTAGGCCCACATGATGGGAAGCTCAGCCTCTTAAGGGAATTCACGCACACACTCGAGGAGCCATTTCCAATCATTACGGAAACATCACAGAAAATGGGGAAACACAAGATTTGAAGGCGAGGAAATTAGATAATGAAATATCCTATCAATCTTAAAATGGTTACAATGAGACATTATGGAAAGTGTTAGTGGTAAATGAAATGTAAAGTGTGGGGAATACAGTCAGTAAGACTGTAATATCTTTGTATGGTGACATATTGTAACTAGGCTTATCACGGTGATCATTTTGAAATGTGTAGGAATATCAAATCAGTATGTTGTGTAACAGGAACCAACATAGTGTTGGAGGTCAGTCATACTTCAAAAACAAACACATAGAAAAAGAGATCAGATTTGGGGTTACCAGAGACAGGGGGATTCACAGAAGGAGAACTGCATGAAGGTTGTCAAAAGGCAATACTCACAGTTACAAATAACTACCAGGGATGTAGTGTAATGATAAATATAATGAACACTGCTGTATGTTCTATGTGAGAGTGTTGAGAGTAAGTCCTAAGAGTTATCAACACAAGGAAACATTTTTTTCTATTTAATTTTGCATCTGTATGAGATAGTGGATGTTCCCTCAAGTTACTATGATAATTTCATGATGGCCATTAAGTCAAACCATTAAGCTGAATTCCTTAAGCTGACACAGTGCTGTACGTCAATTACACTTCAATAAAACTAGAAGAAAATAAATAACAAACAAATAAAAAAAGGTTAGTGGTAAAATCAGTGACTTTCTCTCCCATACAGGTCGTGAACTCCAGGAGGCCAGTGACCGCTTTCCTCACCATCCAACATGAGCACCAAGTTTGCAGCAAACAGCTAGTGACCATCAGATAGTTGAACATGGACACATTCAAAGAGCTAGAAAGTGAATGCTACCAAACTTTTCCTTTTCTTCTGAGCAGAAAATTATATCACAGAGAAAGATTACAGCTCATTTTTCTCTCAAGTAGGAAATAACATAATAGCAAAAGGTAAAATACTTGAACATCTGGTGGGTAATTAAATCATCAGCTATAATCAGAACAAAAACCTAAAAACTCTGCCAACATAAATACAGTAGATTTGAGAAATACAAAATAAAAGCCAAAACAAGGACAGTGTATACCATAAATCTTAGCAAATTTTCTCAGGACTTTCTTTAAAAAGAAATCCTCTAATGTATTTGAAAGACATGTTAAGTTTAAAGAGAAATCAAAAATAAACAGAAATCTTAAAAACTACCTTTACTGCGATCATTATATCATTAAATGATTCACAGAAGTTCCTCACACATATATTTCAACACAACCCCCAGCCACAAACACTCAAATCTTTTAATTAATTTATCCTCAATTTATAGGCAGGGCAGACAGGCAAACATACATAGAGGAGTATTCTTTCAGGAGGCTGACACTAAGCTAATAAGAAAAGATCTCAATTATAAACATAAGCCAAAAAGACTACCTGCTGCATTTTTTACAAGCTAAATTACAAGGGGGAGGGAGACTTCCCTTGGGGGTATCTTTTGGTATACCACATAGTGCATTCCATGTAGCACATGTTAATAACCACACTCTGATTACATCAAATTGAAAACCACTAAACTCACATACAGGAAAGGTATATGATACTTACAAAGGCTGTTTACTTCACAGGTCAGTCTAGTCCTCTGAGCAGGTTCCTAAAACTGACCCCTACGGACGGCCTTAGTAAAGAAGGGTTAGGTTAGCAGACTATTGCATAAGGTCGGAATAATGTTATGACTTTTTTTTAATTGGCCACACTGCCTGCTCTTGGGAAAAAGACAAAGAAGAGAAAAGGGATTGGTCCTGATTAAGGGGAAAGTGGGTTTCAGTACTTAGGAGTCTCAATGCCAAATGCAGAACAAAGTAGAAAGCAGACTCAAAGATAAAATCATCATTTACATGAGTAACAATAGCTCTGGTTTAAAGTGGACTTGAGAGTCAAACAGGAGATCTTCTCATTCAGAAGGCCAAACTCAGGGTGGAGAGATGAGCCTAACAGCTGAGACAGTAAAAAGAGAACAAGGAAGGACCAGACCACTCTAGGTTTGACCAGTTCATATCCAGTTTGTCTGGATGAAAAGGAAAAAAAAAAAATCAAATTGATATAAGAGCACCAACTTCTTACAACAACTGTCAAGGGTAAATCCTATCTTCTCATAACAACACATGAAAAAAAAAAAAACTGCTTAAGATAATTCAAAAACTCTTATGCTATCCTTAAGAACAAATCAAGTGTTTCCATATCTTGACTGTTGTGAATAATGCCACAACCTAAGCGGCCATCAGCAGAAAAATGGATAGGAAAAATGTGGTATGTATGTGTATCTGTGTGTCTATAACCTGTTTCAGGTATCACTTGATTGCCACTGTTAGCCTTGTTGATGTTCAGTAGTCAAGTTGTGTCCGACTCTGCAACCCCATGGATTGAAAAGCACACCAGGCTTTCTTGTCCTTCACTCTCCCAGAGTTTGCTCAAACTCATGTTCATTGAGTTGGTGATGCCATCCAGCCATCTCATCCTCTGTTAGCCTAATAATACCTAATTTATCTGAAAACCTAGAGAAACCACTGAGAACTTAACAGGAAAGAAAAAAGGGTATATCCCACAGCCAAAATTTTCCTGTTACAAAACTCATAGCTTAGAACTCAGGCACCTGACACCAGAGGATGCTTCTGTTTCCTTATTCTTCACAGAATTCTAACCACTTTTATTGCTTCCTGTCTTTGCGCTTATACCAAGTGAAAGTGAAGTTGCTCAGTCATGTCCAACTCTTTGCAACCCCATGGACTGTAGCCTATCAGGCTCCTCCGTCCATGGGATTTTCCAGGCAAGAGTGCTGAAGTGGATTGCCATTTCCTTCTCCAGGGGATCTTCCCGACCCAGGAATCGAACCCAGGTCTCCCGCATTGCAGGCAGACGCTTTACCGTCTGAGCCACCAGGGAAACTTATACCAAAGAGTTGGGCAATTCCAAAGGCAAGAGCAGCTTGTCTGAGACAGACACAGTCAATAGCTAGATATGATAACCTACAACCACACAGCAAGGCAGGTGGCATGAAAAGCAGACAAGGAGACAGACATGGAAGTCTGGGCTGGTTCTGACTGAGGGTAACACTTCACTTGCCTCCACAGGCAACAACGTGACCTCTGACACCACAACACACAGAGTAAGGGGCAGGGCTGCAAAGTCCAACGGGAGCATCAGTTAATCCCGTTCAAAATCTTAGTCTTCGATCAAGGTAAATCCCAATGTGCTCAGGAGTTTTGTGACAAAAGGGACTGGTGAGTTTAGAGCACATCACCCCAAAATATGTCACCCTGGCATGTTAATTCTTGTGGATCAAAGGCACTTGAAAAACACCAAATGTAAGAAAAACACTTGGATCTTTCTTCTGTTTCTTAAAGGCAAAAGATGGAATTCCTATGTAAAAGATGTCCTTTCTATACCAGAAGGAAAGTAACATTCTTACCATGAAGGATAAGAAGTTGAGACAGAAAGGATTCTATACAAATAGACCTTCTTCTCAGGAATTCCCTGGCGGTCCAGGGGTTAGGACTTGGTACTTTCACTGCTGGGGCCTGATCAGGAAACTAAGATCTGCAAGCCACATGGCACGGGCTGCCCAGGGGAAAAAAAATGTCTTATCTTCCTCTGGCCTCCTCACAGAGTTGAGTCACTTTTCCATGTCGGCCTCCCTTTGCTCAACCTAATATAAGAAAGCAAGTAAGATTTTTTTTTAATTTTTATTTTTTTAATATAAATTTATTTATTTTAATTGGAGGTTAATTACTTTACAATATTGTATTGGTTTTGCCATACATCAACATGAATCTGCCACAGGTATACACGTGTTCCCCATCTTGAACCCCGCCCCCTCCTCCCTCCCCATACCATCCCTCTGGGTCCTCTCAGTGCACCAGCCCCACGCATCCAGTATTTTTTTTTTTTTAACTTTTATTTATTTTTGGCTGCACCGGGTCTTCACTGCTGAGAGGACTTTCTCTGGTTGTGGGCAGGGGCTTATTATTGTGGCAGCTTCTCTTGTTGTGTAGCATGGACCCCAGGGTGGGCGGGCTTCAGTAGTTGTCTCACATGGGCTTAGCTGCCCCACAGCAAGTGGATCTTCCCGGATCAGGGATCGAACCATCCCTTGAACTATCCCTTGCGTTGCAAGGCAGGTTCTTAACCACTGGACCACCAAGGAAGCTGGCAAGTAGGTTTTACATGTCTATGAGTCTTCATTTCCTTATGAAGGTTCCCTTATTACACAAAACTAACAAACAAATTTGGCCGCTTTTCTTCTACTAATGTTTCCCATCAGTTTAACGCTCAGACCCAGCCAGGGACCCTAAAGGAAAGTAAAACCTCATCCTCCTCCACAGACCCAATTTGAGAAAAATGTATTAATGTGCTGTACAAAATTTTCCATTTAGAAGTGTTAAAATACAACCTTTGGTGCTTCAAAAGGGTGAGATTTTGTTTTCTGAAAAATCAAGCTACAATGACAATCCAATTCCTAAACAGTGCTAAATAAATTGGGCATTACCAATCTTCTTGCTAAAAAAAAATATTCAATAGTTAAGAGTTTACTGACAATATAATCAGCTTTCATCAGAACAAAGATAGCCATTTAAATAGAAAAAGCATAAGGATAACACTTGAATCGCAAAAACAAAGAGCCATATGGATCTATTTGTTTCAAGAGCACAATCCTGAGGTCTGTGAAAAGGCACCTCATTTCAGTCCTGGCACACAAGTCTTAAAAATTGGTTAAACAAGGTCAAAGCATCTTTGAGGCAACATCAATGGTGCACTGGCTTTCCGACTTTTTTTTTCTCTGCACTGAATTAAAAGTTAATAAATGTTCCAGGCAGTTCCTCTGCGTTCCTTAATCCACAACCCCCCAAATAAGAAATAAAAGCAGCGCAAACCATCACTTACAGTCGAGAGGGTTTACAAAATGACATGGCGGGAGAGCTTTGAAGTTTGTAATAATAGAAAGAGAAATATACCATGAATGCCAGAGGGGGGAGCTCAGAGCAAAGGGAAAGACCATGTTTATAATGGGCAAGAAAGGGAAATTCTGGAAACCTTCGGCGCTTTTACACAATATCCTTTTTTCTCTTTTTCTTAGTGTTCTCTTTTGAAGGATGAGTTCCAATACCCTTTGAAATAAACAATCTTTTTTCCCCTATTTTTTCCCCCTAGGTAGAGGGAAAATAAATAAAAGCACTGCTGAGGGAAATGGGGTTTCAACAATGGGCAGGTGTCTGAAACTCCACTTTAGGGGAAGTCTCGGACACAGCCTCCCCTCTCTAATCAGTTTTGTTTGCAAATGATCCTCCACAGTAGGACTGACATCTAAGGATGCCACAGGCACAGAGAAAGAATTAGCCCAAGACAATCATTATTTTAAAGAGGTGTCTGGGCTCCTTCAGATTCCTTTATATGCTTACTTCTAAAGACAAAATGGAATTTTAGTAGTTTCTTTCCGTCATTAAAGAGACCAGCTTTGTGTATTCACGGCCCTTTCCGCCAGCCACCAAGGAAATATCAACCAGAAAAGAGCCACTGGTCATTATCTTTTCCTAGAATAACTTCCAAGTACACACAGGTTTGCATAGATAGCCAGGGTCAACCAGCAAGCACCCTTCTTCCAGTTCTGAATTGTTCCCATTCCTTTTAAATGAGCTTCCAATCCTGAATGAACACAGAAATGGCATTAAAATAGGTACAATCAAAGAGAGAGGTTTTTTGATTCTCCGGGGAAGGTTAAGGCTCCCAAATCAGTGCCCAAAGAAAACCTTGAAAAGAAATCAGCATTCCTTTGTATCTTTTAGTCATTGCCACAACAACCCTGAGTGACAGACCACCTCAGAACTTAGTAGGCTTGCCCACATATATGCTGGTTGGTTGGGATTCACCAAAAGACCGAGTCCACAGGCACAAGCACTTTTAAAACAAGTGGCGTATCTGTACACAACTGCACTGGCCATGGTAAGCCACACATCTTACCCAATACCAATGGCTGGCTGCTGTTTAGTCAGTGAGTCGTGTCTGACTCTCTTCTAACCCCACAGACAGCAGCCCAGCCCTCCAGGCTCCTCTGCCCATGGGATTTTGCAGGCAAAAATACTAGAGTGGGCTGCCATTTCCTTCTCCAGGGGATCTTCCCCACCCTGGGACTGAACCCACATCTCCTGCGTTGGCAGGTGGATTCTTTATTGCTGAGGCACCAGGGAAGCCCCAATGTCAATGGCAGCAGGAAACTCTGCTTTCACGGACGCAGGGCTGGGTGGTGGTGGAGTGGGCTGGGAATGAATGATTGCCAAGAGTAACCCAATCTACCACACCCTCAGATTCAGCCTGCTAGAGGTTTTTCTGTTTACCCACACCTGGTATCTTGCTGTTAATGGAATATAAAGTTCTTGTCACTTATACTATTTAGGTAAAAGAGACCCAATTTTATCAGCTTAGCATTTAGAAGATTATTAGAAAATAAGAACTACACATGGAAAAAAATTTCAAAACCGGGATTATATTGTATTTCTGAGTATAAATGGACATGAAGCTTATCACCTCAGTGATCTGTTGACTAATAAACTGTCTACCTTACATCAGCATCAACACTCTTTTATGCCGTGTTAATTTTGCACAGAAAGAGCCTACTGGATAACAAAATCACGAATCAAAGAGAAAGTAGAAAAGACTTCCAACTTGTATGACGTAAGCAATAGTGGCGGCACTGACAGAAACCGGAAGAGAACGGGAAGCCCTGCCGGATCGACAGCCACCACGAACAAGTCTTCACAGTAAACAACACTTGAAGATCATCTGTAAAGGTTCCCATTATCCATATACACATAACAGTTATCTTGTCAACCACTGAGCCAGCTAAATCCTACTAGAAACAAGATGTGAGGTGGAGACAGCTGGCGTAAGAGGGATGTGAGCGTGTGTGCATGGGCTGTGTGTGTGTACACGTATGTGTGTGTGTTTGCATGTGCAGTTGCTCAGTTGTGTTCGACTCTGTGACCCCATGGACTGTAGCCTGTCAGGTTCCTCTCTCCATGGGATTCTCCAGGCAAGAATAATGGAGTGGGCTGCCACTTCCTTCTCCAGGGGATCTTCATGACCCAGGGATGGAACCTGCGTCTCCTACACTGGCAGGCAGATTCTTCATCACTGCATCACCTGGGAAGTCCTATACATGTGTACACATAGACCCCTATACATACGTATACATAGAACCCTATACATATGTACTCATACAAGTAAGCTCTGTATACATACAAAGTTTACTAAGGAAGTCCAAGGAACCCCAGGGTTCAAATTCCACAACTACTGAATGCCTACCACGTGTCCTACAGAGTATCTCAACAAATCACAAAATCTACTTTGTAAGGAATTATTATTATCCACATTTAACAAATGAGTAAAGAGAGCCTTGGTGAAGTTCTGTGATTTGAAGATTATACAACCAGTTAGCCATAGAACCAACATTTGAGCATAAATCTTCTAAATATAACCCTGTGTTTTTTCCCTACCACCCCAAGCTAATCCCTTTTAAAAAAAAAAAAAAAAAAAAACTTTAGTTCTTACTTTAACAAAAAAGAGAATTCTTTTATATTTTCAATAGTACAGGGATGTAGTAGATTAGAAATACAATTAGGCCCCTAATGGCGTTAATGATCCTCCCTAGTACATGTCCCACAGATTTAGACAAATATGACGAAAATTCCTAATAGTCTATTAAACCTGTTACTTTAATACCAGGTATCAATTAGCTAAAAAGTTTCAAAAAGGGGTTAATCTCAATACTTTCAAAGAACGTCTTGATATTCTGTTTCCTGGAATGAGTTGTAACTAAAGTAATGGAACCAAACTGTTCCCCATAAGGCCTCATAAAATAATGGCTTTGTCATTTCCAGGTGTAATGGATACTCTGTGTTCAAAGGCCCTAGATTTCTACCCCTAGCCTACAGGCTTTACACAGTGATTCTCGACTTCATTATGGGTCTAGTCTATAAACCTATCCTTCATGGCACACGATTCACTTAACATGCAAATGTGGCTCCAAGAACACTGCCTCTGATACAGGCTAATCTATGCTTACTTACACTAAGCTACATTTAATTTATACATATATTACTCTGGAAGAGCACAGTTTGGAGGAAAGACTGATAAAATGGATTCTCCCATCCACAAGGGTGATTAGGAAAGAAAAGAATGCTAGTAAATAGAGAGCAAGTCTGCATTAACTTGTCTCCCTTTCAGATAATTAGTTGTGAATTTTTAAGGCATGTGATTCACAAGGGAGGGGACAAATTTATTGTCTTCCACAATCTAATAATCCTGGCAGCTACGAAAGTTATCTATTTATTGATGGACAACTGTAATTTATCTTCCCTAGGTAAAATGCAGTTATTTAAATGTTTCTCTCCTTTTATGAATGCTGGCTTCAGCAGTAAACATGGAAATGACTTCACAAGAATAAAAACACTCGTTAAACGTCAATAACCCCCCAGAGCCAAGCTCTAGAACTGTCAGAAAATGCTGTACCAGGTCAGCCATGGACCACCAAGCTCAATAAGAATTGTGAATTCAAGATGATTGTTATGGTAAGATCTTGGCGAGGAATATGAGACTAGTATTCCAGCCATTGCTCTGCCAGTTAAGTCTGTGGCCTTTAGGAAGTCACCTGACTTCTCTGAGCATCATTTTTCTCATTAAAACAAAGGTAATTGAAAAGATTCATTCATTTAGAAAAATATACTGAGCACCTACGATTTTATAGCACTGATCTCAGAGAAGTAAAAGCATTGAGCAAATACCTGAACCTCAGGGACCTTCCATTCTGGTAAGAAGACGAATCCACTAGAATCTCTCCAGCTCTAAAATTCTATTACCTTTCAAAATTTCAGGTAATAACTCATTCCAGTAAATATGATGTCCAAAAGGGCAGGAAACAATGGATAGCTAAGCCTTTTTTTTTTTTTTTAACAGTATGTCTCTTAAATTTCAAATAACATATCCAATATAGTGAGAATATAAAATTGTGCAGTCAATTGGAAAACAGTTTGGCAGCCCTCAAAAAGTTAAACACAGAGTTGCCATGTGACCAAAAGTTCCATTCCTAGGTATACTGAAACTGTTCAGTTTCAGTTCAGTTCAGTCGCTTAGTCGTGTCCGACTCTTTGCGACCCCATGAATCGCAGCACGCCAGGCCTCCTTGTCCACCACCAACTCCCGGAGTTCACTCAGACTCACATCCATCGAGTCGGTGATGCCATCCAGCCATCTCATCCTCTGTCGTCCCCTTCTCCTCCTGCCCCCAATCCTTCCCAGCATCAGAGTCTTTTCCAATGAGTCAACTCTTCGCATGAGGTGGCCAAAGTACTGGAGTTTCAACTTTAGCATCATTCCTTCCAAAGAACACCCAGGGCTGATCTCCTTTAGAACGGACTAGTTGGATCTCCTTGTAGTCCAAGGGACTCTCAAGAAACTGTACATATATCTTAATGTAAAATCATGTATGTAAATGTTCAGAGCAGGATTATTCATCACGGCTAAAAAGTGGAAACAACCCAGATGCCCGTCAACCGATGAACAGAAAAATCAAATGACCATATGATGGGATACTATCAAGCAATCAAAATGTATGATGTGTTCATACATGATACAGCATGGATGACCTTGAAGTCAGTCACAAAAGATCACACTGCCCATTATATGAAATGTCCAAAATCCATGAATCCATAGAGACAGAGAGTAGACTGGTGATTGCCAAAAAGTTGAGGAGGAGGAATGGGAGGGACAATGAATCGCAGGTTACTGCCAGGGACCAAGTTCCCTTTGGGGAGGATGAACATGTTCTGAAATCAGGTGGCGATGACAGATGCAGTATCTTATGAATATACAAAACATTACTGAACTGACACTTCAAAATGGTGAATTTTATGAGATGTGTGAATTACATCTCAATTTTTAATTGGGGAAAATATTTTAATTATGAAAAAAATATTGGGCTCAATATCTAATAAAATCACTTACCTTAGCAAAACTTAAAAATGGCTAAATTGAAACAGAATGTAGAAGATTTGCTTTAGAGAATACTTACTGAAACATTTTAAATATTCAGATTGTGATTTCAAAGTAAATTTTATACTTGTTCATTATTTTAGGTCCAAAGGAAAACAGTGCCAGTGTAGATTAAAAGACATGAAAAGCCATGTTTCTAATAATTCTTATTCTAAGACTCTATCATTTCAGTACACTTCCACCAACTAAATCAATATGCTGACTTTCTCCTTCACTGTTTTTCTTAATCCGTATTATTAATTACTTCAATCTCTATTCTGAAGTCATCTCTCAGTTCATATTTCCCTTGGTTCTACCATCCCCCTTAATCAGCTCTTGACTTGAAAAATGGAATATTTCCTGCCATATCAGTAAACAAGGATGTCACAGCCATCAGCTGCAGCCACTCGCTACAGTGAGCCCCCAAGGCAGCTCAGGATGTGAAAAACACAGGACTGGCCCCAGATAGCTGAGATGAGTATAAAAGGAGTGATTTCAGTGGGCCAAGACTCTTGCATCTCCCCATACAAGAAAAGCGCTCTACTCCTTAACTTGGGATATCTGGTTTACTTAACAACAATTTTTTGATGTTCAGACTACCTGACCTCTGTTACAAAACTTCTATATAACCTGACTTCTTCCCTCGCCTTCTTAGAGCAGTTTTCTCAGGGTCACTGGAGATGCTGTCTCCTGGGCTTGAAGTCCTAAAAATTTCCACCAAATAAACCATAACTCTCAACTTTCAGGCTGTGACTGTTTTTTTTTAAGTCAACAGACTCATATCAAGTCAGAGTTCTCAGATACACACATCTGTGTAATGTTCATAAGGTAACCTTTGATTAGTGAAGAGGAAGAAATAAAACAAAAATTAAGATATTCATTGTAAGCAATTTTACCAAAATTAACTTTAAGTTCTGGTATAACCCAATTCAGAACTAAATATACACAACAAGCACCCAAAAAAATGGTTGTGGAATTATAAGAAAACACATGGATGCAGAATACAGCTGAAGGAAGTTACATTAAACAAGTTTTAAAGCCACAAGTACTAAATCAGTTTCCTGATTTATAAACTCTACAGCACCCAATTTCTGAATATTAAGTTTGTGCATTCTTAGCCAAACCTGTAGAAGCTTCAGGGATTTTTAGAAGAACTGTATGAGGGCCTCCATAACAAATATAAAACATTAGTAAAGAGCGCAAAAGAATTGATGCTTTTGAACTGTGGTGTTACAGAAGACTCTTGAGTCCCTTGGACTGCAAGGAGATCCAACCAGTCCATTCTACAGGAGATCAGTCCTGGGTGTTCATTGGAAGGACTGATGTTGAAGCTGAAACTCCAATACTTTGGCCACTTGGTACAAAGAGCTGACTCATTTGAAAAGACCCTGATGCTGGGAAAGACTGAGGGCAGGAGGAGAAGGAGACGACAGAGGATGAGATGGCTGGACGGCATCAATGACTCAATGGACATGGGTTTGAGAAGACTCCGGAGTTGGTGATGGACAAGGGAGGTCTGGCGTGCTGCAGTTCATGGGGTGGCAAAGAGTCAAACCCGACTGAGCGACTGAACTGAACTGAACATTTGTTCTGAGTGGCTTCTTCCTGATCATTCCAAGGCATGTGCTTCAGTTTGTGGCACAGGTTAAGCTGCTTGGAATAACAAATAGCATTTGATGGCAATGAAGAACAAAGTCAAAGGTCAAAGACATGTTAGTAATTCAAGTCCCAGAGGGAAGAACATCCTGAAGCTCAGTTTGGGTGTCTCTGATCAGAAACTTATCCGTGGCTGAGAAACTGGCATTCTACTATACAAAATATAGAAGGCATAGCTGCTCCTCAAATCAGACCAAGGGAATAAAATTGGAAATTTTTAAATCAGGACATTCTCTATGCTGAGGTTTAATAATCCGTAGACATACAAATCACTGTCAAGTATGATCCAGCAATTCTGAGTGCCGCATTTTCAACTTCCATTAGGCTGGAGCACTTTCACCGTGATCCTATCAGTCATAAGTTGAGAAGCTAAATACCCTATTTCTCAAATTCTGGAAAGGATCACAGACTGAAAGCAAATAATTTGCAAACACAAGGTGGTTATGTCTCTCATCCTTTTTCTGTTAAGGGAATCGATTTTCTCCACAGAATCTAACCATTGATTTTGCCCTTTTTTTAATCGGCATTATTAAAGGAAGTGCAAGTTCTCCACCTGGGAATCTCAATCTGAAAGGAGCGGCAGTTGGGTAGATGTGTTCTGCCTTCATCCTTCACCCTCCAGAAACACAGTCACAAAATATTTGGGCTCCAGCCTTTCAAACGCTAATCTCCACCACGGCAATCAACGTAGAGGACTGGCCAAGAGAGTCCCCTGAGACAAGATCTTATTTGTTTTTTAAAAGATGTATTTTTTTTGGCAAGAGGGGCTGTGGTGGGTCTTCGTTACTGCACACAAGCTTTCTCTAGTTGCAGTGCGTGGGCTTCTCATTGCAGTGGCTTCTCTCGTTGCTGAGAACAAGCTCTAGGGCACAGGCTCAGTGGCTGTGGCGCACAGGGCTTAGCTGCTCCGCAGCCTGTGGGATCTTCCTGGACCAGGAATCAAACCAGCTTCCCCTTACATTGCAAGGCGGATTCTTACACTGGACCACCAAGGAAGGCCCCAAGGCAAATGTGGATTTCCAGAATTCAGTGGTTTAACCTTCCTACACCACCCCCATATTCTCCTGCATCCCAACCCACATGGAACCTAACCACTAGATGGAAAAATGAGGTTGGAGAGTTGCTGACACACACTAATCCCAGGTAGAAAATGCTGTTTTCCTTTTTTATTAGATGTTAAAAATTCCTTCTCCAGTAAAAATTCAAGCAAAAGTCCATTTCTGTTCTACTCTCTGTTTTGTGAACAGCAGATGATGAACCACACTGTTTGGCATGCTGTAAGATAATAGTTTCCAAATTCTGTCAAAAAGGCAGTGTTGTTGAGAAAATGCATAGAGGTGAACAAAATGCCTGAGTGAGCATTTAGAGAACGAACAAAATAGTAAGCTAGCAGGGGTGAGAATCACCCTACGGAGGGAGGCAGTCCACAGATGCACCGAGCCTGGAAAGTTGGCTAGAAAAACAAGTACTCTTCATCCTGACCAAAATGTTCCCTAGCTTATGACGCATCTGATACACAGTTCCAAGCTAATGACTCAGGAGAACTGATTATCTCGAAAGAAGAAAAAAATTCCTTACATCACCTCTGATGCACCTCAAGGAACACACATATACAGAGGCATGGAGGCACACAGAGGGATGCAAGAGGTTCTTTCGAGTGTGTGGAACACTAGGCAGAGTTTAGAGCCATCTTTTCAAAATGAACCCAACCACTCATTAGCGGAAAAGGCAGAGACCCACATCATGGAGCACACTGTCTATATAAAACTGCTCAGCCCGCTCTGTTGCCTTAAGAGAAGAAACGTCTGAAGTTTACCAAGAAGCTGACATCAAAAGATGCTCATGAAAAATATCAACAGAAAGTCAATATGGACTGAATGACAAGCATACAATAATTCAATAATAAGAATTTCTGTATTACGTAATGAAGCTAATAATGACATCCACTTGTTTTAGGCAGAAAAAACCCACACATAATCAACAGTTCTTCACCATGTATACACAAATACTGCCTTTAGAACTGCCCTTGGCAAGGCAATGATAGAAAGTCAAAGTAATGGTTTCCACAATTTCTATAAAGTATTTCTGAAAGAGAGGCACAGGGAACCAAGTATTGTTCATTTTCCAAAGGAAAATTAGCAGAAAATTGAGCCATGTAAATAAACTTACCATAAACATCCAAACAGATACTATTATTATCCCACATTTCATGAGCAACAGTTATTTGCATGTAATTAATTTGCTTACTTCTGGTGCCTCAGACAATGTAATATGCTTATCAGCTTGGTTTCTAAACAATAAGTGTTTAACTCTTCCTTTTATATTTATAAGAAAATATTTATCTTGCTCCTTCCCTGACAGATTCAGAACCATCTGCAGGCAAAACGTGCAGAACTGCTTTTGTGGCGGTTAAGACATAACTCCCAACTGGGGCACCATGTCACCAACTTTAAAGTAAACGTGGAATTAATCAAGGCTGAATTCAGTTAAAACCTCTACTATCTGGGCACACTGGCCAGTGATATATTCTGTGTGAGAAGCATTATTGGAAACAGAAAAAAACATATAAGGGTAAGGGATGGGGGAGTGCAATTAACACTAAATCCAACTAGTAAATCCCATTCTCCCATGAAAGGGAACTCCCTACCAGTGTCCAGTCCTCTGGAGTTTTCATGGCTGCTCAGCTCACGGCCTTCAAAGCCTTTCTTCCTAAAGACCCATTACTAGAATGCATTGAGGCACAGTCCCCTCCTGCACAGGGCAGCATGAGAGTGTCTTGCCCATTTCTGGAGCTCTGGCCTTGAGAAAACAGCATTCCTTCCTTCACTGGAATTGCTGCCACCACTGACTTAGTTTGCAGCTGTAAGAACTCCCATAAGCCTGTCTGTGCGTTGGCCAACCTAGTTACTAGAAGCTTCATTTCCTAAGATTTTTAGTAGTCATTTGCCCAGTCTTGGGTTCAGGATGCTAAATGTCCCATCTATTGATCCCTCTCTCATTCTTCTCTTCTTTTCTTGTATTAAGGTTAGCTTCTCTCTGACAGATGAAAGAAATCAGTCAAAGTGATCACATTTTTTATGGAGTACTGACCGACTACATTTATAGTACTAAACCTTATATCAAATATACAATATTCTAAGAGCCAAAAAATGATTTTACTTATAAGTATTTCTGGCATATCTCTGTATGAGTAATACTCGTACTGTGCAGAGTTATGTGAATAACTAATAAATATTCATTCATTCAATAATTACTAAGTGTTTCTATGTCCAAGGGCAGTGCTCGGTACTGGGTACATCGGGAAAATAAGGTAACCACATAGTTCTCATTTTCAATGAACTTAATCTATCAGAGAAGAAACTTACAATGTAAATAAATGTGTATACATGTACACACACGCATGAGTGCATACAGGCACATGTACACATACATACACAATTACAAAATGAGCAAAATGATGTAAAGGTAGGATAAAGAGTGATGTAACATTAAAAAAAAAAAACTACAGATGCTTATCTAAAACAAGAAAAAAAGACAGGATACAATATCTAAATCAGTATTAGTTTTACCTACAGAGGTTTCATTCCTCTGTATTATAAAGTCTCCAGAACAATTTTAGGATTAATCTCTATAATAATTCTTCCTTCAAAGAAAATTATTTAGCTCATCCTTGGGTTATTCCACTAATTCTATTATTTTCCCTAATGATATTTTCAAAATAAGACTAATTAGTTCTTTTTCTAAAAAAAAAAAAAAAAAAAAAAAAAACTAAGCATTTCCCACAATTTCATTAGTAAGATAAAGCTTCACATGTTTCTCCAAAATTCCTTATAAGTAGTTTTTTTCTGTTATTACAAAGAATGAGGTTCCTAGTTTTTTAATTGCTCCATAAGTCCCCAAGGGATATTCCACCAATGCCCACTTCAATCAGCTATAAGCTGAATGTCATTCTGAACTGGGTCATTTTGAAGAGCTGCATAAGCCAATAAAACATATAACCTATATAACCTGCATGTTAAGAAAATGTGGTTCTAAAATCAGCCCTATTCAGTTTAACTATAATTTCACTGGCTTTCATCTAATTTAAACACCCATTTTATAATGTAATGCAAGCTAAAGGGAACACAGAACTCTGATATTTGTTAACCTTTTTATTATGCAATGCAAGCTACATAAGTACATTTTCCTTACACATTGCTAGATACAGGGAACAGATATCTTCTACTAAATACCTTTTTTAGTATATAATATGAACCCACCAGGGCTTCCTTGGTGGCTCATAGGTTAAAGCATCTGCCTGCAATGCAGGAGACCTGGGTTTGATCCCTGGGTCAGGAAGAGCCCCTGGAGAAGGAAATGGCAACCCACTCCAGTATTCTTGTCTGGAGAATCCCATGGACGGAAGTCCACGGGGTCGCAAAGAGTCAGACACAACTGAGCAACTTCACTTTCTTTCACGAACCATATAAGCACTCTTTTATACATAATGCAAGCTATAGGGAATACAGAACCTCTAAGATCAACCCTAAATATGGAAATACTCAAATCACCCCAGGTAAGGCTGACTTAGTGATCTTAGGAGAGCTAATAACTTCACTGAGGAAGTTTTGTTTTTATTTTTAATTTCAGATCTGAGCTTCTGTTTTTGACTTGCTTTCAGTTCTGCCTACATCATTTTAATTCCTGCTACCTAGTTTAATAAAGAAATGCATACATGGCCTGACTTCCTGGCCTGTTTATGGATTTCAGAGGCACAGGCAAAAACAAGTCCGGAAGCATGAGTCAGGACCTTAAAATCAATCAGAGACAAAAAGGCTGGTTACTTGCAAAAAAAAAAAAAAAAAAATCACCTGGTCATTTACATGTCCACCTCCAGCAGTAAATTAAAAATTACCTGAAGGCAAGGATCCTAGTTCTTCATCTCACATCTCTAATGTACCCTGAAAAAAACACTCAATGACTGTTCAATAAAGGAAGGAATATAATTAGCCTTTGAAAACAAACTATGGAGACATGAGGGGGGTGGGGGGAAGCAATGAGTAGTTAAGGGATTTTTAAAAATGTTTACCTGACTTACTGGGCCCTCATTTCAGTTCTCTAGTTGCAAGCAAGAGAAAACAACTCAAAACAGCCTAAACAAATAAAAGGAGGCGTTTACCATACAATTTTAGAGGTGTATCACACAACTGAAAGGGCTTCCCAGGTGGTACTAGTGGTAAAGAACCTACCTGCCAGTGCAGGAGACAAGGGTTCAATCCCTGGGTTGGGAAGATCCCCTGGAGAGGTAAATAGCAATGGTTTCACTCTCCTTGCTGGAAGATTCCATGGACAGAGAAGCCTGGTGGGTTACAGTCTATGGAATCGCAAAGAGTTGGACACAACTGAGCACATGCACACGCACAACTCAGAAGCAAAAATGTAGCCAGAACCAGGTAAAGCAAGCAGGAAATGGGACGCAGACCGGACCCCTAGAAGCGAGTCTTCGGATTCTCTATGAAGTTCCAATTTCCTTCTACCCTCTGTCACTCATTCCACACAGTGAAAGACAGCTACACTAAAGCTCACTAGGTTTCTAATCTCCTTATACTAGATCAGCAAGGCCAGACTGGTCTTCTTTTGGCCCCAAATTCAAACTTCAAGATGGAAAACTCCATATGGCCCTGTTTAGTTACACTGCTCTGACACATGGTGGTCAGACATGACCAAGGTACAATCATGGCTTTTAGGTACCTGCTTCTATGGAAAGAGGAGAGCTCTGTGAATTGCCATTTACAGCAAAAGGAGTTCACAACAACATTAAGTAGTGCTTTAAGTTCACCAAGAACTTGAGCATTCTTTAATTCATTCAATTCTATGAGGCCTTCAAGGATAGACCCCCATCCAGGTCTTCCCCCTATCCTTTGTAGAAAAACTTTAGTCAAAGAAAAAGTAATCAGGGAAGTGAGAAAATGCAGAAAGGAAGGAAAATAGTCAAGCAAGGCCAAATAATACTTAGGCATTAAACAAAGTCAAGGACCTTTAGTTCTTCCTCAAGGACTACAGATAATATTCTGAGCCATGTCCTCTTGAGCTGTTCTGCAGACACCGAAACTCTCACCAAGTGGAAGAAGTTAATTGTATGCTGCCCACAAGCTCGGAGCCCCCAGACCACTTGGAACCAAAAGGCAGATGATGCTGACTCCCAATTACCTCATCACTAACCAATCAGAAGAACGTCCACGAGCTGACCACACCCTGCTCCTTGAACACCATAAGACTCCGCACCACCCAAATCCAGGGTGGGAAACACAGTTTTGAAGGCATTAGCTTGTGGTGGCCCCATTTACCTGGCAAAGCAAAAAAAGTCATCCTTTTCTACTTTATGCAAAACTCCGTCTCCATGTTTTTATTTGGCATGGGTGAACAGAGGCTGAGTTTCAGCAACATTCACACAATCATCATCTAAGAGACAAGTGACAGACTCACATACAAGAGAACTGAGGCCAAGGATGATCCACTGACTTTCCATAGGTTGCTCAGCTATCAGGGCAGAGAAAAATCTCCAATCCAAAAACTACCCATCAACTCTCACGATCAAAACAGAATCAGGGAAAAGGACAACTTCTTTTCAAAAAGTCAAAGTTACGAACCCACAGACTCTCAAAGAGAGAAGTGGCCAACAATATCACAAAAGTGAAAACACTATGCTACCTGGAGGTGGTGGGGTGGGGTAGTGTTAAGAGATACAGTAAGTTCTCCGATGTGACTAAGACTTTATACAACAAACTATCTTGCTGGTCATAAAAGTCGACCCAGCCAAGCCATGCCCAAAGAATCTTCTTCTCCCCACTAAATCAAACTCTTTTGATTGCTACCATCTAGAACTCTGCTTCTTAAAATGTAATCACTTGGGGGAGTACAGTTCAAATGTAGATACTGATTTCAGTTCAGTTCAGTCGCTCAGTCATGTCCGACTCTTTGCGACCCCATGAATTGTAGCACGTCAGGCTTCCCTGTCCATCACCAACTCCTGGAATTCACCCAAACTCAGGTCCATGTACATGTCAAAGACAGACTTCAAGGTGGTCCCCACGATTCCCCTGTCCTGTTGCCCACACTTTTGTATAATTCCCTCCCCTTGGGTGTAAGTTGGTCCTGTGACTTGCTTTTAGCTGAAGAATGTGATAAAGATGACAAGATGTTAAATCACATTCTTTAAGACTCTGTCTTCATGGGAAACTGACTCTCTACTAGTCAGTCAGTCTCCATTGTCAGCTGGCTCTGAAGAAGCAAACCACCTTGAATTCTAGAGCATCGAGGAGACTGAACTCAGCCAACAAAGACTGGAAACACCATCTTTCCTATGGATCCTCCAAGGTGAACCCAGCCCTGGCCAACCCCTTGGCAGCAGCCTGGTGAGAGACTCTGATAGAGGAGCCAGCTAAGCTGCCAGGACCACTGACCCACAGAAACCAACAGATAATTAACGTATGTGCTGCTTCACCTCTCTCAGATTGTGGCCATCTGTAAGGCAGCCATAGAAAACCAATATAGTAGCTCCGGACTGGGGCCTGAGACCAGAGATACCCACTCTGGATAGCAGCAGGGTTCCTCTGACACCAATCTATGTTGTCCTCCATTTGGGTTGACCTTTCAAGTTGCTCTGGTCTGAGTCAGACTACAAAATTCTTTAAACAGCAACCATAAACACCAAGATTCCCAAGACAGTACTCAGTGAACACTTCAGAACTGGCTACATCTGATCATGCACTATTACCTTCCTGGTATCAGTCATTCAGACTTTTTCTTTTTAAATCTGCTTCATATCAAAACACCTTAGACAGGTGGTAAAGTTCTTTACTGTTGGTTCTTAAAACTTTATAAAAAATTAATTGGGATATAACTGATATAACTCCAGGAGATGGTGAAGGACAGGGAAGCCTGGCGTGCTGCAGTCCATGGAGTTACAAAGAGTAGGACACGACTCAGTGACTGAACAACTGATATATTATTATAAAATATACATATTATATTGGTTTCAGATTTAATATGATGACTCTCCTTCCATGTATTCATACACACACACATACATACACACACACATATATGATCACCACAGTAAGTCTAGTTAACATCCACCACACATAGTTAATTTTTGTGTCCATGAAGAGAACTTTTAAGACCTACTCTCTTAGCAACTTTAACATATATAATAGAGTATTATTAACTATATACCCCACGCTGTACATTATATCCCAAGATTTATTTATTTTATAACTGGAAGACTGTACCTATTTATAACTGGAAGACTGTAAGGTATAAAAAACTTAATACTTTCAATGACAAATACCAACTTGAAGAACTGGAGGATTTCAAACACGAGTATCTAAGTAAGTAGGCCTTTAATCTGTTCTATGCCATGAACTCCCTTTTCTGTTGTTTCAGCACCTTTTCCCAATCCTACAGACCATACATCAGTTCATCTGCCCCCGTGCTGTTATTCCATAATCAACAAAATTTTCACTAGATGATTCCTCCGATGTCCCTCAAATTAAAACCTCCCTGTTATTTTCTTGAAATTACTACTCTACCTTCTTTTACTTTGCTTCAACATCCTGCTACTTGAAATAGCTTTTCAGGAGTCTCTTTTGTGTCTTCTGTTGCTCAGCACTCCCTAAATTCACTCGTACCAAGAAAAGCACAGTGAACCTCTTTCCATATTGAATATCACTTCTGAACACAGTCAAAGATGACCTTTTCTCAACACTGAAAATAACATCCTTACAGTATTTCCCCATAAGTGTCCATTCTTGTTTCATTTTTAATTGAAATTCTAAAAGCTTATTATGTATGAGGGCTTTATCTAATCTTATATCCTACCTAAGAGTTTGCTATAAAATAGCTAGGCAATCAATTACAATGGTCTCCTAGCCCCAGAGTATATTCACCTTGTATCTAACAATAATCATAATAATCCTAACAGCAGTTACAGATAATGAGTATATATAGTGATTCAAAGTAGGATAAAGAAAAAGTAGAATCCCAGGAGTGATGGCTATAGCAGAGGTTCAGGACATGGACTATGCATATTTAGAAAAGTTTCAACCAAAGATTCTGTTGTGGTTCCTTTAAGATTGTGGTCCCCATCCTTACCCCAAAAGAATCAATGTAGTGACGCAGTTTTTTCACTCCAATACTTCACCAACCTCTGTATAATACATTGTAGATATTCTTCTTAGTAATTTCTAACACAGTGTTTTTCATCAATATTCGAACTTTTAAGTCAATAGTATCTTTGCAGCATGGCATGAAAGAGACAGAGTATTCAGTGTTCTCTAGAAACCAACGCACAAAGCAAGCAAGCAAAAAGAGCTAACTGGCAAACCTGATTCATGCTACTTTCCTAGTCCTTTTGCACTGAGATCAAGCAAGAGAAACCACAATAATCAATACTAAATTTCCAGACATAATGTACCACATCAAAAAAAAAAAAAAATTGGTTGACTTTGGGATCCTACAAGATCACAGCTTACAGCTTACATATACTTAACACTGAGCCAAGAAAGAAACCAACCTGTGAATTATGTGTGAATCAGTTGTCCCTTGTCCTGGACTTCCTAGAGCATCTGACGTTCTCTCCCTGAGATGAATAAAACTGACAAAACTACTAAGAGGAGATGAAATGCGGTAGTAAAGTGAGGAAATAGTTATTATTTCAGAATTCATAATAAAAATGGAAAATTTACATTAGTAATAGTAATCTTCACTCAAAACCAAAAATTCACCTATTGACTGATGCCAGTGAAAAGAAAATCAGGCAAAAACTGGAAATGTATTTAAAATGTTTGGGTATCCCATGTGAAATCCAGCAACAAATTTAAAACTCCTTGGTTCATATTTCAAAGAAGTTAATTCACTCTAAAATGAAATTTTAAATGAGAGTGAAAGCACATGCAGCCTAAATGCCCTGATGAGATAGGCTGGTTGAGCAAGACTGCAAGTAATGAAGCCATAACTGGTAAGACTATATTGATAATGTTAAGAGTAAGGAGGCAGAAAAAAGCTTGCAACTATGGCATGGATGGTCCCCGGCTGTCTTAGATCTTTGGCTCTTTTCTGGCTACAATGGATGTCCAATCTACTGGACTGGCCTCAGGGTCACTAAATTTTTTTTTCTGCTCTTAACTACAAACTAGATCTTCTTACCCCACCAACCTTTTGATCATAAAACCTTTTTAACACTTTAAGTGTTAAAAAGGTTTTCAGCTGACATGCCATCAGATCTTCCATCTTCAAATCTCACCCTCTCTCTGAATCCTCCCCCATGGTGGGAAACGCCCATCTCTCAAAATAGAATATTCCAATATCAGATAGCTCCCATTATTGGTAAGTTTTTGCTTTTTCACTGAGCAGGAATCTTACTCCAACTCTTTAGCCTCAGTTTAGTCTTCTAATAAAATAGAATTAAAAGAATTACTTATTGATATGGGGCCTGTTCAAATATTTAAAATGAAATGCCTGTATCTCCACCAAATCTTTCCTTTGCAGCCCTGCGAATCCCCCTGATATTAGGTATTGTGTATGCTTTTCCTCAACTCCAGCTTCCAAGGCATTAAAATCGCATATTCACAAAGATGCTTTCATTCAGACTATTAATATCTAAATTCAAGTGAACTCTCAATGTTACCATACAATGCATTTAGCCATTGGCCTTTTATTTCTTCACTCACACAAAGATACTCCAAAGGCTCTTCACTCCCTTCAATACCCACATTGCTTCCTCCATCAGCGCAGGACCTGACTTCACCCCATGGAGGTCACCGACTACGCAACCTGTCATCATTTCTCCTCTCCCTCCAACACTGCCTTCTGCTCCCTCCCTCCATCCCAAACTGATCTCTGCCAACCTTTCTGAGTCTTCTTGATTGGTTTTCCTTAATTTCTCCTCTCCAATGTCCAGGAGGGGAAGGCGCCATGAGGGAATACTGACATTTACGGACCACAAGTTAAGTGTTTTGTTTGCACTCTGTATACACATTCATCAATCGTTCCATCACTTTGATGGTTTTCCCATTAAGTGTCTCCATGTCAAAAAAGTTGTTCTTTTTAAGTTAAGGTATATCATTCATGCATCTAACACATGCAAAATACTGTGGTTGGCAGAGGTACAAAGACGGATAACCCATCATTCCCTCACCCAAAGGATACTGAGCTAGAAAGAGCCACATAGGCAAATAACATCATGTTTTTAACGAGGGAGGAAGGAGAGAAGATGTGAATAAAGTAGCATTCAGTCCTGAATTTCTAAATCAGAACAGCACTGTTGCTGTGGCACTTAGAAATTCTAAGCTGTTCCCACAAATGATGGTCAAGTACTGTACAAGCCTGATGCACAGGCTCAAGTTGTTTGATCCATCTTTCCTTTTAAGCTCCTGCCTTGCTGCACTCCTTCAATTCACTGACAACCTTCTTACTGTGTCTTAATCAAGCTCACATACCATATACTGTTTCCCCACTACACTTTAAATTTGAACTTTCACTTCTAAAATAAAAAAACTCCATCCTTGGAAAATATTAATGAACTGATTACCAAATAAAAGGTCTCGCTGTTTTTATTTAACAAGACCACATTCTCTTCCTTTCGGCAACACGTGACATTGCTGACAACCCCTACATGGTTTCTGTACTAATACATCAGTTGACAACTTAAACCTTTTGGATCAGTTTTTATCTCTGTTTCTCCTATCTCACCAAAACACACCAAAGCATTCCTGGGATTTCCATTTTCTTATTCTTCCTCAGAAAAATTGTCTACTCTCACATCAACTATCATTTTTCTATGGTTGCCTTTACATATAAAATATAGAGAGATATAGGGTTTTATATACATATACACAAAAATAAATATAAATTTAACAGATAACTATGTATCTACCACCATGATTTAACAAATGCTAATATTTACTTATGTCATGTCTTTCATTATTTAAGATGTAAAATGATACAAATATAGCTATAGTTCCATTCTCCCATCTCTTCCCATTTTTACACTTTGACTATACATATAAGCATTGAGAAACAATACATAGTAATATTCTCTATGCTTTATAGATGTATATATAATCAATAAACACATGTAAAAAATGACCAACATCATTAGTTATCAAGAAAATATGTCAAAACCACAATGAGACGCTGCTTCACTGGAATGTTTATAATAAAGACAGAGAGTAACAAGTGTCAACAAGTATAAGCAGAAAGTGCTGCCAGCATATGCTGCTGGGGAGAATGTAAAATGATGTAGCCATTTTGGGAAACAGTTTGGAGGTTCAAACGGAGTTTAGTCACTATGTAGTCTGGCAATTCCACTCCTAGGTATGTACCTCAAGAGAAATGAAAACACATGTCCATACAAAAATTTGTACACAATGTTAATAGCAACATTCTAAATAGTCACAGAGTGGAAATAACCCACACACCCATCAATTCATGAATGGATAAATAAAAGGTGGCATATCCATACAATGGGATAGTATTTGGCAATAAAAAGAAATGAAGGACTGATAACACACTACATCAGGAATGAACCTTGAAAACATGATCTATCTGAAACAGGCAAGTCACAAAGAAACACATATCATGTGAATTCATTTACCTGAAATATCCAGAATACACAAATCTATAAGAACAGAAAGCAGATTATTAACAGTTGCCCAGGACTAGAGAAGATGGGAGACTTGGGGTGGGGCTGGCAGTGAAGGGTTTAGGAGTGAAGAAAATGTTTTAAAATTGACTGCAATGATAGATGCACAACTCTGAATATACTAAAAGCCACTGAATACTGTACACTTAGTAGAGGTGAACTGTATGATATCTGGATTGGATCTTAATGAGGCTGGTTTATCTTTATACATATAAATATGGTATATACGTATTAGGTTATAATTATATTACATATATCCATTTATAAATTAATTTACACATATAATCTCTTACAGATTATTCACTTAGTACTATGTTTATTTAGAATAACTAGTTTACCTTAACTGTTCCAGTGCATGGGGAGATAAATTACACTATATTCACTAACTCTTCTATTTTTTTTCTATTTGAAGTAATACTACAATGAACATCTTTGTACATGCCTCCTGGTTTTACACGTGTGACAACTTTCTGAACCCTAAAAGAATTTACAATGGTTGAGTTGTGAAATTTGCAGGAGTTTGAGCATACTTTGGCATTGCCTTTCTTTGGGACTGGAATGAAAACTGACCTTTTCCAGTGCTGTGGTCACTGCTGAGTTTTCCAAACTTGCTGGCATATTGAGTGCAGCACTTTTACAGCATCATCTTTAAGGATCTGAAATAGCTCAACTGGAATTTCATCACCTCCACTAGCTTCGTTCATGGTGATGCTTCCTAAGGCCCACTTGACTTTGCATTCCAGGATGTCTGGCTCTAGGTGAGTGATCACACCATCGTGATTATCTAGGTCATGAAGATCCTTTTTGTACAGTTCTTCTGTGTATTCTTGCCACCTCTTCTCAATATCTTCTGCTTCTGTTAGGTCCATACCATTTCTGTCCTTTATTGTGCCTATCTTTGCATGAAATGTTCCCTTGGTATCTCTGATTTTCTTGAAGAGATCTCTAGTCTTTCCCAGTCTATTTTTTCCCTCTATTTCTTTGCTTTGATCACTGAGGAAGGCTTTCTTATCTCTCCTTTCTATTCTTTGGAACTCTACATTCAAATGGGTACGTAGTCACTCAGTCGCGTCTGACTCTTTGTGACCCCATGAACAGTAGTAGCCCACCAGGCTCCTCTGTTCATGGGATTCTCCAGGCAAGAATACTGGAGTGGGTTGCCATTTTCTTCCCCCAAAATGGGAATATCTTTCCTTTTCTCCTTTGCCTTTCGCTTCATTTCCTTTCACAGCTATTTGTAAGGCCTCCTCAGACAACCATTTTGCCTTTTTTGCATTTCTTTTTCTTGGGGGTGGTTTTGCTCACTGCCTCCTGTACAATGTCACAAACCTCTGTCCATAGTTCTTCAGGCACTCTATCAGATCAGTCTCCCACAATGGAAATAGTAAGACTTTATTTTGGAGGGCTCCAAAATCACTGCAGACAGTGACTGCAGCCATGACATTAAAAGATGCTTGCTCAAAAAAGAAAGGCGCTTGCTTCTTGGAAGAAAAGCTATGACCAACCTAGATAGCATATTAAAAAGCAGAGACATTACTTTGCCAACAAAGATCCATCTAGTCAAAGCTATGGTTTTTCCAGTAGTCATGTATGGATGTTAGAGTTGGACCATAAAGAAGGTTGAGCGCCAAAGAATTGATGCTTTTGAACTGTGGTGTTGGAGAAGACTCTTGAGAGTCCCTTGGACTGCAAGGAGATCCAACCAGTCCATCCTAAAGGAAATCATTGGAAGGACTGATGCTGAAGCTGAAACTCCAATACTTTGGCCACCTGATATGAAGAACTGACTCATTGGAAAAGACCCTGATGCTGGGAAAGATTGAAGGCAGGAAGACAAGGGGACAACAGAGGATGAGATAGTTGGATGGCATCACCGATTTGATGAACATGAGTTTAAGTAAGCTCCAGGAGTTGGTGATGGACAAGGAAGCCTGGCGTGCTGCAGTCCATGGGGTTGCAAAGAGTCAGACACGACTGAGCAACTGAACTGAACTGAGTTGTGAAATATGCACATTTTCAACTGTACCAGGTATTTTCAGATTGATCACTAAAAATCAAACAGCAATTTATTCCCATCAGTCATGTACAAGAGCTCCTGTTTTCTTCTCATCCTTGCCAGCACTTGGTGTTAGCAAACTCATTAGGTTTTGCCAATCAATAGGTGTAAAATGGAATCTCACCAGGCTCTTACTCTTCATTTCCCTGATTATTAGCAATGTTGAGCATCTTAGATAAATTGACCATTCAGCCTTCTTCCTCTATGAAGTGCTTAGTCATATCCTTTGCCCATTTTCTACTGAGTAGTTTGTCTTTTCCTTATTGATTTGAGGACTTTTTTCTGAACTCTGAATGCTTAACTGTGATCACAAAGAAGAGTTGCAAACGTAATACTCCTAGTCTATCATCTGCCTTTTCATCTTGTTTTAATGTTTTTTATTAGAATGAAGATTTTTATGTTAATTTAACGTCAGTCTTTTCTCTTAGGGCTTGTGATTTCTGTATCTTATTCTTCCCCATCACAATGTCATGAAAATATGCATTGTGGTTTACCCCTAACAAAGTTTTAGAGTTTGGCTTTTCACATTTAGACCCATAACTCATTTTTCTATACAGTAGGAGGCGGACATTTAATTTTAGTTTTGTCCAAATCAATAGCCAACAGCTCTAGGTTTATTTATTATCTATCAAATCCATTCTTACCTCCGCTAATCATTAACTGATAAATTACTTTCAAATCTCTATTGTCATTTTATAATCATCAATGTAATAACTGATTCAGGCAAAAATCAACAACAATTTGGTAATAGACTAGTAAGAGGTTAAGCAAATAGTCTGTAAGTACCACTCTATAGATAGCTTACTAATTATGAAGGAGATACGTCTCAAAACAGACAACTGGAAGAAATACTTAAGAGATCAAACTCAGCATCACCAATAACACAATAAATACACTTCCTGCAATGACATAATGGAAAATATACATGTCCTCTACAGTATTCTTGCCAAAATTTGCCAAACTGAATCTAATCAGGAAGAATTATTTAGGCAAATCCAGATGTGGAATATTCTTACGAAACACGTAGACTGGACTTCTTCAAAAATATCTTGTAAAAACAAGAAAGGTGAAAGGACTATTCTAGACTAAAGGAAGTTAAATAAGCAGGACAAACCAAACTGTAATAAACAACCCTTGTGTGGATCCCAAATTATTCCTAAGAGCAAAAAGTAAAAAATATGGTAGGATAATCAGTGAAATTTGAATATGGACTGCATATTAAATAATATGACTGTATTCATAACATCAGTATTAAGTTGCATATGAAAATGATACTAAAGCTATGTAAAAAAGTGCTCTTACTGTAAGAAGATATAGGTTAAAATATTTAGGAGTAAAGGGTCCTAATCGGAGAAGGCAATGGCACCCCACTCCAGTACTCTTGCCTGGAAAATCCCATGGGTGGAAGAGCCTGGTAGGCTGCAGTCCATAGGGTTGCTAAGAGTTGGATACTTTTCACTTTCATGCATTGGAGAAGGAAATGGCAACCCACTCCAGTGTTCTTGCCTGGAGAATCCCAGGGAGGGGGAGCCTGGTGGGCTGCCATCTATGGGGTCGCACAGGGTCGGACACGACTGAAGCAACTTAGCAGCAGCAGCAGCAGCAGCAAAGGGTCCTAGTATGTGCTATGTCATGTGTGTTATAAATACATAAGTATTTCTATCGTTTTGTACAGACATGTATATACATACAACATAATATGTATACATTCACAGAGGGACAGAAATTAAATATTGGGAAATGTTAAGAAGTGGCAAATCTAGGTGAAGGATATATTAGTTTTTATTATATGACTCTTTCAGGATTTTTCAATGTTTGAAACTGCAACCCTCCCCAAAAAGAGCTGGGGTGAAAGTTATATTGCTTTTCTCAACTATGTCTTAAATTACTACTACCTCTGGACATTTCTCAGACAGTAAAGCGTCTGCCTATAATGCGGGAGACCCAGGTTCAATCCCTGGGTCAGGGAAGATCTCCTGGAGAAGGCAATGGCACCCCACTCCAGTACTCTTGCCTGGACAATCCCAAGGACGGAGGAGCTGGTAGGCTACAGTTCATGGGGTTGCACAGAGTCGGACACAACTGAGTGACTTCACTTTCACTTTCTGGACATTTTATCTTAGATGCTGACTGTTATTTAATATTAAAATAAACATACTTATCTTAGGATAAACATATTATCCTAAGATAAAAAAATATTAGCCTCTCTTTCTCACTTTCCAATTTCTTTTAGCATCTACTTTATTATTTAGACTCAAAATACTGTAGTCAACTTGTAGGATATTTGGTTGGTAATTAGTAAATACTATAATAATGACTTATTGAAGCCAATTTTACTCATTTTCTTACAATTATAGCTTAAAAATTCTCTCCCCCAAACTGACCAAAAAGTAAAGAATGTGTAAGTCTGTGAGGGGCTAAGATTATAAATCTCAGAGAACAAGCTAAATCAAAGGAGAACTTTTTTACAAAGCTAATCCAAAGACATTTCCTCATCAGAGAATGAAAGCAGACTTGTTCTCATTTCAGACCTCTCAGGACAAGAAAGCCATCAGCTGACAAGACATCTTGAAGTCACAAGGTACAGCTGATAAGGTTTCAGGGCTTCTACTAACCCAAGATTCTGAGTTGCAAGTCACTGACCTGCAAAGCAGACCTGTGAGTTGCCAAAGCAAGTGCTGCTGTAACACAGAGCACACGCACCCCGGCACTGTGCGGAACCCCAGATTCTGGGAACCTGTCAGGGCTACAGCCAAGCTGACTCAACCTCATGAGAATCTGACCACAGTTGGTACCACCCAGAATCTTTCATCAACCTACTTTCAGTGAACATTTACTGAGTGCCTCTGACATGCCACAGGAAATGGCAACCCACTCCAGTATTACTGCCTGGAAAATCCCACGGACAGGAGTGTGTGGTGGGCTACAATTCATAGGGTCACAAAGAGCAGGACACAAATGAGCAAGTGAGTGATGTGTCATAAATACTATTCGGATTGATGAGAGGCAAAACATAAGCAAAACATGGGCGCTGGGTTCAGTTCAGTTGCTGTCATGTCCGACTCTCTGCAACTCCATGGACTGCAGCATGCCAGGCCTCCCTGTGCATCACCAACTCCTGGAGCCTACCCAAACTCATGTCCATTGAGTTGGTGATGCCATGCAACCATCTCATCCTCTGTCGTCCTCCTGTCTTCACTCTTTCCCAGCATCAAGGTCTTTTCCAAGGAGTCAGTTCTTCATATCAGGTGGCCAAAGTATTGGAGTTTCAACTTCAGCATTACTCCTTCTAACGAATATTCAGGACTGATTTCCTTTAGGATGGACTGGTTGGATCTCCTTGCAGTCCAAGGAACTCTGGAGAGGCTTCTTCAACACCAGAGTTCAAAAGCATCAATTCAGTTTTCTTTGCCAGTCCAACTCTCACAACCACACATTACTACTGGAAAAACCACAGCTTTGACTAGATGGACCTTTGTTGGCAAAGTAATGTCTCTGCTTTTTAATATGCTGTCTAGGTTGGTCATAGCTTTTCTTCCAAGGAGCAAGTGTCTTTTAATTTCATGACTGCAATCACCATCTGCAGTGATTTTGGAGACCAAGAAAATAAAGTCTGTCACTGTTTCCATTGTTTCCCCATTTATTTGCCATGAAGTGATGGAACTGGGTCCAAGAAGGTGATAACGAAGATGGTTAAGAAAACACAAAATTACCACACAGAGTCCTGAGGCTAAGAAATAGAAATGTATACCGTACACAGACTAGGAAGTCGATTTTTCAAGGAGTAGGTTATCCAGGCAGAAACTCTGAAAGTTTACCAGATTTACCCTAGGATAAATCCAGATGGACCAGAGCATCACCAGGGCACATCAGCAAGAGTAAAAAGCACATACACGAGCAAAGAAGCATGAAGAACATAATATGCTCTGGACCGCTGCGTGCACTGTGGGAAGATAAAGGGCAGAAAGTGAGAGGGAAGCACCGCAACAAAGGAGAAGCTCTTGACTACCCCACAATTCTTTGAATTCACGAAAGGCAAAACTGAAAGGTTTCTAGCCAAAAGACAACTATGTGTTCAGGAGAAGGGGTGTGGAAGGGGTGTGTGTCTGTGTACATGACACGCAGTGATGTGATGGTGATTAACAAATCTATTCACAGGAAGTACCACTTACTAAGCATCAAAATATGGGCCTGACATTAACTCATTTAATCCTCTCAATAGCTTTATGATATCTATATTAATTCCTTCACTTTACAGAGCATAAATCTAAGGCTTAAAGAGACTAAGGAATTTCTCAAGGCCACACAGCTGGTAAGTGGCAAAACTCCATTTCTCTTCCCCTGTTTCATTAGTACGTATTAACTCTTGCTTTATTCAATCTCAAAATTATTACTCCAGACTCTCCCCTGTGTGATCCATATGGAAGTCAGATCAAACATTCTCATACACTGCTTTCAGCATACTACTTTTGGGCTCAAATCATCTTGGTGACCCCTTGTAACTACAGGAAACCATCCAGATTCTGTAATTTAATCTGTATCTTCCAAACTCCCAAACCGGGATGCCCAGAAAACACAACTCTGAGACAGAGTTTGGCGTACAGAATGTTTACCAAGAGGACTCTTGAGATTAACACCCAGCTTCCTTTCTCAGAGAAGTAATAAAAGCCAGATGGAGCTGAGAAAGAGAGATGTTAGGCCCCAATAAAGGCCAAGCAATGCGCCAGCTGACACTAGGTGGAGCCATGGGGCTAAGATGGCCCTCCAGAGTCACCCAGAGCCTGGCTGAGATGGCCTGGCCTTTCTGCTCTCTCACTGCTCAGACAATGTAAGCCAACTCTAGAAAAGGCATCTTGGGTCATGCAGCCCTTGGCAGCACTGGCAGTCTGAAGGGGCTCCATAGCTCGAGTCCTGGGCACTGACATACTTAGTCTCACCTGCACTACAATTATGAACAGTCCCATGTTTAAAACTTCACAAGCTCCACTGTCCTTCCAACAAAGTCCAAACTCAGCAAGCATGGCCCACAAGTCCCTAGGAGGAAACTGAGGTTTACAAAAATCACTTCACTTGTACAATATCCCAGAGGCAGCCAAAGCGGCTAAACAAAGTCAAGCTTCAATGCGACACCAAAGTGTCACTTCTCAAGTATCCATGGCATCAAGAATAAAATGCCAACGTGAGGGTATGGAAGGAGATCCAAGCTAGGGATGACTAAAGAAAGACTATCTACAGCAACATTTTCCTAAGGGCAGTTTTACCATCTATCTAGGTCCCAACAAAACATGACTATTAAATAGAGTATATTAAGAATGCTCTCTGATAACTCCTTTGGATGTAAGTGCTAAGCAAAATGACAAGGAATCTGGTTTTGAAATGACCAAATTATTAGTTTCAGCATAACCTCCACCAAAGCTTGTAAATCCAAAGGAAACTCAACAAGCTGCGCAAAAGGAAAATCACTGAACTCAATGGAAGGAATCATTCTGAAGTGGGCCTCAGTAGATGGAGCTGTCCCCTCTGAATCGGTGCTGAACCACAGAACAGGGAAACCTGAAGAGCTGGAAATACAGTCATTCAGACAAAGGTTCTGAACATTTGCACTGATTAAAATGCCAATCACCCTTCTCCTAAGAATGCTGGCATTAACCCTGGTGTGCCAGCCACATTTCAACCCTGACTAATGTTATTATTAAACATGAACTGAGCACCAACAATGCCTTCAGCACCTCTAAGAAAGAGGCAGGGTGCTTGCCTAGTACTTTGCCATCAAACAAGTGTTTTGAGAAAGACAACAGAATGACTATAAACTTCGAGTTCTATGTTCATGGGGAAAAAAGAAACCCTCAAAATTGATCTCTCCCCTTAAATTTAAATAAAACTTGGGAGTTTATTTAGGGGAAAATGTCCTTCATAATTGCTTTTTTTCTTATGATTGCTGTTGTCATATAAATTAGGCTTCTGACCAAACTGTGCTTTAATTAAGAGGCTATTTGATTCTACATGTTGTTTGGGGTGAACACATAACCGTGAGGTTGCAGAATTGGGCTACCTGTAGATGCTAAGAAACCTTGTACCTGAATATGTAAGATCTCATTTGCAAAGCAGAAATAGACACACAGACGCAGAGAACAAATATATATAGATGCCAAGGACATGGAAGGGTGGGTGCAAGGAATTGGGAAATTGGGATTAGCACATATACACTATTGATTCTATGTATAAAAAGATGACTAATGAGGACCTACTGTATAGCACAGGATATTCTACTTAATTCAATGTGGTGACCTGAATGGGAAGGAAGTCCAAAGGGGAAGGGAAATATGTATGTGGATGGCTGGTTCATTTTGCTGTATGGTAGAAACTAACAATACTGTAAAGAAAAAGAATTAGACTTATCCCCAAATAAAGATGGGAATATTAAACTATTCAAATATATTTCAACAAAAACATGTCTCATCCTCCAAATGCCCCATGACAACATGCCACTTTTTTTTAATCAGATAATGCCAGCCCACCAACTGTTGGCCCAAAAGAGCTGAAAACTCAGGTACTCAGCAAGTGCAAAGTCAGAAATACGGCATAGCCTAGAAGGTCTCACAAGGGCTACAGTTAAGACTGCCCACTGCAGAGCAGAACTAACTTTGGCCAACAGCCAAGTAACAACGTCAAAAGCAACACGCCCTACAAACAAGCTCAGTGAAAGGCAATTATTATCTAATGATTCAATTTAAGATTTGGGGTCCTACCTCTTCCTTTCAAAGGCCATACATAGAAGTAAACTGTAGTATTAGAGGGGAACAAAAAACTTGCAACTCAACATGAAGGGCAAAAAAGTGTTCTGTTATCATGATTTACTCTGACTTTCAGAGAGCTGAAGACGACAGCAGGTGAGAACGCACATCCAAGTATTTCAGCATAAACACCACAGCACGCATTCCAAACAAACTATCATGGCCCACTTGACACTGGCACACAGCTCTTCCTAAGCCAGCACGCCTTCGCGAACTTGAAGATTAGTTGCTCATAATCTGGTCATAATTTGCCCCTTCAGGTGCCTTCACTAAGATATTTGATGTTGGGATTTTTGTTCAAATGACTTTGACAATGTCAATTCATGTTTAAATGAAATGTAAAGACCAAGAACTTGTTCCGCTTTTGCTGATGCTGAGTCCTGAAGACATTAAATCTACAGATACACAATCTGTGATAAGATCTACTTATAATTCTGCAAGTGTAAGGATGTGCTAAATGCACTGGCAGCGGTCAAGACAAGCATGGGAAAGGGGGCAGGGAATGTCTTTAAAATGCATAAATAACTAAGAAAGTTTCTATTTAATGATAATAATTCTCAAGTTTATTTCTAATGACATAATAAACTCTTAGAGATAATGCTTTAACAGGTAAAGTGATTCAGTGAGGATCTACCATCTATAGGTGGTAGAAAGATGCTTCAAATTCCTTGTATTTGGTTAATACTGAATCAACTATTTAAGGCTCCTTCCTCTGTATCCAAAAATGACTTTACAGATGTAAGGCATGAAGTTTAACTGTTTTTTGTTTTTAATGAAAGAGGATAGGATATGATTTTACACTAATATGCACACATTCTTTTGCCAAGTTCCTTTTAATATAAAAGATGGATATCTTAAGATGGCTGACCACAACTTATTTACATGGATATGTAATTTATAATCAACATCCAAAAAAATAAAACATAGTTAACTGACCCAAAGACAGCCAGTATTTGTAACTTCAGCCTCTTAACATCACAGCCCCTTTCAATGTAGTACTGGTCCTAAACTTTAGTAAAATAAGATGTGAGATGTTGACCTAGCTTGATTCAAATGGTCTAGGTCTATAGATGCTAATGTCTGTTTCAAACAATAAATTTTACTACCATCTTTTGGGGACTTTTGATGTACTTATTCAAAAACAAAATATAAAGCAAGACAGTGACAGATGCCCACATATGCATAATGTGAAACATGTAGAGAGCCACATGCAAAGAAGAAATTCACACATGTACAGACATATACTCATCACTCTTCATGTGTTTCAGACAAAGCTATGTCAAACTCTAGTTTCCCTAATATAAGGGTTTTTTTCTCTAATACAATGCCTTCCTTGCCTCCTCTGATACCCTGTAAGATATAAGTCCTGATACGAAGATTTTGGGCTACCTTGAAACCCACGCCAAACACATTATGAAGATTCCAGCAGGCTATGTACTGCTCATGAACATAAAACCATTTCAAAAGCACGCTTACTGCATATTGGCTCAGCAGGATGAGATGTCTGGAGGTAAGGAAGAAATGAGAAGGTGATAAGCAGGCAAGTCCAGGTAAAACAGCATTTCATTTCTTAGCCCCAAAAATAGACTCCCTGCAAATTCATATGCTGAGCCTCTAATGTCTGTAGTTGTAAAACACAGGAAATAATTCTGAATGTTCTCTTAAGAATATCACTCAGATAGACTAATTAAAAACGATAAAGAACAAGGAAAATGCAAAATTCTTTTAAAATGTTAACTGACATCAGGTTTCCCAGCAAGTAAGGTCCAATAATTTTCTAGTTCTTACCCTGAATTCCCTTCCCCAGCCCTGCAAAGCTAACTAACCCAGAGCTATGAAGAGCCAAGAATTTCCAGCACTCATCAAGCTGGCCAAAAGTAACATTCTTCAGAATACCAGATCCCTGGGGTAATTAAAACATAGAGAACAGAAAGAAGGAATTAATTGAATGACCACAGCTGCCAAATGAATAAGGCTGAACAAGGCTAGTTGGTAATAGATATGTTCCACAGTAAGAGAAGTGGAACAAGGGGTCAGGATGAGGGTGGAAGGAAGCCACACCCAACATGCTGAGCTAGTGATCTTGAAAGGTAGTAATGGCTCAGAAAAGCCAAAGCCAGTCAAACTCCTCTGGCAATTTCTGGAAACATTTTGAACACAAACAAAGAAATGAAGCCTCCAGCACCTCCTGCCTCTCAGAACTGGTGACACTCCCCTAGGAGGGCTTCGGGAAGACGGGGTGAGCACGGCGCTGAGCACACACACGACACGCATCTTTCCCGTCCCGTGTGCGGCAGGCAGGTTCTACACGGGAAATTAATTTGGTGAAAGGAAACCAAAGACTGCTAAAATTCTAGCATTTATAGGCCATCAAAATGGTAGCTCTGTAGCAGGAAAACCAAACCTCAATAAAGTGGCAATAAGGCTTGAGCATTCCGGTTATGGTATTTTAGATAAACATTTATACATTTTCTAGTTGATTGTACAATCCCTGATGAGCAATGCAGAGGCACAGCCTGAGAGTAAGAAGGACGATGATTTATCTATGTACTAACCTACTGGGAGGTTTATCTGATTTCGATTACACTTCTCTCTTCACGCAGCCACTCGAGATAGCTCCAGCCAAAGAAAACTGCCTATACAAGATGGTCCCAAAACTCGCTATGAACGGTGCTTCAGAAAGGGCTTTTGGTCTTCTATATGAAGTACTGAATATTAAAACATGCGAAGGTAAGTGAGAAGAATCACTGACACCTGTTTGACCACCTCCTTCTCACCCCACAGACAGAGAACCCATGGCTAGTGTCACAGTTCTGTGAAAACGTACAGAATTCACACATGGGAGAATGAAAAGAGTGTGGGAAGCACATTCTGGTGGACTTTGGTGCCAGACTGATTCAGGTTCAAGCCCAATCCTCGCCACTAGGCACCAGGCAGTAAAACACGACAGAACGTTATAGGGAAAATGAGATCATCACAGAGCTTAGAACAAAAGAAACCTTACGTAAGGAATGCCCCCACTATGCCACCACCACCTACATCATCCCCACCAATACCACCGCATCGGCACCAATATCTACATCACCACCACCTACATCATAATTGCATAATTACTGAGAAGACAAAAACACATTAAATGAAACCAAGTATACATTTAGAAATCAATTATTAACAGTGATCACATACCCTATTAAACTCACTTAGGATTATTGCTAAAACTGGACTCAGTAAAGAGGAACACAGATGCCCAAGGTCAAGGCGTAGTCAAGAACAGGCTTAGAGGAACCTAACTAAAATCTGACAGTCTTTCAAATCCAAGAGTAAATAATCCCAGAATGAGGGCAAGAGTAGTTGTCCTGATAAAGAACTTGAGGCTCATTGCACACTCTCTGGGACACACATACTGGTAACAATAGACTGCTCCCTCTCACTCGCTGTCCAAGTTGAAGATGATAATACCACCTTATGTTCCTATAGCATATGACATATAACAAACCATGAAAGAAAGTGAAGGTGAAAGTGTTAGTCGCTCAGGTGTGTCCAACTCTTTGCAAGCCCATGCACGGCAGCCCGCCAGGATCCTCTGTCCATGGAATAGTCCAGGCAAGAATACTGGAGTGGATAGCCATTCCCTTCTCCAGGGATCTTCCCAACACAGAGACTGAACCCAAGATTGCAAAGCGCAATTTCCCACATTGCAGGCAGATTCTTTACCATCTGAACTTTAGGGCATAGATACATTCATTTCTATCAAATGATACCTTCAACTGATAAATGACCATTGCCTAAATGAAGACTTTCTGTACAAACAGATACAAAACTAATTTGAAGTGAACTATGAAAACTATATTTAATTTATATGCTAGAATTCCAATAATACATATCCTTCAATAAAGTTCTTTCTAGCTGTAAGAACTTCATCCTTTGTATTTTATCAGTATAACAAAGAAATTATAGGAGGCGAAAACAATCAAAAGAAATTTCAGGGGGAGGAGCTAAGATGGCAGAGGAGTAGGACGGGGAGAACACTTTCTCCCCCACAAATTCTTCAAAAGAACATTTAAACGCCCAGTAAATTCCACAAAACAACTTCTGAATGCCGGCAGAGGACATCAGGCACCCAGAAAAGCAACCCATGTCTTCGAAAGGAGGTAGGAAAAATATATATAAGACAAAAAAAGAGACAAAAGAGGGAGGGACAGAGCTCCGTCCCGGGAAGGGAGTCTTAAAAAGAGAGAAGTTTCCAAACACCAGGAAACCTTCTCACTGCCGAATCTGTGCCGAGCCTTGGAAGCACAGAGGGCAACACAACAGGGAGGGAAAATAAATAAACAATTAAAACCCACAGATTACGAGCCCTACGGTAACTCCCCCACTGGAGAAGCAGCGCAGACGCCTGCATCCGCCATTAGCAATCAGGGGCTGAGCAGGGAGGCGCGGCGCGGGCTGCATTGCTTAGAATAAGGATCTGGCCTGAATACCCTGAACGCTATCTGAGCGAAATAATTTGGGCTAGCAAACCAGACTGTGGGATATCTACTACGGGAGAAGCCAGCCCTAAGCTAAGACACCACCAGGCCTGCGCACGAAACAAAGGACTGTACAGAGATAGCCGGCTGCAGACCGTCCCTGTCTGGTGACAGGCAGCCAGAGCCGGAAGTGGGCAATCACAGCTCCAGAGAGACATTATCTACAAAACTGTAAGCAGGCTTCTTTGCTAACTAAAACTTCGTGGGGGTCTGGACGGTCAACATCCGCCTGAGAAGGTGCGCCAGTTGTACACCTAGATAACCAAGCCACGGGGAGGCGATAAGTCGCAGCAATCGCGCTCGCCAAACACCTCATCACCTGAGCTGCTCGGACCTGGGAAGGGCACAAAACGCTGGCCCAACCGAGTCTGCGCCTCTGAGGGCTTCCCGAGTGCCTGAACCTGAGCAGCTTGGACCTGGGAGGTGCAAGCAGCCCAGGGCCGGCCACGGATGGTTCCTGGCGGAGCAACCTAGAGCCTGAGCAGTGTGGGCAGGGAGGCTACACGCACCGTGAGCGGGGGCAGACCCAGTGTGGCTGAGGCACTGCGAGCACACACCAGTGTTATTTGTTTGCAGTGTCCCTCCCTCCCCACAGCGCGACTAAACAAGTGAGCCTAAAAGAAAAAAAGTGGCCACCACTGTCCCCTTTGTGTCAGGGCAGAAACCAGACACTGAAGAGACCAGCAAATAGAAGAAGCTATAACAGAGGGGACCGCTTTGGAAGCTACAGGCAATAGATTAAAACACTGTGGTTAGAACTGAATACATAGGAAGGGGCCTATAGATCTTGAGAAATATAAGTCGGACCAAGGAACTAGCCGAAAATGAACTGACCCCACAATGCCCAAAACAAAACCAGAGAAAGCCCTAGATATATTTTTATGATCATTCTTTTTTTTTTTTAATTTTTGAAAAAATTTTAACTCCTCTATTATTCCTTTAATTTTCACTTTTATAACCTACTATTACTTTGCAAAAAAAAAAGACCCTATTTTTTTTAAAAAGCAAACTTCATATATACATTTTTTATAATTTTTGTGACCTTGGTTTTTTTTCTTCTTTTCTTTAACATTGTATTTTTTGAAATTCCAAACTCTACTCTAGATTTTTAATTTTAGCTTTTTGGTATTTCTTATCAATTTTATACCTTTATTTATTTATTTATTTATTTATTTTTTTTACAAATTTTGTGACTTTTTTTTTTCCTCTCTTTTTCTCTCTCTCTCTCTCTCTTCTTCTTTATATAACATTGTATATCTGAAATTCCAAACTCTAGATTTTTAATTTATGCTTTATGGTATTTGTTATCAATTTTGTACCTGTATTTTCTTCATAATTTTTACAACTTGGTTTATTTTTGTTTATTCTTTTTCTTCTTTTTTTTTAACATCGTATTTTTAAAATTCCAGACTCTAGATTTTTAACTTTTGCTTTTTGGTATTTGTTATCAATTTTGTACCTATATTTTCTTTATAATTTTTGCGACTTGGTTTGTTTTTGTGTGTTTTTTTTTTTCTTTTTCTTCTTCTTTTTTTTAACATTGTATTTTTGAAATTCCAGACTCTAATCTAGATTTTTTAACTTTTGCTTTTTGGTATTTGTTATCAATTTTGTACCTATATTTTCTTTATATTTTTTGCGACTTGGTTTTTTTTTTTCTCTTTCTTTTCCTTCTTCTTTTCTTTAACATAGTATTTTTGAAATTCCAAACTCTACTCTAGATTTTTAATTTTTGCTTTCATGTATTTGTTACCAATTTTGTACCTTTAAGAACCCAATCTTCAGTACCCATTTTTCACTAGGGAGCGAGATTACTGGCTTGACTGCTCTCTCCCTCTTTGGACTCTCCTTTTTCTCCACCAGGTCGCCTGTGTCTCCTCCCTAACCCCTCTCTACTCTATGCAATTCTGCGAATTTCTGTGTGTTCCAGATGGTGGAGAACACTTAGGGAACTGATTACTGGCTGGATCTGTCTCCCTCCTTTTCATTCCCCCTTTTATCCGCCTGGCCACCTCTGTCTCCTTCCTCCTTTTTCTCTTCTCTGTATAATTCCGTGAACATCCTGAGTGGTCCAATTGTGGAGTGCACATAAGGAAGTGATTACTGGTTAGCCTGCTCTCTCCTCTATTGATTCCACCTCATCTCATTTGGGTCACCTCTAACTCCCTCCTCCCTCTTCTCTTCTCTTCTCCGTGTAACACTGTGAACCTCTCTGGGTGGCCGCCATGGTGGAGAAACTTTTCATCTTTAACGCAGATGTTTTATCAATGGTGCTGTATAGAAGGTGAAGTTTTGAAACTACTGTAAAAATAAGACCGATAACTGGAAGCAGGAGGCTAAGTCCAAACCCTAACTCCAGGGAACATTAATTGACAGAAGCTCATCAAACGCCTCCATACCTACACTGAAACCAAGCACCACACAGGGACCAACAAGTTCCAGGGCAAGACATACCAAGCAAATTCTCCAGCAACACAGGAACACAGCCCTGAGCTTCAAGATACAGGCTGCTCAAAGTCACCCCAAAACCATAGACATCTCATAACTCATTACTGGACACTTCACTGCACTCCAGAGAGAAGAAATACAGCTCCACCCACCAGAACACCAACACAAGCTTCCCTAACCAAGAGACCTTGACAAGCCACCTGTACAAACTCACACACAGCGAGGAAACGCCACAATAAAGAGAACTCCACAAACTGCCAGAATACAGAAAGGACGCCCCAAACTCAGCAATTTAAACAAGATGAAGAGACAGAGGAATACCCAGCAGGTAAAGGAAAAGGATAAATGCCCACCAAATCAAACAAAAGAGGAAGAGATAGGGAATCTACCTGATAAAGAATTCTGAATAATGAAAGTGAAATTGATCCAAAATCTTGAAATCAAAATGCAATCACAGATTAATAGCCTGGAGACAAGGATTGAGAAGATGCAAGAAAGGTTTAACAAGGACCTAGAAGAAATAAAAAAGAATCAATATATAATGAATAATGCAATAAGTGAAATCAAAAACACTCTGGAGGCAACAAATAGTAGAGTAACAGAGGCAGAAGACAGGATTAGTGAATTGGAAGATAGAATGGTAGAAATAAATGAATCAGAGAGGAAAAAAGAAAAACGAATTAAAAGAAATGAGGACAATCTCAGAGACCTCCAGGACAATATTAAATGCTACAACATTCGAATCATATGGGTCCCAGAAGAAGAAGACAAAAAGAAAGACCATGAGAAAATACTTGAGGAGATAATAGTTGAAAACTTCCATAAAATGGGGAAGGAAATAATCACCCAAGTCCAAGAAACCCAGAGTCCCAAACAAGATAAACCCAAGGCAAAACACCCCAAGACACATATTATTCAAATTAACAAAGATCAAACACAAAGAACAAATATTAAAAGCAGCAAGGGAAAAACAAATAACACACAAGGGAATTCCCATAAGGATAACAGCTGATCTTTCAATAGAAACTCTCCAAGCCAGGAGGGAATGGCAAGACACACTTAAAGTGATGAAAGAAAATAACCTACAGCCCAGATTATTGTACCAGCAAGGATCTCATTCAAATATGAAGGAGAAATCAAAAGCTTCTCAGACAACCAAAAGCTGAGAGAATTCTGCACCACCAAACCAGCTCTCCAACAAATACTAAAGGATATTCTCTAGACAGGAAACACAAAAACGGTGTATAAATTCGAACCCAAAACAATAAAGTAAATGGCAATGGGATCATACTTATCAATAATTACCTTAAACGTAAATGGGTTGAATGCCCCAACCAAAAGACAAAGACTGGCTGAATGGATACAAAAACAAGACCCCTACATATGCTGTCTACGAGAGACCCACCTCAAAACAGGGGACACATACAGACTGAAAGTGAAGGGCTGGAAAAAGATTTTCCATGCAAATAGGGACCAAAAGAAAGCAGGAGTAGCAATACTCATATCAGACAAAATAGACTTTAAAACAAAGGCTGTGAAAAGAGACAAAGACGGTCACCACATAAAGATCAAAGGATCAATCCAAGAAGAAGATATAACAATTATAAATATATATGCACCCAACACGGGAGCGCCGCAATATGTAAGGCAAATGCTAACAAGTATGAAAGGAGAAATTAACAATAACACAATAATAGTGGGAGACTTTAATACCCCACTCACACCTATGGATAGATCAACTAAACAGAAAATTAACAAGGAAACACAAACGTTAAACGATACAATAGACCAGTTAGACCTAATTGATATCTATAGGACATTTCATCCCAAAACAATGAATTTCACCTTTTTCTCAAGCGCACATGGAACCTTCTCCAGGATAGATCACATTCTGGGCCATAAATCTAGCCTTGGTAAATTCAAAAAAATTGAAATCATTCCAAGCATCTTTTCTGACCACAATGCAGTAAGATTAGATCTCAATTACAGAAGAAAAACTATTAAAAATTCCAACATATGGAGGCTGAACAACACGCTGCTGAATAACCAACAAATCACAGAAGAAATCAAAAAAAGAAATCAAAATTTGCATAGAAACGAATGAAAATGAAAACACAACAACCCAAAACCTGTGGGACACTGTAAAAGCAGTCCTAAGGGGAAAGTTCATAGCAATACAGGCACACCTCAAGAAACAAGAAAAAGTCAAATAAATAACCTAACTCTACACCTAAAGCAACTAGAAAAGGAAGAAATGAAGAACCCCAGGGTTAGTAGAAGGAAAGAAACCTTAAAAATTAGGGCAGAAATAAATGCAAAAGAAACAAAAGAGACCATAGCAAAAATCAACAAAGCCAAAAGCTGGTTCTTTGAAAGGATAAATAAAATTGACAAACCATTAGCCAGACTCATCAAGAAACAAAGGGAGAAAAATCAAATCAATAAAATTAGAAATGAAAATGGAGAGATCACAACAGACAACACAGAAATACAAAGGATCATAAGAGACTGCTATCAGCAATTATATGCCAATAAAATGGACAACATGGAAGAAATGGACAAATTCTTAGAGAAGTACAACTTTCCAAAATTGGACCAGGAAGAAATAGAAAATCTTAACAGACCCATCACAAGCACGGAAATTGAAACTGTAATCAGAAATCTTCCAGCAAACAAAAGCCCAGGTCCAGACGGCGTCACAGCTGAATTCTACCAAAAATTTAGAGAAGAGCTAACACCTATCCTGCTCAAACTCTTCCAGAAAATTGCAGAGGAAGGTAAACTTCCAAACTCATTCTATGAGGCCACCATCACCCTAATACCAAAACCTGACAAAGATGCCACAAGAAAAGAAAACTATAGGCCAATATCACTGATGAACATAGATGCAAAAATCCTTAACAAAATTCTAGCAATCAGAATCCAACAACACATTAAAGAGATCATACACCATGACCAAGCGGGCTTTATCCCAGGGATGCAAGGATTCTTCAATATCTGCAAATCAATCAATGTAATACACCACATTAACAAATTGAAAAATAAAAACCATATGATTATCTCAATAGATGCAGAGAAAGCCTTTGACAAAATTCAACATCCATTTATGATAAGAACTCCCCAGAAAGCAGGAATAGAAGGAACATACCTCAACATAATAAAAGCTATATATGACAAACCCACAGCAAACATTATCCTCAATGGTGAAAAATTGAAAGCATTTCCTCTAAAGTCACGAACAAGACAAGGGTGCCCACTTTCACCATTACTATTCAACATAGTTTTGGAAGTTTTGGCTACAGCAATCAGAGCAGAAAAAGAAATAAAAGGAATCCAAATTGGAAAAGAAGAAGTAAAACTCTCACTATTTGCAGATGACATGATCCTCTACATAGAAAACACTAAAGACTCCACCAGAAAATTACTAGAACTAATCAATGACTATAGTAAAGTTGCAGGATATAAAATCAACACACAGAAATCCCTTGCATTCCTATACACTAATAATGAGAAAACAGAAAGAGAAATTAAGGAAACAATTCCATTCACCATTGCAACGAAGAGAATAAAATACTTAGGAATATATCTACCTAAAGAAACTAAAGACCTATATATAGAAAACTATAAAACACTGGTGAAAGAAATAAAAGAGGACACTAATAGATGGAGAAATATACCATGTTCATGGATTGGAAGAATCAATATACTGAAAATGAGTATACTACCCAAAGAAATTTATAGATTCAATGCAATCCCTATCAAGCTACCAACGGTATTCTTCACAGAGCTAGAACAAATAATTTCACAATTTGTATGGAAATACAAAAAACCTTGAATAGCCAAAGCTATCTTGAGAAAGAAGAATGGAACTGGAGGAATCAACCTACCTGACTTCAGGCTCTACTACAAAGCCACAGTCATCAAGACAGTATGGTACTGGCACAAAGACAGAAATATAGATCAATGGAACAAAATAGAAAGCCCAGAGATAAATCCACGCACATATGGACACCTTATCTTTGACAAAAGAGGCAAGAATATACAATGGATTAAAGACAATCTCTTTAACAAGTGGTGCTGAGAAAACTGGTCAACCACTTGTAAAAGAATGAAACTAGACCACTTTCTAAACCATACACAAAAATAAACTCAAAATGGATTAAAGATCTCAACGTAAGAACAGAAACTATAAAACTCCTAGAGGAGAACATAGGCAAAACACTCTCCGACATACATCACAGCAGGATCCTCTATGACCCACCTCCCAGAATATTGGAAATAAAAGCAAAAATAAACAAATGGGACCTAATTAAAATTAAAAGCTTCTGCACAACAAAGGAAACTATAAGCAAGGTGAAAAGGCAGCCTTCAGAATGGGAGAAAATAATAGCAAATGAAGCACCTGACAAACTAATCTCAAAAATATACAAGCAACTCCTACAGCTCAATTCCAGAAAAATAAATGACCCAATCAAAAAATGGGCCAAAGAACTAAATAGACATTTCTCCAAAGAAGACATACAGATGGCTAACAAACACATGAAAAATAAATGACCCAATCAAAAAATGGGCCAAAGAACTAAATAGACATTTCTCCAAAGAAGACATACAGATGGCTAACAAACACATGAAAAGATGCTCAACATCACTCATTATCAGAGAAATGCAAATCAAAACCACTATGAGGTACCATTTCACGCCAGTCAGAATGGCTGTGATCCAAAAGTCTACAAGTAATAAATGCTGGAGAGGATGTGGAGAAAAGGGAACCCTCTTACACTGTTGGTGGGAATGCAAACTAGTACAGCCACTATGGAGAACAGTGTGGAGATTCCTTAAAAAACTGGAAATAGAACTGCCTTATGATCCAGCAATCCCACTGCTGGGCATACACACTGAGGAAACCAGAAGGGAAAGAGACACGTGTACCCCAATGTTCATCACAGCACTGTTTATAATAGCCAGGACATGGAAGCAACCTAGATGCCCATCAGCAGATGAATGGATAAGAAAGCTATGGTACATATACACAATGGAGTATTACTCAGCCATTAAAAAGAATACATTTGAATCAGTTCTAATGAGGTGGATGAAACTGGAGCCTATTATACAGAGTGAAGTAAGCCAGAAAGAAAAACACCAATACAGTATACTAATGCATATATATGGAATTTAGAAAGACGGTAACAATAACCCTGTATACGAGACAGCAAAAGAGACACTGATGTATAGAACAGTCTTTTGGACTCTGTGGGAGAGGGAGAGGGTGAGATGATTCGGGAGAATGGCATTGAAATATGTATAATATCATATATGAAACAAGTCGCCAGTCCAGGTTCGATGCACGATACTGGATGCTTGGGGCTGGTGCACTGGGACAACCCGGAGGGATGGTATGGGGAGGGAGGAGGGAGGAGGGTTCAGGATGGGGAACACGTGTATGCCTGTGGCAGATTCATTTCAATATATGGCAGAACCAATACAATATTGTAAAGTTTAAAAATAAAATAAAATTAAAAAAAAAGAAATTTCAAAAAATACACATCCTCTTTTTACCCCTAAATTAAAAATAAAATCCCAGAAAATAAGGGTAAAACCATGTTTTTAATACTTAAAAGAGAGACCCAATAAGTGATGTAATGGACATAAATTTAATTACATGGTACACAACACTCAAATATCACTAAGCATTGGAACATGTGCCATAAATTTAAAAAAAAAAAAAAGTATTTTTCAAATGATGATCTCAAAAATGTGTTAGGGTTCTGTGAGGTCCTCACATAGTACTGCCCATGGAGGCAGTACAGATCATTCATGCAAGAAATCAGCATGGGAAAGGGAATCTATCCTGGGCCCAAGTTTATCTTCTCCCCTGGGAAGGCATGCGACTTTGTGTAATCACTCTCAGCTTCCATTTCTTCATCTGTGATATAGGAATAGAAGGAGATACAGCACATGAAAGAGTTTTTCAAGCAGTAAATCACTATGCAGGTATTAACTGTACTGAGAACACCAAAGCAGACTCACGTTTGAGATGTTCTTCTAATTAATGGACATATTTTATCTTTAAGATAATAGGTATTTTGCTTACAACTCCACCATCTAACACAATGCCTTGCCCAGAGTAGGCACACAAATATTTACAAAGTGGAGGTGGATGGATAGGTGGGTAAATGGATGGATTGATGGATGCAGTTTCTCTTCTGCTAGCTCTAAATTATAATATTATAACCATTTTAGGGTGGTACATTTGGCCCAAAAGGCAAACCAAAGCCACATTCAGAAAACAGGAGATTGTAATATGAACATTTGTTAGCAATACTTACATTATTTGACCATGATGTGAATAAAGAAACCACAAAAAGGGGAAAAAAAATTTATTTTTTCCATTTTCCACAACCTCTCTATACCTTCTCACATATCTGTTATTAGTCTTATGATTATTATTGCATATCTTTTGGGTCACTGCCTATATACTAACATAAAACTATAAATTTTGTTTTATCAACATTTGTTCTACATACATCATTAAAACTTTACTACCAAATCAATGTTGTATGATGTTTATAAACAGAACATTTCCATAGACTCAAAAGCATGGTAAATTCTGCCTTAGACAAAATAAAGATACAATATCTAACTTTTCACTTTTTCACTCAGTCTTATTCAATAAATATTTCTACTTGCCTGACACTAAGAATACAGCTGTGAGTCTTTTGAACAAAAGATGCTGGGAAGACTGGATATCCACAAGCAAAAGAATGAAGTTAGACCCTTACCTAACACCATATACAAAAATTACTTTAAAAGAGACTAAAGACCTAAATGTATAAAACCTAAAACCATAAAACACAGGGCAAAAGTTTTACAATTCTGGTTTTAAAAATTCCTTGGACATGACACCAAAAGCACAGGCAGCAGAAGAATCAAAGGGCAAACTGGACTTCATGAGAATCTGAAAAAGTATGTGTGTGAAAAGACAAAGGCGTAAACAAGCAACCCAAAGAATGGGAGAAATCATCGATCTCTATCTATAGATGATCTACAAATCACCTACTGATGAAGAATAAATATCCAGAATATATAAAGAACTCCTAAAGCTCTATGATAAAACAAACAACCTAATTCAAAAATGGGTAAAGGACCTGAATAGACATTTCTACAAAAAAGATATACACATGAAAAGATGCCCAATGTCACCAGTCATTCAGGAAACAGAAATCAAAATTACATCGATACCACCTCACACTTGTTAGGATAGCTACTATGAAAACACACACAGAGAACATAAGTGTTGGCAAAGATGCAGAGGAATTGGAACTCTTATACACAGTTGAGGGGAATATAAAACGGTACAGCCAGTATACCGAAAAATTACAAACAGTATTACTGCAAGAGCCAGCAATTCAGTTTCTGAGTATATACTCAAAAGAATTCAAAGCAAGGTCTTAAAGAGATACCTAGAGACTCATGTTCACAGCAGCATTATTCGCAACAGCTAAAACACGGAAGCAATCCAAGTGTCCACTGAGAGATGAATGGATAAGCAAGATGAAGTATTTACAAATAATGGAATAATACAGCATTGATGAACCTATTTGCAGGGCAAGAATAGAAACGCAGATGCGGACAAAGGGCTTGTGGAGACAGTGGGGGAAGAAAAGGGTGGGACAGACTGAGAGAGTAGCACTGAAATATGTACAGCACCATGTATAAAACATAGCCAGTGGGAAGGTGCTGTTCAGCACAGGGAGTTTTCAGCCTGGTGCTCTTTGATGACCTAGAGAGGTGGAGTGGGAAGGTGGCTCAAGAAGGAGTGGATATATGTATATTTATGGCTGATTCACGTTGTACAGCAGAAACCAACACAACATTATAAAGAAACTATCCTCCAAGTAAGTTCCTTTTTAATTTTAAAAAAGGAAAGCAATTTTGACATATGCTACAACATGGATGGACCTTGAACACATGATGCGAAGTGAAATAAACCAATCACAAGTACTGTTTGATTTCACTTACATGAGACACTTAGAGCATTCAGCATCAGAGACAGAAGAATGGTGATTTTCAAGAGCTGCGGGGAGGGGGGAATATGGAGTTATTGTTTAATACGTACAGAATTTCAGTTTTACAAGGGTAATCAAGATAGGTGGTGGTAATTGTTTCACAACATTTTACATGTATTCAATACCACTGAATTGTACACTTAAAATGGTTAAGACATATTTTACATTAAGTGTATTTACCAGGGGTAAAAAAAAAAAAAGTACAGCTGTGCATAGGAAAGTACACAGCTCTTTCAGGAAGCAACAACAGAGATACCTAATACTTGCTTGGAAGACCCAGAAATGTTGACATCAAAATTGAGAACTGAAAGATAAATCAGAGTTAGCCAGGGAAGGAAAGTTGAGAAAAACTATCTTTAGGCAGAGGGTAAGTTAAGGACAAAGGTCTGGAGGCAGAAAGGACTGGGATCCCATCAAAGAACAAAAGTAAGATGTAAAAGCTTCCATGGTCCGACTCAAGGAAGGCCCTGAATGCCATGCCAAGAAGTCTGGACTTAATCTTCACAGTGGGGACATTAAGAACACAATGTCAAGAGTAAATCAGGATAGGGTTAGAAGAAGAGTTAACAGAATGGTACAGTGACCTGGGGTAGTAAATGGTGGCCCAAATAAAACTGTAGTCTTGCAGTGGGAGAGAAATTAGAGGGACTTAGAGACGTGAAGGTGTGGAATTGTTAAACTGTAGTGATCAATGTAGGATATTTTTAAAAGATGTGCAGCATCTAGAATGATAATATTCAGAAGTCACTAAGGTGGAGAACATAGCTGGCTTGGCACCCAGCAGTGAGTTAAGCAAAGATACAGGACTCAATGTTGGCATCATCATAATGGCCAACCACTGTCACAGGCCATATTAATTTCTACCAACACTGACCACCCACAGAGAAGCTCAGAACTTGAATTCTGGGTCACATGTGATGCTCAGCCAGCAGTCCTTCCACAAATGTGGTGGGATCGCAGAATTAGGGGAAGAGGACATTGAAGAGACAGGGGTAGTGACCACAGTTCTTTACAGACTCCAACAGCTTCCAATCTCTCAAGAAGAGAAATGTTACACGAGGGCATGTATGTGTTTCCCATGAATAAAATGAATTCTCTCTGGGGCTTCCCTAGTAGTCCAGTGGGTAAAAATTCACCTTGCAAAGCAGGGGGCACAGGTTCAATCCTTGGTGCGGGAACTAAGATCCGACATGCCATGGAGCAACCAAGTCCATGCTTCACAACTAGAGAGACTGTGAACTGCAACAAAAGATCACACATGCCGCAAACTAAGACCCAACACAGCCAAATAAATAAATTAAAAAAAAAAAAAAGATTCCTCACTTTAAGAGATATTAGTGTCTTGCTACTCAAAAACAGTGTGGTCCACACAGCACTGCCATCACTTGATAGCATGTTAGAAAAACAAATTATCTGGCCCCATCCCAGAACTGGGGCTTCTCCAGTGGCTCACTGGTAAAGAATTTGCCTGCAATAGAGAAGACACAGGAGATGAGGGTTCAATCCCCGGGTCAGGAAGATCCCCTGGAGAAGGAAAAGGCCACCTACTCCAGTATTCCTGCCTCGAAAATCCTATGGACCCAAGAGCCTGGTGGATGATGGTCCATTGGGTCGCAACAAGTCGGACACCACTGAGCACGCACACATGCACCCCGGAACTCCTGCATAAAAGTCCATATTTAAAGAAAAGCAACAGGTGATGTATATGCATGAAAGCTTGAGAAGCACTGAATTAGGGGATTGATCCATAATTCATTTCCCTAAGGCTAAAATGAACCATCAGCCTTGCTCCCTTCATACCTGAAAGAATAACTCAACAACAGCCTTCAAATTCTGCAGCTTACAAAGCAGCCCACACTAGTACTTAATGGCAATTAGCACAGTCATTGGAGAAGGCAATGGCACCCCACTCCAGTACTCTTGCCTGGAAAATCCCATGGACGGAGGAGCCTGGTAGGCTGCAGTCCATGGGGTCTTGAAGAGTCGGACACGACTGAGCGACTTCACTTTCACTTTTCTCTTTCATGCATTGAAGGAAATGGCAAGCCACTCCAGTGTTCTTGCCTGGAGAATCCCAGGGACAGAGGAGCCTCGTGGGCTGCTGTCTATGGAGTCACACAGGGTCGGACACGACTGAAGCGACTTAGCAGCAGCAGCACGGAGTCAAAAGGTAACTCTAGGATCTTCTGCATTCAGTAGGCCAGAATATTTAGGCAGAACTAATATAATTATGATTTGTTCTTGTTTTAAATACTTTCCGGAGAAAAAATTCATTTCCACTACACATATATTTAGCAGAACAATAGATAATTTACATACTTATAACTCTTCTCCAGTTTTCTAGTTTCCCAAAGGGTTTTGCAAAGTCCTTAATTATATACTAGCCTGGAACAACTATTTCATTAGCTAATTTTCTGCCCACCCCCTTTTGTCAGGTGAAAATGTGTTACCACGGTTCTTAGTGGAGGCATGGTTAATGTGTTTTGGACAGCGATTTGTCTTAAAAGGGGTAATTAACATTCCCACTCCAAAATAAACACCACATCTATTAAAAAACAATACATTCAGGAATAGATTAAAAGGTTGAAGAAGCTAAACTCACATCAAAAATTTAGACTAAAAAGTCATGCAAAAATCGCTGTGTACACTATTTAATATCTAGTTATTTTTAAAAATCTTCAATGAAAAAGAATCAAACTGATGATTTATCCTCTATTTTTTTTATTATGAAAGTATAATACCACATTTACAGGACACTTGGAAATTACAGAAGAAAGTTCCATAGAGGTGCACTCTATATTGTGATTATTTTTTAAGTAGATAAGATTTTTGGTTGGACTTTCAATATCAAACTCTCAAAAATTAATTGAAAGAATATATAGAAAAGTAGAAGGATACAGTAGACCTGAAAAGCACCATGAACCAACTCAACATAATTAAAATTTATATAATTTTCACACAACAATAGGATATAAATTCTATTTTAGTTCCCATAGACTATAAACCAGGAGACCACTGCAACATATCCAAGGAAATAAGACATGGTGCAAAAATTTCATGGTCTAAAGGTACTGAAATCATACAGTCTGTGGATTTATGTTCAAACTCAGTATCAAAAGATTTATCCTCTAGTTGTTAAAGAACACAAAGCCCTGTCCATTTATAACAGACCAAATTTTAGGACAGCTAAAATCACTGAGAGTTTCAAAAATTGACTGGATGGACACAGAAGAAAAGAGATACTTCTCCATGTTTGGATCAATATTAATATAAAAGCTACTACGAAGAGTTCCATCTCTTCAGACTGCCCGATAAACAAACTCCCTTGCATCAAGGAACGATATTGTATACAAACAGCAGTAGTAACTAAGATTCTTAGGCACATTCCACGGTGATATGAAGTTCAGTTCAGTTGCTCAGTGATATCCAACTCTTTGTGACCCCATGGACTGCAGCATGCCAGGCCTCCCTGTCCATCACCAATTCCCAGAGTTTACTCAAACTCATGTCATCGAGTCGGTGATGCCATCCAACTGTCTCATCTTCTGTTGTCCCCTTCTCCTCCTGCCCTCAATCTTTCCCAGCATCAGGGTCGTTTTCAGTGAGTCAGTTCTTCGCATCAGGTGGCCAAAGTATTGGAGTTTCAGTTTCAACATCAATCCTTCCAATGAACATTCAGGACTGATTTCTTTTAGGATGGACTGGTTGGATCTCCTTGCAGTCCAAGGGACTCTCAAGAGTCTTCTCCAACACCACAGTTCAAAAGCATCAATTCTTCAGTGCTCAGCTTTCTTTATAGTCCAACTCTCACATCCACACATGACCACTAGAAAAACCATAGCCTTGACTAGACCGACATTTGTTGACAAAGTAATGTCTCTGCTTTTTACCATGCTGTCTAGGTTGGTCATAACTTTTCTTCCAAGGAGTAAGTGTCTTTTAATTTTATGGCTGCAGTCACCATCTACAGTGATTTTAGAGCCCAAAAAATAAAGTTTGCCACTGTTTCCACTGTTTCTCCATCTATTTGCCATGAAGTGATGGGACCGGATGCCATGATCTTAGTTTTCTGAATGTTGAGTTTTAAGCCAACTTTTTCACTCCCCTCTTTCGCTTTTATCAAGAGGCTCTTTAGTTCCTCTTCACTTTCTGCCATAAGGGTGGTGTCATCTGCATATCTGAGGTTATTGATATTTCTCCCAGCAATCCTGATTCCAGCTTGTGCTTCCTCCAGCCCAGCATTTCTCATGATGTACTCTGCATATAAGTGATATGAAAAGTCATGGCAACTCTTCCAGTTGGTTAAAAGATCTTGAAAGTCCTTTTTATAACCTGTATTGCTTCCTGCACAACTTGGTAAAGAGTCTCAGAACCTGACTTCAACAATGAACCTATGGCTACACACAGCTCAAGTCACCACTCCAAAGTCATACTTTTCGTGTTTTCATGTATATTTACTTTCTGCACTTGTTCTTCTTTCCTTCCTTATTTCCCTAGCACTCAATACATTTTCCAGAATTCCCACTCATCTACCAAGCAGCGTATCCACCTATCTCTATATTCATCCTCTCATTACCTAATTTTATTAACTCATCATGTCAACATGAGACAGGAACAAGACCTCCTGGAGGGGTGATGGAAGGGAAGAGGGGCTTGAGACAAACCTTTGATAGTTGTTATGGCCAGCAAGCACTAAAACTAGGAAAAAGTGGTCAGATGTAATTCCTTAAAGACATCTGGCTTTGGATGCTAAATGATGAGATAAGAAACTATAAACCAGACTCAATGCTTTGACACTGGCATGCTGCTGTAAAAAAGAAAAAAATTCCTAAGAAAAATGAAGAGAACACTGTAAAACCACAATCTTCAGTCAGTACTGAGACTCCTAAATAATAGGTTATATACAAATATTAGAAACAATTTATTAAATGGCTGCCCCAATTTAACTAATGCCAAGTAAGCAGAGAGAGTGAGCAAACCATCAAATTTAGTAGAGATGGATCTATAGTAGGTGATTGGGAATTATCTAACCAAGTAAATACTCATTATTTTAAACTCTTACATTAGATAATATGTAAAATCATCAAGAAAATCTGAAGTCTCTATTCTATAGGTCCAAGACCTTCAAGTAGCTGGACTTAAAAATTTCAGAACTAAGCCTACCCAAGGTCCCGTCATGTCATGTCTGATTAACCCTACTCTTCTAACTGCTTCTTCTGCCTCCAGTCTCCCCATTGTATTCCAGCTGCTTATATGTCTTTAGAGCCACCAATCCCTGCCCCCACAGTACCAACTGTCCTGAGTGCACACTAAAAAGCACTGAGTATTGTGCCTAACATACAAATGATATTCAGCAAGTTTCCGTTTACTATGAATCGTGAGCTGATAATTCAAGATCCTCAATCTGAACTACTCCCCTACTCCCCTCTCAAACTTGAATGGTGACTACCCCCTTATAAGAACCACCTACTACAAACAAAGTGGGATAGTGACTCCCCATAACCAGAAATGCCACATGCAAGGTTATTTCTCTTTTCCCTTCTTGGAATGCATGCCACTCTACCCTCCTCCTTTGTCCATCTCTTCACTCAACCTTACTGTACCCCCAAGAGTAAATAACTCAATACTCAACCAAGCTCTCTATCCCCAGAAGCAGCTTGGCTCTAACCCCACCTCCATGTGAAGCCTTTCTAAAAGGGGCCAACTTCACTCCTGGGACGTCGAAGAGCTTATTCTGCCTACACCACTAGGGGCTAATTTAAACTGGTGACATAAAATGTATGTATAACGATGAGTTCATAACTGAAGCAATATCTCAGCATCAAAACTCAATGTGCCCCACATTTCAACTATCCTGGTCTTTATGTCCTAGTCTATAAGACAGGATCTTGTCTGCAAATGAACAAGTGATGAGAGGGCTTCTGAGTCCCTCACATGTGTTATTTCTTGACCTGAGTGCTGACAACAGGGGTATGCTTAGTTCATAAAAATATGTGGAAAAATATAGACTTATGACATATATACCTTCTTCTATTTATAAAAAATACAAAATAAACAGGTAGACAAGGTGAAAGAGGATTAAAAAAGAAAAACCTAAGATAAATAATCTGAACAACAGAAATAAATTCATTCTCAAATACTGGTAGGTGAAAGCCATCTCAGTCATCCCCAGGCACGTAGTTATCTACAAGGATATTTAAGAATGTTTACCTTCGGTGATTTAAAAGCTATTAATCACTTTTACCCTTTTAACAAGGTGTAGTTCAGCTGAAATAAAAACTATAAACTAAAAATGTCAACATTTCAGAGGATAATACCAACATAATTTATAGAAATACCAGGAGGACCAGCTAATTACATGAATAAAGCACTTTGGAAATGTAAATGGCATACAAATTCTAAATGATGATGATAATGATGGTTGAGGTATCAATATTTTAACCTTTATAAATGTAATTTAAAAATAATAAGCACTTCCATACTGCTTTACGTTCTCTAATCAGCTTACAGATACTAATTAAGCCACAGGTCATCCTCTGAAATACATGCAAATAATTCCATTTAGAGAAAATGGAGGTGAAGTCACTAAGTCAGGCTCACACGGAAAGAACTACAGGGAATCCAGTTCTCTTTGGTCCTTGGGACTTCAGTGGAGAAGGTGGACTATGAGGGCAACAAAACTCAACTTCCTTGTTTTGCTTTTAGCACCCTTTGTCATCCTGACTTCAAGAAAGAAAGGATTGGGGGGATATCTGGAAAGGAAATGTTATTAAAATGACTATCTGGCCCCATTATGTTTTGGTCTACACACTGACTGAAGCATATATGTGAATAAAGCAAACGCAGAAGGTGAGTGTAAAATAAAGGAAAAGATTCACATGCACATGTACAAAGTCACTAAGATCCAGGAATGAGAGGAATTTGTCTGTAACCATCCTAGGGAAATGCTGATAGAGCCCTATTTCCTAACAGGATCATGAACAGACCCCTATCCTTACACCTATATTGGACTCAACTGAGTCCAATGGCACTCAAGCTTAAGTATGAACTAAAGTGAGGAGACAGTTGGAGCTATGTGAAATAAAACTTAACCCAGAAGGTTGTAGCCTATGTCCTTATGGTACTTAGGTCCATCTTGTAGAAGATTCCCAAGACTTTATGTGCGAGAGTTCTGGCCTGGAAGGTGTGCCTAATAACCTCTACATATCTTTTTTTTTTTAAAAAAGAACCCAGGTTACAACAAGCCTAACACACGGTAAGATACCATAATAAAGGGAAGAAGACAAAATCACAAATGTTTATATAAATTTTGAAAACAATGGAGACAATATATCATGGTGGCTAAGTGTCTAACTGGGAATAGACAAATCTGAGTTTACATCTCAGCATCACTACTTAATAGCTGGGGCAAGTCACTTAGCCTCTTTAAATCTTACTTTCGTCACCTCAAGAGAAAGCATAATATACAGCATTATCAATGTGAGGATTAAATGGGATAATGTGTACAAAGTACTAAACGTGGCAAATGCTCAGTAAATGTCAGCTATAATTTTTACATTTTTCATTATTAATGGAGAAAATAGTTCAGAGGGAAAAGAATGGTGTATCTATTCTAGAGAAATGGTAAGTATTAATACAAATGCTTAGAAGTAACAGAGGATGAATTATGAATATTGAAAGATGTGTGACATAGTACCTACAGGATAGGCTTGAAAATACTAGGAAAAGATAGCAAGATAAGGCAGGATCGAAATATTAATCCTGTATGAAATTTCTGAGTGCCTGCTACGAAACAGTTTATAGACAAAAAACAAAGAAATTGTCCTCGACGCCCATATGCTAATAATTCAGCTAAAGAGACTGCAACTTTAGGTGACAGACAGGGGGGTTTAAAAAAGAAAGACAGGTAAGATGACCGGATCGACTCTTTTTGTGATAGATCCAGACAGGTTCAAAGGCTGTTATGAATTCAGGCTTGATATGGATAGAACCGTACTTCAGGTTTGCCAAAGGAACTCCTAAATAAATGTAGGTGAAAGTGAACTACAGCATCTCGGTTAGCTTATACTTCTTTGCTCTTAGAAAAAGGATGGTAGCAATTGCTGTCTCAACATCATTATGAATAGAAGCAAACTATTGCTCTTCCACTGAAAGCAGAGATGAAGACCTTGAAAAAGTCACTCCACTCTGCTAGTTTTTCCAGTTTAAAGCAGAAGCCTGGTTCTGTGAAAGAGGTGACACTCTTCATAGGAAGTGATAACCATCTAAGGAATCAAGTAAATGAGTAAGATTAAATGACTGAGGAAGAATGAAGGAAGAGATGTGGCAAGAACTGAGTTTCAGGTTTATCTTCTACTTTGCCTGTGTACCCAACTTGCCACAGGAGCTTTTGGGTACCTTCCTAATGATGATATACTTAGTTACTAAAAAGTCACTTAAAATCATTCTGTTTTGAGTCTTCCTATTCAGCAGTAGTTTAGACAAATGTTGGAATCAGACCAGGATGCAAAGCTTGACTCTGTCACTTATTAGTGATCAGCTTAGGCACAATGTCATCATCTGAGCCGGGGAGTAAGAACATCAAGCTCTCTGAAGGGTTGTGAGGGTTGAAGGAAATCATGTATTTAAGGCTTGGCTCAGGTCATATCATTAGTATATGTCGCGCTGAAATTTCCCCAAGTAACACTAGTATTTCCTATGACAGTCTGGTGTCTAACTCCATGGTTCTCCTGCTCATCAGAATAACCAGGAAAGTTTGTTAAACACTGACTGCAGAGCCCCATTCCCCCAGAGTTTCTCAAGCAGTAAGGCTGGGATAGTCCTAGAACTCACACATCTGACTAGCTCCCACGTGACGCTCATGAGGCTGGTCTGGGGACCACACTCTGAACTATTAGTCTGTCTAAAGTCTTTTTCTGATGCTACTGTCTACTCTAAGAAATTTTCTTAAGACTCCAGAGGGAGTCAGAATTGACTTACATTAAAAACCATAATAGTTTGCAAGTATATATGCAATAAAGAAGGAGGGGGAAAAACATCCACTGAGCTGGGACTTAAATAATCCCTAAAGAGAAAGTTTTGGTTCCCCCTGCCCCAACCAACAGCCTTTTTCATAAAATGTTAGCATAGTTTTATTCTGTACAAATCCCAAGTGATTCATGTCAGATAGACTCCCCACAGAAATGTAGGCAGAATGAACAGATGGCTTTTTCCTCTCTAAATACTGTGTGTATAACATAGAATTTTTTTTTTTTTTTACTTACGCAGTAAAACTCACTGGCTCCAGAGTCACATAGGGTCTAAATAAAATAATCTAACTGCATTCACAATCACAATTCTGAGGTCCTATTCACTTGCTCCTTTAATGCTGTTAACTGCTCCTACCCTATCAGTTCTGAGTTGGCCATGGATGAAAGGAGTTGCAGTAGATATAAAACCAAGAGCATAATAAATATAAAGATGAGGGTTTTCCCAAGCTTTTCTGCCTGCCTCCAGGTTTTTATTTTCAAGAAAAGAGCACAGCTCTTCATGGCATACACTTTCTCATCTCTCTATTCCTCTGATTAATGATCCCAGAAGACAAACAGCAGCTATTCATATATACTGGAATGGTGTTTATATGTAGGTAGAAGAAAATTATAAGAGTATTTTTTATTAAAAATGCAAACTTCCTTCCAAGTGAGCAATTTAAACATCCCTGTTTCATTTTAGGAATTTCACCTTTACCCTTCCCCAAGTAAATGGCTGTTCATCATCTCCAATTACTACCAGCTTAAAAAAAAGACAGACAAAAGGACCACTCTTCGACCAGCAACAACATATAAAGACTTGGTGACCGTGGCAAAATTATACTAATTACCATAAACTAGCTGGGCACCTCCAAATTGAAGCTCTCAGAAGTAATTTACTACCATAAACTGACTCAATTATGGCAATTTTAATTTCATATTCTTGTAGTTCCTTTTGACCGTTTTTCCCCCTCTTGTAACTTTGCTGGTCTTTAAAAAGGGCACTGTCACCTCTGGCTGGATCTTTTTTAATGCTAGGTTTGTAACATTCTCTTGAAGCTTGAAATTAAAAATTTTTTTTGCCTACCAATTTAGTCCCTTCCCACTTGGCAAACATCTTTTGTGACTCTTGCATCGCTAATGGAGCTGAAAATTAAGATGACTTTTTTTGTTTAATTCTTTGGTATGCCAAAGAATCATCAATAATGTCAGCACAGCTTTTTTCTGTATAGTGGCCCAGGAGTTAAAAGCCTTACATTTCTACAGCACCTCATCCCCTGGAGGACCACAGACCACTTCACAAACCACACTCTGCGGACACACCCCCATGCCGCTCACTGGCAGCTGCCCCTAGCAAAATGCATACTCGTATTAACTAGCATTTACTCAGAAGAATTTCATAATAGCAGCTCTAATGATTCTAAATAAAGACTTAGCACTCAAAGAAGGCAATCACACAGAAAACATATCACGGAAAGAAGTGGATTCAGTTTACAGCAAACGTGGTTCACTTACAGCAAGATATGAGCAAGAACTTTCTTAATTTGGATAAGACAATCAAAACGAAAAATCAAACCGTAAAATCTTTTTTTCCCCCAAAGAACTAAGGGCAGTTAGTTCTTTGGGGATCGTTTTGACATAACCAACTAGCAAGCTGTCACCATTCTTCCAGAAGTATCATCAGTGCATGTGTCAGTCGCTCAGTCATGTCTGACTCTTTTTGAGACCCCATGGACTGTAGCCTGCCAGGCTCCTCTGTCTGTGGGATTCTCCAGGCAATAATAAAGTGGGTTGCCATTTTCTCCTCCAGGGGATCTTCCCCACCCAGGAATCGAACCTGGGTCTCCTGCATTGCAGGCAGATTCTTTACTATCTAAGCCACCAGGGAAGCCCCTAAAAAGTATTGTCATAGTGAAAATGATGCTGATAAGCAAGCATTGTTATCTATGGGGTCGACCAAAAAGTTTGTTCAGGTTTTTCCACAACATCCTACAGAAAAAACTCTAATGATCTTTTGACCAACCCAATACTACCAAGCTGGTGATGGTCTCAATTATTAACAGTTTCTCTTGCCAACATTATTTCATGCCCCTTATGTGAAACCTGGAGCTATTCTGCCTGGTCAAGAGAAACCCCAGGGATGATTTCACTGCCATCCAATGAAGGAGAGGATGAACTGCTCTCCTGGGAACACAGCAGTCTTTCAAGTCTTCATCGTCACAAAGCTTTATGAGTCCTCTGCTATTAATACATGACTTTTAACTCTACAAAGTTCATCACAATTACAAAGCATTTAAAATTCAATCCTAGGACTTTCCTGGTGGTCCAGTGGTTGGGAATCTGCCTGCCAGTGCAGGGGGCACAGGTTTGATCCTTGGCCCAAGAAGATTCCACATGCCACAGGGCAACTGAACCCTTGTACCACAACTACTGAGCCTGTGCTCTGCAGAAAGAGAAGTCACTGCAGTGAGAAGTCCATGCACCGTAACTAGCGAGCAGTCTCCACTTGCTGCAACTGGAGAAGGTCCACATGCAGCAACGAAGACCCAGTGCAGCCCAAAAAATACATTAAAAAACATAAATAAAATACAACCCTAAAATCAACTCATCAATTGATATGTATTGGGTATCTACTATTCATTCATTCAAGAAATGTTGATTAGGTGCATACTGAACATAGGAAGTGGTACCAAATTTGGGGGCAGGTGGGGAACTCACAGTTAATAAACAATAGTCCCACTCCTTCTCTCAAAAGGCTTAAAGACCAGTTGAAAAAGGAATTAAAAACTGATTTGGCAAAACTAATACAATTATGTAAAGTTTAAAAATAAAATAAAATTTAAAAAAAAAAAAACTGAATGTGGGAAAGCACGGTGAGCAACTGAATGACGTATAAGAAATGATCCTCCAGAGGACTTCTACCTGACTGAAAAGATGTAGATTAAGCAAAGAAAAAATAGAGAACTACAAGACGTGTTGAACAAGTAGTAACACAAGGGCAATGAGTTCTTGAAAGGAAATGCTCAGTGAATGCTTCCAGATAACATAGAGAAGACTGGAGTATATTAGAGAAGGTATTCAGGCATGAGGGCAAAGACAGTGGGAAGGATGTACAGGATCAACAGGTGTTGCTGTGAGAAGGGACAGTGTCATATTTGGAGGACAGAGAGAGACTAATTTAATTAGAATACAGCATCTCTATAGGACTTCCCAAATGGCTCAGTGGTAAAGAATCCACCTGCCATGGCAGGAAACTAAGAGACCTGGGTTCAATCCCTGGGTAGGGAAGATCCCCTGGAGAAGGAAATGGCAACCCACTCCAGTATTCTTGCCTGGAAAATTCCATGGACAGAGGAGCCTGGAGGGCTACAGTCCATGGGGTCGCAAAGGAGTCCGACATGACTGAGCACAGCACAGCACACAGGACAAGGGTAAACTAAAGAAGGAAAAACAGGCTTTGTCCAAATTGTGGGAGCACTTGAATGACTAAGAAAAAAAGAAAAAACCTTATGCACAACCTAACTAATACAAGGAAATGGATCATTTGTAATAAACCTAAATTTAATTTGCATTTCCGATTTGCTTCTTTCACTATACAATGATGCTACGACAGAGACTGGCACGTGCACCACCACCATGCCATAAGGAGTCAAGCTTTTCTTTTGGAGCCCTTAATCATCAAAAATCTTGGAATTATCACATTTGTACAGGATACAGGAAGAGTCTATGATCACCTGACCTGAATATCCTTTTTCCTTAAATTAAAATCCTGGGAGGAGCAGGTGGGACGGGACTGGTATTCACTCCTGAAGCTCTTCTACTCTGCTGCACCCCAGGGAAGCCAGCTGGCAATCCTACAGGGTTATTAGGTGTCTCTAAAGAAGATCCTGACCCCGTACCCAACACCCCTCTCGATCAAAAGTATCCGCCTCCAATGAGGGACCCTACTGACCTGCATCTCAAACAGAGGGGAGTAATTCTCTAAGATCAGGCGATTCTGTTGCTGGGTCGACCTCAGGGCAATGAATCTCCACTTTAGCTTATGTCAATCAGCAGAGCATCTAAAATGTGCCTGGGTGGAGGAAAACAAGAGGTGGCATTTCTTTCTGATCACAGCAGGTGAACAGATCATCAATCAGGACCCAGATTCAGAGAAGAAAGAAATAAAAGAGCTGCAGGGATGTTCAGTCTATTTCCCAACTGATACACATCCAGTTCTGTCAGGATCAAATGGCCAATGAAATTCAACTCCACTTTCCTAGGGGACCCTCCTACGGCCCAACAGTTCTCAGTGTAGAAATACCCCGACCCGTCAGCTGACATTCTGAGTGTCTTTCTGCTGTGCTCATGTATACTACTGTGTTCACTTCACATTTGAATTTTTAAAAATCACTGTAAAGGTCTCACCCCCATTGTTCCCAAGTTCAACACCTGCATTCGAATTTCCAGTCAAAAGCATCAGACCTACATCATCCATCGTGATTTTGTATTCCTTTTCTCACTATAAGCAGAGACTTCCATCCTTGTTGATCCCTTGATTAAAAACATGGTTGACTATAAACAAGTACTTAATTTTACTTTGGGGCCCTTTTTGATGATCTGCTCTCTGTGAAAACACATGAGCAACCCCTCAAAAGTGCTCTGTATCAAATCAATGCCAACTATTGAAGGTCATGACTCCCTGAGTGACTAACTTCACAATGACGCTTGTTTCTTCAGTGTCATCCCATCTCCGAAAAGGTTAACCTCTGTTGGCTTCCGTGCTTGTTCCTACACATGCCAGTTCTCCAAAAAGCACTGAAACGTGCCTCATCTCAAGTCCATCACTACAGATCCTCGGCTTGGGACTCCCACCCGTTTGTCTGTCATTCTGGTGCACACGTGCCTGACACTCAAGGCAGCAACCCAGATGCTATCTCCCTCAAACCGGGGAGATGGAGATGATCAGTCTCAGCTCCAGGAGGAGACACTGTTTCGTGCAGCATAGCCCAAAATAGCGCTGGCCTTTTTCACTGCCATATCACGCTGCTAACACATAACTAATGTGCTGTCATTTATCACCCCCGTGAAACTGGCTATTCCGTGCTGAGGTTTCGTCATCTGCTGCAGTTCACTTGGAGGCAGCCCTCGTTCTCCTTAGATGGAATCCTATCCCAAGTGTTGCGTTTTGCTGTCACTGTTCACTTTTTATTTTTTAAAAATCCTTCCAAACTTTTAGGGAGCTCATCAAAAAAGACTCATGCCACTCACTACTGTGCCAACAAAGACTTCTGGGAAGACCAGAAATACTTAAAAAAAAAAAATTGCACCTTTGAATGCAATACAATTGGCTATAATCTTAAGGATAAAATAACTTAAAACAATTCTGAAGACAATTCTTCTGTGAAGGGCTCAGGTTTTTTTCAGCACCTGAATGGTATTATAGGTATAGATTTGGCAGCCAAGCTGTTTTCTGCCCATCTTTCTATAACTAAGCAAAAGTGTACATGACCACATAGGTGGTGAATGAGACGCTGTAAAGCAGTTTGAGAGATCTCTGAGTAACAGCTTCTTAAGCTCCTTTAAGTCAGGCAGGACTTTTAATGATTATATTTACTTTTTGTGGCTCCCATTTAACCACATTCCCTGGAGTTCTGGTGGATCTGAGAGAAGAAACAGAGGACATATCAGGAAACTCTTGGTGCCAGCCTCACAAAGTCATGACATAGCCACGGTGTAGGCTGGTCCAGGGATTATGAGGGAAATGAACCTCAAATCACCCCAACTCCAAGGTCTCTTCCTAATGGCTGGCCCAATGGACTTATTGTCCTGCTTGCTTTGCTTGTTCACTTCCTCTGGGGGTCACTTGCAGATCTGTTAAAACAGGCTTTTACTCCCTCTCCAAGGTGTCTGTCCACATCCCTTAAGGAATGGCCAGATTCTGAAAGCCACCATCTCTAATAAGAACAGCATTTGGGTCCTGCTCAAAAATTGCCACCATATCAACCACACATAATGGAAAAATGCAGATGCAAAGAAAGGCAAAATGTGGTATCACTGTTAAGAAGCCTCAATCTCTAGGAACTATAACGTATGCTGGTTGGAGCAACATTGGAGAGCTGATTAAACTGATGGACTACCAAAGGAAAGTAGGGCTTCCCAGGTGGTACAATGGTAAAGAATCTGCCTGCCAATGCAGGAGACACACGGTTGATCTCTGAATTGGGAAGATCCCCTGGAGAAGGAAATGGCAACCCACTCCAGTATTCTTGCCTAGAAAATTCCATGAACAGAGGAGTCTGACAGGCAATGGTCCATGGGGTCACAAAAGAGTCAGACATGACTGAACACGCACACATGCACCGAAGGAAAACAGTCCTTGCTTCACTCTTACACTCATGAGCTTCTGCTGCTAAGTCGCTTCAGTCGCGTCCGACTCTGTGCGACCCCATAGACAGCAACCCACCAGGCTCCCCCGTCCCTGGGATTCTCCAGGCAAGAATACTGGAGTGGGTTGCCATTTGAGCTGGTCCATTAGTATAGATTCAGCTATTATCCTGGAGAAGGCAATGGCACCCCACTCCAGTACTCTTGCCTGGAAAAGCCCATGGACGGAGGAGCCTGGTAGGCTGCAGGCTACCTGCATGAGTATCACTTCTCACTTTCATGCATTGGAGAAGGAAATAGCAACCCACTCCAGTGTTCTTGCCTGGAGAATCCCAGGGATAGAGGAACCTAGTGGGCTGCCATCTATGGGGTCACACAGAGTCAGACACGACTGAAGTGACTTAGCAGCAGCAGCAGCTATTATCCACAGGCAGACAGAGGGTCCCTAAATTTCTATCTCCCACCCTAAGCTCTCCCCTAGACTCCAGTGTCCCATCTCTAGTTGCCTGAAACACAATTCTATGGGGATATTCTGTTAACGCCTCACATTTAACAAGCACAAAGCACTATCTTCTTGATCCTAATTCCCAACCATACAGGTTCAGAACTTCACCCTAATTTGAGACTCTCCATTTCTTAGAGTCAATGTTAAAACTCTCAGAAAATTCACTCTTTCAAAATCTCTCTTAGCTCTGTGTTCTTTCTCTTCAAGGGCCCTGCCCTAGTCTAGCCCCTCCTTCTTGTATTGATTGAACTTGCCTTCTAATTGGTTATCTCTCCATCCATTGGCTTCTCCAGTGATTCACTGTGAACACTGCTGCCAGAAAACTCATCCTAAAAATACTACTTTCACCATTTCACTCTTCTACTGAAAAAGTATAACATCAACCATCATCTATGAAGTAATCATGCCCTGCTCAAAACAATTTAAATCTGATGAAGCCTCTTGACCTAAGTTAGGAACATCAATAAATAGCAAAAGACACCATGGGGAACAATCACTAAAAGCCAGAATGTAGGAAATTCTACAGGACAAATGATCTGGCTTTGTCAATACATAAATTTCAAGAGGTAAAAATGAGATGGACAGGAAATTATACATTAAAAGAGTTTCAAGAAACTTAATAAGCACACTGTTGTGTTTAAACCTTATTTGAATCCTGATTCAGACAAACTGTAAAAAACATACAATTAGGACATTTGAGAAATGGGAAATGTGAACACTGACTAGATATCTGATAATAAGAAAATTATGCCTTTAGGTATGATTATGGTTTTTAAAAGGAGACCTTATCTTTCTGAGATTCACACTGGACTACAGACAAAACAATATGCTCTCTAGGACTTTTTTAAAATAAGGGAAAGGGAAATGGGCAGGGGTAGAAATGAGACAACAGGACTATATATTGGTAGCACTGGCAACTGTGAAAATGTGACCATGGGTGCATGGGGGTTCATTATACATTTCTTTGTATTTCTGAATAGGTTTGATGTTTTCCATAATAAAAAAAAAAAAAAAAAAAAATTGTAATGGCAGCCTATGGCCAAAAAAGGCAAGTCCAAATTGCCCAGTCTCTATTATTTAAAGATCTCTATGGCAGTCAAAATTATTCACTTATTTTTGGTAACACTTTCCAAAACTGATCCAAAAAAACCTCCATTCTTCCTAACCCTCTATAATACGATGTGTATTACGTATTCAACCCTAATCATGTTTGGATGTTCCAAATCTCTCCTTGCCCGTGAGCTCATGTACTTTAACCCATTCTGACCTCTTCCTCTGTGATCTCTGAAATTTTTCCCTGGGACCATAAACAGCTCTGTATTATTGTTAGTTATGTTTTTGTCCCACCTCCTTGCAAAATTGATTTCATAAACTTCTTTTACCTGTACATCTTAAAAGAGAAATGTCTTTTCCTTTAGTTAACAACAACCAACTTCCATTAATATAAACCTGAAAAACTTATATAAGTAATAAATAGGGGTGGGGAGAGAAGAAACAAAACATCTGTTTCTTATGTTTGCTGTCTTTGGGCTACTAAATAAGTAAAGTTGACCAAAATCTCAAATGGAGGTTACAGCACAGTCATTTAGCTTTCCTTTCCCCTTTAAAGTGTGTAGATATTAAACAGCATTTTCCTGTCTTTATGGAGCTTCAACATGCTATCATTATTTACTTCATAGAACACACACTCCCTCCTAAACATGCCACAGTGGCACATCTTTCCAAATAAAACTAAACTCACTTCTTACAAACTTCTCCCAGCCCTTAAGACTTGTCTCCTAACAGTCTTGGTTTTATTATGACCACATCTATAACTACTTGCTTATCGTAGCTCTTAACCAGATTGTGCACTAGAATCAGCTGGAATTCTATTAAGAGAGGCTTTGTAGATGTAGGATCCACAGGTCATTCTGTTTGGGAGGAAGATTCAATGACTACTAATACTGTGACTACTAAGATATTCAGAACATTCGGGTTATCTAAACTGAAGCCACTGGCAAAAAACATAAATGAGATCATTTTTTTGACCCTATAGGGTAAAGCAAGGGCTTAAACCAATTTTAGTGAACTTAACAAAATACCTGGCATTTTAGGATTGGAAAAGCCAAATCTCTATTCAGCGACTGATATCCACTGAATCTTGAAATCCTTAATTTTCACAATCTGAAAACATGTATACATATACAGGTATAAATAAAACTTCTTTACATACACTTAGTAAAATTCCTAATAAGACATATCCCTCAACCCAAAATCTTTCAAAATACAAGAACTAAAATCATTTCGACTAAATGAGTCAACTAAAAATATCATAGAATTTCCAGTTGAATGTCAACATGTCAAAGTCCAAGCCAAGGTAGGCATTTAAATCACTGACTGAAACATTTTAAAAGAAGGCCAGGGCCAGCTGAGTTCTACACGTGACTCTTCGGTGCTGTAACGGAGCCTTGAACTTGAGCAACCGCCACGAATGCACTGGGAACCAGAGAGTCTCCTTGGCTGCCCAGCACTTTCTGCTCTCAGTAATGAACATAAAACAACCTACCGAGAGTCCTAGGCAATGGAAACTGACTTAAATTTAGAGGAAGATTTCTACTTTAACTTTCATGTGTTAACTGCATTCCATTCATCGGGCAGCACACTATCCATTGACAAGACAGAACAAACATCCCAGCACCTTTCTGAAGACTCAATGGCCTGGCTGACAGCATGTCTTTAATATGCCACTCAAAATAGTGGCTATCAAAGAGCTTTAAAGGCTGAGAAATGAAGAGAAACTATTTCTGCAAGAATAATCTCACAAGTTATCCGGCCTAAAATACTTGGGGGCGGGAGGGGAACCTAGTTTTCCTCTAAGAGGAATAGAAGGAAGAATCCTCAGCTAACCAAAATATCAAATGAAATAAAAATCTAAGAATAACCTAGTTTCAGACTTGGATTCAAAATAGAAATTGCATTTGTCCCCTTGAAAAACCCTCCAGGTCATGGGTCAGTACCAATACGATTTGTGGATTTTCACACCTGACAGCAAACTTCAAGTTCTCTCTGCAGGAGGGTAGTTTTATCACTATTTAAACATTTCAGTGGCAGTTAACGAAAGTAAGATGATGTCCCGTCCTGTCTCTGTTCATTTCCAGAAAAAGAGATCGGGTGCTGTAAAGTGAAGTGTCTTGTGGCGTCACCGCCACTGGTTCGACAGTGTGATTACAACCCCCTGCTTCCATCTGCACAACACGGCCTGGTACATCCAGGGCTTGCTTACACACGTAAGCCAACAATGACAAAGCAAGCAGTTTTGTTTTGAAAAGAGATGAGGGAAAAAAATGAGTTGTTGTTATTTTTTTTCCGGAATCAAAACACCTGAAAGATATGTTTGTTCAAAGTGATCCTCTTCTTTCCTCTGTTAAATCCCACAAGAATTGGAGTATTTTGTGTTTCTAGTATACCACAGTCTTACACACTTAAAAATGTGCAGTCAATGGTATGACAGGCATGTCATCAAGCAGGTGACATTTGGGAAGGTGCTGCTGCTGCTCAGAGGGACAAAAACACGTATTCCTATTATCACAGTTTCAAAAAGAGTGTAAAATTGAAAAGGGAGTTCAACGGTGTGTGGTCACAGAGCCGACACCAGGAGAAGACGCTGACACTGTTACTGTGACGGCTACAGCCTTGTCTCCACGCACGGCTGTCTCCAGACACAAACACACTGAGACAAATGAGCCTTCCAACTACACGACGGACTCTGCCTGCCAGGGACAGCCCAGGTTCCAGTGCAGAAAGGCTGCCAAAGTCTCCACATGATCAAAAATTGTTTTCTTTTCCAAGATTTAATACACAAAAGAGCATTTCAATTTTTCAGCAAGAAACACTTTCTGTTCAAAGAAACACTGAAATTCGAACTCTATAACACTTGAAACTCCATTTATATGATCCCGTCACCTTCATTCGTGTGGGTACATGCTTACTACATGCATCCATGGTTCTCAACTTTGTCTGTTCTCCAGGAATGATCTTAACCTAAAGAGCATTCCACCAACAAGTGTAAGAAAACTAAATTGGCCCTAAGCTCCAATACTTTGGTCACCTGATGAGAAGAGCCAACTCAGTGGAAAAGACCCTGATGCTGGGAAAGATCGAGAGCAGGAGAAGGGGCGACGGACGATGAGAGCACACAGTTGGCCCCAATAGCTTAAACACTAAAACATCACTAAAATACCTGTCATACGAAGAAGCAGCAAAAGCCAACTACATGGTTTTAGAGTTCCCAAAAGACTCCTAAAGGTTTACAAATCTTTCTCTCTTCACTGTACTCCTCTAACATGCTCCATGAAAGCCTGTTGTTTACTCCACTATAAGACAACATCTCAAATAATATAACCCACTGACTCTCTATTAGCATACAAAATACTAATAGTAGCCTTGCTTTAGTCTCCAGCCGCTACACCCAGCCCTTTCAATGCTACCTTATTAATCCAACTTCATCTCACTACACGCCAGTCAAAATCCACCACGGGCCAGTATCACCTAAAACAAAGGTCCTCAAACTTGGACGTGCATATAGTCACCTGAAAGGATTATTAAAATACAGAATGTACGGCCGCACCCCTAGACTTTCTGATTCAGTAACTATGAAGTAGGAATAAAAATCTGCATTTTTAACATGCTCCCAGGTAACACGGATACTGCTGGTCCAAGAAACATACTTTGAGAACCACTGGCCCAAAGCAACAGTTCCCAATTACAGGATCTCAAACAAATGAATCACCTTAGGAGCTGAAACAACAACCCCACAAAATCCAGTGCTTATCTACAGTGATTCTTATTCAGAAGGTCAAGGATAGGACTAGGTATCAAACTGGAGGTAAATTTTCCTGACCTTTCAAGATGATATACACTGATTTCTGTCTGGCTTGTACTATTTCTGATGAGAAGTTAGTGAAAAAAAATTTTTATCACTGCTTCCCTACAGGCAATGTGTCCTTTTTCCCTCTGGGTACCTTGCGGATTTTTTCTTTGCTTTTCAGATACCTGATGATAATATGTCTAGGTATGGTATTCTTTGTGTTTATCTTCCTTGTGATTTGTTGAGCTTCTTGTATCTGTGGGTTTATGTTTTTCAACAAATTTAGAAATTTTGGGTCACTGTCTCTTCCAATAACTGACTGCCCCAATCTCTCTCCCCACTGTCGGTATCTGCAGCCACACAAACGCTGGATTCCATGATATTGTCCCATAGGCCATTATGGCTTTGTTCACTTTTCTCTTCAGTCTATTTTCTCCCTGAACTTTAGTTTTGGTTGGTTTTGATAGATTTTTCTTGAAGTTTTCTGATTCTTTCTTCTACAGCATGCAATCTGTGGCTAAATATATCTGGTATATTTTTCATTTCAGATATTAATCTTTATCACATTTTAAAAATTCTGGTGATGAGTCATATTTTTTGGCTTTTATTCAAGTATAATAATTGCATGCTGGACAACGTGGTGAATCATTATTGAGAATCTGGATTAGGTTACTTTAGAGTCAGTTTCGTTCTGGCAGGCGGTTAATTCACGAGTGGATAGGCTAACACTGTAGAAACCTGGTTTGGAGCTTTATTATGTGAAAGTATAGTATCCCTTACTATATGGTTAGATTAGCCCAAGTCCTAACACATAACCTTTCTGGGGACATCTGAAAGCACAGGATGTTCACCAAGTTCTCCTTACACTGGCTGGTCTGAATGCCAATGCTTCCCAGCATTTGGCAACTTGTGCAATTTCCATTCAGCTCAGTCCCATGATAGCTATTTGCCACGCCCTGGAGTGTGTGAAACTTCATCTCTGACCAAAGGCTCAATAGCACTCTTTTCAGATTTCTGGGGCTCCTTCACTCTGCAATTCCCTTTCCTTTGGTATCCTAATCCACAAACTACAGCTGCTTCCACATCCCTGAAACCTGACCTCTGCTTCATCTGCTTAGAGTCTGCTAATCTCTGTTCTATTTCCTACGTCACAGTTTGGAAAGCATCCCCAGAGAAGAAGCTGGGATGAACGTGAAACTGACCTTATGTATTCTCTTCTCTCAACTAACATTCTGATTACCTGAGTCCATCCAGTTTTCAAGTCACTTTGGGTAGGAGGTAACCTCATCATGGACAGAACTAGGTGAATTTAATTCTATTTTTGAAACAGCTTTAAAAATCTATTATCTTGACAACTATACATCAATAAAAATTAATTTTAGAAAATCTACTGTCTTATCCTTAAAATAAGTATGTAACCTGAAAAGCTTATGTTTCCATGACAGATGAACAAACCAAGACATAAAATATTAAATAACCAGTTTCTGAGAAATAAAGATATTTTATCCAATACACAAATATTCAACAAGCACCTACTATGGTTCCATGGTAATCAACATAGCAGCAAAACAAACTCAAGGAATATAGTTGCAATCTATATTCTTTCTACTGAACCATCAATAAAGCACAGACTACATCCAAAAAACTGTCTAATGAATGAATAACCAGGAATCAATCAATCTACCAAGAGCATGCCTATACTCTCAAAAATGAATACAATTTACATTCATGATTTATTTTTTCCTGCAAAGACTCCTATTTGCTATGCAAATAATTTCATTTCTACATAGTTACATTTTTCAATTCCCTGTATATACTTATTCTTTTTCCTATTAGTAGATGATGTCTAACCAAGTCACTTCTATTGAGCTATGTCAAATTTGTTTCCGCTAACTCTTAATTGTATTTCTCATTTTCATCTGACCAAATCATATACATTTTCCTGGTGCATGGACAGAAAATATAATAAAATTTCTAAATACCACCTCTGCAGCATCACACCAAACACTAATATCATTGCTCCGATCATCAACAAACCAAAGTGATAACATTTATACTTTACAGGTTTATCTTCATCTCTCAACATAAGCTCTTGACCTGTCTTTTACCCCAACATATTCAAGAGCTGACTATACAAAAAATGGTCATAAAATTAAGCTACATGTATGTTTATAAAACAGTGTTTAAGAACATTTTCATACTGATTACATAAATATATGACTAATTCCACCAAAGTAACGTACGTTACAACAGGAAGTCAAATACTATAGATTCCTGATTGCTACATATTAAGAATGTCCCAATTTTAAAGTCTGGCCAAAAAAATTTTGTTTTAAAGGTATTTTGAAGATGACAGAACTCCATAACATCAGCAACCATCACCCTTAAATAGAAACACAACATTCTCACTCTGTCTATGAGTAAGGAAATATTTTAGGTGGCTGGTTTTTTTATGTTCCTACCTGTTATTCTGAATCAAGATGGCACCCTTTGTCAAAGGACCTTACCTGCAGAACATCTTGGATCTTCACCCACACATCGGCCATGTCATACAATTTGACATCTTCCTGCTGACTCAGTGGAGTCACCACAGTGTCCTGCAGGTATCCCAGGACCACAGAGTGTGCCGTGGCTACAGCGTTAAATTTGTCAAACAGCAACTCCAGCAGTTCTAGAAGTAGCCTAGTGAAAAAAACAAACATTTACATATACACACACACACAACTGATTGACACTGGGCTGCAAGAAAAACATCAAGCTAAAGTAGCACACGGCCATGTTAAACAGCACATTGCATTTCAACAGGCTGCACTTCAAAGTAACCTCTGAAATTTTATCTAGGCCCAGATTCCTCTGTTATAAAATGGACATGGTGAAATCTGACTGAGAAATACAAGTAGTATACAATATCAGTTAACACGTGAGATCTAAAAAATAATACAAATGAGTCTATAAACAAAACAGAAAAAGAATCACAGATATAGAAGACAAACTTATAGTTACCAAATGGGAAAGGGAGGGGGAGGATAAATTAGTAGTACAGGATCAAGGATACAAAATACTATAAATAAAATAGATATTAAGAATTTATTGTATAGTGCAGGGAACTACATTTAATATGATAAATCTGTAATGGAAAATAATATATAAATATATAGAGAATAATATATAAATATATAGAGAATCTCTACATAAATATAGAGAGAATTGAATCACTCTCCTGTACATCTGAAACTAATGTTGTAAATCAATTATACTTCAATTTTTTAAAATGGACATGGTGTAAAAATTTTAAAGAGAATTGTAAAGGCCATGAACCAGCAGTAGCAGCTTAATACACAACTGTATTAACATCATTCAGTGATCTCTATACTGTATGTTCATATAAGAAGTTTTTCTAAGGAATTCAGGCAATCTTTCAGACAACGGTTCAAATGTTACACAGAATATGCTATTCTCTAGCAATAAATTGGGCACTCTGGTAAGGACACTAATCCTTTTAGTCATGGAAAGCTGAGCTTGCTCCCATTCAAATGTGTGGCCTTACTTGCCTGGAAAAAAAAAAAAAAACACACACACACACCTGCCAAGCAATCTGACTTTCACCACAGGGAGCAGCTTAAGGCCTCCGCATTATCTCATTTTTCATAGTGAGAGATGCTGGACACATATTATTACATCAATTTTATACACTCAAGGGCACAAAATGAGGTGCAAGGCAGCTGAGCCTAGAACAAAAGCTGATGTCCATGTCAGTGCATCCAGCCATCTACCTCTCACTGTACTTTTACAACATAGATGTATATGCAGAGATGGCTCAGAGTTTATATCATGGATGCAGAGTAATTCCCCCATCTCAAGCCTTACAGCATCACTGATCACCCATGCGTGGAATCATTCTTTCCTTTTCTGGACTTGAATGGTAGTATACCCCACTTTTAAGGAACGTATCACATGCAGCTGACTATGTGACTCAATCAATGTGGGTCACTTATTTCTATACAGACATTTCACCTCCCTTCCCCATTACTAGTCTTTTAGAGCAGACACTGCTTTGTACATCATTGTATACACTGGAGCACTCAGAAGAATGATCAGCAAATATCTGCTAAATGAATTTCATGTGTATACCATGAACGAGTACAGACAATCTTGGAATGTGACTTTTATTGTATAATCTGTGGCTCTCAGTTCATAGTTCCTATGGAGACTTATGAACCAACCTGGAAAGTAGAAAAGGAAAGCAAAAGAGCTTGTTGGCAATGTCAATTAACAAGATTTTATTACCATAAATAAGAGGCTATAACTACAATCTCATCAAAACGTATAGCATATTATCTATTCCTATGGCTTCTTTACTGCCCAATTACTATAATTAATGTGCTAACATGACAGCCAGTAACCATCTTATGATAAAACCCTAATATCTTTTTGACATTTTAATTTAGACAAGACAGAATCAATAAAAATTCATGTAGGCTTCCGAGTCTGGAATATACATAGATAATTTAGAATTATACACTGTATTTGTAAACAGGACCCATTTTACCTTTGAATGAGGATTTTTTTTAAATCTTGTAAAGGTCAATTCACACTTATACTCACATTTACCTAAAATAATTCTTGATATTCACCTCTGTTATATGACATCTACTCACATAACAGAAGAGAGCAGTACAACGGACAGGAAGATATATCTAACTTAACAACCGAAATAGTTAACTTCAGTGTAGGTAAATAATCTGGATAAGAATGGTATCTGGCATCATACAGAGAATATACCTGATTAAGCTAAGGTTCTACTTTTCAAATAAAGATTTATGTTGAGTGTGTAAAGTGTGGTTCCCAAATGTCAGTCCACAGACCACAGTGCATTTTTCAGTGGTAGAGAGAAAAGTAAGACCATACGCTGATGTTTTACAAAAGTAAATGTATTTACTTTTATCCTTTTGGTATTCTCTTGATACGAAAAATCTTATTTCCGTGACAGCAGCTACACTCCCAAATGTCCTTACTTGACAAAACTAAAATCTAGTAACACTATGCTATACCCCAACATTCTCGAAATGATTTTTTATGGGGTCACAAAGAGCCGGACACGACTGAGACGACTTGGTACAGCACAGCATAGGTGACTTGTAATATTTTGTTAGTTTCAGGTGTATAGCAAAGTGATTTAGTTATAAACAACTATCTATTCTTTATTGGATTCTTTTCCCATATAGGTTATTACAGAATACTGAGTAGAGTTCCCTGTGCTATACAGTAGGTCCTTGTTGACTATTTTATATATAGTATTCGGTATACGTTAATCCCAATCTCTTAATTTATCCCTCTCCCTCATCTTTCCCCTTTGGTAACCATAAGTTTGTTTTCCAAATCTGAGTCTGTTTCTGTTGAAATGATACTGATTGAAATGAAATGAAATGAAATATTGATTCATGACATTCAAAAGCATGAGACAAATTCGTGCCCAACTTCCCAATGGCATGAAGTTCTAGGTACAGGCCTAACAAACCCGAGATAAAACACACTGGAAGAGAGGTGGCTCCTCCAACGGGAGGGGCTGTTGCTAGTTAACTCCAGGGCCACCAGACTCCATGACTGCACACACCTTGGCTACTACTCAGGACAAGAGCAACTCGGCAATGAGGGGCAGTGCTCTGTTTAGAAAAGAGACCTAAGGAGGAATTGAGGTGTAAAATGAGATCCATGGCATCATAACATTACGGAAATAGCAATCTCTGTTTAAAATGCTGAGACAGGGCCACTGCACCTGGAGGATCAAGACCAAGATAGATCTGTTGCAGTGTGACCATCAAAAGTCATAAGAGAGGCTACATGGGGAAGAAAAGAGGGAAAAGAGCCAGGCCAGAAGTGGAGAGATTCTACCTGCCACTCTGCCTACTTTGAAACATCCACCAATTTCCAAGACAGGAAAACCTTCCTCTGCCTCCCCACAGAACAATCTTGAATATACCAATAAAATCTGCAGCTCAGACAGTAAAATTTAAAACTTTTATGCTGCAAGTGATATCATCCAGAAAGTGAAATGGCAACTCAAGAAACGGGAGAAAAATATTTGCAAATAATTTACCTGATAAAGGATTTGTATCTAAAACATCTCAAGATTTCTTATAACTAGTATCAAAAAGACAACCAAATTTTAAACTGGACAAAGGATTTGAATATATTAAACAGTTCTCCAAGGAAGATATATGACTGGACAATAAGCAAACAGAAGATGCTCAACATCTTAGCCATCAGAGAAATGCAAACCAAAACCAGGAGATACCATTTCAAGCTACCCGGATGGCTTTAATTAAAAAAACAGGCAAAAAAGCATTGGAAAGGATGTAGAGAAATCTGAACTCTCAAACAGTGCTGGTGAGAATGCACAATGCTGCAACTGCTTTGGAAAACAGTTCGGTGGTCCCTCAAAAGATTAAACACCGAACTACCACATGGACCCAGAAATTCCACTCCTAGGTACGTACCCAAGAAAAACAAAAAACACATATGTACAAAAACATGTACACAAAAGCTGACTGCAGCATTATTCATAATATTAAAATATTAGTAAAACAATAATAGTAAAATCTTAAAAGTGGAAATAATCCAAATAGCCATCAACTGACAAATGGACCAAAAAGAAGTGGTACATTCATACAATAGAATATAATTTAGCTATCAAAGGAGATAAAGTACTAATACATGCGACAACATGAACCTTGAAAATGTTATGCTAAGTGAAAAAAAGTCACAGAAGACTACATATTGTGTGATTCTATTTATATGAAATACTCAGAATAGGCAAAGTCTACAGACGGAAAATATGTCAGTGGTTACTTAGGTAGGCGGGAATTGCCCACCACAGCATATGGGTTTTGTTTTGCAGCAGGGGACAAAAATGTTCTGGAACTACATGGCGGTGATGGTTTCCCACCCTGTGAATATACTAAAAACCACGTTTCAAGGTGTGATTTGTGTAGCATGTGAACTATATCTCAATAGATCTTTTTTTTTTTAATCATCAGCTGTGGCTCTGAGTTAGGACACTGAGGTCTCAATCCCTCCCCTGTGGTGAAGCAAAAATACATACAACAGTGAAAAAAGGAATCTGATGTCTCAAAAACTGAAGTATCATTAATACTGATTCCTGTGGACTCTCATTACCAGGAGGACATTAGCTTTCCTCTTCTGGTTCAGTTGTTTTGTTTTGTTTTCCCCTTTCTCATATAAATAACCTGAAAAGAAGAAAAAGATGCACATTCTTTCCCAACATTGAAAATTCCCAACCCTGTAATTACGAGAAAATCTGTCAACTTCACCAAGTGTTCCCATCTGAAAAACCAAAGTATTAATTAATAGCTGTTCCAGGAGCTTCACACGACTGAAGGATGGATCACGTTAGAAAGTGGACAGAATTAGTGGAGGCAATGGTACCATAATTAAAGAGGGAGGGGGGTTCAGGATCCCTTTGTTGGAGTTGAGCAACTCTGAAGACAATGGTTACCTTTTCTGATAAAAAGACAGAGAGCGAGTGGGGAGAGCAAAGCGGGGGGCGGGGCGGGCGGGGCGGGTAGTAGGGAAAGAGAATGAGAATGAATTAAAGTGAAGACAGAAATTCCTGAAGGACTCCTTCTGGGTTTAGATCTGAAGATGTTAAGTTTAAGGTGTTATGCACTGGTACTTGCATATGCAAGTCAGGAGCTCAGGAGACAGACTGATACTGGAAATTTACAAAGTGATAAATATTTGAGGGAATGAGATTACTCAGGGATAATATGCAGAGTAAGAAAAGCAAGCCAGACCCAGCATCAATACTTCCTGAAATAGTAGCTGTGAAAAGATGGTTAGGAAGCAAGGAAGGAGGAAGAAAAGAAGACAGGAAGGAAAACTGTAGGAGACAAAGGACAAGAGAAGAGCAAAAGAGGCAAGGCCACATGGTGGTCGGTGGAGGTCAAGACAGAAACATAAAACTCACAGGTCCTGGTGACCTTGGAGAAAGGGCTCCAGGGGAGCAGTGGACGCTGAACTCAGCATCAGGATGAGGAGTGAATGGCCAATAACAAAGAAGAATCCAAGTCAGCCCCACACTTTGCCAAGGCCCACCATTCCTCACCAGCACATGCCTGCCTAAAAAAGAAAATGAAAAAGCAAGATGACTCTCCCTCAATGCAGCAGAGAGAGACCAGGCATCACTCACATAAACAGGACATACACTGCACTGGTCTGGTCCAATTTAAAGCTACCAGAAATAAATGGAAATATGTTGTTAGCGGCAGACACACTCAGGATAACCCCCACACAAAGCCCTATGAACGTCATTCTCCACTCCACTCTCCCCACCCCACAAAATATTAACTAAAGAAGAAATAAAACAAGACACTGCAGCTAGCTCAGCTGCTTAAATCCTGTTAGGCTCAAGGTTTTCACCACTGATCCAAAAGACAAAAGAGCAGGCAGAGTCATTAAACTACCAGACAGCAGTCCTTACACTGAACTGAGTTAAGAAAAGGCCTCAGACAGGAATAAGCCTAAGAATCATGGAGATGAGAATTCCCATTAACTACAATTTCTACCAGTCAGAAGAAAATCTCTCTCTCACACACACACACAGGTTATTTCCAGAGTCACAAAATAGTATGCAATAATATTCAATATAACATCACAGTTGGTGAAAGAAAACTTCATTCCTGAGATGGCAATGTGGTATAAATGCCTATATGCAGGACTGGCATTAGAAAGCTAGACTTGGTACCAGCTCTCTGCTGAACAGCCATGGGATGATCAACATATCATCAGACTGTTCCAAAATCTCAGGCTCCTCAAACACAAATTTCCTCAGGTGAATTTCCTCATAAATTGTGAGAATTAAACAGAAAACTCAAAGTGGAAGTATACTGAAAAGCAAACTCAGAGCAACAGTAAACTTCTTTCTGTACCTTTAACAGTTACCACCCAGAGTAGGAAAACAGGGAGAGACAAGCGATACTTCAGATGTCCCCATGGGCCAGCGGCATCTCTGTTCTTCCCCCAGCTTAGTGAAGTCCTGCTTGTATTGCCTAAGATACACTAGTACCATCCCAACAGAACCCTTCTTTAATTACGTTAGTCGGAGGCAGGTTCTGTCACTGATAACTAAGAGAGTCCTAATCCACATTGCTCAATCTCTCAGTCATGTCTGACTCTTCTGCAACACCGTGGAGCAGGCTGGGGAAGAGGTTCCTGATAAGGCACCCCCAGAGAGGCAGAAGCAGAGTGGAAGAGTTGGAGGAATGGAGCCAGGCTCCAGGCTCCTCTGTCCATGGGATTTTTCAGGCAAGAATACTGGAGTGGGTTGCCGTTTCCTTCTCCAGGGGATCTTCCCGACCCAGAGATCAATCCTGAGTCTCTTGCACCTCCTGTGTTGGCAAGCAGATTCTTTACCACGAGCGACACCTGGGAAGCCCAAATTCACATTATAAGAACCAATTCCTTCATTCCTTTTTGTATAATCCCTCCAAACAAAAGCAGATGATCACAATGGACTGAGAGAACTGACAAAACAGTGACGTGTATGGCCCTTCTGGGCCAGAGAGTAAGAACACAGCCCCTGTCTGCATGTGGGATTCTTCACCATCTGAACCACCAGGGAAGCCCCCTGCTGACTCCTTCTACATGGTGCCCGCAGCTAACGCTCTCGCGATGGACAAGATCTCCAGTGAGGCAGGAGTGAGACGATGACAATGACGGCAACAGTAAGGATCACGACAGGAACCACTACACCAACACAGCCACTCCGATGACAACAGGCAGGCACTGCACAGAGCGCACGCGCAATCCTCACGCCAACTCTATGAGGAAGGCTCCATTTGTAGTCCCCGTGTTATAAACAAAAAACTAAAGCTCAGAAACAGAGAACAAAGTGTTCAGTCTGGGACAGCGTTTCTTTTAAACGGTGTTAGAAAAAAAAAAAAAGGAACAAATTCAAGAAAAGAGGCAGAAGAGTTATGAGTACCGTACAATGTTAGGGAAACCAAGGCTGCCAAGAGTCAATGAAACTGCCCATAATTCCTCTACCTTCTCACTGCCAACCAGTTTTTACCTCTGGCATGCTATTAATTCTCACAGAAGTCTCAAATCAGCATTTTGCTCAATGTAAGATACGTACATTACTCCACGTAAAACAGATAACCAACAATTACCTACTTTATAGCACAGGGTAAACAGCATACTATGCTTTGTAATAACCTGTGAGGGAAAAGAATCTGAAGAACAGATGTATATGTATAATTGAAGTACTTTGCTGCACACCTGAGACTAACACAACACTGTAAGTCAACTATACTAATAGAGAAAAAGGGAGAGAGAAAGGAAAGAAAAGGAAAGACCCTCTTCAGTCCTTATTCAAGACAGTGCAGCACTTGCTTCTATTGACCATGCTCTCCTCCTTGAAACGCTGACTTCCAGCAAATGTTCCAGCAAGGCTATCACCTGCTCCCAGCAAATCATAGACTCCATTCCTCCGACTCTTCCACTCTGCTTCTGCCTCTCTAGTGATGCCTTATCAGGAACCTCTTTCCCAGCCTGCTCCTTAAGTGCTGTCAATGCTGCTCAATCCTCACACTCGCTCTAGGTGAGCTCATTCACCACTGTGTCCTCAAACATCCACTCCCTAATCTCCCAAACGTATCTTCTGTCCAGATGGCTCTCCTGAGCTGTCGACCTCAAACCCAACATCTCTTAAATAAAACTCATCATTCTCCTCCCCAAACCTGCTTTTCCACTTACCTAAGTCAGTGAATGGGAGTCACTTGATCCCAGCAAATCATCCTTCCCTCCCTCTCTTCCTCAAAGCCAAATAATTACCAACTTCTTTTATTTCTACCTCTTTACTGTCTCTAGAATGGGCTTCAGCCTATTGCCACTGTTGCTCTGCTCATACAGGCTTTATTTTCTCTTCCCTGGATTGCTGAAACAGCCCTTAGAGGAGTTGTCTTTCCCTTAGTCTTCACCTCCTCTTCTCTAAACTGTAAACTCAATGAGGTTAAGAACTGCCTGATTTATCACTGTATTCCAGTATTTGTCATAAGAGTAAGCGTATGACAGGCAATAAATATTTGTTGAATCAATGAATGAAAAAATGAGCTCTAGCAGATGAGAGAGATGGAGACCCGATTGCAGATAACAAGTGATGAGGAAATACGTATTAGATATTACAATCTCCTGGCTTCGGCACCCCACAACAAAAAACATTTCACATGAAATTCTCTTCTCAAAAGACAGCCTTATCAACCTGAACGCGAGAACCAAAAGAAATGTAGTTACAAGATGAAAGATATATGCATCCACAGCTAACTTGAAAAATAATGTAATAAAATATATCTTGTGTTTAAAAAAAAAAAAAACAGGGAAGAGTCAGGTGAAGCAAGTATTTGTTCTTTAAACATCCTTCCAATTACCTGGCAGGTTTTGAAAATAGCCTGCTTACAGAGGCAAGCAAAATGTTAACCTGTTCTCTTAGGTATCCTACTAACTTCCTACCCAGAGCTGTCCCTATGCATCTCATGTTGGAATGCCACTATGAAAACAGGCAGAGGATTAAGAAGAAAATGTCAAAAAATAGTCACAGTTGCATATGGCAAGAAATGTCTATGGTATAAAGCTATATCCTCAAACTGTGAAAAATGTTCAATATTTAAGGTGAGATTTGACTATCTGAATCTAAATTTAACATCCAAGGAACCCTGAATTAGTCATTTGGCTGGAAAACCCATTTTAGGAGCCAAGAAGCTGCCTTACTTGGTCACGAAGCAAAGACACACACACAAGGTAGAAAATCAGTTTTGTTCTGCTACTTATCTGCTGAGACCTTAATATCAGGTTCTGCATTTCCCATGGACAGACAAAGGCAAAAACCACAGAATACTTATTTCCCTACCTCCATGTTCTAAAAGACAAGAAACTACTAACCTCTGAGCTTAGGTTTTCTATGAAAAATTAAAAGAAACTGATCATCAATTATGTCATATCAAAGCGGTCTTAGATTTACATTCCTGTGAGATATCACATACACATTTTCATAATAAGCTTGGCTGAACTAGTATTTTTCATTTCAAACAGGACATAGATGCCATTTAATCTTCAAGGTTATCTAATATCTACTTCTAAGGGATGAAAATTAGTTTCACCACTTAACAACAATCTTCACATAAGAAGAAGTTACTATTTAAGGAGTGCTGACTAATTCCCATCTGTGCTATGAAAAGAATAGGGAAAAAACTATTAGCAATATAGAATGGAACACCCTGAAAAGAACTGGGTCCTGGCTCTAGTAATTTCCTTTCTGTGTCATTTCCCTACTTGTCAAGTCAGCCTCTCATGATCAGTCTCTGAATTCTTAGATGACCTCGAATGAACTTCTAATGTGTGGCAAATTAGTGACTGAAACTAGAAAATAAACCCAGGCCTTCTTTCTCTGAATTAAAGTGTTAGTATCATTCTTTAAGCCTTTGCCAGGACAGTCTCCTCAACAAAAGGGGATGATAAAACTAACAGTCACGTGCAAGAGAATGAAACTGAACCACTCTCTCAACACCAACACACACAAAAATCAACTCAAAATGAACCACAGACTTGAACCTAGAACTGAAACCATGTAACTTACATGAAAACACAGGGATAATAGCCTCAACATTAGTCTCAGCAATGACTCTTTGGATTTCACACCAAAAGCAAAATAAACAAGTAGAACATAAAAGTAAAAGGTTTTGCCCAACAAAGGGAGCCATGAACAGAATGAAAAGCAACTTATGAGTGGGAGAAAATATTTGCAAACCATATATCTGATAAAGGGTTAATATCCAATATATAAAGAACACACAATTCAATAACACAAAACACAATCCGATTAATGGGCAGAGAAACTGAAGAAGACGTATTTCCAAAGAAGACATACAAATGGCCAAAAGGTACACAAAATGGTGCTCTACATCACTAACCACCAGGGAAATGCAAATCAAACCTACAAGGAGATCACCTCACACCTGACAGAAGGGCTATCATCAAAAAGACAAGAGACAGGATGGTGGGAGGAACGAGGTTCAGGGGGAGGGGGACATATGGATACAGTACAGTAGAAATTAACACTGTAAAGCAATTACACTCTAAAAATATAATTTTAAAAAGAGATGACAAGTGTGGGGGAAAATGTGGATTAAAGGGAACCCTTGTGCACTGTTGGGTGGAAAGGTAAACTGAGGCACCACTGTGAAAAATAATATGGAGGTTCCTCAAAAAATTAAAAGTAGAACTGCCATATAACCCAGCAATCCAACTTCTGCATATATATCCCAAAGAAATGAAAACAGACTATCAAAGAAATATCTGCACTCCCATGTTCATGCAGCATTATTCACAACAGACCAGATGCGGAAACAGCCTAAGTGCCTATCAATCAGTGAACAGATGAAATACAGTGGAATATTATTCAGCCATGAAAAAGAACATCCCGTCATTTGTGACAATACGAAGTGGACCTTGAGGGTATTGCTGCTGCTGCTGCTAAGTCGCTTCAGTCGTGTCCGACTCTGTGCGACCCCAGTGTTAGGCTAAGTAAAATAAGTCAGACAGAGAAAGACAAACACTGTATGTGTTCACTCGTATGTGGAAACTATAAAAGCCAAAGTCAAAGGAATAGACCAAGGAGGTTAAAGGGGAGATAGTGGTCAAGGAGTATAAACTTTGAGTTATAAGATGAATAAGATCTGAGGAGCTAAGGTAAAGCATAGTGTTATAGTTAATACTGTATTATATACTTGAAAGTTGCTAAGGGAGTCGATCTTAAATGTTATCACCACCAAAAAAGAAATGGTAATTATGTGAGGTGATGCACATGTTAGCCAATGGTGGTGACCATTGTGAAATATTTAAGTGAGTTAAATCAGTATGTTGTACACCTTAAACCCACACAATGCTATCTGTCAATTACATCTCAACAAAGCTAGGAGAAGAAAAGCCCTTCATCCACTTGAAAAATAATATACTGTCGTAACAGAACATTGGAAAAATTATCCACAAATCCACTTAAATACAAGAGAAGTTATGATTTTAAGTGTCTATTCTTATCACTTAGTTGTATATTAGTCTTTAGTACAACAATGTACAAGGTTTCTAGGGGAACTGTCTAGGTACCTAAGTTATCAGTCTGCATCTCAAGTCAATTAAAACTCATTTACTCTGTGGCCGCTGATCACACTTCTTAAGGAGTCCGGCTGTTGCTGAGAGGGCTGCCACTGATCATTGCAGGGAGCATGGGTCAGAGAAGGGATGTGTGGCCATGAATACCATTCTTCTGAGGAAGGACAAAATCAGGCCCAGGAAACAAGCTAGGACCACCATCCTTATGAAAGCCAGAAAGCAAACTTCCATGGCAGATAAGAGGCAACTTCTCCTCTGAAATCCACCACCACCAACCAGCTTTGTGAACTGTCAAGTCATTGCAGCTCTCACATTTGCTTGGGCAAATCTGAGATTAATAATAATGCCCCTGCCTGTGATGAGGCCAACAGTGAGCCTCACTCAGGTGAGGCGCCAGATGGCAGGCTGCTCTGCAAAGCATAAATGTTACAAAACTGCAGAACTCCATGATGTCTCTGATGTTATAAAGAGCGTTCTCAAATTTTAGCATACGTACAATCGTCTAAAGTAGAGGCTCCTGTGGGCCCTGCACTGAGGGATTCCAATTTAATCACTTCTCCACCATGGGGAGAATTTGCATTTCTAAATCTCAAGTGACAGTGGTATTGCTGATCCTTAGACCCCACTGTGTGTACTGCTGAGAATTTTTTTTAATAGAAAAATTGCTTACTCTTATTTTAAAAGTATCTTTTTTGCATTTTTCTTACCTATTCATTCATTAAACTTCCTGGGCATTTGGTATGTGCCCAGCCCTAAGTCAGGCTTCAAACACAAAGTGAACCCTCGTCTTACAAACTTACACCTCAGTCTGATTAGAGAACATAATGAGAACATGGACCAGGAGCTGGAGGAGCCCAGAAAACACGAAATAAAGCCTAAGATACACACGAAGGTACTTTAATCATATGTGACCTCACTCCTAAACATCACCAAGGGAAGAATTTCATTTGACCCAAGTCTGTTTTTGTGTGTTTTTGCTACAAGAAAGAGTCAGCGCCAGTTTAAGTGTGGAGTATGTCTATATTATGACACCAACAAGCATGAAGAGAATGACAAGATCTAAGGCAGCTCCTACCATCCGCCAAATAGAGAAGTGGCCTTGATGCAGCATGAAAGCTGACACCTAAGTAGTATTAGCAATAATCTGAAATGTACATTTTATTCATTGTTTCCTTAAACTGGCCCAATCTCTAATTGAACTTCCTATAGTATGCAAAACAAGAGAAATCAAAAGCAAATGTTTTGCTTTTACCCTGACAAATGCAAAACAAAGATTTGAGAAATGTTCAACACTGAGTAAGACCTCTGGCCCATTCAGCCAAGCACCCTTTCCCCAAAGGACAACATAAAATCAGAAAGACAGCTGTCCAACTGCACGTTTACCAAAGAGCTATAAACATACCCATAACATGGGTAATGTTATTAATTCACCTGATATGTCAAGAAGATCTCATCAATGAACTTAAGTCTTACAAGAAAGCATGCAGATTTGGGACCAGTACTACCTTTCATGGTAATAAGCTGGATGTTTCAGTTAACAAACAGTGTAATAAGTCCCAGAGGTAAAGAAGCAGTTCCTTTCATTTGTCCTAAAAATATTTCAGTTAGGCTGCAGGTGATTACATTCCAGTTGAGGAATACTGGGATATTTTTCTGTATGTCTCTGGTCATCTTAGTCACACCTTTCAGTGTTCAATAGTTTGGGTGTATTTAGAGCATATTCTCACTGATAAGTGTAATCAGAAGTAGAGATTTAATCAAATGGAATCATAATCAATGAAGTTAAATGTACTCGCTTCCCGCTTGCTTGCATTTGAATTAACCACTCATCCAAATTACATCGAAGCCCGCCCTGATGTCAAGCATGTCCAAGTGCTACATACAGCGCCTGGGAATGGCTACAAGAAGCCACCAGGACAAACGCTTGACCTTGCTTCAAAGCTGCTCTTAAACGATTTTCCTGTAAAATAAGATGGCCAATTTCACCAAATCCTATATTTCAGATATTTAGAAGAGTAACTAATAGAGAAAGAAGAGATGAAAGGAAATGCTCTTATTTGAAAAATACATGCCTGACTCTAGCCACAGATATAAAGAAATCGTGAGAAATATTTCGTTTCTCTTTCCATGAGCACTGTACTTGTACCATAAAACTAACCTTGGGACTGGAGCCTTTAGATATCTCAGAGATAAAACCACTTTGTAAGACTGGCCTATTAAAACAGTATGCCTTCAAGTTCTGGACTCTGAATTTTTAAAATATTTGGAAGTACATTTTTCCAACTTTTAGAACAATAATTCAGTGTATCTCCACAAATCTATATCCTGTGTAGACTGAGAAATCAAGAGGGAAAAAAAGTTTTAGGAAATGAGGCAAATACCAACTATGAAGAAAAACATGACTATAAAGCAGATAAGTATATGTTACAATTATTTAGCCAGCATCATCTCACACGGACAATCCATTACATGACAGATACTTAGGAGGCAGAAATGAAAAGGGTATACAGTTGATTACAATACAATGTAATACATGCTAAAGATGTTTAAAAGTAGCATGGGCCACTCCTTCAGATACCAAATCTCTCAAAATCATAAATACTAAGATTGTACTAGAAAAAAGTTTGGAAAATTTTATTTATAATCTATGAGTGAAGAAGAACTAAGTTCTGACACAAAATCCAGACCCTTTAAAAATAAAATATTAATAAATACAACCTCATAAAAATAAAAACAATGTATACATGATCAGACATCATAAAGTCAAAAGAGAATGCAGCTGGTGGGAAATTACAATATAAATTTCAAAGAACTAATTTTCTTGATATATAAAGAGTTCCTTCAAATCAATAAGACAAACATAATGGAAAAATGGGTGTTCACTGAAAAGGAAATAAAACACTATTTGACCACTGTATTACTGAAAATTTCAACATTTAAATAAGTCTACTTTTAGGAAAGGATAATGAACCATCCTGCACCTATCACCCTGATTCAACAATTATCATTTAACACTAATCTTATTTTAGCTATCACTACAATCACCTTCAATCCAGATTATTTTGAAGTAATATATCCAGATATAACACAAATATCATAACAAAAAAATTTATTACACAAATAGGAAGTTTAATCTCAAATTTTCTCTAAAAAATACAAATCGAAACCATCTTGAAAATACAATTTTTCGCTGATCAGATTGACAAAGATAAAAATGTTTATAGTACAATCTGTTTACTAGGGAATACAGGACCTCTCAAACATTATTGATGACCTGAAAACTTGGTATTATCGCCACGAAAAGTACACTTGGCAATAATGATCAAAATCTAATCAACCATAAAACTCTCATCAGCCAGCAGAAAAAACTGAAAACGGTACATCAAGAATTGGATGCTCTCCTTCTCACATCTTATACGTCAATGTCAAGGTAACTGCACAGCTAGAATAACTAGTAGTAACTAGAAGCAGGTGCTATCAAACGAATGGAGATGGCATAAAAAGGTAAAAGCCGCCTTACTTATTTAAAACATTCATACCATACACCCTAACGCCCACCTACCCAGACCAGATTGCATCCCCATGGTTATATGCTCTTAGGGCACATTTGCTCTTCCTCCATGGTACTTAAACACAATTTGTAATAATACAGTTATCTAAGAATTCTCTAATGCTCTTCTTCCCCTTTAGACTTTTAAACTCCATAAGGATGGGGATCATTCATGTTTGTTTGATATTTTAAGACAGTTCCTGGTCCATAACAGATATTCAATATAAGTAGAATTCATTCTTTCATTCAAAAAATATTTATTATGGGTCTGGTGGACACTATGCCTACATTCTAGAGATACGGTGGTGAACAAGGCAAAAGCATTCTGCTTTCAAAGCTTCCATTCCAGGAATAGTCAAGAAAATCACACATACACACACACATCACAAAAAGCAACTTAATGAACATGATCCAGTTGGTCTGCAAACAGGTATTTTTCCACACTAATACTTCCAATCAGAATTTCCATTTGTAATGATCTCTTTCTTTCTTTTTTATTTTTATTTATTTATTTTGCTGTGCTAGGTCTTAGCTGTGGCATGTGGGATCTAGTTCCTGGCCAGGGATCAAACCCAGGCCTCCTGCTTTGGGACCACAGAGTCTTAGCCACTGGACCCCCACAGAAGTACTGTAATGCTTTATTTTGATTTAAATAACCTGTGTAACACTGTAAATTAATTCTTAAATAATAAATTTATTTTTCACATTAACTTAACAGCTGCAAAACTGGGAGAGGGGGACCCATAACTTCACTATCCAAACACAAATATTTTAGCATTAAAGCATATTTCGCTCCCATTTTTCCATGAATCTTTCCTCAATACCACAGTGAGCACAGAATATGCAGTGTTCTCTTTTTATATCGGACACTTAATCTTCCCTCATTCATAACAGAGATGAAGGTACAGGGCAGAATGATCTTCCAAAAGGGGGAAAAGGTCTCCCTGGCAGTCATGGCATCCACCTGCCAGACCAGCAGTTTTACCAAGGTGGAATGATCCTTCAGCACCTCCCCATTCTGCTTTCATTTTTAAATAGGATCATTTTCAAATGAGTTGAGTGGTTGTTTCACACAGGCCAATCCTTCTCTTTTCCCAGTTCTTCTCTCTTCCATATTCTTGACAAGCTACAACAGCTGTGAGAAGATTTTGTTTCTTCCCTGTATTCCTCATGCTTTTCTTGCTGTTGTTTAGCTGCTAAGTTGTGTCCAAGTCTTTGTGACCCCATAGACTGTAGCCCACCAGGCTCCTCTGTCCATGGGATTTCCCACGCAAGTATACTGGAGTGGGCTGTCATTACTTTCTCCAGGGAACCTTTCTGACCCAGGGGTAAAACCTGTGTCTTCTGCATTGGCAGGCAGGTTCTTTACCACTGCACCACCAGGAACTTATTTGCTAAATAATAAAGAACCTCCTCCAGCTTTTTTGAAACAAAAATGACAGGAAATGTTCATGAGCTAGATTTTGGAAAAGAACCAATAACTAGGCAGTGGGACTTGAAGAAATTGATTCTGAGCTGCACAGGCTGCAGGCCACACCAACCATCTGAGACTGAAGACACCACCTGGCTTTCTGAGGAAATTATGGGTAGCAGGTAGTTCTGGGAGATTTTAAAGCACATGTTCTCCTAATGTCTATCAAGTTGGTGACAACAGTAGTTGAATATTTTCCTTTCATAGTAAACAGAGGTTTTAAGACACTACAAAATGGATCAAAAGACAAAATATTTCTCCTATAAATAGACAATCGGAGAAGGCAATGGCACCCCACTCCAGTACTCTCGCGTGGAAAATCCCATGGACGGAGGAGCCTGGTGGGCTGCAGTCCGTGGGGTCGCGAAGAGTCGGACACGACTGAGCAACTTCACTTTCACTTTTCACTTTCATGCATTGGAGAAGGAAATGGCAACCGACTCCAGTATTCTTGCCTGGAGAATCCCAGGGATGGGGGAGCCTGGTGGGCTGCCATCTATAGGGTCACACAGAGTCGGACACAACTGAAGCGACTTAGCAGCATAAATAGACAATAGATAGATTGGGGGTCAAGAATAAAATAAAATAAAAAGTGAGGGACCTGGTGATTTTTGAAAATCAGCTGTGAAAGTATTATGGCTCTGCAGGAAGTGAAAGCAAAAGAAAATTCACTAGTCTGGTTGCCACTACTTTTCTAGAGAAATAGCACACAACATTAATTCGCTTTACATAAAGACAAATGAAAACAGGCCTGCAGTGCATCACAACCAGAATATATTTAAGATGATGATGCTGAACAATGAAACTTCTAGGGAAAGTTATATTCTGGCACCTAGCCTCAGAGTAGCATTTATATGCTAATGACCGGAACAAGTTATCTCAGCGGGAGTGGGAACTAATGGAGAGAAGAATTTTGTGGAAGAAGGATTCATGGTTCTTTTGTCTCTGCTCCATCTTCCTTTACGGAAAACAGACTCTTGTCCCTTTAGCATAAGATTCCTTGACGGGTAAAAGAGAATAGTAATACTGCAAACTGTTGAGACTTTGCTTCTCTCTAAAATAGTATCACTGACACCTCCCAGTACAGTTTAACACAAAGTACCATGCAAGCTTCAAGAACCTTCTGCCAACATCCTTTCTAAAATTCTAGACCTCTAGAAACAACAGTGCCATCACTTTGGAATGAAGTTTCCCAGGTAATTAATTCTTGGAGTTTTATAGCCTTAGTTGGCACATAGCCACTACAGACTTGCTCTAAATTATCAGTTATTTGGAACACCAACCCAAGAATTTAGTCTTTGACTTTCAAAAAGAATGGTTGAATCAAAATATTTGCTTTCTCTGTGTTACTGTATAATAAAGAGTTTTGGCCCCAAATTTCAGGTTTGTAGACTTTGTAAAATGGAAATCATGTTATAGGCATGAAACCAAGACAAACAGCTTGTTCGCAAGCCAGTGTCCAATATATCCTGCCTACAAAAGCCTCTAAAATACTGACAAAACACGAAACTTAAAGGGAAAAAACCCTCCTGCTGACTCATTCTTCACAGAGAAACATTTATTATTTCCTGGGGCAGTATGCTAAATTTCCACTTCTATTGCTGTAATTTCCACTTGTGAATTTTGGAAGGGGTTGAGGGAAGGGAAGCAGAAGAGATCAAAATCCTAGGAAAGATGCATTGCTTTTAAGGGGACTGTAATGAGAACTGCAGAAAAGTTATTGATCCATGCCCTTTTCCTTTTGTTTCCAGTATATATTATAGTTGTGCTGTTTCCCCATGAAAGTTCAGTGTTTTCATCCAGGGACTTGCAGCAACTGGGTAAATAGCAAATCAGAATTCTGGAATGTTCATTAGTAAAGAGGCAAAAGGCCTTCAGGAAAATCCAGGATCCAGGCAAAGAAAAAAGACAAGCACAGTTCAATCTGGAACCATTCCCAGCTTCTCTGGACCACAGTATGAGAGATCAATGAACATGAAAGTTGAGAAAGGAACCAAGAACAAATAAACTTATGTATTCATACACAATGTACGCATGGAATGGTGCTGACTGGCACTATTCTAACAAACTCTAACCATATAACCTCATCTAACGAGAGCTAGCCTGTAAGACAGGTATTACTGGATTGGCCAAAAAGTTCATTTGGATTTTCCCATAACATCTTATGAAAAAACGAAAGAAATTTTTGGCTGACCCAGCATTTACAGAACAGAAATTCAAAGTCAAGTCTTCTCAACTCCAAAATCCATGCTTTTCCAAACATGTGCTTTGACATACTCCATGGCAGAAGAGGGGTAGAAAATGCTTTCTTTACCAACTGCACTATAGAATGAAGCTTACCAGAGAATTAATTTTTGAAATTCCAAATCGGGAAAGGAGTACGTCAAGGCTGTATATTATCACCCTGCTTATTTAACTTATATGCAGAGTACCTCATGAGAAATGCTGGGCTGGATGAAGCACAAGCTGGAATCAAGATTGCTGGGAGAAATATCAATAACCTCAGATATGCAGATGACACCACACTTTTCACAGAAAGTGAAGAACTAAAGAGCCTCTTGATGAAAGTGAAAGAGCAGAATGAAGAAGTTAGCTTAAAACTCAACATTCAGAAAACTAAAATCATGGCATCTGGTCCCATCACTTCATGGCAAATAGATGGAGAAACAATGGATATGGTGACAGACTTTCATTTTCTTGGGCTCCAAAATCACTGTAGATGGTGACTGCAGCCATGAAATTAAAAGACACTTGCTCCTTGAAAGAAAAGTTATGACCAAGACAGCATATTAAAAAGCAGAGACATTACTTTGCCAACAAAGATCCATCTAGTCAAAGCTATGGTCTTTCCAGTAGTCATGTATGGATGTGAGAATTGGACTATAAAGAAAGCTGAGCACCAAAGAATTGATGCTTTTGAACCGTGGTGTTGAAGATTCTCAAAGAGTCCCTTGGACTGCAAGGAGATCCAACCAGTCCATCCTAAAGGAACTCAGTCCTGAATATTTATTGGAAGGACTGACACTGAAGCTGAAACTCCAATATTATGGGCACCTGATGCGAAGAACTGACTCATTTGAAAAGACCCTGATGCTGGGAAAGACTGAGGGCAGGAGGAGAAGGGGATGACAGAGGATGAGGTGGCTGGATGGCATCACTGACTCAATGAACGTGAGTTTAAGCAAGCTCTGGGAGTTGGTGAAGGACAAGAAAGCATAGCGTGCTGCAGTCCATGGGGTCACAAAGAATTGGACATGACTGAGCAACTGAACTGAAATGAATGTGTAATTAAAATCAGTGTTATTTAGAAAATCCAAAGAATATAAAAAACGTAAGTAGAAGACATCAATTTCTTCAAAAATGTAAAGTACATCTGAGGGACTCCATACTAAGTAAGCTATTATTTCTCTTTAAATTTGCTTATCTTCTTTCTAAATAAGTTTTTAAATTCCTAAGTATAAAGAGTAGAACTCCTTCACAACAGGCTAGCCTGATTATGATACTGCCTAGAACACACTGTCCAGCACCTCCCAGGAACTCATATTATTTGAGCAATGTTCTACTCTACAGAAGAAATGTTCTACTTTGCCCTCTGTTCTCAGATAAAATCGTGGTTTCCATTGGCCTTTCCCCTTCTGATGGCAAATTCTTGCCTTGCCCATATCTGGTGCACATAGAAGGCTGAGGAATAGAATAGAGAAGCAGGAAGAAGGGACAGAGACCCATGTAGAGTGAATCTTGAATCTTCTAGAAAAGCCTCAATTTGAAATATCTTCTCCCATCATCAGATAACATCAGAGTATTAAGCTTTAAGCCCAGTGTATGACAGTCAAGAGAGTCAGAATCAGAGGATGATTTGGTTTTCCCTCATGAAAGAAGAATTATGAAATCCAAACCTTATTAGTTGTTTTAAGTCCATAAAGGAATTCCTGGGACTGATGCCTACTGGCAAGTATAATATCACCACACATTGAAGGAGAAAGCATGGGACAGAGGAAAGACCAAGGACTTGCACTCAACTCCAAGACTAGCCATTTGTTCTGTGACCTTGAGCTAATTACTTTATCTCTGAACCCCAGTTTCCTTAACTGTAAAATGTGGATACTAAGTAAGTAGCTCAGAAAGTTGTAATGAGAATTAAATAAGGTAATATACATAAATTGCCTTGAATACAGTTTAGTGCTTAAGAAATATTCAATAACTGCTACTTTGTTACCTTTGAGTATGGACAACTTCTCAACTACATCCAAAACCAGCTGAGCTACACTCATTCAAGCTGTTTTCACCAATCTGAGTTTGTATGGTCCACAGCATCCAAAGTTCAAGAAATAACATCAACTTGGTATATATATACAACGGAGTATTACTCATCCTTAAGAATGAAATAATGCTATTTGCAGCAACATGGACAGACCTAGAGAGTGTCATATTGAGTGAAGTCAGTCAGATGGAGAAATATCTTTTGACATCCCTTATATGTGGAATCTAAAAAGAAATGATACAAATGAATTTACTTATAAAACAGAAACAGACTCACAGACTTTGAGAACAAGCGTACGGTTGCCAGAGGGGGAAGGATGGGGAAAGGGACAGTTAGGGTATGTGGGATGGAGACATGCACACACTGCTGTATTTAAAATGGATAACCAACAAGGACCCACTGCATCACACAGGGAACTCTGCTCAATGTTATGTGGCAGCCTAGATGGAAGGGGGCTTGTGGGAGAGTGGATACATGTATTAATACAAGTATGGCTGAGTTCCTTTGTTGTTTACCTGAAATGATTACAATATTATTTGTTAATTAGGTATACTCTCCAATACAAAATAAAGTTTAAAAAAAAAAAAAATAACATCAGTAAAGAGTAGAACATGACTTAGTGACTAAACAACAAAGATACATATAATACTTACCACTCCCTACCCTTCAAAAGGTATAGTGAGTACAGTTAGCAAAAACCTACCTTGGCTGGTTCTCAGCCGTGAGGTTCTCTCCCCTCTGATAGTCACTGTCAGCCACCTGAGTTGTAGACCTCTTCACGATTTGCTTAAGTTCCTGCTCCAAGCGTTCTGTGATTGCCTTCACTGTCTCTGGGATCTTCTTCAGTTTGGCCAGCCCCTTGATGAGGATGCCCATAAAAAGGGTGCTGTTCTCCTCTGGATCCAACTCCAAATCTTCCTTGATGTCCTGGAGGCTTATTTCCTTCACTGTTTAAAAAAAAAAAAAAAAAAAAAGAAAGAAAAGAAAAATCAATCAGGAGCCACAGACTGCATCAGATCAGATCAGATCAGATCAGTTGCTCAGTCACGTCCGACTCTTTGCGACCCCATGAAGCGCAGCACGTCAGGCCTCCCTGTCCAGCACTAACTCCCGGAGTACACTCAGACTCATGTCCATCGAGTCAGTGATGCCATCCAGCCATCTCATCCTCTGTCGTCCCCTTCTCCTCTTGTCCCCAATCCCTCGCAGCATCAGAGTCTTTTCCAATGAGTCAACTCTTCGCATGATGTGGCCAAAGTACTGGAGTTTCAGCTTTAGCATCATTCCTTCCAAAGAAATCCCAGGGCTGATCTTCTTCAGAATGGACTGATTGGATCTCCGTGCAGTCCAAGGGACTCTCAAGAGTCTTCTCCAACACCACAGTTCAAAAGCATCAATTCTTCGGCGCTCAGCCTTCTTCACAGTCCAACTCTCACATCCATACATGACCACTGGAAAAACCATAGCCTTGACTAGATGAACCTTTGTTGGCAAAGTAAGGTCTCTGCTTTTGAATATGCTATCTAGGTTGGTCATAACTTTCCTTCCAAGGAGTAAGCATCATTTAATTTCATGGCTACAGTCACCATCTGCAATGATTTTGGAGCCCAGAAAAATAAAGTCTGACACTGTTTCCACTGTTTCCCCATCTATTTCCCATGAAGTGATGGGACCAGATGCCATGATCTTCGTTTTCTGAATGTTGAGCTTTAAGCCAACTTTTTCACTCTCCACTTTCACCTTCATTAAGAGGCTTTTTAGTTCCTCTTCACTTTCTGCCATAAGGGTGGTGTCATCTGCATATCTCAGGTGATTGATATTTCTCCCAGCAATCTTGATTCTAGCTTGTGTTTCTTCCAGTCCTGCGTTTCTCATGATGTACTCTGCATATAAGTTAAATAAACAGGGTGACAATATACAGCCTTGACATACTCCCTTTTCTATTTGGAACCAGTCTGTTGTTCCATGTCCAGTTCTAACTGTTGCTTCCTGACCTGCATACAAATTTCTCAAGAGGCAAATCAGGTGGTCTGGTATTCCCATCTCTTTCAGAATTTTCCAGTTTATTGTGATCCACACAGTCAAAGGCTTTGGCATAGTCAATAAAGCAGAAATAGATGTTTTTCTGGAACTCTCTTGCTTTTTCCATGATCCAGCAGATGTTGGCAATTTGATCTCTGGTTCCTCTGCCTTCACAGACTGCATAACCACATCCAAACCCAGTATGGGTCTAAAACAAGGGACCACTCCCTTAAAAGGAATCATAAACGTTTTTCAATTTAATTAAAGTATACTTATACAGTAACTCTCTAAGAATCACACAAAAAAATTATGTTCCTCAAATTATACCCAACCCATCAGTTAATACAGGGTAGAAACATTAAAAGTAAGCAAATCTCCACAGAAAATTTTCTACACTTCTCCAATGAGTCAGTTGGTTCATGACATTTATCAACATTCACTGTATATAAAATGCCATTTTGATGCTGCAGAATTCCAAAGAGCCACACCATAGTCTTAAATTCATATTGATTAATTAGGAGTGATAAGTAGCTTGATAAAAAGACATAAATACATGTGGAAAAGAAAAGACATGTAAGTTAAAAGTATAACAGTAAGAGATGAAGAAAAAGAAAGGAAAAACAGTATGTACAAGTGAAACAACTGTGAAGAATAGAAGAATATTCCCTAAATACCAAAAAAAAACTTTCTATTTTTCTTTAAATACATGTAAATACATGTCTAACATAATATCATTATTTACTAAAGATAGGTCTTGCTAATCCACAGAAGTTTTCTGAGTAGTAGATCTTTAGACGACAGCTTTCATCTAAACCATAAGGTTTGGGAATGAAAGAAATAACTTCTAACACTGGCTTTTAAGCCCTGTGGGAGTGGAAAGAGGGCAGGACTGGGCTCTGAGACGCCTGTCATCTACTGAAAACCACAGGCCTTTCCCTCAAACTAACACACACACAACTAACGCTTCTCATATAATTTGAGGGGTTTCCACAACAACCAGAACAACTACAGGTCAAAAAGCTCTGGCCTAAAAATAATCTTATTTTACGAATGGTGGACTACAATGGACAAAAGCAGAGTGAGTAAAAGCCTAAGGATGGACCCCAATGAAGTTGCTCCCATCCTCCCCTCTCTCCTTCTCTCTTCTAAACACCTGAAAGGCCTTTAAAATGGGATCCTTCAAGACTTCCCTGGTGGCCCACTAGTTGAGAATCCACCCGCCAATGCAGGGGACACGGGCTCGATCCCTGGTCCAGGAAGCTCCCATATGCCGCAGGCAAACTAAGCCCGAGCGCCACAACTGCTGAAGCCCACACTTCAAAACCTTTACAGAGACTTTTGAATTTTTTAAAAATGTGGCTCCTGAAAGACTGTGTACATTCTTCTTTAGTAGATTCAAGCTCATCTATACTACAGACCCAATCAAAGTTCTTCGGCACGCCTGGAGTATTTTGAAATTTATTTAGGAAAGAATGAACATATCCCAGTATATGGAATAAGTCCTTTTAACCACCGGATAAAGTCTCTGAAACCTCTACTTCAGACAACATGTGCGCTACTCCCCCCAATTTGTTTTTTTTGCTCCCAACTCATAACACGCACTAATGTATAAACTTAATGACTTCACTTCACTTAATGACATCCATGATATAATTACTTACACAAATTTGTTCCTAAGTGAATAAGCCCTCTACAGATTATCCATAATGCTGTTGCCTTAACTTCAACTCACTAGACCAACCCACAACAAGAGAGAAGACGACAGAATGAGCAAATCCATATGGTTTCCTTCACAGCATAGAGGGCATCTGATGATACGGTAATTAATTGTAAATATTTTAATACTAGCAAACTGGGAGTAGAACCAAGAAGCTTTCAGCCTCTAAACTGACATGACAGTTCTGAAGCCAAGCGAAAAAAAAGTCATCAATATTTCCAGTCATGACATTCCAAGAACAGACATTTTAGTTACTGGCTTTGTTTTATAAAGAACTGGACACCTCAGGCCGCAGAATTACTCCATCCTGCAAAAGCAGCTTCAACAGTAGAAAAGGACTTAGTGGCCAGGGAGCCATCTAAATGCAGCAGGGCAGAGAGGGAAAATGAAGCAAAAGCTCTAAGCAGAGCTTTAGGAAGGAAAAAAAGTAATAGAAATTCAGCTGGGACAGAAGGATCTTCACGAAAGAGCACATGAGTCACAGACAAGACACATCAGAGGACCAGCTAATCGTCGCAACTTGCACACGTGCTGGGTGACGACGAATGCTGGATGATGAGGTATACGCAGTTGAAACCAACAAGCCCCTAGACTACATGCCATACAGATACTTATATGCACACTAATATGACAGATAGCCTATTAAAAATAACAAATAAAGTATGAATAATATAATGCCACAGCCCCAAATGGCACATTTGCTTACAAACTTATCTTTCTGTCTCCCAAAATCTTCTAGAGCATAAACACTGAACAGAGTCAATATTAATTAATTTATATTATATCTATTTCACTTGCATCAGCTGAAAATTAAAAGGAGATTCTAAAGAATAATATAATAAGCCATGAAGACTCATCTAATAATCACAAAAACCCAGTGAGGTCAGATAGAATTATTGGTGCTTTAAAGGAAAAAGCCTTGTACAAAAATAATTCAGCTGAAACTCAGCAAGTCTTCACACCATCATTAGAACAAAATATACATATTTCAATACTGATAAACCCTAAATCACTCTCTTGTATGTACCTCTACTGTTATAATATGTATTCAATGTTTTAGAACACTTTAAAATTAGAAATACTTTATACCTTTCCCAATTCTCTTATCTTTGATATTTTTATATTTACTTTTTTTTTTCTTTTTGCTGAGGACCTTATCAAGTGAGAATTTCTTGAACTTGGTTTAGAAGACTTTAACCTATAGGACTGTGTTAAATGTTAAAAGACTTTGATGTTCTTTAACCAATTATTTCTACTAAAATGTTACTGGTCCCAGTTGTTTCTTTTAGACACCCACATATTACTAAACAGGTAAACAGACAAGACAGGACAGGCAGATAAGCATGTATATCTACACCTCAGTGGATATGTGGGATCGTGGAAGGCGGGTTTAACTAGGACACTATGGTAGTCACGAAAGAATTAATTAGATGCTATCTAAGGTCTTTTCAAGCTCTATCATTCCCTGATTCCATTAAACCGTAGTTAACTCTAGGTATCTCTGGTTCCAAGGCCTACAGCTAATTATAAGAGCCTATTTAGTAACAGACAAGCAAGGTGAACAGTCTATTTATGCAGCTAAATATCTTATAAGAGAAAACTACTTTTCTGTTCATCAGTAAATACAGAAAGCAACCTAGACCAGTCCCTGGCCACTTTATTTTTCTCAGTTTGTTTGGTAACAAGATAGGTAACACAGGCCAGGCCTATACACATGTTATTAAACTGCAGGAGCTAAGAGCTCTGGTAATACACATTAACCTTTTATTGAATATACGATTTTATTTATCGTTTATCGTTATACATGTCAGTTAAGGCATAAGAGATAATGGTACTGTTTCCTATAGAAGTTCCTATAGATGTCACTCCTTACACTATGCAGGGTCCATAAATTACGTAAAGTTCATAAATATGATTTCAACCTATAGAATTTACATGCTGTATTCAAAAACATTATCCCTGTTTAAGAGAACTGTCACTATTAAACAGAATTCAGCATTAAAAAAAAAAAAAACTTTAAAAAAATTACCAAGTCTAATTAGACCACAAAGTATCAACAGAACTGTACAATGTCACTCTGCCCTCACTGTTCTGAGCCTGGCCTCAAAACACTGACAATATTCTTAAAGGGAAAATAAGAAAGTTACCGCTTAAAAATAATTCTTATGTTTCTGATCAACCTGGCACTGTAAACTCATACCTAAGATACACAATCTGCTCAAAACTCAATTATACATAAAATATAAGCTAAGGAATTAAAAAGAAATAGTTAGCTCAAAATTGACAACATCATCTCTGTGGACAAGAAATGCAAACAAGTCGAGCCAGAGTGTGTGTCCAGGGAGCTTTGGGTGGACAAGCAGGCAAAGGCAGGCAGGATTTGGCCCATGTAGAGCTAGAGACTTAGCACGCTCCACTGGACAGGTGAGATGACAGAAATCCTTTAAAGGCTGCAAGCACAGGACCAAACCAAGCTCCAGACCCACACTGGTAGGCTACTGGCCTCATCAAATCCTTATCCTCCATTTATGCCCCAGTGGAGCGACTTGGTCAACGACTTATCTTAAATACCATTGGGTTCACCAATGAAAAATTACCTCTAACATCTTCTATTCTAATTAATGCACCCACTGCTGCATATTGAGAGAGCACTATCTGACGCACTGGTTGCCTCTGGAGTATAGAGTCTTGATTAGGGTCTTTCAAATGTTAACTAACTACCCCCAGAGTGTGCATTCCTGATTAAGGTACTTCAAAACTGTTAACTAAGCACCCCTAAGGTGCAGATTAAATTACTTTAAAGAAAACTACAGACAATATAACACCCCACTCCTGAAAGGAGGCTGCCAAAAGCTGTTGACAGCTGCTGCTACTAGGGGCAATCATTTCCAAGGAGCCAGGAGATTTTACAGCCTCAGCATACGGATAGTTTCAATTCAGAGGTGAAGATGGAACCCCACACTGCATTCAGTTCTGAAAACACAATGAATATACATTGATCCTTCCATAGTGAAAGTGGGCTGAGGGGAAAATGATGGTATGTTTGGAGAGAACATAGAATGGAGTACTCTATTTGGATAAAAAACAAAACTAACATCTGTTGAATCAATTTCATTGATGATATAATGCACTCAGTTTAGTTCAGTCACTCCGTCATGTCTGACTCTTTGCAACCCCACGGACTGCAGCACGCCAGGCCTCCCTGTCCATCACCAACTGCCGGAGTTTATTCAAACTCATGTCCATCAAGTCGGTGGATGCCATCCAACCATCTCATCCTCTGTCGTCCCGTTCGCCCCCTACCTGGAATCTTTCCCAGCATCAGGGTCATTTCAAATGAGCCAGTTCTTCCCATCAGGTGGCCAAAGTATTAGAGTTTCAGCTTCAGGATCAGTCCTTCCAATGAATATTCAGGACTGATTTCCTTTAAGATGGACTGGTTGGATCTCCTTGCAGTCCAAGGGACTCTCAGGAGTCTTCTCCAACACCACAGTTCAAAAGCATCAGTTCTTCAGTGCTCAGCTTTCTTTATAGTCCAATTCTCACATCCATACATAACTACTAAAAAAACCATAGCTTTGACTATGGATCTTTGTGGGCAAAGTAATGTCTCTGCTTTTAATATGCTGTCTAAGTTGGTTATAACTTTTCTTGCAAGTAGCAAGTGTCTTTTAATTTCATGGCTGCAGTCACTTTTGGACTTTCTGCAGTAATTTTGGAGCCCCAGAAAAATAAAGTCTCTCACTGTTTCCCCGTCAATTTGACGCGAAATGATGGGACCAGATGCCATGATCTTAGTTTTCTGAATGAGCTTTAAGCCAACTTTTTCACTCTCCTCTTTCACTTTCATCAAGAGGCTCTTTAGTTCTTCACTTTCTGCCATAAGGGTGGTGTCATCTGCATATCTGAGGTTACTGATATTTCTCCCAGCAATCTTGATTCCAACTTGTGCTTCCTCCAGCCCAGCATTTCTCATGATGTACTCTGCATATAAGTTAAATAAGCAGGGTGACAATATACAGCCTTGAGGTACTCCTTCCCCTATTTGGAACCAGTCTGTTGTTCCATGTCCAGTTCTAACTGTTGCTTCCTGACCTCCATACAGATTTCTCAGGAGGCAGGTCAGGTGGTCTGGTATTCCCATCTCTTTAAGAATTTTCCAGTTTGTTGATCCACACAGTCAAAGGCTTTGGCATAGTCAATAAAGCAGAAGTAAGTGCACATTATATTACCTAGAGCAAAAAGGATGCCCCTTTGTAGGGCAAAGAGTAGCAATCAATGAAGAAGAGGCTACTAGAAATATAACAGGGATACAGGATAAGAGACAAGGAACAGATGAATAAATTGATTGTTTATATTAATACTCACTAAACTTCATTAGGCAACAGTCTGTTGTTCATGTATGATTTTGTAAGTTCAATTGCCCACAGAGATAGAATGATATAGTAGAAAGAACAAAAGCTTGGCATCACTTTAGATTAAATTATCATGTCTAGTTGCGTGTTCTCTCAATTTCTTCAAATGTGAAGAGAAGATAACATTATCAAGAGAACTGTGCCTATTAAATGAGATAATATGAACATCAAGGCGAACACCAAACATTTTTTTTTTTTTAATGCATTTTTAAAACCTCCAGTTTTACTAACACTTCAGGGTTCCTGTAGACAAGGATGGTGGCTTAGATCCCCTTTTCTCAACATTTCCTCCAGAAGCAAAACAGAACAATAACAATAAACAAAATTCATAAAAACCATGCTTTCAGGATAACTCGAAAGATAGAAATTGCCCCAAATTCAAAATAACTAGAAATAAAAATAAGAAGAAAAAAAAATCACCTAATGCCAGGAAGTGTTACATCATGCTCCACTCCCACCACTTCTTTGCCACAAGGCTTTGTTACAAGCAAAAGTATACTGTGAAAAACTATAATAAAGAAATTTAAAGAGTTAATGATGAACCTAAATGCCGAGCCTCCTTCCTCATGACCTTTGTCACGAGTGGAATGCCTCACAGTCCCTTGCCCAGTGATATCCTCTCTGGCAGCGAGGGCAAAGAGACCTAGGATTAATGGGCATCTAAAGATTTAGAATCAAAGGTTTAGAAAGACAAAGTCAACCCTAAGTTTCAAGACTAAAAAGGTATACAAGCAGATCACAGCTTGAACTATAGGGACTTAAAAGCAGACATAATTTGAAAGAGCAGTGTTTGAAACACATAGCCTCTGAGAGAGAAATGAGACAAAAAGAGATAAAAGCCCTTTGGCTATGGGATGATGAAGGGAGAAAAAAGCAAAAGGCAAACACGATTCAGAGAGCAAACAAGCTTACCCCACCACCAAAATAAAAAGTCCACTAAAGACGAGAGTGAAAAGTTGGCTTAAAACTCAACATTCAGAAAACGAAGATAATGGCATCTGGTCCCATCACCTCATGGCAAATACATGGGGAAACAATCAAAACAGTGAGAGACTTTATGTTTGGGGGGCTCCAAATCACTGCAGATGGTGACTGCAGCCATGAAATTAAAAGACACTCCTTGGAAGAAAAGCTATGACCAACCTAGACAGCATATTAAAAAGCAGAGACATTACTTTACCAACAAAGGTCTGTCTAGTCAAAGCTATGGTTTTTCCAGTAGTCATGTATGGATATGAGAGTTGGACTATAAAGAAAGCTGAGCGTCGAAGTATTGATGCTTTTGAACTGTGGTGTTAGAGAAGACTCTTGAGAGTCCCTTGGACTGCAAGGAGATCCAACCAGTCAACTTTAAAGGAAATCAGTCCTGAATATTCACCAGAAGCACTGATGCTGAAGCTGAAACTCTAGTACTTTGGCCACCTGATGCAAAGAACCGACTCATTGGAAAAGACCCTGATGCTGGGAAAGATTGAAGGTGGGAGGAGAAGGGGATGACAGAGGATGAGATGGTTGGATGGCATCACTGACACAATGGACATAAGTTGGTGATGGACATGGAAGCCTGGCATGCTGCTGCAGTCCATGGGGTCGCAAAGAGTCGGACACGACTGAGTGAGTGAACTGAACTGAAATAAAAGTATCTGCAGTTTGCTGTAATGACAGAAGAGGGAGCCAATGAGCTAGGAATCCTACAAACACACCCCCAATATCATTAAAAAAAAAATGAATAGAAAAAATAATGAACACATTCTTATGAGAGTATTACCAAAAAATCCAACATACGTTTAGAAGAAAATTTCATCCAATAAAACAGCATGAAGCACAAGAAATCTGAGTGATAACACTCTAGGTGGAATTAATATACTCACTCAAACAAGAATTTTGGAATATGAAAAACCACTTTGAGTCAAAAATCGAAAAATTATGACAGACACGGACAATCAAAAGCAAAGTGTGAAAGGAAAACTTACAAAACCCAGGAAAGAGAGGGAAGAAAAAAGACAATATTATCTCATACCTCAAGAATACAATACAAATAAGCAAGACAGAAAAGACTGAAAGCATTTATTCGAGAAAGGATATTGAGCAAATGCCGGGAACCAAAGTGGAGGATAAAAAGGAGAATAAAAAAAAGTAGTAGTAGAAATGAAAAGATGAAAGAGAGAGTAGTAGAAACGGAAAACAGCCAAAGAAAAATAGAGTGATAAAGAGGAAAAGTAAACAGAACATTTAAAATTGTAAACCAAGAAAACTTACAGAAGAAAAAAAAAAACCTGAATGCACAAAATGAAACAGCAGCCCATTGGGTATCTTGGAAAATTAATACTAAAGAAATCAAGACTCCAAGGCACATCCTACTAAATCTTTTCAGTTCCTAAGATTAAAAAGAAATCTGTAAGACCTAAGAATCAAGGAACTTTAACAAGGGGAAAAAAAAAAACTAAGGAATCTGAAATTTCAAAAAGCACTAAAAAGAAAAAAATGAAATAGTATTTTGTAAAAATAATAATAATAAAGTGTAACCTAAGGAACCTTTATCCCCAAGTCACCCTTTAAGTATCAAGGCTTTAGGAAAAAGAAATTAAAAGTTTTCAAATAAAGAAACTCTGCATCCATGACTCCTCAAGGAATTTTTTAGATAATGAACTTCATTCAACCAAGAAATGACTAGGAAACTTGAACAAAATGTCTAATTCATGAACGTTCGGAATATTTAAATGTAGGTTTAATATAAAAACAAAAGTTGTGGAAAACAACTACATGAAAGTAGCATGCTGTAAAAAAGTAAACATATGTAACTAAAAAAATGGCAGAAGAAAAAGAGGAAAGTGGAGTAAAGTTTATCATTTATTATGGAGGCAAAGGATGGAAACTAAAGTATACCAATAAAAATGGAGAAATCCAAGAGTAAAGGTTTAACCAAACCAAAAAAAAAAAAACACAGCTAAGAGCATTTTCTTAAAAGTATACATTAAAAGACAATCAATGGCAGGGGGGGGACTTCCTAGACAAAAAATTTCTATATAAGTAAAATAAAAGAACACATATCTTAGAAAGAAACATAGCATACATAATACACATATTTACAAAATACTATGATACAGTTGTGACTGAAGACATCAGTCATATCAATATATATCGATGGATTCAACTCATCTATTAAAAAAAAAGGTTTTAATTCAGCTTACAAAGCAAGGCCAAACTATATATGCTATACACATACTAAAGCCAATTTATTTAGAAAGGCTAAAAATATAGAATGAACAGTTCAGTTCAGTCGTTCAGTTGTGTCCGACTCTACGACCCCATGGACCGCAGTACGCCAGGCCTCCCTCTCCATCATCAACTCCCGGAGTTCACTCAAACTCATGTCCCTCAAGTCAGTGATGCCATCCAACCACCTCATCCTCTGTCGTCCCCTTCTCCCCCAACCTTGAATCTTTCCCAGCATCAAGGTTGTTTCAAATGAGCCAGTTCTTCCCATCAGATAGCCAAAGTATTGGAGTTTCAATTCAGCATCAGTCCTTCCAATGAATATTCAGGACTGCATTCCTTTGGGGTGGACTGATTGGATCTCCTTGCAGGCCAAGGGGCTCTCAAGAGTCTTCTCCAACACAACAGTTCAAAAGCATCAATTCTTCAGAGCTCAGCTTTCTTTATAGTCCAACTCTCACACCCATACGTGACTACTGGCAAAACCATAGCCTTGACTAGATGGACCTTTGTTAGCAAAGTAATGTCTCTGCTTTTAATATGCTGTCTAGGTTGGTCATAACTTTTCTTCCAAGGAGCAAGTGTCTTTTAATTTCATGGCTGCAGTCACCATCTGCAGTGATTTTGGAGCCCAAAAAAATGAAGTCTGACACTGTTTCCATTGCCTCCCCATCTATTTGCCATGTAGTGATGGAATCAGATGCCATGATCTTAGTTTCCCGAATGCTGAGCTTTAAGCCAACATTTTCACTCTGCTCTTTCACTTTTATCAAGAGGCTCTTTAGTTCCTTTTCACTTTCTGCCATAAGGGTGGTGTCATCTGCGTATCTGAGGTTATTGAGATTTCTCCCAGCAGTCTTGATTCCAGCTTGTGCTCAATCCAGTCCAGCGTTTCTCACGATGTACTCTGCATATAAGTTAAATAAGCAGGGTGACAATATACAGCGTTGAGGTACTCCTTCCCCTATTTGGAACCAGTCTGTTGTTCCATGTTCAGTTCTAACTGTTGCTTCTTGACTTGTATTCAGATTTTTCAGGAGGCAGGTCAGGTGGTCTGGTATTCCCATCTCTTTAACAATTCTCTTTAAGAATTTTCCACATTTGAATGAAATTTCCACAGTCAATAAGCATTAATCACATCAATGAAGGGCATTTTTTAATGCCAAAAAGCACAATTCACAAATGAAACAACACACGACTATTCACATACCAAAAAATAGCAATCACCATTTTTAAACAAAAACTACAGGTGAGTCAAAGAGACACAGAAGAAAAACACTAAAAATAAAAATGGAGATAGACAAACAACATAATGAGAATTTCACAAATATACATCAAACTCCTCATCTAATAGAGAAAATGCATCTTCCTCTCAAGTACCCCTGGAATATTCAAAAAAAAAAAAAAAAACCATAATATATTAAGTCACAAAGAAAATGTAAGTTCTATAAAGTAAAAATATTACAAGCAACATTCTCAATTCAACACAACAAAGCTAGAAAATATTAAACACACACACACACACAAAAGACCCTTTCATCTTTAAAATTCTTTTACTAAAAACACTTGGATCAAAGGAGAAATAAAAACTGAAATAAGACAATCTTTGTAAATGATATGTATCTATGGCATACATTTAAAGTAGTAATGAGAGAAAATTTTCTATCACTAAATACTTTTATCAGTAAAAAATGAAAGAATTAAAATGCATGATTTCAGTTTCTAGTGCAGGAAAAGAATAAACCAAGTGAAAGGATGAAGAAGGAAAGAATAAAAACATAAAGGAATGAGGTAGAGAACAAAAAAACAGACCTAATCAATACATCAAAATTCTTGTTATTTCTTGGGAGAAAAAACGAACACCAAAGACAAACCATTAGCTACTTTGATCAAGAAGAAAAGGGAAACAGCATAATTAGATGACATAAAGGAAACAAAAGAATTTTAAAACAGTAAGAAAATACTTTATAGACATCTATATAAATGAGTTCAGTTTAGTCACTCAGTTGTGTCCAACTCTTTGCAACCCCATGGACTGCAGCACACCAGGCTTCTTTGTCTATCACCAACTCCTGGAGCTTGCTCAAACTCATCTCCATCAAGTCGGTGATGCCATTATTCTATATACATTATTCTATATAAATAAAATTGAATAAATGAAATCAATAATTGCCTAGGGAGATACAGATTATTAAAACTGACTCCAATAGAAACAAAGTTTAAACAGAACAATTTGCACTGATGAAACAAAATTACTGAACAAAAAGTAAATGTATTAAAACATACCATATCCAAAAGGTTTCATAGAGAAATTCCTAAATCTTCAAACACCAGATACTCCCAGAGCTCCATAGACTTTTCAGAGCATTGAAAAATGAAAGAGAATGTCCTAATTCCTTTTATGCAGCAAATTATCACATTAAAACCAAAATCTAGTACGATTTGGACCACAGGACACTATTACTCATGAACATGATGTGAAAATCCTAAATAAAATATTAGCAGACAGAATTCAAGACTACATTGAGAAAATAATACAGTATGATCAAGAGCAATTTATCCTAGTAATGAAAAATTGGTTCAATATTAAGAAATCCATTAATGGATATTAATAGATTAAAAATAAAATTTAAAAATAGATAAAGACAAACAAGTTGGCACTCCATATCCATGAGTTTCACATCCAAATTCAGCCAACCATGGATAGAAAATAAATTCCAGAAAATTCCCAAAAGCAAAACTTGAACTTAGATGCATGCTGTCAACTATTTACATGGCACTTACACTATACATAGTATAAACATAACACATACGCACTGGGGAGCCAAAAGATACCTGTGACTGTCTTTACTATAGTGGTCTGGAACCAAACCCACAATATCTCTGAGGTATACCTGTATTTATATCCTGTAGCTTTTTCCTGTTTGATTTCATACTTTTACTATGTACATATAAGGGTATACATGTTGTACATATGTAAATGTAGATTACACGTATTGGGTTTCCCAGGTAACTTAGTGGTAAAGAATCTGCCTACCAATGCAGAAGATGCAGGAGATGTGGGTTCTACCCCTGGTCAGGAAAATCTCCTAGAGAAGGAAATGGCAACATACCCCAGTATTCTTGCTAAAAAAATTCCACGGACAATGCAGCATGGCAGGCTACACTGAGGTCATAAAGAGTCAGACACAATTTAGCGACTGAGATGGCATTGTTTCTATATATTGATTTGTATGTCTGTTTCTGTCACAGTGCCACACTGTTTTGATTACTGTAGCTTTGCAGTATTGCCTAAAGGCTAGGAAGATTATGCCTCCTGTTTTGTCCTTTCTTCTCAGGATTACTTTGGCAATTTTCAGTCCAGTTCAGTTCAGTTGCTCAGTAATGTCTGACTGAGTCTTTGCAACTTGGGGTCTATATATTTATATACATGTATATGTTATATATGGGACTTCCCTGGTGGCTCAGAGGTTAAAGCATCTGCCTGGAATGCAGGAGACCCAGGTTCGATCCCTGGGTTGGGAAGATCCCCTGGAGAAGGAAATGGCAACCCACTCCAGTACTCTTGCCTGGAGAATCCCATGGAGGAAGGAGCCTGGTGGGCTACAGTCCAAGGGGTCGCAAAGAGTCAGACACAACTGAGCAACTTCACTCACTCACTCATGTTATATATAGTATTTACATACATTATTTAATACAGTTTATATATTAAAAATTAATATATTTTTAATAAACTTTGGTCTTGTTTCATTTTTCTATTTAGAAACATTTGAACTATTAGTTCTATTCTGTCTCCTTTGTATATATTCCTCAACTCTACTTCTGATCAATCATAGAAATCAAAGATACTTATTAAGAGCAAATGCACGGATACCTCAGAAACAGTTATATTTAAAAATACCAAGGGAGATCATATCATAAGGACAGAAGTAAAACAAAAGATGTCAAGATTTGTCAATCGGATCTACACTATTCTAAAAGTGACATTTGATTTCCAAAAAGAGGAGCTTCATCTCCTTTTATATCAGGATTCATAGCTCCCAACCCACATAGGGAATTTTTAAAATATCGAACCCCAAATTCTTGAGACAAATATCAAGTCTCAGAACAAGATTTGATGAAATAAAACACACATCAAGAAAACAGCAGCAAAAGAAGAAAAAATAATTTCATTTGTGCTCTCTTTACGTTTTATTGCTTAACCTATGCTGGTACCAGAAAAAAAGGGAGAGAAAAGTCCAGTTTCATTATAGCTATATTCACAGCAATCCCAGCAGGAGTGTGAATAAAATGAATAAAGAAGCCACAAATGAAATGCCTGTGTACCTTGCGAATAATTGCTCAGTCAGAACGTTCCAAAGGCAATTTGCCAAAGAAAAAGACATACTGAGAATCCAAAAGCTTAAACCAACTTTTTACTATAATTATTGGCTTTTCTCCATACTTTGTCCATGCTTCTACCTAAGTTATAGTTGAATGACTACATCTATATTAGACATTAGTTTCCCTGTACATTATAAAATACTGTGACTGATGAGAATAATCGGGGAAAAAATGCTTGCAAAATACATCCTTTACGTATTTAGAGTGAGGACAGCAAGAGGCCAGTCTCCAGCAAATACTTTTTTGGTTGAACCTGGACCAATCACTCAGCATCCCTGAATTCACTTCCATATTCGTAAAATGACAATTGATTTTTCGTGTTATTTTAAAAATAAAACTTGATTAACTAGAGAGTATAAGCAGTTTTTCATATATTGACTAATATAGCTGTCTCTTTAAGCAAACTGCCTGCTCATATTTTTGCTTATTTTTCTACTTGCTTATCTTATCAATTTATAGGGATTCTTTATATATTCTTGATATTTTAACATCCGTCAGATAAACGCCCATCTTTCCATGTGTATAGACTCTTCTGTGAATTGCCCATTTGCCCAGTTCTTTACTATGCCATTGCTTTTCTTCATGATTACACATGAAAATTAAGTCAATGCTAATCATTTTTCTCTTTACATGTTGCTTGCTTCTGCCAATCTTTGCCTGGAATTTGCATCTTATAATTAAAGATTTTATTTTTAATTAGATGATACACAGACATAGATAATTCCATACAATTTTATGATAACTTAAATATCTGGCAATACACTTAAGAGTACTGGAATGGGGTGCCATTGCCTTCTGTGTTAAATATGACATAAATACAATAATCATAATGACAGTAACACTACCTGCCCCAACTACCTCTTAGGACTGCTGCATCAGTTGAATGATGTATAGTTTCTTACTAACAGTAACATGTAAACTATGATAGAATACCTCTCACATAAAAGTCACTCACAACTCTATCTCTAAATAAGACATTTGAAAAATGACTCATTCACAAGCCAACAAAATTCTCATTTAATTAATAATAATCCGAAAGTTCTCAGAAATCACCTGCAAGTTTAATTTATGGCACCCCAATGGGAGATGAAATTCTACCCAGGGATTCCCTATTGCAACTTCCTCTATAGAAATGTCAGCTCTAATGGATTACACCCTCAATCCTACTATTTCACAAGATGAGAAAGGAGCTTTAAGAGCCTATGTTAAATTCCCTGCTGAAAAAGACTATTACTTTCTAGGCTGACTTGCAGAGCACTTCACAAATAGACTCTCAGGACTTTGTCCATTATTTAGAATAAGACAAAGTTTCTGTCCTTTATTATAGTATATTTCATCAGCCCCACACTTTCACATGTACTTATTAGAAACATTTTATGTAGTTCTCTACATAATTCACATTTTTCTCATTTATATAATCCCCTTTAATAATGTGACCCAGATTAATATCGTCCTAAAAACGAGAACTGCAAAGACTTCACACATCATTTCAAGAAAGTCAAATTTTTATATATTGGCTCCTAAAAATAACTTGGGTCAGAAAGTAAGTACTTGCAGATTGTGACAAGTAGAATGGGCCCTGAAAGATTGTTGTTGTTTAGTCACTAAGTCATGTCTGACACTTTTGCAACCCCACGGACTGTAGCCCACCAGGCTCCTCTGTCCATTGGATTTCCCAGATAAGAATACTGGCTCTAGAGGGTTGTCATTTCCTTCTTCAGGGAATCTTCCTGATTCAGGGATCGGAGCCCCATCTCCTGCACTGGCAGGCGGATTCTGTACCACTGAGCCACTACCAGGGAAGCCCATGAAAGATATTCATGAACTAATCCCCAGAATCTGTGAGTATGTTACTTTACATGACAAAGGAGACTCTACACGTGATTAAGGTTAAGGATATTGAGACAAAAAAAAGAGCTTGGATTATCCAGGTGGGAATCAATTTAATCACATAGTCCCTCAGGAGAGGAAGAAGGAAGCAGAAGAGTGGGTCAGAGAGGTATAAGGTGAGAAGAATGTGACCCACTGTCCCTGGCTGTGAAGATGGAGAAAGGGAGCCTGCCACAAGTCAAGGAAAGCAAGAGCCTCTAAGAGCATGTAAAGGCAAGGAAATGGAAATGGATTCTCCTACAGAACTTCTGGTAGGGACACAGCCCTGTCCCTAACCTTCCTTTTAGCCCAATGAGACCCATACTGGACTTTAACTACAAAACTGTAGGATGATACATGTTTCCTGTGGTAATCCGTTGCAGCAGTGACAGAAACCTAGTATCTAGTTTATCTGCAGGAAAACTGTGCATGTTTTGGAACCCAGCTCCTGATGTGAGATCACAGGCGCCACTGTGTGTCAGCTGCGTCAACTCACATCTACCATTAACCATCCTCAGTCTCGCTTTTCTCACCTGTAAAATGGGGCTAACAGTGCCTCTCTCCTAGAATCATCAAAGGACTTCATGAGTTAATTCATGTAAAGCACTTATTTCTACTGTTTCACAGATAGAATGCATACTAAGCACTTGTTAACTACTGTTACTATTGACTTTAATCAATAACTACCTTTTTCAGTCACCCCCCAGAAAAATCAAGAGATCAGTCTTCCGAACAGAAAAGGAAATGAGCCCTTCTAAGAAGAAAGTTTTGTGGCCAGATCTACAAGCGTCTTCATAATAGTCCCAAGCTCCACTAATCTATCACACAGTTCTTCCAGAGTCATTCCCAAAAACGAAGGGACAGATGGCTGAAGTCAAAGTGTCACTATGAGCTCTACTCGGTGATGAAGGCTAACTGCAGGGCCTGACAGAAAAAGTGCACAGAGAGGAAAAGCTGTCTCATTAAAAGTAATAGATGTTGCAGAATTAGCTTCCACTGAAATCTGCCATCACTGGCCTTTTCTCAGCTTGTTTGGTATTTATGTTTTTCATTTTCAAAACGCCTGCCCCATCATCTCTTCATGAACAATTAAAATTTTTATTTCACTTGGCCATTGACTCAGCAGTATTTACCTAAATAGATATAACCAAGCTAAGCGGCAATTCACATTATAAAGACACAAAGATCTAACAACTGGTAATTTCCACAAAAGGCAGGGGTAAAATATAAATCAAGAGTGTTTATATAAATGTTTATATAAATATAAATGTGTTTTCTGTATCATAATTCCACACTCCACAACAGCTCAAAGCAGTGTCAAAACTCACAGAACAGCGATACAGCAAAGAAAGGAGGAAAAAACAAAACCTTTTACTCCAGGAAGAAGTTTGAATACACAGCTTTGTAAACTGTCATCTATGTGTTTGGTTTTAAAAAAATGAGTAAAACTTACTATAAAACAATTTCTTACAGCAGAAATTAGGGCAACAATATAAATCAACTATAACTCAATAAAAATCTAAAATCAACCCACCTTAAAAAAGCAATTCTTATACTTTTCCTACAGTAAAAGCAATAAACTTCAAAATTCCAAGCTTAAATAATCCTAAAATTTAATTAAATTATATCTTATAAAGTAATTAAATACGCTTCAGCAACAGTATATTGTTAGGCTCTCAAAATGAACACTTTCAGTTAGTTGCACAAAATGCGTTGACTGAACTCAAATTATTTTTCCACCTTTTCATCATTTCAAGCTCTATAGGACTACAGAACTAGTAAGAAGTATGTTTTATCTGAAAAGTCAATAATAATAATATTGTTATTTCTTTAAAAGACATTATTATTTCTTTAATAGCATTTGTGAGGAGGTCATACCAAGGCAACTGTGGAAGAGCCCACAAAAAAAAAAAAAACAATCCAGTCACCATCTGCCCAGCCCAAGGCTGCAGGCAGGGCAGGTGTCTGCAGCAGCCCAGAAGCTCTGAGCCCAACTGAGATGAATTGAACCCTATGATGGGGCAGGTCTGAGCCACTCCAGAAGAATTCCCTTAAACTTTGCTTCCATAATCAAAAATACAACTTCCCTCCAGAACTTTAAATATTGGCAAAAATGGCTCTCCTTTGTCTCATTCAGTATCATATTAGGTAGGTCAAGAAGAAACAAGATTCAGTTCAGTTCAGTTGCTCAGTCGTGTCTGATTCTTTGCGACCCCATGAATTGCAGCACGCCAGGCCTCCCTGTCCATCACCAACTCCCAGAGTTCACTCAGACTCACGTCCATCGAGTCAGTGATACCATCCAGCCATCTCATCTTCTGTGGTCCCCTTCTCCTCCTGCCCCCAATCCCTCCCAGCATCAGAGTCTTTTCCAATGACTCAACTCTTTGCATCAGGTGGCCAAAGTACTGGACCTCAGCTTTAGCATCATTGCTTCCGATGAACACCCAGGGCTGATCTCCTCTAGAATGGACTGGATGGATCTCCTTGCAGTCCAAGGAACTCTCAAGAGTCTTCTCCAACACCACAGTTTAAAAGCATCAATTCTTCAGCGCTCAGCTTTCTTCACAGTCCAACTCTCACATCCATACATGACCACTGGAAAAACCATAGCCTTGACTAGACGGACCTTCGATGGCAAAGTAATGTCTCTGCTTTTCAATATGCTATCTAGGTTGGTCATAACTTTTCTTCCAAGGAGTAAGCGCCTTTAATTTCACGGCTGCAGTCACCATCTGCAGTGATTTTGGAGCCCAGAAAAATAAAGTCTGACACTGTTTCCACTGTTTCCCCATCTATTTCCCATGAAGTGATGAGACCAGATGCCATGATCTTCATTTTCTGAATGTTGAGCTTTAAGCCAACTTTTTCACTCTCCTCTTTCACTTTCATCAAGAGGCTTTTGAGTTCCTCTTCACTTTCTGCCATTAACGGTGGTGTCATCTGCATATCTGAGGTTACTGATATTTCTCCTGGCAATTTTGATTCCAGCTTGTGTTTCTTCCAGTCCAGCGTTTCTCATGATGTACTCTGCATAGAAGTTAAACAAGCAGGGTGACAATATACAGCCTTGACGTACTCCTTTTCCTATTTGGAACCAGTTTGTTGTTCCATGTCCGGTTCTAACTGTTGCTTCCTGACCTGCATATAGGTTTCTCAAGAGCAGGTCAGGTGGTCTGGTATTCCCATCTCTTTCAGAATTTTCCACAGTTTATTGTGATCCACACAGTCAAAGGCTTTGGCGTAGTCAATAAAGCAGAAATAGATTCGTTTGTGGATATGTCCTCAGAGTGCACTGAGTGTGTCCACACATGCACACACAGGTAGATGTGGAGAGGCCACTGGGAAAACACAAGGAATGTAGCTACAGAGCAGAGGTCACACACACAAAAGCTCTCATGGACCAGACGAGGAATGTGCTATGTGCAGCAGCTGGGTAAAAGCTAATAGGTTCAACAGGAGTTAGAGCAACACACACACACACAATCAAAAAGCATTCAACTTCAAAGAACTCAAATGGAATGCCCACCCTGGCCCAGACCCAGGAACTGCAGCCCATTAAAAAGCAGTTGAGTGGCTGAAGAATTAAATACTTACCACTGGAGCTTCCAGGAGTAGAATACTGAGAGGTATCAAGGAATTTCCGAGGTGTAGGAAGGTTGGTAACATCAAGCAGAGGGACAGGAGAAGCGTCCTTCACCAGGGAGCTGAAGGGGAAGAACAGTAGTAGTTACTCCCTCACCACTTTCTCCAAAATCTACTTACATCCAGGACATGCCCATCCTTTATTCCTTTCTTTCTGTCATGAACCCTCTTGACACTCTGATTTCAAGTATCCCCCAAGTCTATTTCATAAAGCAGTGATTGTCACAGACAAGTGAATAAAGATGCATTTTAAGGATTCCAAATATTTACATTTTTATCTTTTTAGTTCAATACTAGGTCAAGAAAATTAGTGGATATTCTGATGATCTGCATGACCACTTTATAACCAAATTATACCATGCAACCTCAGTACCTCTTTGTTTCTGTATTAAACTTATCACCAAAGGAAGAGCAAATACCTTATTGTGATAAATGAATGGAAGTTTAAATAGTCAAGTCCAGTGAAACTTGTGTTTTTCAAGCTGGAATTTTTATTTTTTTAAGATACACTCGGAATTCACTACGTTTAGTTTCCTTTAAAAAAAAAAAAGTTCATAAATTTCATCAAGCTGAGAATCACACCTATGAAAGATGGTTTAAGGAATCTCAAATAGGTTAATTCAGCATTTGATTGTCCATTTCACCTTTTCCAAAAAGGTCCAACGAGTCATCTTACTAACTTTAGCGTCTCCATATAAACACAATAATTTTAAGTGACACAAAGACTATAAAAAACAAATTTCAAGAGAAGTCCCATTTATAGACATCTGTTAAGTACAAGAATGTAGGCGGTGCCAAAGCAAAAGCACCGGTTGAAGAAACTGAATCATCTAATCACTCTGCATTTCCAACAGAAAAGCTTCTCTAACTCATGTTCCAAGGACAGACAGGTTAAAGCCATAGTTCTCGCCTCCTTCCAATTACAGTAACATCAGCAGTCACAGTGGCCATGGAAGCGATTCTCAAATGAACTGGGCAGGGAGAGCAGGCAGTGATGAGCAGGAACATGACTACACCTTCAAGGAAGCTTCCTCCAAGTGGAGAAAAAAAAAAATGTGTGGAAGTTGGAACATCGACGATAGTGACATCCCCACCTGCCTCCCACCACTCCTTTGAAACCAAAGGTATGTGTGTATTCTTAACCTAGGTATGTATGCATCCTTAAGCAAATTAAAATATATATATACATTCTTTCAGAAAACTTTCAGAAACTTTTATTAAAGGGAAAAATTATCCTTTAAGGTATTATTTTTATTGAATGTTAACATTGTTGACAGCAAGGAGATCCAATCAGTCCATCCTAAAGGAAATCAGCCCTGAATATTCATTGGAAGGACTGATGCTGAGGCTGATACTCCAATACTCTGGCCACTTGATGCAAAGAACTGACTCACTGGAAGACACTGATGGTGGAAATGATTGAAGGTGGGAGCAGAAGGGGACGACATAGGATGAGATGGTTGGATGATATTACCAACTCAATGGACATGAGTTTGAGTAAACTCTGGGAGTTGGCGATGGACAGGGAGGACTGGTGTGCCGCAGTCCATGGGATCACAAAGAGTTGGACACGACTGAGCGACTGAACTGAACAATGTTGACAGCCATTGTCCTTCGCCAGAGGGTAACTGACTGTCATTAACTTCTCCCTTTTCACTTATGACTAGGAAGGGGGAATCATTACTCAAACAAGTCTCAGCATCTGCCATGTGCTTGGCACTTTGCTCAGGGCTGAGCATCCAGGAAGTATGACTAAGACATGAGCTAAACCCAACTTCATGCATTTCCAAGTGCTGGAATCACTTGCAGACTAATGTGAAACCGCAAGTGAAGAATAAGACATAAAAGTAACAGAAATAGCATTTACCAGGAATTGAACTGACAGAGTTAGCTCCAGTAACTCTTCTCCAATATAAAGCTGTAAGTTCCTATTTGCCTGCACTATCTTAAGAAAATCTAAAAGAGCCTTCCAATCCACTGATTTGCTATAATCATCTAATTATAAAACCAATTCAATCCCATATTTATCCATTCAGCTTTTGTACACTGAATACTGTTATCTTCTCATTTCTTCTCCTCAGCGACCTCTCTTTTACCTCCATCTTATTCATAACTGGAAAACAGCTCTACACACCTGCCTATGGACACACGTGCCCAAAGAGACAGGATAACCACTCATGTGGACAGTGCTGTTTCTGAGTATTTAGGAAAAAGGTAATTTCAACTTTAATAGGAATAAGACTTGATAAATTTAGTAAGTATTCTCATAACAGAAGTGGAGGAGCTATTTTTAAAGCACTGATAAATGAAGGTATAGATTAACAGGAAACTGAGGTTCACAGAACACTGCCTGCCACAGTTGTAAATGAGGCAGCGGTTAGTACACGTGTGTATGCATAGTCATATGTACATGTGAGCATAAGACACACTTCTGTAAATACAGAGGTGCACACGATTCACTTTAGATTAAAACCTAAACTACCTTCTCAGTTTTAACCTAAAAATATATTTCAGTTAAATATAGGGTGATAAACAGCTAGCCATTTTAACTTTGAAAAAACATAACCTGCTGACTATTATCAGAGCCAGAAGGGCCCTCTAACTCCATCAATAAACTCTTAGAAAGTCAATTTACTGCAAAGCTATTTTCATAGACTCATTTCTCCTTCTAAAATTTTCCCTTGGGCTTCAATTTTCTCCTTTGTGAACATTAACGCAAAGGCAAGTAACTCTGGAAATGACTTTTGGTTTTTCTCTTTTTCTTTTATGGAAGGACTTAGTCATAAAAGTTCAAAAGAAAGGGGGCACACCCACTCACTTAGTTACTACAGATAGGAAACTCACCAGAAGGTACCTGCTATGACAGAATATCTCATACCGACCTCTCAGTTTCAATTTCAGAAGCGAGAAAAGGCCTGTCCTCATTGTACATCAGAAACAAAGTTGAGAAGTATTAGTAGCCTCAAAGCATTTTCAATCCTTCAGAGGACATATTTTTGAAAACAAAAAAATAAAAACTAGATTGTTGTTAAAAGCAATAACAAATGTTGGAGAAAATGTGGGGGAAAAGGAACCCTTATATACTGTTAGTGGGAATGCAGATTGGTATAGCCACTACAGAAAACAGTAATGGAGATTCCTGGAAAAATTAAGACTAGAATTACCACGTGATCCGGACGTTCCACTTCTGAGTATTTATGTGAAGAATATGAAAACACAAATTCGAAAAGATATGTGCTCCCTATGTTCATGGCAGCACTATTTACAGTGGTCAAGACAAGGAAACCACTTAAGTGCCCATCAACATATAAATGGATAAAGAGGATATATGTATACACACACATCTTCTATTGTGTTTATGTATGTATATATATGCCTACAATGGAATACTACTCAACAATAAAAAATACATCTTCCTCACTTGCAAAAACATGGGTAGACCTTGAGGATATTAGGATAAGTGAAAAAAAGTAAAAAAGATAAGTAACTTCAGGATTTCATTCATATGTGGAATATAAAAATCAAACACAAATGATCAAACCGAAACAAAACAAGTAACATCCGCCTGCAATGCATGAGACAGCAGTTCGATCCCTGCGTCGGGAAGATCCCCTGGAGAAGGAAATGGCACCCCACTCCAGTATTCTTGCCTGGTATATCCCATGGACAGAGGAGCCTGGCAGGCTACAGTCCATGGGTTCACAAACAGTCAGACACGACTGAGCAACTAAACCACCAACCACCACAGAGAACAGAGTAGTGTTACCAGGGAGAAGAGAGACAGGAGGAGGGCAAACAGGTCAACCGGGTTAACCGGAGGGTGATGGATGGAAACAAATTTGTTGGGACTTCCCTGGTGATCCACTGGTTAAGACCCCACGCTTCCAATGCAGGAGGCCTGGGTTCAATCCCCGGTCTGGGAACTACATCCCACATGTTGCAACTATGACTTGGCATAGCCAAATAAATAAGAATATTTTTTAAAAGGAAAACTAATTTGTTGGTGATGAGCACACTGAAGTGCATACAGAAGTCAAAATACAACGTTGCAGACAAGAAACATACAATGCATAAACCAATGTTACCTTAAGTAAAAAATATTAGATTGTTAATTAATGTGAATTGCTTCTAATTAATATGAATCATCTAAGTGGCTTTATTTTCAAAGAAATATTAATAGAAACAACTTCTCTTTTTAAATATCTATGTGGTTACAAATTTTACATCAATTCAGAATCGTTCACAACTAAGAGATGATACACATAAATCCTTCTAGAATAAGACAGCACCTCTCCTCACAAAATCAGGAACTGTATATTTTAACTGAGTGCCTTGATATTTAATAACCACATGGTGGCAGACAGGAAAATTATAAAGCGAAATTAACCACACCAAAAACAAGCCCCTACCACTATAATCCCTAGGACTTTCTCGCCATTAAACATCCATCCAACTAGGAAGGATCTACTCAAAATGTGTATCATTTCAGTATTTCAAGCCATGAAGTCTTTTTCTTTTTTTTTTTTTTTTTAAGAAAAGGTTAGTAGTGCTAACAGCTTATTAAATGTTTGCACTTTAATTAGAACTTATTTCTGTTCCTCCATTTAATAATAAATATGTCCACCTATATCCAAAATTCACAGCAGCAGCTCATTTGGTTGATTTTATTGTCAAGCTAAAACTTAACAGAGGTGATCTGAACTCTAAGTTGTAAATCTAATAACTAATATATTCACCCTATAACCCAACAGCTGGTACAGGACCTGTCAAAGAGCAGGTGCTCGTAAAAGTTGGTTAAATCAAACTCAGCTAAGAATGATCTGTCGAAGATAATGTGCCCTGAGTGAGAAAATGTAACGGAATAATGAATCAGGAATGCCTTGCATGGTAATTCTCTATAGTTCTAAGATCTGCCTGAACATACAGAAAGAATCATGAATGATTTAGAGGGTAGAGAAGTCAGAAACAGTCATGGTATCAAATGATAACCCAAGAGAGAAGACATGCAATTCAAAATAAAGTGAAGCTAACATCTAAGCAAAGAGGGAGGGAGAAAGCCCTGAAAGATAACAAAACAGACACACACAAAAAGGAAAAAAATTTAAAGACAAAATAGGTAGGGAGCAAATAATACAACAGAGTCAAGGACACCCTTTATGCACCCAGGGACAAATACGGTCACCAAAATCCACGGGTCTGAAATTTTCTCCCCAGTGAGCTAGAATGTCCAAGGAAGCAAGATCAAATCAAGTATTAAAGCCAGGATGCATGCAAGAAGTAAATGGGCTAACCGTTTTTAAAATAACTTTTTTACTCATTTCATCTTATAAAGGTATTAAGTATTCTTTTTTTTGAAAATATAAGAAAATTTAAATAAGCTTCCCTTGTGGCTCAGAAAGTAAAGAATCTCCCTGCAATGCAGAAGACCCAGATTCAAACCCTGGTTTGGGAAGATCCCCTGAAGAAGGGAATGGCAACCCACACCAATATTCTTGCTTGGAGAATCCTATGGACAGAGCAGCCTGGTGGGCTACAGTCCATGGGGTCGCAAAGAGTCAGACCCGACTGAGCGACTAACATGTATGCCTTTCAAAACAGTTAACAGAAAGGAGTCTTTCCATCCCTACACACACACACACACACAGTCATGCATACACACAAAAATGTACACATGCTTTTTCAACGGCCTCTGGAATGCCCTGTATAGAACATTAAGCCCTAGGTTCTCTGCGCCTTTGTGTGACTTCTTTCATTTTCTCCTACACTAGAAATCTGTTTCTGGGTGTTTGCTTTTGGATACCAACAACTGGAACAGTCTTTGTATTTGGAGAGACTCTCCATGATCTGGGTCAAAGCAGGAAAAAGAGGGCACTTCTTCCCGCTATACAAGTTGACATGTCTCAGGCTCCAAGAACTGGAAGCTTCCAGACAACACTTTGAATCTTGAGGAAATAAAGAAAGAGGGAAGTGACATTTAGAGATCATTCACCTTGAAAATTCAGCAACTGAGGGCATGATGTCACAACCCGACCAGACCCTTCCTGTGGCTTGCCTGTGATGTACACCCAGCTGCTTCATCTCCCGTGGTCCCTCCAGGGTTTTAGAGCCTGTCTATAGAGACTCACTTTCCTTAGATTCTGTGACCCTACTTGATAACTTTCCACTAAATTTCTTTCCTTGTTTATTACCAGGACTGACTCTGCTATTTGCAGTCAAGAATATTGGCTAAAACATCATTCTCTATAATAAAGAATATGTTTTATCTGCTTCTGTCTTCTCTGACTTTTCAATATAAAGATCTTTATATATATCTAGGTTAATAAATACAAAATTAAATGAATTAAACATATTTTCTCTATAATTATTAAAATCCTTCTCATTCATCTTAAGAATTCAGCATTCCTTTCCATCTCCAGCTTATCCATATTTCCCAGTCTCTACTAACTTAATATAGGGATATATATTCTATTTACTGTTACAGAGTATTCTTTAATCACATAGACCTTCTTTTTCAAAAAGAGTTTTCAGCTTATATTTCTGATCAAAATATTTCCAACTATTGCAAAAAACATTTCAGTTGTTTATATGCAAATTTACATATTTAATACTGTGAAGTCAGTCCTGGCAGCAGTTTCAAACTACCTACAACTTTATTGTTCTCAAGCTGCTAATTTTGGTTCCTATCTTACAGTTCATCTTTGAGCATTTTTCTCAAGAAAAGAATTCCAGGTTTGTATTTTGTGTTAATTTATATCTGAGAATGTTGCTGTGTTGCCTATGTACACTTGGCTGGATATAGAGATTTTTGGTCCCAATCCTTTTCCATTCCTTGTAGACTTTGCTCTCCTGTATTCCAGTATTTTATGTTAAGCAAATCCTGGTGAGCCTCACTGGTGCTCCTTTCTGTTTATCAGGACTAGTTTCAACTACATATAAACAGAAGACCCAAACAGCCATGACCTGAGTAAATCAAAAGGATTTCCTTCTTGTCATATAAAGATACAAAAATCCCATTCAGAGGTATAATGGAGGCTCCATGTCATTAAAGAGTTTACGATCTGATTTCCATTCTCAAGGTCACCTAGTATCCAAGACAATAGCCCCAGTCCAACTCCTTGACAGGAAGTAAAGGAAGGCAGGTACAGGGTAAAAGAGTGAGCATACCAGCTTTGCTGGCACGTCTGAAGAATGTTCCTATGAGTCCTGACTCAACATCTTGCAAGTAGAAGTCTCACTAATCACCTTCAGTTACACAGAAGGATGGCAGCAGGATGGAAAATGTAGTCTTTTTGCTGGATATATGGCCACCATGAACAAAACAAGAGTTGTCATTAAAAAAGGAAGGAAAGGGGACTCCCCTGTCGGTACAGTGGATGGGTATCCACCTGCCAAAGCTGTGGTCCGATCCCTGGTCCAGGAAGATTCCACATGCCACACAGAGCAACTGAGCCCCCACACCACAACTCCTGAAGCCTGTACATCTAGATCCTGTGCTTCTCAACAAGAGAAGCCACTGCAGAGAAGCCCACCCACCGCAACAAAAAGTAGCCCCCGCTCTCCGCAGCTAGAGAAAGCCCACGCACAGCGACAAAGACAGCACAGCCAAAAATAAATAAAAAGTAAATGAATAATTTAAAAGAAAATAAAGGTGAGAATGGGTTAGGTGGGCATATAACTATCTCTGTCAGAGAAAGGAACATAATTTTTCTCCCTGGTGCTTATTTCTTTGTTAGAATCAGAAAGCTTTTTATGAATTTAAGAGTCAGTTTTTCACTAATTTTACCTTGAATCATTTTGATTTGCAGACCAAGGTCTTTTTTTCTGTGTGAGTAGGTTTCTTTCTTTACACTCTAAGTACTGCCACTATTTCTCTCTGTATTAGTTTGCTAGGGCTGTCATCACGAAGTACCACAGGCTGAGCAGCTTCAACAACAGAAATCTGTTTTCTCACCCTTCCAGAGGTGAGGAGTCCAAGAACAAGATGTTGGCAGCGTTGGTGTCTCCTGAGGCCTCTCTCCTAGGTTTGTAGACGGCTGTCTTATCACTGAGTCTTCACATGGTCTTCCCTCTTCAGAAGTGTGTGTCCAAATTTCCTCTACTTATAAGGACACCAGTCATGTTGAATTAGGACCCATGCTAATAACCTCATTTTAACTTAAATGACCTCTTGAAAGACCCTAGCCCCAAATTTAGTCACAGGTTCTGGGAGTTAGGATCTCAACACATGAATTTTAAGGGGACACAATTCAACTTATAACATTATCATGTTAGTGTCATTCTATACAGCGCTTAAAATCATTTCATTGATCACTATTCTCCATCTTTCACATCTATTACCTTTCTTTCATCATCTTATCTTTTCCTTCTTCATAAGTTTCCCCTCCATATCACTGATTCAACTCTTTCAGTGTTTTAAAAAAGAATTTAATATTTTGACTATCAATATTTTGATATTGATATTTTGACTATCAATATTTTGACTTTCCTTACATTTTGTTCCTGCTTAGTTCTTTTTGCATCTCTCTCAATCCCATTCATAGGACTCCCCACTATCATTTCATAGAAGCTACACGCTTGCTGCATACAGCCACAGAATCTCAGTCATGTTCAATAATAAGCACATTTGGGTGACTGGCTGACTCAGGCTAGCCAGCTCAGCTGAACTTGGCTCGATTCCACATGACTCCTCCTCCTCCGGGGACCAACATCACCATGGCAGTGACAGAGGCATGACAGGGCATGCACCCTGGCACATTTCAGGCCCCTCGTGTTACATGCTAACAATCAGCAAAAGCAGGAGCCCAAGAATCAGAGACAAGGAAATACACTTCTCCCACTCAAGTGGAGGGGGAAGGCTGATAATTCTGAGCAATTACGTAATCTACATCATCTTGCATCTTTTGAGAAACCTTGAGCCTAAGTCTCCTAAACATTTCCTATTTAGCTTTATAAATCCTTTCCTTCAAATAAATGCTCTTCTTTGAGAACTCAATGTAATGCTTTTTCCCTTATGCTTACATGGGAAGGGGTTTTTATTTTTAATCCTTGCACAGGAACAAATCTATTTAGATCCACTATTTACCACCAGACACTCTGGGAGGAATTTCCTTAGCACTGCTCCCACCCACCACTTGACTCTCCAACAAGGCTATATTCAGATCCAGTGCTTAGATTAAGTCTAAGGTACATGCCCATAGCTTAGTTTGTGTGCCTAAGGTTTTCCAGTGCCCGTCTGCAGAAAAGAGATGGAAACTCCTCTTTCTCTGTCACGGGCTCTGATTGAACTGAAGCATCACACACAAAGTTGGCGATTAGGGTTTGAACAGGATAGGATTTTACAGACTTCGTTCCCAGCATGCACTGCTTCCAGCATTCCTCTCATCTACAGCCCGATGAAAAAGTGTCAGTAGTACAGAGCTCAACTCAACTGCCCCCTGAAGAATCTCACTTCTTCAGTTAGTTTAAGGCTATTTTAAACGATGTTGGGAGGACACACGCCATGCACAGCTATCCGACACACGTTAGTAACACCGATGTCCTACCATCTTACCATCTGGTCTTATTCCCTACCAGGTCTCCCCTAATTTAATAAATGTTCTGAGTCCACCCAGGCCCTTCATCACAGGACTGAGCTACACCCAGACCAAGGATAAAACAAGTGTTCTAACTCAACCTCGCCTGAACTTAACCCGGAAAAAGAATTATACACAGCTCTAAGTAACAATCTCCTAACTTCAGTTCATGTGCCTACATTTCTTAATTAGGAGGACTGCACTATCATTTTAAGGGTTTTTCTCTTCCTTCTGAGATACACCAGAGTCTCTCTGATCGAGTACATTAAAAGCCCACAGTAAGTGTTTCCTACGTATCTGTACATAAAAGGACCACAAGAAATGTGAAGTGAGGGATGAACAAACACTCAGTGTCAGCCTTTCAGGACGGGGCGCGTTGGTTATCACAAACCCGTCTTACATTTTCAGAGACAGTATGTTAAAAAGACAAGTAAAAAAAGCTACAACCATGTTCGGGAAAGCAAATAATATCCCTTAAAGCTTTACACGGCCACAAGACGCTGTGGCAAAGAGCCTTTTTGACTAACCTCATCCTCCCTTTTTCCTTGTTCTGCTGCACAACTCGGCTAGTGGATTTGATGTACAGGTGCCGATGCAGCTCGTCTATGAGAACCAAGTGGAGGTTCATCTTCTTGCTGTGCAGCTCCAGCCTAAGGTCACTCAGTCCTTCCACCTGGAGCAGTGGGCCCTCCAAAGACTCGACTGCGGACACCTGGAGAGGCGGAAGAAAACGATTCAGACAACAAAATAGCTCCACAATATTATAAATATGAAAGGCTGTTGGCTTAGCTGGTAAAGAATCCACCTGCCATGCGGGAGACCTGGGTTCAATCCCTGGGTAGGGAAGATCCCCTGGAGAAGGGAAAGGCTACCCGCTCCAGTATTCTGGCCTGGAGAATTCCATGGACTGTATAGTCCACGGGGTTGCAAAGAGTCAGACACGACTGAGCGACTTTCACTCTCATTTTTTCAAAGATACTGTCAAAAGAGTTTGTGAGAACCTCATCAGTACACAGGAGACTTTGAGTAAAATGTGGGTAAGCCTGGTTCTGCTCTTGAAGGGTTTAGCAGATATTGCTGAAGAAAACAATCATGATAAACACGAAGGCACCTCAAGCACCTCAACGTTGTATGTGCTATTTATTCCCACACACACCGCCTATCAATGGACACAAATAAACTGACTTCCCAATAATTATTTTTATATCCTTACAAGAAGTCCATGTACTAATAATTTAGACCAACTTTTAGTCAAACTTACCTTTTAAGATTAAGACTCAGTAAAAGCACACTATATCAATTTCTTTAAATAATTCTTAGGGCCATTATGAGTCAGAGCTTGGTTAGCCTAAGTCTACACACATACTTACACATGCTCAAGTCTCTCTGGCTCTTTCTCATATTCACATACACACAGAGGGAAAGGCAGTTTTACATGAAAGCTAATAGCAAACAATAGCAGTTCTCACCTCTCCTTGGACTGACTCAGTTTGACAGAAGAAATGGGATTTGAAAGATGAACAGAAGATAAATTATGAAGAGGGAGATTCTCTTGGTGTAAAGTGCAATTTGGAAGATTTTAAGACAAAAAGCACTGGGTGTATAAAAATGGTGTAGCAATACCTACAACAAATGGAGAAGATGAGGGACTCAGGGAATTTGGAAAACAAAGTGCTAAGTGCAAAGGAGGAAAAAAAACACAGTATGTATTATATAATCTCATTTATCCATATATATAAAATTTTATTTGTCTTTTTATATGTATAGGAAAAGAGAAACACCAAGACTAACAATAATAATGATAGTAGTAGTAATAATAAAAATAAAGAGATGACTACAAATGAAAACAGAGAAAAGAGCACTACCAAGCTCCCTCAAGGAATTAATGTTCAATGACTATTCCCTGATTTGGTTATACATCTAAATAGTCCTCATTCGTACGGATAAAGGCAATAACCAGTACCACTATGCATGTGCGTGCTCAGTCGCACAGTCATGTCCAACTCTTTGCAATCCCAAGGACTGTAGTCTGCCAGGCTCCTCTGTCCATGGGATCTCCCAGGCAAGAATACTGGCGCAGGTTGGTTTTTCCTTCTCCAGAGGATCTTCCCACCCCAGGGATCGAACCCACGTCTCCTGCATCTCCTGCACTGGCAAGTGATTCTTTTGCCACTGAGCACCTGGGACACCCAACCAAGGGCACTACTTCAGGGTAACTGTAATTATGGATATAAACATGCACCTTAAAAATCATGCATTTATACAAAAGCAATCAAGAGACAGTAGAAGTTATAAAACATCAGTGATCAAAAATGTTGATCACAGATCTATCCTAACATACACAGCAATTTAGAGGAGTAGGGAGAGCAAATATAGAAAACTCTGTGGCTGCCAAATACAAACCAGCCTAAGATAGGGAAGAAAAGGCAATGGCCTAGCCATAAATACATCACTTGTTTTGTGATGTGCTATAATCAAATGTCACTAGCAAATAAGTTTCCTTAAGTTAACCAAGACAGAATCGGGGAATGAAAGAGTGACAAGCCCTGGGCCAGCTCTGCCCTCTGAAGCCTGCCAGTTCCTGTTCACACTGACTTGCAACAGCCCCTGCTATGGAGACCCTGTGCCTGGTGCAAGCTGCGGGCAATTCCAGATGGAAAGACTGCCTGCCTCACGAAATGACCAAAGTGTCCCCAAGGAGGAAAAACAACAACAAATTCATTTATACTTATGCTCCAAAATGGATTTTTAACTCAGGTCTCTAGCAGAGAAAAGAGGATGCATTAACCTTTAGTGACATCAAGATCCAGAAAATGAAAAATAATTTGGTAAACCACTGGCCCATCATGTAGCCTTATCCCTCAAGGTAATTAAATCCAGCTGAGATATTTAAGCTTAAAAACCACCCACTGCACAGCCACACTCAATTTGCTTGTAAGAATCTGCATGAAGATTTTTTTTAACCCAAACAGCTCATGTTCCAAGTATAAAACTATACGACAATGTTAACTTTCAAAGCTGCTTAATTTTTCTTAAATATAGCTAAAGCACTTAGCACAGTGCCTGGCCTATACTGAGTGCTCACTCAAATTATTTTTAATAGAACCTATTTACCACATGGACAAAGCAACCTCAGAGGGTGTTTCCAACATGTTTTAATGCAGTCTTTGCAGTAAAGTGCTGTTTCCATCATGGAACTATTATTAACCATACAGACTACAAATTTTCTGAATATGTTTTCTTGACCCAAAATACAAGTACAATTAACATAGAATCAAAAATAGTCTCAGAACTTCAAAGATTTGAAAACCTTACCATGAATAACCTCTATTTATGTACGAAGACACAGTGCTTTATTTCCTGGCCTTCACAAATGAAAAGTCTATTTATAAAGCTATAATTATGGAAGCTAAGCAAAGCCAGTGTCTTCCCCGACTCTAACCTTCCTAGGTACTCAAAACAATTTGAACAAAATAGTTGTAAACGCATATATTTGATCTCTAGAACATCAGTTTAGAAACCTGACATTTATCTTCTGTGGTTTTAAGTAACTTGTACCATAAAGCTTATGCATAAGCAAAACTTTGTAGGCAGCAGTGAATCCAACCACCACTTTTAATGCTGTTATACTGAGGGGTCGGATTTTTAGGTATTTCCTAACATTCAGCCTTTACTAGAAGAGAAATCCTTAAATATCCATCTATAGGGCTTTCTCAAAATGGCTCCGTGGTAAAGAATCCATCTGCCAATGCAGAAGCTGCAGGTTTGATCCCTGAGTCAGGAAGATCCCCTGGAGGAAGAAATGGCAACCCACTCCAGTATTTTTGCCTGGGAAATAGCATGGGCAGAGAAGCCTGACAGGCTACCGCCTATGGGGGTCACAAAGAGTTGGACATGACTGAGCAACCCACACAGTTAGAAATGTGTCTAACTACTGATGAAAAAATATCACTAAAGGATTTTTTTTCATGTATGGGAAGTGGTCATTTTATAAATTATTCCACATTCTCTAAATTTAGTGATCACAGAGCACTTTTTAAACAACAGGTTGATGAAACCTCAACAGAAATTCAGGAGATGCAGATGAATTCCAGTGGACAGCAACAGGTTCACTCTTTGAGAAATAATCAAAATTCGATTCAAAAGTGTGACATACAACACTGAATAATGTCACAAATATATATTAAAATTATAGGACAAGACACAGCAGGTGAAAAGTAAAACAGACAACATACAGTCGAATAGTTCACTGGAAAATGCTGTCTATTTATCTCACAGATATCATACCATGAATTTATGTACCAAATGATCTCCACCATGACCTCTCAGGTACACCACACCACGTCTTAGAAGACAGATTACTAAATAATGAACCAACCAGATGTTATTTGGAAGCTTTCTTACACATAGTTTCAGAAATAAATCAGTATGGGGAAGGCATAGGAAAGAGAGAGATATCAACAGGGAATTTTTTTCAGAGAACACCTATAATAATAAAATAAGAACAGTAACGTTCTAACTCACCAGAGTGAGAAACTACTCATACAGATAAATCTATTTTGGAGTTGAAAAGAAAAATTTCTTTTAGGACTATGAACGTAAGCAAACATCAACAAAATGTTTTAACACATGATATAGAACAGGGCAGTATGTTTCACTATTAAGAACTTGTCCATTTAGACCAATGAGGACCTACCGTACAGCACATGAACTCTGCTCCATGTTATGTGGCAACCTGGATAGGAGAGGAGTTTGGGGGAGAACGGATACATGTTTAAACATGGCTGGGCCCGTTCGCTACTCACCTGAAACTACCATAACACTGTTGATCGGCTATACCCCAGTACAAAATTAACAGCTGAAGGGAAAAAAAATCCACTTAGGAAAATAAGTTCTGAAAAATATTTCCATAACTCAAGAAATAGGTCAAAGGTACAGTTAAACTTGGAGAAGGAAACGGCAACCCACTCCAGTATTCTTGCCTGGAGAATCCCATGGACAGAGGAGCCTGGCGGTTTGCAGTCCATGGGGTCACAAAGAGTCAGATGCGACTGAGTGACTAACACAACAGAAAAACTGTACACAATCAAGAACTGTCTGGTGTTTTCCAAAAAAAAATTTGCTTGAGTTGAGAGATGAGAACTACAGTGCCCTTAAATGTTCTTTCCCAGATAACTATTTCTCAATTGCATTTTAGTTTAAATTAGAAATAATTATTTCATGGTTAAGTGTTTTCTACCAGCCTGACTCAAGCTGATTAGGTAAAAAGATCTAGTTTTGTGCTTAACATGAACCAATGGAAATGTCTTTGAGGAACACCAGAGTTGGCCATTCTCAAACATCTGCTTCACTGAAAAAAAATGCTGAGAAAGAAACCACTGATATTTATTTTTCTGGTTGGGAGAAGTGAGATACACAAAAATGAATGACAATAGCAACTTTCTAAACAGAACTAAGGTTCAAGCCAAACAACAAAAGCAAACAAACCAACAACAACAAAAAGAAAAGCCTTTTAAATACAAGCCAAAGAATCCAACCTGATAACTAAACCATCTGCTAGCTAATAAAAATGCTTATTTTGACAACAGTGTTACCTAAAAGAGACAAATGTGTTGCCACTGTTGAGTCCAAAAGAAGTATTTCCTTCAGGACTCTGACAATTACATGGTTCCAAAATGTTCTATCACTTTCCAATAGGTCAGTAAGTCTTCCTTAGGGAAGCATTTTTCTAGTTAAACAATATAACCATTCTGAAAATGTTACTGTGGCCCAACTTACAGATGTAATAGTAAGATATAAAATTAGACTATTCCAGAGAATTGATTTTGTCCCTGCCCACAAGTATATAAGATACAAGTCTAAACAGTCTCAACTAAATGACACCAAAAATCTCTGGCTATGAACAAAAGAAACATGCCTTGGGACCCAAGATTTACTCAGTACCCAGGTCACCAGTCTGCACCACTGGGCTGCTGAACTGTGGGAAGGCAAACTGGTGTCTTCAAGCCCTGTTCCTCAAGAGTCCTCCACCCCGAATTCCCCATGGGCTCATGGGATCCCAGATGGACCCAAGAAGTCTTAGTCTGAATGAAATATGCTTCACACCCACCTCAACACAAGCAGAGATGTTTTTTACCATTCATTTACCAAACATTCCCATTTAGCTATACCATATTTCCCAAAGTAGAGATTTTATCAGACAGAAACTGGTAAAAGAAACCAAGCACACATTAAATAAATAAATAAGAGTCACCAGGACTTCATGTCTTAGTTTGAAATTTGAACCATATGGAACTACTGTTTGTACCAGTCAAAAATGATCAAATATTGGCTGTTTCATATGGTTCAATCTAATAGATTAAGGAGACAGTCTGAAAGCCTTGATGCACCCAGGAAAGCACTGAACTGTTTGTAGAATGTTGCAGTCCTTATAGTCCTAATAGATATTTAGCCGCACAGAGGAACTAGGGACAATTTTACTTGCAGAATATAGTATCATATTCTACCTATAGGACAGAAAACAGAGAAGTATGTGATCCCAAAGGATTCTGTTCACAAAAATCTTACCTGTTAAATATAAACGATAATAGAATTTACACTTTTTAGGTATAAACGTCATCTGCTCATTTGTGTTTAAAGCACAACACCAACCACCACACAGGGCCTAAGGAGAGGACGGCTTAGACTTGCTTCCCAGGTGGCACTAGTGGTAAAGAGTCCGCTTGCCAATGCAGATGTAAGAAATGCATATTTGATCCCTGGGTCTGGAAGATCCCCTGGAGAAGGAAATGGCAACCCTCTCAGTATTCTTGCCTGGAGAATCCCATGGACAGAGGCACCTGGTGGGCTGCAGTCCAGGGCTCGCAAAGTGTCGGTCATGACTGAAGCGACGGAGCACTTAGCACGCTCTGCACACAAAAGTATATGACATACAAGGGAGAATAAAGGGCTCAGGCTACTGTGGCGGTTTCAGGGGGTCTTAGGAATTCAGCGGAAAACCAGAATCCCTGATCCCAGCTTCACTGGAGACTCCTGAGAGGGGTTCAGCTCCCCAGGGTTCAGTCTGGCCTCTGACTGAAGGCCTTAGGGCTAATTGGCAGTTTGGTACTTAAGACGGACTTCCCAAGAAAGCTGCAAAGGGCAAGGCCGAGTGCCTGGAGCAAGAACACATGTTTTCTCCCCACTAACTCCCCTGCTTATAGCCAATCAACAACGATCAAATCAGGCCACAGAAAAAGCCCATTCTTAAAGTCAGTCCGCTAACATATTAATACTATTGATCAGCCCCATTCAAGTGCCCCTTCTTTTCCCTCAGGAAACCCGATACATATAACGCAGACTCAGCAGGCTCTCACCACTACGAACAGGGTGCTGGCTACTTCCGCTCTCCCTTCATTACTGCCAGGGCTATTGCATGTTTTTATTTAATAAACTTTCATCAGTTCAAATGAAGGGCTGTTATTAGCTGAGCTAACAGCCAAATGATAATGCTCCAGAGAAATATCAGTGCTTGTCAGCGCATTAACAAAGAGAGGACAGGGGCTGAGGTCAAGCACGTGTCAATGTAAATGAGGCCATATTAGGTACTAAAGGCTTAATGCAATAGACTGCTGGGGAGATAATGGAATTTACAGGATAAAGCAAATGAGATTAAGTTATTGATAAGTGAAGAAGGGAAGAGGACCTATAAAATCAAAGGCCTTTTTCTTGTGAATTTCTCCTGTAAAGAATCTTCAAATAGACCTTAGAAAACAAAATTCAAAAGAGATCAAATGTACCTTCCAGCTTCATGAAAGATCTCATCCTGTCTGCTGTTTATCAGTCACTAAGTTGTCCAATTCTTTGTGAACCCATAGACTAGCATGCCAAGCTTCCCTATCCTTCACTATTTCCCAGAGTTTGCTCAAATTCATGTCCACTAAGCCGGTGATGCTGTCTAACCATCTCATCCTCTACCACCCTCTTCTCCTTTGGCCTTCAATCTTTCCCAGCATGAGGGTCTTTTCCAGTGAGTCAGCTCTTCACATCAGGTGGCCAAAGTGCTGGAGCTTCAGCATCAGTCCTTCCAGTGAATATTCAGGGTTGATTTCCTTTAGGATGGACTGGTTTGATCTCTTTGCAGTCCAAGGGACTGTCAACAGTCTTCTCAAGCACAACTCAAAAGCATTAATTCTTTGGCGCTCAGCTTTCTTTATGATCCAACTCTCACATCCATACGTGACTACTGGAAAACCATAGCTTTGACTGGACAGTCCTTTGACAGGAAAGTGATGACTCTGCTTTTTAATATGCTCTCTAGGTTTGTCATAGCTTTCCTTCCAAAGACCAAGCATCTTTTAATTTCATGGCTGCAGTCACCAGCAGGAGTGATTCTGGAGCCCAAGAAAATAAAATCTGTCATTGTTTCCACTTTTTCCCTTTCTATTTGCCCAGATGGGATGGGGCCGGATGTCATGATCTTAGTCATCCTATGACTGCCATGAAACACTGGCTTGTTCTAAGAGCATACAGAGGCACTTCTCCTAGTGGTTCAGTGGCTAAAACTTTGCACTCCCAATGCAGAGGGCCCAGGTTTGATCCCTAGTCAGGGAGGGAACTAGACCCAACAGGCCACAACTAAGAGTTTGCATGCCACGACTAAGGATCCTGCATGTGGCAACTAAGACTGCACAGCTAAATAATAAATAAATAAATAAATAGAAGGATGCGCTGTGCTTAATTGCTCAGTCATGTCTGACTCTGCGACCCTAGGCTCCTTTGTCCATGGGGATTCTCCAAGCAAGAATACTGGAGTGGGTTGCCATGCCCTCCTCCAGGGAATCTTCACTACCCAGGCACTGAACCCAGGTCTCCTGCAGTGCAGGGGATTCTTTACTGTCAGCTACCAGGGAAGCCAAATAAAAGCACACCAGTCTTTAAAAGTATTTTTAACCTTTCCTGAAGGTCCTCCCTTATTTTTGCTTTTTCTTAAACATTAGAGCATTCTACCACATCTAATTCCTATATTTTATTAAAGCCAATCTTTTTTTTCCTCTTGTAAAGACTGGGAACCAGGTCTTCTAAGATATCCATCCCATTAGCACAGAATGACAGCATCTGAAAAATGAAAGGTTAAGAATTTTCTCAGAGAAGGCAATGGCACCCCACTCCAGTACTCTTGCCTGGAAAATCCCATAGATGGAGGAGACTGGTAGGCGGCAGTCCATGGGGTCGCTAAGAGTTGGGCATGACTGAGCGACTTCACTTTCACTTTTCACTTTCCTGCATTGGAGGAGGAAATGGCAACCCACTCCAGTGTTCTTGACTGGAGAATCCCAGGGACAGTGGGGCCTGGTGGGCTGCCATCTATGGGGTCGCACAGAGTCGGACACAACCGAAGTGACTTAGCAGTAGCACCAAGAATTTTCTATTTTAAGAGGCCTTTAAAAATTGTTAAGATTGAGGCCCCATTCCAATTTTACAGATTAAAAAAAAGAAAGGTGGGGCCCAAATATCTATTCTTTATCTTTATTCTTCTTTAAAATTACAAAAGTAATAGATGCACAATCAAAAAAAGCTGAAAAACAGAAAAACCAAACAGGAAAGATCCATAATCAGTCAGATAAAGTTATAAATTTTAACCTGACACCAATTATTTTTCCACACAAAGTTCTTACAAAAAAACAGTTACTTTCCAACATGTTTTTTCCCCACTTGGCAATATATTGGGAATATCCACCCATCACCAAACATGATTTTTAGTGTTTTCATACTAGTCCATAATATGAATATTCCATAAATGACTTAAACTAACTCCCTGTTAAATAATTGCTAATTATTTTTACTTCCATAAATCTTATTGTGATAATTATCCTTGTATATATATATTTTTGGAACACCTCACAATTAAAATTCTGAATTCTTTACTTAACATTCAAGAAGTAGAATTTCAAGTCCAAAGTTATTTCAGGCTTCTGATGCATAATGCCATATTAAGAGCCTTATTTTTTTCTAAATGTACTTTTAAGAGCTCTGTCCACAATCACTTTCCTAATGAAATTAAACTATACCTAAGATCTTGTAAGATAAGGATTATAATTGTTTATGGAAAAGCCCCTCCCGCCCCCCAAAAAATCCTTCTTTCTTCCTAATCTTATGATCTGTTCATCTTCAGTTCTCATTGTTAACCAAAGTTTAGGCTCTCCACACACCGGTGCCAAATCAAGCTTTGGAGATAGAATTTGGGGTGAAGCAGAAATCACTGCAGACAGTGACTGCAGCCATGAAGTTAAAAGATGCTTGCTCCCTGGAAGGAAAATTATGACAAATCTAGACAGCATATTAAAAAGCAAAGACAATCATTTTGCTGACAAAGGTCGGTATGGTCAAAGCTATGGTTTTTCCAGTAGTCATGTACGGATGTGAGAGCTAGAACATAAAAAAGACTGTCAGCTCAGTCGTGTCCGAATCTTTGCGACCCCATGGACTGCGGCACACCAGGCCTCCCTGTCCATCACCAACTCCTGGAGTTCACTCAAATTCATGTCCATTGAGTCGGTGATGCCATCCATCTCATCCTCTGTCATCCCCTTCTCCTCCCGCCCTCAATCTTTCCCAGCATCAGGGTCTTTTCAAATGAGTTAGCTCTTCACATCAGGTGGCCAAAATATTGGAGTTTCAGCTTCAACTTCAGTCCTTCCAATGAACACCCAGGACTGATCTCCTTTAGGATGGACTAGCTGGATCTCCTTGCAGGCCAAGGGACTCTCAAGAGTCTTCTCCAACACCACAGTTCAAAAGCATCAATTCTTCAGCTCTCAGCTTTCATTACAGTCCAACTCTCATATCCATACATGACCACTGGAAAAACCATAGCCTTGACTAGACAGACCTTTGTTGACAAAGCAATGTCTCTGGTTTTTAATATGCTGTCTAGGTTGGTCTTAACTTTTCTTCCAAGGAGTAAGCATCTTCATGGCTGAAGTCACCATCTGCAGTGATTTTGGAGACCAAAAAAATAAAGTCTGCCACTGTTTTCACTGTTTCTCCATCTACTTGCCATGAAGTGATGGGACTGGATGCCATGATCTTTGTTTTCTGAATGTTGAGTTTTAAGCCAACTTTTTCACTCTCCTCTTTCACTTTCATCAAGAGGTTCTTTAGTTCTTCTTTGCTTTCTGCATATGTGTCATCTGTATATCTAAGGTTATTGATATTTCTCCCGGCAATCTTGATTCCAGCTTGTGCTTCATCCAGCCCAGCATTTCTCATGATGTACCCTGTATATAAGTTAAATAAGCACAGTCACAATATACTGCCTTGATGTACTCCCTTTCCTATTTGGAACCAGTCTGTTGTTCCATGTCTGGTTCTAACTGTTGCTTCTTGACCTGCACACAGATTTCTCAGGAGGCAGGTGAGGTGGTTTGATATGCCTATCTCTTTCAGAATTTGCCACAGTCTGTGGTGATCCACACAGTCAAAGGCTTTGGCATAGTCAATAAAGCAGAAATAGATGTTTTCCTGGAACACTCTTGCTTTTTCAATCCAGTGGATGTTGGCAATTTGATCTCTGGTTCCTCTGCCTTTTCTATATCCAACTTGAACATCCAGAAGTTCACTGTTCACGTATTGCTGAAGCCTGGCTTGGAGAATTTTGAGCATTACTTTACTAGCATGTGAGGTAAGTGCAATTGTGCAGCAGTTTGAGCATTCTTTGGCATTGCCTTTCTTTGGGATTGGAATGAAAACTGACCTTTTCCAGTCCCATGGCCACTGTTGAGTTTTCCAAATTTGCTGGCATACTGAGTGCAGCACTTTCACAGCATCATCTTTTAGCATGAAGGCTGAGCACTGAAGAATTGATGCTTTTGTATTCTGGTGCTGGAGAAGAGTTCTGAGAGTCCCTTGGACAGCAGTGAGATCAACAAGTCAATCCTAAAGGAAATCAGCCCTAAATATTTATTAGAAGGACTGATGCTGAACCTGAAGCTCCAACACTTTGGCCACCTGATGCAAAGAGTCGACTCACTGGAAAAGACCTTGATGCTGGGAAAGATAGAAAGTAAATGGAGAAGGGGGCGGCAGATGATAAGATGGTTGGATGGCATCACCACCTCAATGGACATGAATCTGAGCAAACTCTGGGAGAAAGTGGAGGACAGAGGAACCTGGCATGCTACAGTGCATGGGATCACAAAGGGTCAGGCCTGACTTAGTGACTAAGCAACAACAATGGCTGTTTTAGCCAATATGTGAGAACAAAAAGTTGTAAGAAATCGGAAGTTTGGGGCTAAAGCAAAAATCCTATTGTTTGCAGATGTGATGATGTGCTTTTCTATTGAGAAAAACCAAAATAAACTACAGGTGAATGTGTTTTTAAAAAATGGAGGTAGGCAACCATAAGTAATTAGTATTGGGATGAATCTCAGGGAAAATAGACTTCCTTGGCAAGTTCCCCCTACCTTGTCAAAGCCAACCAAAACTGCCAGTCAGCATTCTCAGGCCACCATCAGGTTGAGAGAGGGATCCCAGTGACGATAAGCACTACCATCTGCCGCCACTGACACACGCACAGGGTCCCCAGCTAGCCACAGACTTACCCATCAAAATCCTGCTCCAACAAGTCCCTACAGACAAAGACAGCAAAGCACTTTTGTGTTATTCTGACTGAGATCACTCCTCCTACAGACCTGAAGTGCATACACATAAGCGTGTACAATTACAGTTCATCTGCTTATAACAGGTATGCATCAGTGACAGCAGTACCAGGAGAGAAATGCTGCTTAACGGGACAAGCCCGGGACTACAACTTTTTCTTTTCACCCAGCCTTGTGTGATAGTGGGCTTCCCTGGTGGCTCAGACGGTAAAGCGTCTGCCTGCAATGCGGGAGACCCGGGTTCGATTCCTGGGTCGGAAGATCCCCTGAGAAGGAAATGGCAATCCACTCCAGCACTCTTGCCTGGAAAATCCCATGGACGGAGGAGCCTGGTAGGCTACCGTCTATGGGGTCGCACGGACACGACTGAGCGACTTCACTTTCACTTTCTTTTGTGTGATAGTGATAACAATCACGCTCCCTACACCACAGATTTGTATATTGCCTTCCATTTCACAAAGTACTTCACATGTACAAAATTTCATTTTTATTCTCACCACCACTTTATAATATAGACAGGTTAAGTATTCCTCTACAGAAGAGGATACTGGAAGAAAGAAAGCAATGCGTTTGTCTAACCTCACAAAACTGATAAATTGTTAGAATTAAGAAGTTCTGGCTTTTCAACCCATTTTTGGTTTTACTATACCATGCTGGACCTAGCCACCACCTGTCAATAAATGTGGGCCCCAATTTCAATCCATTAAATCCCAGCAATAAGTCAGATAAGAAAGAACGCACAGTAAAGATACAGAAGTCAGAGCACCAAAATGACAGCTCTAAAAAGTTCCAAGTCAGCTCAACTCTGGAGAGCATCTAATCTACCCAGTAAACAAAACTCACATTGACCAAATAATCAGGCTACAAAATCAGAATAAGAGCCTGATACGCATCAGCTCTATCTGAAAGCTGCACTAGAGGAAAGCAACAAGTAACTTTTAATCAACCTTCAACATGTCTACATACACATGAATATTGCCACGTGATGTCTGTCTTAACACAAATATTTTATTTCCAGCTACTACTTACAGCAAGTGTTAAATGCAGTCAAGGACAATTGGTTTTGGTCTGTTTTACACCATAGGCTATACACCACATCACTGGTTCCAAACCTGTCCAAACATTGGAATCACTTGGAGAATGCCAACAATTACAGAAGTTACTGTCCCATCCCCAGAGATTTCAAGCCTAGGGTGCAATCTGGGCTTTAGGGTTCCTGAAGGATTCCCTGATGTACAGAGTTTGGGAACCACTGCCCTACAGCCAAGTGAGCCAACTGAAAACTGCTGAACGTGATGAGGTTTAGTGAAACAACACACAGTTTCTATGTGCTTTAAAAGAGGCAAATTAAAAGCAGATACAAAAAGCAAAGCAAAAGAAAAGGGAAGCTACTACAATAAGCCAGTGCCTATCAAACAGTGTGGCTTTTAAAAACCCCAGCCTTCAAAATCAAACATAAATTAAAAGGGCAGGGGTAAATACCCACCCCCCCCACACACACCCACACACAATGGAATATTACTTAAGTAACAGAAAGGAACAAAATTGGGTCATTTGCAGTGATGTGGATGGACCCAGAGTCTGTCATACAGAGGGAAGCCAGAAAGAGAAAACCAAATATTGCATATTCACACATACATATAGGCTCTAGAAACATGGTACAGGCTATTTGCAGGGCAGGAACAGAGACGCAGCTGTGAAGAACGAACATGTGTACAACAGGGCAGAAGGGGAGAGTGAGACAACTGGAGAGAGTAGGACTGAAATATACATATACACACTACCACGTGTGAAGTAGACAGCTAGTGGGAAACAGCTGCATATAGCACAGGGAGCTGAGCCCAGTGCTCAGTCATCACCTAGATGGGCGGGATGGGGGTGGGAGAGGGGGACACGGGAGGCTCAAGACGGAAGAGATACATGCATAGTTAGAGCTGATTCACATTGTTGCAGAGCATAAACCATCTAAATACACTCAAGCAGTTATACTCCAATAAAAAATAAAAAATAAGATAAATTAAAAGGTCAATGAGTGAGAAAAATAGTTACTACAAAGCCTGTACTTTTACTCTCCAGGAGAAAAATGCTGCTGCCACAGTAAAACTACTTACTTAATTAGGGATCCAAAAACCAAGGTTATTCATTTACTAACTTTATTTTTAGCTTTTCCTTAATCTTTTTGCCAAGAAAATTAGATGTAGGTGTTTCAATTCAGGGTTCCCAAAGAGAGCTGAAAGCAGCTACGGCTGACCGGCCTATTAAAATATTAATGGCAAACCATATTCCCCACTCCCAGCCCCTGGATTCCTGGAACTCTGGTGGTACCGATCATGATATGAGATGCTGTTTATTTCCTCATCATCTGTCTCCTTGTACTAGCATGTAAGCTCCTTCAAGGTTAAGGTCACCTTCACAGATCCATGTACCAACAACGGCATTGTCATATTCGTTTGTCCATCTATCAAAACACATGCCAAATTCTTTGCTGATCAATTATTAGTATAGAATCTTGGCATCAGTTTTTAAGATCAATATTCTACACTAGGAACAGATGGGTTTTAATGGTGGATATTTCATTATTGATCACGGATACATTTTTTTTCATTATGTTGTACAGAAATCTATATGGAATACTGAAACATTTTGCAGGCACTGAACCACTTCACGTTACATCCAGTAAGTTCTCTAGAATGTTTCAGCTCCTGATAGCCATAGTGCTTTCATCTCAATACCACTTGTAGACTCAGGAGAGAAAAAAACAGTCCTGTGAGATCTCAGAAACTTTCAAGCCACGTAAGGGGATATGCATTTTGGCCCCTTGTGTCTTACTTGTACATTATTTTATAATGGAAGCATGATCACCCCTTGCCTATCCATAAAATGAGAAGAGAGTTATTTGCTAATGACACAGGTTTACTGGCACCAACGGGACCAACTTCACTGGCCCACTGGTCCTGCCATCTAAGCAGTGACAGAAAGAATAACAACTCTAATACTAAAGTCAACGGAAGTCAATACTTTTGATAGGCATCCTGTGAAAGTGAACCGGCCTACATCTGACTACAATACCCAACAGATTAACACACCTGGTCACCTAAGACTAGATTTTGCAACAAACTGATCCTGGGTAGCTTACCAAGAAATTACACTGTTTACCACTGGACAGTCAGTGGGTACCCATTGAGCATATTCTTGATGTAGGCTTAAGAGGTGACTTATAACACAATCTGGAATTTGTTCACACAAGATCCTGAAAACATGGTCTAGAACTTTGAGGTCTTGGTCATCCAACCATGCATGTGTTAGAGCAGAAGAGATGTGTGTTCTGAGAAAAATTCTCTCTCTGCCTGCAGGGATTCCTTGACCATATAAAATGTGGAGTGGTCTTTTACTCGGGGCAAGAAGAAAAGGAATCAGAATTGCCTAACTTAGTCCCACTTCAACTCTTAGCTCAAAACAAGTCCACCTCAGACTGGTTTTTGACAGTCTAACATGGTAGCGATCACCACATCCTTTCTTACAGTATCAGTAAGCAAATTAATTACAAACAGCATTTCTAAGGTCTTATGATGGATACTTGGTGTACTTTACATACATAGCTTACTATTTCTGTTGTTTATGTTCTGGTTTTTTTGGCCATGAGGCATGTAGGATCTTGGCTCCCTCACCAGGGATCAAACCCACACTGTCTGCAGGGGAAGGTGAAGGCTTAACCACTGAACCGCCAGGGAAGTCCAATAGCTTAATATTTCATTTAATCCTTTCAGCAACCCTGAGGGCATTCAATTATTCTCAATTCCAACTTTCAGCTAAGCCAAATTAAATAATTAGCCCCAAGGCATTCAGCTAGTAAAAGTCAAAGCTGGGATTCAAGCCCAGGTCCACCTGACCCCCAGGAAGCCCCATGCTCACATTCACAGCCTTGAATGTTGTCCAACAATTGCAAAGGATCTTGAAAACTAAAAATATGACAAATAGAGTTATTTTTATCATAGGATCTTTGAAAACTATGCAATTAAGTAGCTGTTTTACTCTCTTTATCCCAAATGTGGGCACAATTTCATAGGGTAAGTGAAATAATTCCACCATACCATTCTCTCAGCAAAGCACTCTGGGACCTCTAAGAAGGCAGCCAACATAAATATGCTATTATAATTATCGTTAACAATCCCTATCTGGCTATACAGCTATAGATTCTTTTTAAAAAGGTGTTATAAATAAAAAAGACAAAATGATCACGATACATTCAAAATCTCTACAATCTCAGGAAGCCTTAGAAATGAAAAAATTATTTTAGTCACAAGCCTTGTGACTGTCAGCTAAAGTGCTTCAAAACTACTCGCACGGGCTTGGTTTCCACTGATTGAATGCAATTATGAATTGACTTCTATAGGTTGATAAATCAGAACTTGTGTAAGTGGTTTTCAAAGCTCATCTGTGCAATTTCGGTTTGATGCAGACTTCCACCCAAAACTCTCCTTAAAAAAAAAAAAAAAGTTTGTAAAAATATTAACTATCATGAAATTCCTTCCTGGTTGGCTCACACCACTGGAAAGAAGCTGCTATTCTTATATTAATAATTCTTCCCAGAATTAATCAGTCATTGTACATTAGAACCAGCAGCTGGAGTGTTTTGAGTGATAATGAAACCTGTAACAAGGCATCTTCAGCCGTCTTTTCAAGACAATAAGGGAATTAAAATTTCAATTTAAATGCAGAGGTTTGAAACACGCTTCACTGGCAAAATTACTTCAATTAATGTGAGTGGAATACAAAGGACAGACTGCAGAAATGTGATGCAGCAACCAGAAATTATGTCATTAATGTGCTTGCATCAACCCGGCACAATGACTGCAGAGGTCTAATTTAAACCGTACATATCACAAAGCTACAGACTACAATATTAATCAAGTCTCTGATTTCAACATGATGGATACAGGCTTCTTGCTGGATCACTTTTAGCTTTTCATAAGCTAACAGCAGCTGTTTACCTTGAAAGAGGAAACAAAAGGCCAGGCCTATTTGCAGACATCCCCTGTCATGACAATTTAATTATTTTATGCAATACTCGGGTTATCATATCAAAAGAAATAAATATCCCATCTAGAAGCCGCATCTGTAGCCATCAGCCCACTCTGATGGTGAAGCAGGAATTGCAGGAGCTGACACGATCTGTGGGTCACCACTGATTTATTTACTCTGGATTTATTAACCTGAGGAGGGATTAAATTATTGGGCATCTGCACCTGCCTTAAAATGGAAATGCAAAATCTTTTGATAAAAAGATCCAAGGAAATCAGAGGGGTTTGAAAGACTAGACTGTCCTGCCTTCACTTTCTTCTGATGTCTTTTCGCAAAGATTTTCATTTGGACTCTTGAGATGCCTTAAGTAGATTTTACTTCTAAGAGCACATAACCACGGGGAAAAGCAATGTGATTATTTTCTCATATGAAGTCCAATAAAAAAGCAATTATAGACCTTACCATTTATTCACATACAAAAGGCAAACTGAAGAATATTTCCAACTTTTTAAGCACATCTTAAATCCCACCTCCATGAAATCTTCATTGTATGTTAGGAAATGCTAACCCCCCAGGTCATGCAAAGCAACTACCTCATCTGGAAAATGGAGAGGACCTCAGAAACCTCTCTCTCATAAGAGTATTGTAAGGATTCAGTGTTTAAAATGGTACCAGCACATAGTGAGGGCTCAATACACATTAGCTAGTATTATAATTATACTTTTGTTGTTCATTTAAACACTGTAGAAAGGAAAGGTTAGGAACGAGAGAACTTTGCCATTAAGAAAACAAAAAGATTAACAAAAGCCACAAATCAGAGGGAAAAAGTCAGACCCGAGCTTGTAGAAAGCAAATGCCCTTTTCTATTTATTGGTAAGACAGTCTTCCACAGAGCTACCCATTTGGCTAATCATCAGTGAACTCTATGTAAAGTGCATTATGCTAAGTACAGGGTAGACAAAAATAGGTAAGACATAGTCCTTGCCCTTAACGACCTACCATACAAACAAAAGCAACTATATTCCTGTGAAATACACGCAGCTTATGGAAATAAATTTACTCATGTTAAGCATTAATACTACAATGAATATATAATATTTCATTTTTTTAAAAAATAAGGTAAGTATCTAATCACCTAGGGCATTCAGAAACTCGATGAAATTTGAGCCACGTCTTAAAGAATAAATCATTTTTCCAAGTAGGAAGGATAAAGATTAGGTTTAAAGAAATGTATGGTAAGAGCACTGCTTTAAAAAGCAACCAGAAGCTGACAGTCAGAAGTACAACTAACAAATACATGTAGTGTCGCTGAAGGAGTCCATTACTAAGCATTATTATTATAAATGACATAAATTGAAACTTTAATAAATGAGAGATAGCCTGTTCACAATATTACAACTGTGAAAGACAATATTACAAAGAAGACACTCTCCTAAATTTAATCAAAATGTCATCATGTTGGGACTTCTCCGGCAGTCCAGTGGTTAAGTTTCCACACTTCCTATGCAAGGGACATGGGGTTCCATCCCTGGTAGCAATCTACAATCCCACATGCTGCAGAGCATGGCCAATGGAACCTGACAAGCGGATACTAAAATTCCTATGCAAGAGTAAAATAACAAACATGTGAAGATAAACAATAAATGTGTAAAGAGTAAAATTAAAAAATAAAATGTGTCAAGAATAGCATAGTTCTGAATAGCAAAGTGAGGGAATGTCTTCACCTGCTATTAAGATATATTTTAAAATTATAGTAATTAAAACAGCATGGTTTTGGTGCAGATACAGACAAGACCAACTAAACAAAATAGAGAGATCAGACACAGACCCATGCACATATGCAAACTTGGTATGTGACCAAGGTGGAATTATAAACCAGCAGGAAATGAATTCAATAAATGGCTTGAGCCAAGCAGCTATACTGAAGGTAAAATCAGATCTCTAGTTCATGCCATATACATTTTAAGTGGATTAAAGACAACAGTATAAGAAATTCTCTTTGTGACAGTGGGATAAAAAAAAATAAATTTCTCAAAAGAAGTCACATAACAAAGGAAAAAAAGACTGTAAAACATTGTTGAATTAAATTTTAAAACTGTTTAATAAAAGACACCATAAACAAAAAGATACTACCAACTGGGAAAAGATATTTACAATCCATCTAACAAAAAATTAGTATCCAGAGTGAAGAACTACAAACAGAAAAAAAGAGGAACTTCTGAGAATTATCTCTCTCACCTTCACTCATTTCTAGAGGTGACTGCCCTTTCTTCTCAACCAACTCCCCACGTCTCCCATGTCCCTCAATCACATAGTTTTACTTAGAATTGACAATCACAGTATCCAAGGTTGACCAATAGATCCTATGCTATTTCTGAATTAGAAGATTATTTTCCTCTGCAAAGCTGGAAATTGTAAGATAATAGCTTACAAACCTTTTTCCCCAAACACCAAAACTCTGCCCACATGTGGAAGAAAGTCTATAGAAAAAAAATTTTTTAATGCAGGAAGACCATATAGATGGCCTTCAACATAGATGCCTGTTCTTTTAGCAGACTGGCTACATGGGTAAAGCAATTCTCTTACCTAACCTAGCTAGAGCTGAATTTCTGCAACTTAGAACTAAGAATTTACAGAATATTTAATGAGGTCCTTAAGAAAATAAGTTCAAAAAAAATATATGGTATCATTAATTAGCTCTTAAATAAATTAGCCCTTGAGGAATAAAGGCTAGTCCTAAAATCTGAAATCCTAAAATGAACATAACACCAAAATAAACATTAACAACCTATTTTTAATATATGGCACTAACTTAAAAACAGACCCAGTACAAAAAATCATGGTTCCAATAGACGTATACATGCTACACAAATATATATATATATATGTATATATAAGCTTATCCATTCTGATTGCTGAGTCTTGAATATTTAGTACATATATGCCTTCCTGAGTTTCCCAGGTGGCTCAGTGGATAAAGAATCCACCTGCCAATGCAGGAGAGGCAGGAGACGTGGGTTCGATCCCTATATTAGGAAGATCCCCTAGAAGGGGCAACCCACTCCAGTGTTCTTGCCTGGAGAATCTCACGGACAGAGGAGCCTGGCGGGCTACAGTCCATGGGGTCACAAAGAGTCTAACGTGACTGAAGCGCTGGCCTTGCATGCACGCATGCCATCCTAACATAAACCAACAGTAAGGCTGAGAGGTGAGTAAATTTTTTATTGGACACCATATAGTCATTATTAAGGAAGATGACACTATAAAGATACTAAAAATAACCAATTATTTTGCCACTCTGAAGAAAAGACCATAATTAACCTCCTTCCACTGTGGAAAATCACTATCACATAACCAGGTTTTAATATATGAGAGAATATCATGGCACATCTCATCTCTTGGTTATCAAGTTTCCTTTAAACCTTAAGACAGACTTCGAGCAAAATTCTTCTTGAAAGTCAGAATGAATTAGAACCACTTAGAGGATTTAACCTGTTTTGCTCCCACTAATTCCTCTCAGTGTTTTGGGTTTTTTTCTTCCCAGAGTTGCAGGCAATCTAATTTGTTGAAACAAAGATAAGGGACCTTCACCTATCGTGGAAAAGAAAATCCAAATACAGTCCATCTGCTTCTGAGAGTTTCTGTCATCCCCAGACAACTGTGAGAAGGATACAGGGGAGTTGGTGTGGGAGGAGGAGGTAGAATAAGCAGCTCCCATTCAGAGCCACAGGCCCTGGAAGGTTAAGGTTTTTAGGAAGCAAGATTTGTTTTTTGTTTTTTTTTTATTCATTATCCTCTCAGCCACGTGTACCACCAGCTGCAACCCTCTCTTGAATTTTCACTTCTAATTCAGAAAGTAGCAGAGAGGACGAAGATACAGGCTAAAGGCTAGTCTGTGGCATACTTCTGCTGGACAAAGTAACTTCCAGAATTATTCCCCTGAAAATTATTTTGTTTCTTATCAACTTAAAGGAAAAAAACAAAAACAAAACCCTAAACATTCTTTCACAGAATTTGTGCAACCTACAGTTCAGAAATCTCGAAAAGTTCTGTCTCATGCAGATTTCATTCTTCAAAATGGGGTTCATTAATCATCTTCCTCTGACACTCCAACTAACACCTCTCATCACCATTCATGACAGGTCCTGGTTTCTCACCATCATACTTCTTGCCACTGTTCCCAAGGCAGACGACGTAAATAACCATAGCCTACCACTGCAAACATTGAAACCAGGAAGAGAACCAGGCAGGCTTCACCTGCAAGGGCTCATGAATGCCCAGAGGGCAGCTTGTCATGTGCTTCGAGAGGGACAGAATTCAGAGGGAACAGAAGGAAGCACTCTTCTATCTGAGCAGAAACACCCAGGAGTGTGGGCTGTGCTCTTACCAGCATGTCGGTGGCACTGAGATAGTGCTTGCTGGCCATGCACTGTTCCAGCTTTTGAGGCACTTGCTTGATATTCTCGATTTCATCCAGTAGGTTCAGAACATGCTTATGTTCAATTCCTTCAATCCACAGCTTCCGAAGCTCATCTCGTTTGCAGTGCAATAGCATCTTGCATGAAAGCAGATTCTCTTTCACCTGGAACAGAACAGTTTCCATCTTGGGTCAGTGCAAAGTCTTGCCAGACTAAACCTACAGTGTGGTTTGTATTCTTCACCATTACCGCTGTAAGTAACAGTCCGTAGTTCTCACTGCCACCCGTTTTCCTGAGGCTAATCTACATGTGGAATTCTAATCCTGATTAACACACAGATTCACTTGCTTAGGTCTCCACTTCTCTGTATTCTCCTTCCTGTGAGATGAGAGAATTACTCCTAACCAACCTCTGAGTAATCTAGAAAAATATTACTCAGGCTACAAAGCACTCTGAAAATAGGATGTTCCACACCTAAATTAGGATGTCTAAAAGGGAGTGACTAATTTAAGAGACCACGCTATTAATCCTTCTCCATTCTTTCTGGCATATTTCCTATTCAGCTGATGAGTCACCTGGCTCATCCTTCAAGGTCTAAAACTTCAGCTGAATTTTATAACCAAGGAACTGGACGTTCATCTCAACTGACTAAAATGAAAGTAAAGTCAGCTTCCAGGAGAGTAGACATAGCCGGAGGCACTCATGAAATAACAGAATTAAAACATGCCAAGAATTTTTTGCCATGTATTCTGATTTTTAGATATTAAATAAGACGGTTGCCAGCATTCTCATAGATCTGCCCAGTTTGGCACCAGCATCGGTAAGCAAAGCTTGATAACGAAGGAGGAGAAGAGGAGCAGGGAGGGGTAGACACAGTGTTCAGGATAAGTGTCTTTCCACTTCCTACCCTAATTAAAAATTTTTATTTTTATAGCATGATACAGTAAAAATCATGAGCTTTCACAATTTACAGAACTACTTTTATATACTCTTGATATTCTTTTATATCTGTCTTTATTTAAGTTAGAATTTCGTATTTGTTTACAGTTTTGGCTTTCTGTTTGAGGTACATGAAGGGATATCACTTGAGCTTTAGCAAATGCATACATATCTGCATAATTCAAACCCTCATTAATGTATAGGACATTCCCATCACTCTAGAAAGTCTACCATGTTTGTAACAATTAAAGTATCTTCTTCTACAATATTTAGTGTCGTGACACACAGACTCGCTATTTTTTTTGATGATTATAAAACTAAATTTTAACATCTTTCCAAAAAACATGGAAAATAGGATAAATGAATGCTAAAATTAGAAGGTATCTTGAGACAGTATCTAATCCAATCCTGCAACTTAAGGACAACTTTTATCCTTTTTAAAATCATACTTTTATCAAACTCTCCAATGTAAAAAGAGACCTAAGTGAGGGCACTCTCATCTCTCCTGATAAGCACAGTAGAATGACTTAGCTTTTGAGGGAGTGATAGACCTCTTTAACAATCTGGCAAAGAAGTTTCTAAGGAACCTAATTCTTCCTGCAATCCCAAAGAGATGGCAAAATAACCCCTTCTTAGCATGAAATACTAAGACAAGAGAGAACAGAGAGGAGGGAATAGCAAGATGGCAGGAAATACTTGGAAACTGACAAGAAGATGGACGGCATCAAGTGGGGTTTGTTAAGACTGAAAAGGAAGCACCAAGAATTCAAGGTGGAGGGACTTCCCTCGTGGTTCACTGATTGAGACTCAATGCTCCCAGTGCAGGGATTGTGGGTTTGATCTTTGGTTGGGGAACTAAAAGCCTACATGCCACAAAGTGCAGCCAAAAAACTTAGCCAGCAGACCCATAGGTAGCAATTTATCAAAAAAACAAACAAAAAAAAAGTACACAGCTGAAAGTATTTTGAGTCCTCAAACATCTTCATCAAACCACACAGATGTGTAATTCCCTCCCCTCAACCCTGGCCAAATAGGTTTACAATCTGAAGAAACTGAACTATAAAGAATCTGGACCAGGAAATGTCAGCCAACTGGGAGGAGGGAGGCACGCACTGAGCAGGAAACAGGAAGATGGGGTCAAACTGGACCCACCAACAAGGAAGGTCCTCAGCCCTCTCTGGACCCTCAACCTCCTTGCTGGGTTGGCTCCAGTAATACTCAGCTTGACTCTGAGCCCCGATACGGGAAACATATGGCTCTCCCCTGGGAAAAACAACCAACTGAAAAGACCTATAAATGGTGACATTTGAAGCTCCAGCAAGGAAACTGTTGGGTCCCTACCCAATCATCACAAGACAAGTCCCACCACATGCTCTGAGCTGTGCAGTACACCTCCCTCCCCCACCCATGGAGCCAGCCAAGGATCACCATACAGTCAAGGAAAGCCTGTAATATGGAAGACAGGTAAAAGAAAAAGGTGCTGAGTGGAGCAGGGAAACAGAAACTAAGGGAGGAAAAAGAAATTTTTGAAATCTATGATGAGTATCCCTTGGGGGGAAAAGATATTACATCAATGAAACAAGAATAGGATGCTATTAAAAAAAAAAAAAAACTCAGAGAATGAAAACCAGCTCTTGGAAATTATAAGTATGATAGGAAAAAAAAAATCCAATAAACATTAAAAGAGACTCTTGAAATCTCCAAAGAGTAAGACACAGAAAAACAAAGGAAGGAAAATAGATGAGAAAAGAAAATTGTGTGATTGCTCCAACAGGTCCAAATAAGGATACCAGGGGAAGAAAAATGAGAGGGAAAAAAAAAAAAAAAAGATAAAATGTTCCAGAGCAAAAGATACGAATTTTCCAACTGCAAAGGCATGCCAAGTGTTCAAGACAATGGAATGAAAAAAGACCAAAGCCAGGGCACCTTATCCTGACTTGTAAGAACACAAAGATACAGTTCTAAAAGCTTTCAAAGGAAGAAAAAATAAAAAACCCACACAAAGGATTGTAAATCAGAACATATCTCAATAGGAATGTTAAAAGCCACAAGACAAAGGAATAATATTTCTTCAAAATCTTAAGAAGTCTTTCCCAGAAAAACTTTCAATCAAGTGTGAAGAAAAAAATAAAGACACTTTCAGACATGCAAGCTCTCAAAAAGACAGACCTCATTTGTGCTGTATCTCACCAACTACTGAAGGATACACTCCATCAATTAAGAGGAAAACGAGAACATACACAGGATCCAGCAAAGGGGGACACTGATGCAAAACAAACACAAGTGATTCTCCAGTCATTGACTCCAAGGAAAACAACAAAGATATCACACAAACAAAACAGTATGCTGGATGGCTTCAGTGCACACATTTATGTCATTATAATAAAACAAGCTAAGATCATGGCATCCGGTCCCATCACTTCATGGCAAATAGATGGGGAAACAATGGAAACAGTGTCAGACTTTATTCTGGGGGCTCCAACATCACGGCAGATGGTGACTGCAGCCATGAAATTAAAAGATACTTACTCCTTGGAAGGAAAGTTATGACCAACCTAGATAGCATATTCAAAAGCAGAGACATTACTTTGCCCACAAAGATCCATCTAGTCAAAGCTATGGTTTTTTTAGTAGTTATGTATGGATGTGAGAGGTGGACTATAAAGAAGGCTGAGCGCCGAAGAATTGATGCTTTTGAACTGTGGTGTTGGAGAAGACTCTTGAGAGTCCCTTGGACTGCAAGGAGATCCAACCAGTCCATCCTACAGAAGATCAGTCCTGGGTGTTCATTGGAAGGACTGAGGTTGAAGCTGAAACTCCAATACTTTGGCCACCTGATGCAAAGAGCTGACTCATTTGAAAAGACCCTGATGCTAAGAAAGATCGAGGGCAGGAGGAGAAGGGCTGACAGAGGATGAGATGGTTGGATGGCATCATCAACTCAATGGACATGAGTTTGGGTAGACTCTGGGAGTTCGTGATGGACAGGGAGGCCTGGCGTGCTGCAGTTCGTGGGGTCGCAAAGAGTCAGACAGAACTGAGCAACTGAACTGAACTGAATAAAATAAGCACCAGTTATTTAACCAAAAACTAGGATACAACTATACAGAAAGGATGAGGGAAGATGAGGTGAGATGGGTGAACTAAATTGAGGGGGGAAACCATAACTGGAACCTCATATACAATGTCTTAGAGAAAGAAATGGCTACCCGCTCTGCTATTCTTGGCAGAAGAATTCCACGGACAGATGAGGCTGGTGGGCTACAGGCCGTGGGACCCCAAAGAGTTGCACATGACTGAGCAACTAACACATATAATGTCTAAAATAGAAAAATCCAGAAAAGTAGTATAAGCTTACTACTTAGAAATATAGAAATACAAATATCTGGGGGGAAAAATGAAAGAAATTTCATACTGAAGTATGAAATTAGTTTTATGGTAGGATGAGGTAGGGAAGAGCTGGTTTTTAATCAGTATTTGTGATTTTATTTGACTTTTTAAAACACATTTCTCAAGGCCATTCCTAGATCCCTCTAGGAGTTCTTGGTCCCTGGGTTAAGAACTCTAGCTATTAAATCCATTCTATTTTAAATCTTAGTTGAAATCTATCAAAATCTAATTTCCGATATTCTGCTCATATCACCTTGGTTCTATATGTCTCAGCTTTTTCCTCTGTGTGTAATGGTTACTATGGCAACAGTTAAAAATAAATTTTATGTCATACAACACCCAACTAGGCTCTTGATCAAGAGAGTGAGAGATAAACTTACAGTGTTGTCAGTAAAGCTTGGCAAACTCCTTTCTGATTGGAAAAAGACCATTATGGCATTTCATACAGGATATATACAATGTAATCTGCTCACTCCTCATTTTTGCTTACTAAATGGAGGAAAAATAAAAAGGAAGGTAGGATGTGTGGCTGGGTTTGGGGGCAGGAGAGATGGCATCAGGCTGTGTGGAAAATGAACATCACCAAAATGATTCCCTAAGTTGAATTTAGCCAAAGATGCAGACATAAGAAGCTACAAGAACTTTTAAAACTAAATTGCCCTGAGGCTTCAGCTTTTTGATCAGAAAGTCACAGTTATAAAGAAATGTTCTTTTAAAACTTGGGGTGATGGGGGGAATACCAGTCAGCAATAAAAGGGAAGAAACATGAATTTCAACATTAAGGCTGAGCAAAGGAAGCCAGACGCAAGAGTGTATATTCTGACGTTTCAGAAGAAACAAAAATATATGCAAATAGATTTCAAATCAGTATTTGATGCAGGATGAGGTGGGCGGGGGGGGGTGGTTATTGCCTGTAAAGAAGCAGAAGAGAACTCTCTGAGACAATGGAAATACATTCAAGGATATATACGTTTGGCAAAACTCATTGAACTGTACTCTAAAAATAATGCACTTTACTGTATGCAAACTCTAGCTCAATAGATAAAATTTTTGAAATAGGGAGGGGAGAAACAAGGCTATATCCAGCAGTGAATAATGGCACCTTTTAAATGTAAGAAAGATACCATATTCCACCTAAGCCTTTATTTCTCAAATGCCTGTTCTTTTAGAAATGTGGTGACAGCATTTTAATTCCATTCTGATTTATCAAGATAGCCAAGATTCAAAAATTCTGTTACTCTGTTTCTTCCTTAAATAAATCCATGAAGAGTCAAGCTTTTGAAATCGTGACATCAAAACCCAAGTAAAGAAACTCTTCCTCAAACACAAGTTTCCTCTGCTTCCTTAGAATTTTAGTAAGGTTATAGTTGCTCCAAATTACCTGCTGAATAGAAATGAATGAATTTCATTAGCAGGAATTTCAGTTTCAATAAATGGTTAAGAACTAAGTCACTTTAATTAGAGACTACTAGAAAAAGAGAAAATAAAGAACACAGGGCCCAACAGGTCATTGTGAATAGATATGTGAGATACAGAAAGCAGAAAAAAAATATATATATATGTATCTCAAGATTTTGCAGCCCTGCCTTGGGAAAGATCAAGAGAGGAGGAAACAAACCAGGACCTCTGAACAACACGGTGGGAGCATCTGACAGAGCAGGATGCTGATGGAGGCATGGGGGAGGTGGGGGGGGCCTTAACTTTAAAGTCTTAAAACCAGAAAAGCATTGAACTTGGATTAAGTATAAGATAAGGCGAGGAGGGGAAGGCCTTTGAGTGTACGCATTGCATTATCTGTAATAAAGTCCAACAAATGTGCAAGCACCTCACTGATTCTGTAGACCAGACATACCCTGCAAAATTCCCTATGAACAAGGGAATTCTAGCAATTCCCTTTGCTAGAATTTTTTGCTAGGTAAATGGAAATCTTGCAATCAACACTATTCTTATTTCTAAAAGTATCACATTTTCTCTTTTTTGTAGTAAAAACAAACCTATATACAAGAATTTTTATGGGAATCCTCCTTACTTGTGTCCAACCCACTTCTTCCACAGTCTTATAGATAGTATCTCAAAAGAATGAGTTTCAGAAACACTACTTACTGCTCTGCTTAAAAGCCCTTTGGAACTAAAGATCTTTTTTAAATTACACTCAAACTTACTTTCCATGCTTTTTGCCCTAGTTTTTTCAGCTTCCAATTTAAGGACTTAAGTTCTGAGAGGCTCCACTCAACCCTTTCTAAAGGCAACACCATCCTTCTGAGTTGCTGAGTCTGGATACAGAACACAAATAGAGATACAGTTAAACTTAATGAAAAGGTTCCCTTGTAGTTCCTGTGACCACATTCATGACCCAGACTACTGCCTAGATTTTCAATGATGCTATCTCATTCTTGCCCACATTTCTAGATTTTTTCCCTTTCTCATACGAGCAGCTAGGGTTTTCTATCTTACATCTGGGCTTAAAATAACTTCCTACCAAAATCATCTTATTCTCCTGTGACTTTCTTTTTTATATTAACTAAGGTTATGCTTTGCTCTAATTCCACCATTCAATGTATACTTTCATATAAAAAGTCACAAAATTATTTTATGTAAATGTTAAATAATGAATGTTACATTACTCAGTGATTAAGCCCTAACAACTTCACTTTAATATTCACATATGGTTATTTCCAATTACAGGCAAGAAAAATGATTTAACAGCTTGGTTCAGCACCAACAGAATAGCCAAAATTGGGGCAAAATGTAAAGAGTTTGCACACACATCACAACAGAGGCAATTTTCTGTGTTTTCCCTTCAGCCTCAGTCAGTTTGTCACTCAGTCATGTCCGACTCTTTGTGACCCCATGGACTGCAGCACGCCAGGCCTCCCTGTCCATCACCAACTCCCAGAGTTTACTCAAACTCATTTCCATTGAGTTGGTGATGCCATCCAACCATATCATCTTGTCGTCCCCTTCTCCTCCCACCTTCAATCTTTCCCAGCTTCAGCCTACCTGCTTCCATAAGCATTAGATGAGTACTTAGCATCTTTAAAGAAATCTGGTGTCTTCTCATCTACTTAGTACAGGATGGGAGAAACACTCAAATTCAACTACTACCAACAATCCCTACCCACACAGCCCAAGTCCCCAACTCATATCCATTCATATTCATCTATTCTTGGTGTTGCTATAACAGTCATTATAAGAGACACTGATAGATCCGATAGATTCTGAAGCTTTCTAATGTAGTAACATCTCATTTGTACTCAATAATAATATATACAATGGTAAGAAGACAGCCCAACTATTTTACTTATCCACATAATTGATCTGATCATACATGGCATTTCATTTACACATTTAATCCTGAAAAAACTCCAAATGGGCTTGACTGATATAAAGAAGTTTGGGGCATCTGGAAAGAATCAAATCCATCTGTCAACTCATATATCCTCAAGGACAGAGATTCTACCAACACAAATCCATATGTGAAATACCAAGCTGTAAACAGTGTAAACGGTTCCATGTTCTCAAGCTTTAAAAGGTAACAAAGCATGAATGTGGACATCTTCATCTTCCCTGGCCCCCTATAAAATCTATTCTCAGAGCAGCTAGAGTGGCCCTTTTAAAATGTTAGACACAGCTTGCCATTCTTGTGCTCAAAACCTTAAAATGATTTCCCATCACACTCAAGAGTTCATATGCAAACCTTTACAATGATCGAGACCTCACGTGACCTGACCCACTCTGAGACACCCCAACCTTCAGCCGTCTCCTCTCCCTTCCACTCCCCCCGTCTCCTTTCCACTGTGCTCCAGCTCCAATCTTGCTGCTCCCCCAAATTTCAATCATGTTCTTGCTTCAGGATCTTTCTGTACCTGATATCCCCTCTTCCTGGCGATTCTTTTCCGGGCTCTCCCTCACCTTGTTCTGGTGCTGGCTTGAATATAACCTCAGTGAAGCCCTCCCTGACCATTCTATTCAAAAGAGCAATGCCCTGTTCTTTTTCTTTTTAAGCAAAGCACTTCTTTACCATCTGCTATACTTTCTTACTCATTTATAGCCCGCCTTCTTTGACTAGAAGGTAAACTCCACGAGGACAGGAATTTTTGTCTGTTTTACTCACTTATATATCCCAGGACCCAGAGCAATGCTCAGCACAAACCAGATACTTAATATACAGAGACTAAATCAATGATGCTAAATAGCATCTGTTTTCCTGTGTCTTCCCACTAGCATGTAAGGTCCATGATTGTACAAAGATTGATATTGTCCATTATATGGAAATCTAAAACAGATTTCAGTATCTAAAACACCACCAGCACATAGCTGGCACTCAACAAATATTTACTAAGTGAATCTTCATCCCATTCTTTTGGCAGAGAACAGAAAGAAAATTTCAACTCATATTCACACGTTCTCAACATGTTGCTTGGCTCTGAAATAATATAATCCAATGAGAACTGAATCATCCCCATTTCTACTTTAGAAATATACATACCTTTATTTTGTACATAATCTAAAGTGCAATTAAAAGCCAAAAATGATGGGCAAAGATTAATGAGGAAACATCAGTGTTTCCTTGGTGATAAGGAATGGACTTTCACAGTACAAAATTGTCCAATTATACAATGAAAACAAATTCCCTATCATTTTTCCCCAAAATCTTTCTTCTCCCATGTATCACTAAAGGCTTTCTTAGATAGAGATTTTAGTCCTTTCTTTCTCTTCCCCACATTGAAGCTAACTCATAACACAGAGTTATGTGACATTTACTTGACAACTATCTAATACAATAAACACAAAAATTTTTGTTGTTGTTTCCTTTTGCTCTAAACTCCAGCCTACTTAAAAATGAGGATGGTAAAAAAGACTGTGGCTACTAAAACAAGTGTGAAATCATCAAACTGAGCCTCTCTTTCTCAGTATCAGCAAACACTCTTTGGGCAGAGATGCTATCAACTCAGAAAGATATAAGTCAAGCCAGAAGCCACTGCAGTGCCTCACTGATGATCAGGACAAAGTCCCTCCAGTCAAGCAGACTAATCGTAAAACACAAATACCAAGAGGTCCTTCACCCTTACTGTGATTACCAGAGGCAAAGCCAGCAGGCCGGCAGCTCTATACATTCACTCTCTGACCCCGCTTGAGCTCAGTATACTGGGTCAAAATAGACTACAGTTCGCTCTAAATCTAGGGCGACTGATCTATAGCTTTACCTAGTTGCACACATAAATCCATGGGATGAACTCGCCACTTGTCAAAGCTAAGAATTACAGTATTCCTCTTGAAAATGCCCAGTTAATTTTAAAATGTAGAGAGGTCAGCATATTGCTTCAAAAAATGTTAAGAGCCTACTGATTGTGGAACTGGACTCAAGGCTGAAACTCATATATAACAGCATTCTGAGAAGAATCATTTCGATACCTGCTTACACATCATAATATAAGGTCTAGAAGGCAGGAAAGAAAACATGTGAGAAGATCGGAAGCACAGCCATCCTGGGCAGGTACATCCAGAGAATTCTCGAACCAATAAAATTGCACAGGGCAGCGCTCATCTTCACACGGTTCACGCAGCCCTCGGGCCACAGAGCTGCTTGGGAGTCAGCAGCTGAGTGCTAAGGAGGGGACCCAGCATCAGGCTCCGCGTCTCTCACCCCAGTACCAAACAAGAGGCGACTGGGATGCTGAGATTCTGCAAAATCTCATTTGCGAAGAACTGGGGGAGTCGGGGGAGCAGGGAAGGGTACTGCTTAAAAGATGTCTGAAAACCAGAATTCAAGGACCTCAGAGCAAGAAGACCAGAGTGCAGACCCGAAATTTGAGAACTGAGGAACAGACATAATTCTGCCGGGCAAAGAATCAGTGCTCAGTAAGTGGTAGCAATTGTTATTTATCAGAGAGCTGTCATACAAGGTATTAAAGAAGTGACCCTTGAAATACATAGCCAAGAACCATGTAACTATGATGTGACAGTACACAACCTTTATTTGATCAATTCATCCTTTGGCCAAATATAAAAATACTCCTTATGAACCCACTTTATTCTTTAGGAAGCAAAGATGTGGTACATGGGAACCAAAAGATTTTCAAAGACCAATCACAGAAGAGAAGGGGGGCGGGATGGGGAGTAGGGAAGGATGGAGAGAGTAAAGGAGGAAGGAGAGGAAGAGAGAAGTGAGAAAGAAAAAGCGAAAGAAAAACAGCTCCAAAATACGGAAGACAACTACAAAATGAAAATACACGCTTGTCACTACTGAAAAATATTCAAGAATTTCAGTATTCATAAATACTTTATTATATATTTAAATAATTTGTGAGTTAGATTTTCTCAAAAACTACCAACAAGGTACAATGACTGTGGAGAAAATCACAACCGACTTCAAATGGGGCAACACACTCAAAACCAAATGTTTTCTACATTTTCGACTGCTACAGCAATACACACAATGTGTGACTACATCTGATGCATTAAAACGAGAGCCTCCAACAGTAAAAGGCCCTAGTGTCTTAGAACAGCTCCCTTTTCAGGCTTTCTCAAAAATCGTGGCAGAAGCCAAGGGTCAGATTTAGAGGAGAAAAGAAGCAAGGCCAGCTGCCCTCTGTGATCCTCTGCAGCCTGGGCTAAAAAAAACCTGAATCACTTGTTAAGGTCATTAACCCCACTGCAACACCTGGACCAATGGACGATGTACTAGTCATGGCCATCAGAGGGATGGAGCCGTACCTGCTTTATTTTGTTTCGGGAGTTGGTGATGCGCTCTGTGATGCTCTGGTACGTGCGGATGGCCGTCGTCAGTTCTGTGTAGTGCTGTACGATGAGTTCATCCAGGTCACGGTCACACCTCTCATAGGCTTCTTCGAGGCGCCCCTTCTCGTTTTCTCTGTCTTCAACGTCATCACTGGTAGACAGGGTCCTGTTCAAGACAGAATGTATCAGGCTGAGTCAAACTTAAAAGCTGAAAGTAGAAACAAGTAGAGTTAAGTCAGTGAGAGCACATGCACCTAGGAAATGAAACAAGTTACTAAGGGAAAACATCAAACATTTGCATGGTAAATTCCAGTAGCCTAGTAAGTGGATTTATATGTTTTCTAGATAAGGAATCTTCCCCGTCACTTTTCCCCCGGGCATGATCAGGAAACAGGCAGCGTGAACTCTGTAAGAGCCGGGGCACGTCTCGATTTGTTTGAATGAACCCTAGTACGTGCATGTTCCTTACCAGTGACAAGTCTGACCAATGAGACCTAAGGACTTCAAGGAGTAGTTTCCTTCCAAGCAGATTAACAGGAAGCAGGTTCCTCTTCCCAACACTGGGTATCGTTATACAAAGCTCAGATATTCAGACATTAGCCATGTGATAATCCTGGGAGGAAAAGCCAAGAGGAACACCATGCTACTGCCATCACATCATCGGGCCACTGAAGCGGCCAACCCACAGCAGCCTCGCCCCAGAACTCCTTGATGTCACCTTCACTTGGTCTTTTATAACAGAGCCAAAAGCATACTTACTGTAAAACTGCTTCTACACTGAGGAACTGCCTTCCAAACAGTTCATTCAAATGGCCTGAATTTGGTACAGAGCCCCCAGCGACCCAGAAATAAGGTCATGGTAATTCTAAAAATCCATTACAACAGCAATAATATCAGCTATACTACCAGACCATCCCTGCATTTACTATTCTTCCAACAGCACTAACAAGACTGATATGAATCAACAATAAGCAGTGAATGAGATAGATACACTTATTAAAAATCTTTCAATAACTTAGTTTGATACATGGGCCACAGAGCTTTGTTTCCTCTATTATCCTTCTTGAGTAATTTTTTTTTAATTTAGTATTATAATCAGTAACAAAGAAATCTTTTTCTCTTATCTGTTGGCTGCCGTAATTTCGCTCCATTAAATTCCCTCAGATTTGTCAGCTTATACATTCAGCATACTTTATTTCATTTATCTTTTTTAATTTAGGGAGGGGGTAGTTTAGGCTCTCTGTGATGGATGCAATCAATTATAAAGTCCATCATTAGAACTGCTTTCGGAGATGGTCTGTCAGCAAATCAATCACATATTCCCTTCCAGATTTGTGTAAGCAAACTACTGTAAAACGGTCTTTTCCAAACTGTCATTTAGAGCAAAAGATCTTAATTCATGAGTCACACAATATATAAAACGTTATCTTCCAACTTAGAGGGAGATTCAGCAGGCCAGTCTGATACTAATCTAACCTCTAAAAAGAATTTTGTAAATGTGTTAAGGGATGTCAAGAGATGATGTCCAGCATGAAACGGGGGACAGGAGGGACAGAAATGGAATGAAGGGAAAGGCGACGCTTGGATGGGGAGCGGTACAGGATACACCCAAGGCAACACATTGGGAGCCCAAGACGTGCAGGCAGGCCGTTACCAAGCCAGGTCCTGTGTCCTCCTCTGTCAACTGGTAAGCCTACACCAGACTATCTCGAAGCCTACTTCCAGGAAGAAAACAGCACAGAAGCATTTAGCTAATTAAGTACATCAGAGTAGAGACCTTGGGGTTGGGGGGTGGGGAGGGGGGGGTTGGTTTTAAAGCTAGAGCAACCAACACTACTTGCAATATTTGGGTACAGGGTGGCTGAGCATGTCATCATGTTGTTTGTATGATACATAACTTTGCTCTTTAAATCTGAAACCTTCCAGGCTGTTAATCTAGAGTAAAGCACAATCAGAAAATGCCTTCAATTTATCAACTGTCCCAAAGGGAAGAGTTCCTATTTAACTATTAGTTCCCCCTTTTCACAGCAAACGGCCACAGACTTTTTCAAAACTACAGTCTGCCATCTTTATAAGGCTTTGCAGGATTTCCTCCCCACCATCTGCAGAAGGAAACATGCCAAGCATTTGACATTATTCACATTTACTAGTACAACTACCACCAAGGAAATGTCGGGGCTGAGCATCAGCTATCTTGGGCATCAGCTATCACTGTAACACATCACCACACATCAGGAACGATTCAGAAAACCGAAAGGGTTACTGAAATGAAGAGGAGAGCAAACTGGGTCTCTAAGCGGGTTTCGGTTCCAATGTTCATTTTCAGAGAAAATATCTGTATAAGGAAATAGCCTGTGCCATGTTTTGCCCCCACATCTGAAATTCATCCTCTAGATGTAAACTGGGCTGAATGACATTCACCTTTAGTCAAAGATTTCTTGCATAAGAGCATTCTGAGAGGACAAAACCATTCAAGTTTTGTTTGTGCTTTGGGGTTTCTTTATGTGCACCATTTTTAAAGTCTTTATTGAATGTTACAATACTGCTTCTGTTTTATGTTTTTTGATCTTGAAGCATGTGGAATCTTACTTCCCCAACCAGGCATTGAACCCACATCGCCTGGATTGGACGTGCAGAGTCTTAACCACTGGATGGCCACAGAAGTCCTTAAAGTGCTTTGTTTTTTAATTAGAGAAAAGGAAAGCAGCAATAATAATAGCCACTAATATCTAGAAGGATGCACATTTTATAGAAAGTATGCTCAATCCACAGGACTGGGTCCTGTTAACATGCTTCCTCTCCCTTTTCACAGATGCCATAGCTGAGATTTAAAACGGTAAATTTGCCCCATCTCACACAATGAGGGTAAGGGCTAGGGTGTGCGTGTATGCTCACTGGCTCACTCGTGTCTGACTCTTTGCAACCCCATGGACTGTAGCCCATGGAATTTCAGACTCCTCTCTCCATGGAATTTCCCAGGTAAGAATACAGGAGTGGGTTGCATCTTGTACTCCAAAGCATCTTCCTGACCCAGGGATCACACCCGAGCCTCTTGCCTCTCCTCCAATGGCAAGTGGATTCTTCACCACTGCGCCACCTAGGAAGCCTAAGATTACGCTCCTATCTCTTACAGATTTGTGGGCTACTCTGGAATCAAACTGCTTGGGTTGGAATCCACCGCTGCTTCCCACATGACCTCGGTCACAGTATCTCCTTTTGCCCACCTATAAAATGGAGATAGTAAGTATACCTTCCTTATAGGGTTGCAGGTGAGAATTGGATGAAATTAAACAAGGCCTGGCATATCACTGCTGCTGCTGCTAAGTCACTTCAGTCGTGTCCAACTCTGTGCGACCCCATAGACGGCTCCCCCGTCCCTGGGATTCTCCAGGCAAGAACACTGGAGTGGGTTGCCATTTCCTTCTCCAGTGCATGAAAGTGAAAAGTGAAAGTGAAGTCGCTCAGTCATGTCCGACCCTCAGCGACCCCATGGACTGCAGCCTACCAGGCTCCTACGTCCATGGGATTTTCCAGGCAAGAGTACTGGAGTGGGGTGCCATTGCCTTCTCTGTGGCATATCACTAGCACTCCATAAAAAAGGTTGGTGGCTGCCATTGTTGTAATAGTAGTAACGGCAGTAAAGGCAATGGCAGTTTTCCACAATGTCATAGAAAGGGCATCCTTTAGAGACAAAGGTTCAAATTTCCTCACCCCCAAATACTGGATCATTAGGCTCTGGGAATGAGGTCTGACCTCCCTTTCACTTTACTCCTCCTTAACGTCAAAAACTGTGAAGAGTCTGAGACTTCATTAGTCATAGCACAGCAAGTAGCAAGAGCATCAGCATGTTTGTAGCAGATCCCTTGCCCCGGAGTCCCATGGGCAGTGGGAAGATGGGCCCAAATGGATGCCTGCTGAGTCACTGAAGAGAACTCTGAATTTTTCACACTAGACAGTAAATGTGCCTGCCATTTGCTCTGGAGGGAAAGATTATCTCTACCTTCTAAACAAGTCAAACAAACATCCTTGAGAGTCTAAAACAAAGGGCACCCATACTTTGCTCACAAGAATCTCAGAAACATAACCTTCCCAAGCAGAACTATCCCTCAACAAAAATGAAACCTAATTGATTGGGTTCCTCCAGGGACTGCATGGTGTCGAGCAATAGTTGACCATCAACAAAGATTCATTTCCAACCTGTTTTCAACAAAATGAGGCCAAAAATACAACACCTCACACAATAAATATCTGTAAAATGAATGAATGATAGACCATAAGAGCAAACTAAGTCTAGGGAGAGAGTCCCCACACATGCTACTGAAACCCAGCGAATTTCAGTGTGGGATTATCCTACCGAAGTGGGTCACTTGACCTGAACTGAGAGCAGGATGGAAGAGAAGGCTTGTGATTGAGCTCACCCTGCCAGCCAGGTCAGGAACCTCTCCTTGGCCTGATAAGCCTCTGGGTGAAGAAAAAATCACTCACTCACAAACCCACTCCCCGCGATTCTGAACTGCTCTACTTCTTACAAGGTCTTTCATTAAAATAAAATCCTCCCCTTTGTAATTTCTACCCCTTGATGCTGGGGGAGAAAAAAGTCAAAGTGTTATTTGTGCAGTTGCGTTGGACTCTGCGACCCCATGGACTGTAGCCCGCCAGGCTCCTCTGTCCATGGGATTCTCCAGGAAAAAATACTAGAATGGGTTGCCATTTCCTTCTTCAGGGGACCTTTCCAACTCAGGGATAGACGCCAGGTCTCCTGCATTGCAGGCAGATTCTTTACCCACTGATCCTAGTGATTCTTCCTTTTTCAGTAACAGAAGTCTATTCCCTCTTTCATGAAGTCTCTCCTTAAACAGTAAAGGACTCTTTAATATTTTCTCACGTTCAACAGCTCCAGTTTCTTAATCCATTTCTTCCACAACATGGAAGCCCACCAGCCTTCTTACTTTCTTCTGAGGTCCCCTCGAAAACGAGTGGCACTCACACACAGGACTTGCTGCATTACTCTCTGTGGTTTATGTTCACTAACTTATTCCAGACAACCACCTGCGAAGTAGGTCCCACTGTTCTCTTTTTACATATGAGGAGTCAGAGCTGTGTGTTTGAGGCACAGAACTTTTAAGTTGCAGAGCCAGGCCTCAAACCTGGATAGTCTGGTCCTTAGAAGGTTCCCTACCCTGCCTCTCAAGACATGGTACTCACAACTGCCGCAACACACTCCTAGCATGACCGTCCAAACAGAAAGGGGTTTTATACCCCATAAACTAGAGCACTCTATTTCTAACACTGTAACCTAAAACTACATAGCATTTTTGTAAATAGAGTCCAAAAATGATCCAAGATCCCTTTGACAGTAACTGCTGACAATCCAGCTTTCACTCTTCCTCTGCTTGGGAGATATGAAAACTAAAAGCACAAATTTACATGACTTCCTGGGTCCCCCCATTTTGGGTAAAGAAGATCAAGGTGAGGCACAGAATATAAATCACTGATTATCGATTATACAAACAATGAAGTGGTTATTTTATACACACAGTTTAAGGTAACACTCAAAGTGGTCCTACGAGACAGTATCACCACCTTTTTACAGATCAGGAATCAAAGGAACAGAGAGGTAAAGTAACTTGCACAGATGTACACAGCTAACATCAGAAATGAAAGCAAAGTGTAACGTCAAAATCCATGGCCTTCCCACTATACATGTTATGAAACCTACCCTTTCCTGGCTTCAGCCACTGGCTGCAGGACTGCACCCTAATCGAGCTGCAGTCCACATGTGGAGAGAGGGGTGGACAGCCAAGAGATGTCAGGAGGGCATCCGGCAGCTTTTTTAGTATTAACAGTAACAGTCTTGAATCTGGACAGGTTTAAAAAGCATGACCTAAAAGAAGACATGGAACAGAGGAGAAACTACTTGAAGCTGCCATCCCAAGATGCTTTCAAGATACGGAATCATTCTTCAGAACTTTTTCCATTTCTCTCTCAAAGTCATTATGTTTTACAAACTATTGCTAAGTTCATGAAAGTCGCTCAGTCATGTCCAACTCTTTGTGACCCCATGGGCTATCCAGTCCATGGAGAAGCATAAAAGCATAGATTTCAGTTAAGCTGGACACACGCATTTCTGGATCACTAAGAATTTTTCACTAAGACAGCTCTGGTATTTGCATGATGAATTACATCACTGGCCGTGACTAATTAATCCCAGGAAAGAATTTATTAATTAATCCCAGGAAGGAATTTATTTCCCCAGTGGACCTCAAGGACCATGGTACCTACACTAAGCTACAAGGAACATGTACATTAAATGATTCTAGTGAATTCACAGCCATCAGCTCCAAGCAAGCCCTATAAACAAGCAGAAAAACCCAGGGTAAATAACTGGAGATCTAAAACCAAGTTTGCCAGCTTCCTTTTTGATACCAGCTTCTGTATTTCAGGGTAGCCAAGTCAAGTGTTTTGAAAGGAAAATAACTAGTCACCATAACTGGCTCCTTCTATGCAGCAATTTTGCTTTCACTTTGGACTTGATAGAGTAATGGTGTCCAGACAAGAGAAGTACACAAAAGTCAATATTACTCTTAAAAAAAAAAAAAAAAAAAGATCAAACAAAAGAAAAAGCCTGTCTATGAAAATAGGGTTAGTCACCCAAAGGTAACCCATCACTCAAGAGAAACAATAACTTCCTGTCAAAGACAGAATGCTGCTGCTGCTGCTGCTAAGTCGCTTCAGTCGTGTCAGACTCTGTGCGACCCCATAGACGGCAACCCACCAGGCTCCGCCGTCCCTGGGATTCTCCAGGCAAGAACACTGGAGTGGGCTGCCATTTCCTTCTCCAATGCATAAAGTGAAAAGTGAAAGTGAAGTCGCTCAGTCGTGTCCGACTCTTAGTGACCTCATGGACTGCAGCCTGCCAGGCTCCTCCATCCATGGGATTTTCCAGGCAAGAGTACTGGAGTGGGGTGCCATTGCCTAAAAACAGAATAAGAGGGTGCAAAAAAAATCTAGAATTCTACCATCAGGAACATAGCAGAAGTGTCTTACTACACTGACCAAATGTCAAACATGAGGCATCTTGTGAAACTTTGAAGCTCTTTGACCTTGGGCAAGTCACTTAACATGTCTGGGTCTGTTTCTTTCCTTGTCAGACAGACAGGATCATAAGAGAACCTGCCCCACCACGTTATCATGAGGATTGGAGAAGCGTGTGAATGCACTTTGTAAAATATAAAGTGCCCTCAATGCGTGGGTGGAAACATTATTAGCAATGAAATAAATCATTTGTGAATCACAACACTGTTAGCCCCAACCCCCTAAAGCTTCCCCTGCTGGAAAATGCCTGAGGATATTTATGAACTGAGATCAGACCTTTTCTCTGTATTCTTACGGTGCCTGGCACATTAAGTGCTTAGGCAAAGCTAAATAATGAGTAGCAGCAAAATGCAGGATCTGAATGGGTCATGGAGGGTCGTTTCCTGCCTTAAGAAACAACTGAAGCTAGATTATCTCACACAAAGAAATGCCTGTTCAGAAATCTGGAGGAAAGGGCCAACAAGAGTTACCTTGACCCTGTTTAGTCCATTCAGTCAACTGAACAAACAGCTCTGACACACCCACAACTTAGCAGGCAAGGCTGTTGAGCAGCTTAAGATAGAGCTGTGAATATAACCAGCCCCTCCCTCATGAAGCGCACAGTCTGGTCTAGTGGGGGAAAGCAGGCAGCCCACGGAGGCCGGGAGAGCACAGGAGCAGCTACGGAAAAGGGAAGCCAGGGCACAGAGGAGACTCTGACACAAGGAGGCCGGAATGGGCTCTCAGATCGAGGGCGTTTGAGGGGCTTCCCGGGTAGCTCAGTGGTGAGGAATCCACCTGCTAATGCAGATGACGCAGGTTCGATCCCTGGTCTGGAAAGATGCCACAGAGCAGCTAAGCCTGTGCACCACAATGATTGAGCCTGTGCTCTAGAGCCCGGCAGCCCCAACTACCAAAGCCTTGGCACCCCAGAGTCCATGCTCAGCAGCAAGAGACGCCACCGCAACGAGAAGCCTGAACACAGCAACTAGAGAGTAGTCCCAGCTTCACAACTAGAGGAAAGCCCACAAAGCAATGAAGACCTGGAAGAAGACAAAAACATTTTTTAATTAGGAAAAACAAATAACAGACTTGACAGTGCGGGAAGGAGAGGGTGGGACAAGTTGACAGTAGCATGGAAACATGTATCACCAGATGTAAAACAGACAGCCAGCAGGAACGTGCTGTATGATGCAGGGAGCCCAAAGCTGGTGCTCCTCGACAACCTCGAGGGGTGCAGTGGGAGGTGGGAGGGAGGGGACACATGTATACCTGTGGCTGATTCATGTTGATGTTTAGCAGAAATGAACATAATATTGTAAAGCAATTATCCTTCAATTAATTTTTTCTTAATTTTAATCAAAAAATAAAAAGATGGCATTTGAACAGACCTTTCTAGAAAACTGTGGGGGGGGTGGCAGCGGGAGGAGGCGGCAGTGAGCAGACGTTAACTACCTGGGAACACTGATTCCAGAGACCACAGTAGATGCACAGATCCTGAAGTAGGACATGGTTGGCCTGTTAAAGGAATGAGGAATGGCCAAGAAGTCAATGTAGCTTCAGAGAAGCGAGGAAGTGATATGAGACAAGGTCAGGGAGGAGGCTGGGAGCCAGATCAGGACAGCTTTTCAGGCTCTTACGCCAAAGTGTTCTCTCAAGTCACCTGGGAGTTAGCACCAAGGCAACTTTCAAACAACAGCTAATGGTAAATAATCAGTAACAATAATCACTTTCAAGTTTCATGTCAATTCTATTCCACTTCTTTCCAAAAAAGATCTGAGATGGTTACTACAAGAATCTGGACAATAGAAACGAGAAAGGGGAACTAGTTAAAGAGATGTAGAACAACGTCATATAAATGTAAAACAGTTATGCAGGTCATATGGACAAATGTAGTGTGTATGAAATGGAGCCACCAATTCAACTTTGAGGTTCCTAGTAGCAGATGCAAAAAGGGAAACCTAGCCAGTAATTCTCATTCTTAAAAAGCCCGATTCCAGTTCCTCCAAGGAAGCAAACTTTAATAGTAAACTCTTCAAAAAAATTCATTTAAAACAAGGATGTTGGTGGGAATGCAAACTAGTACAGCCACTATGGAGAACAGTGTGGAGATTCCTTAAAAAACTGGAAATAGAACTGCCTTATGATCCAGCAATCCCACTGCTGGGCATACACACTGAGGAAACCAGAAGGGAAAGAGACACGTGTACCCCAATGTTCATCACAGCACTGTTTATAATAGCCAGGACATGGAAGCAACCTAGATGCCCATCAGCAGATGAATGGATAAGAAAGCTATGGTACATATACACGATGGAGTATTACTCAGCCATTAAAAAGAATACATTTGAATCAGTTCTAATGAGGTGGATGAAACTGGAGCCTATTATACAGAGTGAAGTAAGCCAGAAGGAAAAACACCAATACAGTATACTAATGCATATATATGGAATTTAGAAAGATGCTAACAATAACCCTATGTATGAGACAGCAAAAGAGACACTGATGTATAGAACAGTCTTATGGACTCTATGGGAGAGGGAGAGGGTGGGAAGATTTGGGAGAATGGCATCGAAACATGTAAAATATCATGTATGAAACGAGATGCCAGTCCAGGTTCGATGCACAATACTGGATGCTTGGGGCTAGTGCACTGGGACGACCCAGAGGGATGATATGGGGAGGGAGGAGGGAGGAGGGTTCAGGATGGGGAACACAGGTATACCTGTGGTGGATTCATTTTGATATTTGGCAAAACTAATACAATTATGTAAAGTTTAAAAATAAAAAATAAAATTAAAAAAAAAAAAAAAAAAACAAGGAGACATTATACAATACAGTGAACAATGTCCTCAACAACCTTCTAGAAACAGTAACAAATCTTACATGGCCATTTCTTACACGTTCCTCCAAGAACGTAACATTAAAACACAACTAAGACCTAACAGATTTTTCAAAGACCCTGAATATAGGCCAGAGTATAAAGCTTTCCAACGATTTTCATCTAAGAAGAGAATTTAGGGAATGTAAAGGACTAAGTGAATCAAATTATGTTTCATTAATTTCCGCCTTTCAGCAAGCCTTTTGATAGTTCAAGTTAACCAGACAGTAATTCTCTGAAGAGAGTCCACAGTACGAGTATTTGGTATTACAGGGCTAATAGGGGACTATTAAACATTGTAAGACAGAAAAGCAGGTAGTAAGGTTGAAAACCAACTGTAAAAAATTAGCCTGACCAGGGCTCTTGCCTGCTTCTCAAGATTGCCAGATTGTCACTCTGAAAGCATTTTAGGATATTTTAACAACTAAGAGTGCACAGAGTCCCACATACTACGGACTGAATTCTGACACTGACACATACATACACACACACACACCACCAAATTCATTATGCTGAAGCCCTAACATAATTGCATTTGGAGGCAGAGCCTAGAAGGCAGGTCATAAAGATTACATCAGGTCATACGAGCAGGGTCTTAATGGGATGGAACTGGTGTCCTTATAAAGAGAGGAAGAGACACCAAAGAGCCCTCTCCCTCTCCATGCACTCACAGAGGAAGGGCCATCTGAGGACCCAAGGAGAAGGTGACCATCTCCCAGCCAAGAAGAGGTCTCAACAGTCACCCAGCCCTGACTGTACCATCATCTTAGACTTCTAGTCTCCTAGAAGAGAGACTAGGAGATTCTAGTCTCCCAAGTTACCCAGTCTGTGGTATTTTGTTACAGCTGCCTGAGCAGACAAGTACACCACCCTGTAAAACACAAGCTGTGTTATTCTGCTTGGGTAAACTCTCAAGGCAGATGTTGTCAGTTACCCCCCACTTAACCACAGCAACACAGATTCTTCCACGAGAAGAGTCAGCTGCCTGATAAGAGTCTCAGATAACTGAATTAATTAACCTGCTATAAGAAATATTTAACATCATACACCTGAATTTTGGTGACACCTGTGGTATAATTAGCATTAAGTCAGGCTTTCTGAAAACAGTTAATACGCTTAATTGTCTACTAAGGGCATTCCTTGTTGGCATCCAGTGACCTCTCCTCCAGGAATAATAAAGATTCACGGAACAATTAATGGAAATCCCTCCAAGCAACTCAGAAAAACTAATTACAAGTAAGGCTCCACATATCCAGAAATAACTTACCGGGACCCAGCAGTTCTACACAGCAAAACCCACAGTAAAATCAAGCCTCTTCAGTGATCCCCATTCTGGGAAGTACTCAACGGGACTCTCAGTAGACACACTACAGGTCACTGAGCCCCTGCATTTTTTTTCCCACTCATCAAGCACCTGAATCCCTCCATCAGTACGGCCTTCTCTCATCAGGACAATTCTTATGAATTTTTTAAATTGCATCATGGAAAGAGGAGAAAATAAGGAGTCATCCTTACAACATTCTAACATTTTATAAGCCCCAAACTGAGAATTGGTAAATTCTCAGATATTCAAGGCTGAACTAATTTTTGAACCTCACTCCAAGCAGGAAGAAAACAATTTCCTGATCTTTCTAGAACATAATATTCTTTATTATTGGCCCCGATGTAAGAAAAAAAAAAGTCTAGAGCTGACATGATTCTTGAAATTGTGAACTGTTTTTTTCTAGTTAAAATGCGTTTAACTAGAAGATATTAAGCAACATTATTAGATCCACTTGGCCCTTATTTCAAGGGCTTCCCTGGTGGCTCAGCAGTGAAGAATCCGCTTGCAATACAGGAAACCACCTGCAATACAGGAGACATAAGTTTGATCCCTGGGTCAAGAAGATTCCCTGGAGAAGGAAACGGCAGCCCACTCCAATATTCTTGCCTGGGAAATCCCATGGACAGAAGAGCCTGGCAGGCTACAGTCCATGGGGTCGCAAAGAGCACATGACTTAGTGACTAAGCCACCACCACCACAGCCCTTATTTCAAAGTGTGAATCAGATTTTCTTTTCCTCGAAAATAACATTAATAACAGCCAACCTGAGACATGCCTGAAAGTAACATATACCTGTTACGTCACGAAGGGCACTCAGTACAGTTCTGAGTAACATTAAGTACAAACTAAAGTGGTGGAGCAGAGAAGGCAATGGCACCCCACTCCAGTACTCTTCCCTGGAAAATCCCATGGACAGAGGAGCCTGGTGGGCTGCAGTCCACGGGGTCGATAAGAGTCGGACACAACTGAGCAACTTCACTTTCACTTTTCACTTTCATGCACTGGAGAAGGAAACGGCAACCCACTCCAGTGTTCTTGCCTGAAGAATCCCAGGGGCGGGGGAGGCTGGTGGGCTGCCGTCTATGGGGTCGCACAGAGTCGGACACCACTGAAGCGACTTAGCAGCAGCAGCAGCAGCAAAGTGGTGGAGCCATGAAATTAACAGACGCTTACTCCTTGGAAGGAAAGTTATGACCAACCTAGATAGCATATTCAAAAGCAGAGACATTACTTTGCCAACAAAGGTCCGTCTAGTCAAGGCTATGGTTTTTCCTGTGGTCATGTATGGATGTGAGAGTTGGACTGTGAAGAAGGCTGAACGCCGAAGAATTGATGCTTTTGAACTGTGGTGTTGGAGAAGACTCTTGAGAGTCCCTTGGACTGCAAGGAGATCCAACCAGTCCATTGTGAAGGAGACCAGCCCTGGGATTTCTTTGGAAGGAATGATGCTAAAGCTGAAACTCCAGTACTTTGGCCACCTCATGCGAAGAGTTGACTCATTGGAAAAGACTCTAATGCTGGGACAGATTGGGGGCGGGAGAAGGGGACGACAGAGGATGAGATGTCTGGATGGCATCACTGACTCGATGAACGTGAGTCTGAGTGAACTCCACGAGTTGGTGATGGACAGGGAGGCCTGGCGTGCTGCAATTCATGGGGTCGAAAAGAGTTGGACACGACTGAGCGACTGAACTGAAAGTGGTGGAAAGAGAGGTTACTAAGACTATGAACCTGAACCAAACAAGTTTCAAACTGGTCTTCAAAGCCTGTTATGTGAGGCAGCATCCTTTGATAAGATGAATAGTCCTACCAAGGCTTCCAATGAACTGTGAAAATGAGAGAGTCTCATCGTAATTCTGAGTTTTGGCAGAAAGAAAAAGATCACACATTAAATATATGTGATGTGTATCACTATATAATCACATAAGACATGACGTAGTCACTCAAAGCATAACCAAATGTAACACTTTTAAATCGGATTTTATTATATTCAATTAGACACTGCAACTACTTCTTAATTATGTTTTATTAGATCCCACAAAATACAAGACAATCCCACCCCGACTGATGGAGATTCACAATGACAAGTTCCTCTGAAAAAATTTTCTGAGGCATAAAAACATCCCTTAATTCACTCCAAAGAAACTCACTTCATATCAAGTGACAGTAAACAATTTCTGCTTTAAAGTCAATTGAAAATTCACGGGTGTCTTGCTTCAGACAGCACTTAGGGCCAATTACCACACCCGATGCATGAAGTTTTTTGTATTTCAATTAATTCGGTTATATAACCCACACTTCTGGGGACCAAAAGCAGTCAACTTGTACCCAACAGAGAAGGCCATTACCAAAATTAAGTAGAATCACTCTTAACAAAGCCTACAATAGTCAAGGGTTGACAAAATCAACTTAAAATCTCCCCCACCCTTAGTGAACCAAACTCCACCTCTCTTCCACTCCCATTTTAAGCATCACATCCTTAAAGCATCATCTCCAGTCATCTCATTTTTCATCTCCAGTGGAATGCCTTTGTTACTACAATGCAGTACAGTATATGATCATTTTAAATGTGTAGACTATTTCCTAATGAGGAGTTTCTAGTGAATTCCTCAGAAATAGTGTTTTGTCTATATTAACATATATGTTTATATTAACATATTATATGCTGATAGGCTAGTTTGGAAATCCTGGGTTACACAAATTGAAGCAGGTTTCATAACCACATTCAGTTTCAGGAGACTTTAATATGTTAATGTTCAAGGTAACTCTGGGTGGGAATGTTTGGGTGGGGCCGGAGTGAACAGAACATGAATATATTATGTAGCATTTCTGCAATTTATTAACCTACAGAACCTTGTCATTCCCACCACCTTCCATCTCCCCAGCATATATATTATACACACACATGTGCATGTTTACAGAAATTTTCAAACACGAACAGAAATTAAGGAACTCATCAAACTCAGCTTCAACAATCAGCAGCACATTCCCATCATGTTTTGTCTATACCCTCACTGGCTCTAACCTTCTTATTATTTTGAAGCAAATCCTAGTCATGATATTTTACTGGTTTATTTCGGTAAGTATCTCTTAAGAATAGTACTTTTCAAAAGACAGCCATACCATTATCTCAGCTAAAAACAAGTTAACACTACCTGGTTTCTTGTATCTTACTTTCCCAACTTACATCTTTAAGGGCTACTCAAAACTTTGATGAGTAGGGGACTCACCTGAGACTCCTGTAAACGGCAGATTCGGGTCAAGTGGTTCAGGCGGTGCCGAAGATTCTGCATTCCTAACAAGCTGTTAAGTGATATTCTGAGTATAAAACAATGCTTCTCGTAATATTCAGTGCAACGATAGTAAGTTTAGACAGCAAGTTTCCAATGGAAAAAACACCTGAATTACATGCCACTGTATTTTTTGAAAGGGCTTTATAAAAATTTTTTAAAAAGTAAAAGTCAATAAAGGTTCAAAGGTTCTCCTAAGGATCTTGAAATACATTTCTTACCATGTTACATGATACACAATTTTCCCTTATAACTTCCCGTTAAATGGAGGGTCCCTGGTTTTTCAAGGTGAAAAACACAAAGGACTGGCTACCATAAAGGCCAAGGTCATAACTCATTCCATAGCTAAAAAGCCGTTAACAAAAACATAAGGAGCAGCAGAGTATAAGACCAGAGGGAGCAGAGCTCACCACTGCAAACTGAAAAATGCCAGCACAAGCTGAAACACCCCAGTGCAAACAAAACCCAACCACCAACAGAAACATTCTAAGTACCATGCCGCCCAAAGAAAATACATTTACTAGCCACTCTAGCGGAGAAGGCAATGGCACCCCACTCCAGTACTCTTGCCTGGAAAATCCCAGGGATGGAGGAGCCTGGTAGGCTGCAGTCCATGGGATCGCTAAGAGTCAGAGACAACCGAGTGACTTCACTTCGACTTTTCACTTTCATGCACTGGAGAAGGAAATGGCAACCCACTCCAGTGTTCTTGCCTGGAGAATCCCAGGGACGGGGGAACCTGGTGGGCTGCCATCTATGGGGTCGCACAGAGTCGGACACGACTGAAGCGACTTAGCAGCAGCAGCAGCAGCAGCAGCAACCGCCGCACTAGACCTCAGGTTAACAAACAATACCATCACAGGTATCAGATAAAAAAACTATATTTTAAAACATAAATATATAAACAGATACAAACTAGTTCCAAGGCATTTCTAAGAGTTCTGAAGGAAAAGCTCCTGAAAAAGAACTATATGAAGTTAATTTTAACTAAACAGTCCACAAAATACTACAAAATCAGAAAGACCATCAGTGCTGAGGTACCTAGTTCACTTTCAGGCTACAAACTTTTTTTAGAGCATCTTATGCTTCCTCTTTGAGCATAGGCAACCCAAAATTTGGACCCAGGAAAATTAACCTTTTGAGATTTTTTTTTTTTTTTAATATGAAGCACTGATAGACTTCTGCTCCAGGACTGGATGAAATCATAGGAAACAGATCTACCCTCCCATCCAAAACAACAAACCAAAGATTTCAAACTTGGACACGAAAGCTGCTGGAGTTTGCTGAGCGGAGTCCTGGAGAAGACAGAGCTAACCAGAGCACCCTGGAGATCTGTGGAGAAGCTTCCTAGAGTCTTCCCCCAAGCACGTGTGGTAGAAAACTACTCAAGGCCACAATAAAAACCACCTGAAAGCACTTGCGAGAACAATGATCTGAAATCACACACAGCCAGAGTGAAAATCTCACCACTCACAGAGCACGAGGTGGAGCACTAAGAAGGATTCTGCCACAGTCTGAGATAAAACCGCCCTCAACTAAACGCTGCTTGGCTCCTGATTGTTGTTTACTCGCTGAGTCGCGTCTGACTCTTGCAACCCCATGGACTGGAGTCCACCAGGTTCCTCTGTCCATGGGATTTCCCAGGCAAGAATACTGGAGTGGGCTGCCATTTCCTTCTCTAGGGGATCTTCCCCACCAGGGGATTGAACCCCTGGCTCCTGCACTGCAGGCGGATTCTTTACTGCTGAACCATGGGGGAAGCCAATTAGTAAAATTTAAAACAGGGCCTCAAAGGGCTACACTGTTTCTGAGTAAGTTAACCACATCCCAGAAAACAATAGTCAAGAGTACTTATGGGAAAACAAAGATATCCAAATTTAGTACATAACAAGGTAAAAATCACAGAGTCTAGCATCCAAGAAGTGCAAGGCATGTGGGGGGAGGGGAGATTAATCAACTGAAACGAATCCCAAAATGATGACATGATAAAATTAGTGAACAAGAACACTTAAAGAGTTACCTGCATTCCGTACGTTCAAGAAACTACAGGAAAGACTGAAAATATTTTTTTAAAAGATCCAAATTAAATCTCTGAAAGAGCAAAACCACAATCTAATAAAAATTGCATTACATGGAATTAACAGCAGAATGGGAATTGCAGAAAAGATTAATGAAGTTTAACACACAGCAACAGAAACCATATCCAAAAAAAAAAAAATAAACCCACCTAGGAAAAAAAAGACCAAAAAATAAAAAGAGAGAAAGATAGCATCAGTATTCAGGGAGCTGTGGGACAATAGGAAGTGTCTTAAACTACTTAGAGGTAAGTATGACAGACAACATGTGGACTTACACTTGAAATCTACAAAGAAACTGCTGGGAGAAATTGACTGAAGAGAGATAATACTGTTTATGGATCAGAAGACATATCGTTGAGATGTCAACTCTCCCATATGAATCAGGACATTCAAAGAAATCCTAACCAAAATCCCAGTGGGTTTATTTTAGAAATTGATTGGCTAATTCTAAAATGGACATGGAAATGCAAAGAACCTAGAAGGGCCAAAATTAACTTTGGAAAAGTAGGAGAGAGCTGGAAAGCTTATGTTGCCTGTCTCCAAGATTTACAAAGGCAGAAATCAAGACTGTGCAGCATTGTCATTAAGATAAACAGACTAGAGGGTCAAAAAATAGATCCACACTGGCCACCCGATTTTCAATAAAGGTACAAAAGAAATTCAGGGGAAAAAGAACAGTCTTTTAAACACGTGGTGTTGGGAACAACAGGGTATCCTTACAAAAAAACTGAACTGGAAAAAGAATTAACAAGGATGCCGGGAGTGTCTATCTTGACATGGGTAGTGGTTACAAAAGCAAAAATTGTCATATACTTAATATGTGTGCACTTTGCTATATATATATACCCTAAAAATGGAGACAGTAAAGTTATAAGTTTAACACATAGAGTATGATATCATACTCATTTTTTTTTTATTATTTCTATCTATCCATCCAACATTTAATACAGAGAGACACACAGAGAAAGGGAGACAGAGAGAGATCTGAAATTAGGTTCAGCTAATACTAGTGATGGTAACTTAAGGAAAATAAAGTTTGGACTCATATTTTTTTACTTTCATCTGCAGTTTTCTGCATTTCCATTGTTTGATTACTTTACAATGAATATATACCATTTTTATAACAATGCAATGATTTTTAAAAGCTTAAAGAAAATTTATTAACAATGGTTAATTCTAGGTGAAGAGAATATGAGTAATTTATATGTCTCTATCATTTTCTATATTTTTAATCCCCCCAGTTAAATATTTATACAATTACAAAGATATAATATCATTTTTGTTATGCTAAAAATATGTTAACTTTGTTATAACTACAACCATGTACATGGACAGGATCTACATGAAAACCTTAAAAACAAAAACAGTATTTTGAGAAATGGGAGTTTTAGATGATGTTTCTCTTTGATTATTTTTTTTTAACAAGTTTGTGTGATACAATTTTTATAAACGAAAATGGGAAAAGTTGCGATGACAAGCAGGCATAAAAAGAGAACAGAAAGCACAGAACGTTGGTGAAGACCTCACATATATACAACAATGGAGAAGATCGTCTTTTCAACAAATGGTGTGAGAACTGAACATTGACCACAAAAATCAGTCTAGACAGAGATCTTATAGCTTTCACAAAAATTAACTCAAAATGAATATGAGATCTAAATATCAAACACCTAGAAGTCAGCAAAGAAGAAAACTGAGATGACCTTGGGTACAGCAATGACTTTTTAGCTACATCAAAGACATGATCCATGAAAGAAACAAGTGACAGCTGGATTTTACTAAGAAAAACTTCTGCTGATCATATCACCCAACATTAAACAGCCTGGATGGGAGAGGAGGTTGGAGAAGGGTGGTGGTGGTGGTGTAGTTGCTCAGTCCTGTCCAACTCTTGTGACCAAATGGACTGTGACCCACCAGGCTCCTCTGTCCACAGGATTTTCCAGGCAAGAATACTGGAGTGGGTTGCCTCCACTCCAGGAAGATCCTCCTCCAGGGGATCTTCAAAACCCAGGGATCGAATCTAGGTCTCCCACATTGCAGATGGATTCTTTACCATTTGAGACACCAGGGAAGCTCAAGAATACTAGAGTGGATTGCCAAGCCCTCCTCCAGGGGATCTTCCCAACCCAGGGATCAAACCCAGGTCTCCCGGCATTGCAGGCGGATTCTTTACCGCTGAGCCACAGTGAAGCCGACAATCTCCAGGACTCTGCTCCAATGGCCTTTCCTGCCAGAATTTGTGTCATGGACCTCAAAGCTGTTTGTTCAAAGCTCTAAACCAAAACGTGGACTCCTGCAACAAAGTGTACTTTGAATTAAATACAGGGCTGACCAAAATACTCTGAAGAGGAAGGGGCTTTAACAGGCGTCTACAATAAACGATTTTCTAAGTTTGTGGAATTCCAACTTCTGTGAAGACATAAAAGTTGATGACAATGTGCTCCTTTTACTGCCTTCAGACCTCCTTGCCATCTGTAAGCAGTGTCTGTCCACAAAAGCTCTGCTCTGAGGTTTCAAGGAGGTCTCCTCCAGTCACAGCTGAAGTTTGTCTTCCCAATTAAGCCAGCTATTAAAGGCTAACTTATAAAGAGAAGAGAGTCAACACTTAATTGGGAAGTAAATCACCTAACAGTAAGTGGTAGACACATTTCCCAATTAAAAATCTGACAAGACCTCACAAAAATAAAATAGCATCTCCAAAATGCCATCTTGCTTATTTCCCATTTAGAAAGGCTGCCTGCCCCAACTTCACACCAAGCAAAAGGTTAGGGGGGGAAAGATCAATAGAAAAGTAGAAAATGCTGTGTCTGCGTGTGTCCGTAAAACTGTCCAAATTGTACATCAGCAGGTAATCAGGTCCACCAGATTACTTTCATTTTAAAGGGTCAGGGGCAAGACTTAAAACCAAAAGCTGTGGTTAACAGCAGCTTCCAAAATCAATCCTGAACACTATGTCTCATCAAAGCCCCACCTCACGAAAGAACCACCTCTTTTGTTAAACCCCCGAGTCCACTCTCTGAATCATCCGGCCGTCCTGAAATGGCTTTATTCAGTATTTTGTAAATGGTTAAGAATTGCACTTATGAGTCTCAAAGCACTTAAATAACCCATCCACCAAATGTAACCCCTCCATTACAATTACACTATATTTTTTTACATCATTTTGACTTTTAAATGCCTTAAAGTGATGCACTATCACACTAGCAAAATAGTCACCATTTAATTACTTGGTAAATCCCATGGACAGAGGAGCCTGGTAGGCTACAGTTCATGGGGTCGCAGAGTCGGACACGACTGAGCGACTTCACTTTTCTTTCATGGCTGCAAACAGTGATGAGGCTTGGGTATTCCCCATGTGTACTCTGACACTGTCCTCAGGTCAAAGCCTCATCCACCTACAGTCTTTTTCCAGTTAAAAGATGCTTCTAACAATAAATGGTGTTCCAACTAATAGGAATAGTATGAGAATATAAAGTGCTATGCTAATATTAATACATAATGGAGCACAGAAATGACACTTTTTACATATCTGAGAACTAAAGGAGAATTTTTAACATTCACTATTCAAAAAAGGAAAACAACTGCTCATTGATAGAAAAAGATAAAGCTAAACTAATCAAACTCTTCAAAGGACAATGGACTCTATCACTCACAAGCCATTTATTTTGTGACAACCTGACAGGTCCAAGGAAGCCTGCAAGAGAACTCGCATGTACCAGAGACATCTTCAGGGATGTTCAGATTTTATAAACATGAGTCTAAAATGGTTTTCCTTTCTGAGGCTTGTTGCCAAAGCAACCAGGAAAGCTACAGTCTTTAAGAGAGAATTGGAAAAGAGGTTAAGGATAAGAGGAGGTAATCAAAGTTTCATGTGAGGAATTTACAATCATGAATGCAATGTTGCAAGAAAAGTAACAGGAAGAATACAAATTGAACAGATAGACAAAGCAGCAACTTCAGAGTCACAGAACAATCTACTAACAAGACATATGAATCCTCCATTCTTTTTATTCCCATTATATTGATATATATGACATACAACATTGTAATTATTTAAGGTACACAACATAATGATTTGAGATATACGTATATTGCAAAATGATTATCCCAATACGTTAGCATCCATCACCACAAATCTTTCCTCGTGATGAGAACTTTTAAGAGCTACTCTCTTATCAACTACTTTCCTCTTTGCATTCTTCCCTCAATTACGCCCCCAAAACTCCCGCATCCCAAATACCAAAGTAAAACTACCATTTTCCTCTCATTCACTGCAATTATTTATGAAATGGAAACCACTGGCTGTTTTCAGAGCACATCAGGGAGGAAACAAGGAATTAGCAACACCCAAATTTTCACACCAACACCAAAATTTTCCTGTGACTCAGAGAAATGTTGAAATACTCTGAGACCAATAACATCCAGTCTTAAGGACCCTAAGTAACCATGAACCCCAATCCTTACTAACCTCGCCCAGGATGCTAGATCTGGATACTCCAATATAGCATGCTGGTAATAGATTATAATAAAGTAAAAATGTTATTCAAGTGATCTGAGGTGGCCAAGGATATGGAAGAAAAATGAGTTAACAATACACAACAGAAGTCAGAGTAAAAAATGTCCAGGTCCAAATCACGGTCGTAATGTGAAGGTAACAGAGAGAAACAAGCCACCAAATCATATCTTATAACACCCAGCAGGATATTCCCCCTGAAGAACATATAGGCACAGTCGACCAAAGGCAACATATGTTTCCAATCAGTATCAGTTTAAAAAAAAAAGCTTTAGTTTGATATAAAGGTTTTTTCAAATATAGGACATTTTGGGTAAATTTAAATGACCTTTAAGAAAACTTATATACAAAAAAAAAAAAAAAAAACAAATGAGCAAAGACTACAAAATCATAAATACATAACTGAGCAGGTACATTTGTATATACTGCTATCTTCCCTAATCCCGACTCCACTTTTGTTGAAAATAACTGCTCCTTCTCCTAGATTGCCAGCACATTTCATCTGTCTCATCTAGCCTTATGTCACATTGTTACTTACATATTTTATCCCTCAAGTAGTCTATACTCTCAAGGGTACCATCATGTCAAATTCATGTTTGCAAAACTCAGGGCATTCACTCATTCATTGAACAAATATTTACTAACTACATAGTAAGTGCCAGGCTCTGTACAACACACTGACACTAAACTTGTACTGTTTATATGAATGTTGACTATAAAGCAAAAATAAATAAATGAACAAGCTCAAAAAGGAATCCAAATAAATTCATGTATTATAGTTCCACAGGAGTAAAGCTGGGAAACTAAAAATATTCTACTTGGAGTTTTAGTATCATGATAAACATTTATACTACTTGTGTTTTGTCTTGGCAAGACTGGGTCCACAAGAAAACTGCATTTTCTCTGTATGACCTACCAAGTATATTACATATTTCCATACAGAGAAGAATTATCCTCTTAATCCTAAAGAAAATTTAGTAATAATGATTTCATATGTCACAATCTTACTTTCAGAGAGGCCTAAATACCCTTGAGATGGGTCTTTATCAGTCCATGAGTGGGTGGGCTGTTTTAAAATTTAGATCTGTTCATTCATTCAAATGCCTACTAACTACCAGATACTGTTGAGCCTAGGTTTTTAAAAGGTCATCAGAAGCCCTCCAAAACTTAACCGAAAGTTTAGTATAGGTGGGGGAAAGGGGGAGGGAGATGTTTCATTTTATTAAAAATACATGGGTTGAAATTCATATGCTAACAGCATAACGTGTCGTAATACATTTTGTTCAGCTTGCTTTTAGCCACTCCCTGTATCATCCTTAGCTGAATTTGAATGAATTATCCACCCTTACTAGAATTTACTTTAAGAAAAAGTGGCCCCTAGAAGGTCGACTACTTCTACCCCCACCATATACAGTCTGGGAAAATGATATGCAAAGAGGATAACTTGAAATTTGTTTTGCTTTTTAAAGACTAGATCGGAACACGAAGGCAGAACAAAAATCAGCACGGATGTGTGCCTTCAAATCCACAACTCTTCTAACCAGCTCACGACAGGCTCTCGTATTTGAGGCTGAGCCATCCATGCACAGGTGGTTGGAGGTGTTCAACGTGTGAAAACAAAATCTGCAATTCGTGACAGAGGTCTCCGGACGTCAGGGCCTGACACCCAGAAGTCCAGGGAACAAGGTGCCTTCCACAGTGAGCGATGCTGAAGACAATCAATCAATACATGTATGAGTAAGTGAACACACCTGGCTTTCTCTACCAAACCCCAAAGACCGTGCTTTTAGGGCCCGGGGACCCTAGTGGAAAGCTCTGGCAGTAAATTAGATAAACACTGAGAGGCCAGGCTCCTCCCTCTGGCCCAACCCCAGAGAAAAAGTGAGAACTGCGGGGGCCCTTGGGAGGGGCTGGGGGGAGGCAAGGAGGGAAGGGAGGGGTCGGCAGGGTGGAACCCAGCTAACCCTTCTCCCTTCCAAAGCGGAAATCGAGCCGCTGCCCCCTGTCCCTGCCCCTGCCTCCTGCCTCCCTCACCTGATCACAGAGATGAGCAGCCCCGAGGGGTCTTTGCTTTTGCTGACTGTGCTTCTGTATTTCCCACCAGCTCCTTCTGCCGCCATCTTGGTGCAAGGGAGGGAGAGCGGGTGGGCTGGAAGGAACCAAGTGTAAACTCTGTAATTGACCTCTCTTTAGAGTGCACCAATGGGAGAAGTGAAGTCCAAAGTCACAGAACTGGATAACCCAATCGCTGAAGAGAGGAGGCGGGACGTAAGAAGTTAGTTTCAGGCCCCACGAGCTCTCTAAGCACTCTGGGAATTGTAGTTTCCTTCCGCGGTTCCAGGGCGCGCAGGAAAACTAAACCAGTTGCGATTTGGTGAAATCTTCTAATATCTTCATTTGTATTTATTCTGATCTTGAGTTTTTCCCCAGTTTTATTGTTTTTAGAATTTTATTAGTTTTTAAATCATATTTATCTGACGATGCCAAAGCGCGTACATGGGGTGTGTATTTCAGTAGGGTCTTGTGCTTGATGTCTGTATGACAAAGTTTTTACTTTAAACACAAGTAGTTTTTTAAAAATCCAATAAAATACGAAAATGGATAGATACAGAAATTCTTTTCTTTAGTATTATCTAAAACTAAATGCTTATGCATTAGTTTAATGTGTGAATTCAGTTATTTTATTTCCGGACAATTCTAAAAAATATGTAAGGAGTAACACACAAATGGATATTGATAAAGAAAACAGAAAAACCGGGAAACAAAACTGACCAGCTTCAGATTCCTTTTCTTCTCAAGCTAAATAAAATATAGTTGGCAATAATGCACAACTGTGCTTTATTAACATTTTTACTGGTAAGTTTTCATATGTCCTGCATCTGGCTCAACTGGCTTAGTCATAAATTCAGTAGATGAAATGAACAGAACAAGATTACCATAAGAATGGAAAGTGCATAAATTGAAGAGGGAAGGTAGTAAGTGAGCTGCTTAGTAGCAGTAGAGATTAAAGAACTTCAGAGATGAATAGAAAGCAGAGCTGGAGCTGTGAAATAGCGAGCGCAGAGCACCTCCACTACTTTGTTTAGGCAGGTATCAGCTGGCAGAGGTTCACAGTGATTTTATAAAATAACTTTCAGACACACCCACACACACATATACTTATTTTTTAAGTGTTCATTACCTCTGGCTCAATAATTCCAGTTCTAGGGATTCTGATTCTAGAGAAATAGAGAGAGAGAACAAAATGTTAAATTTTTTAAAACAACATAGATGTATTAAGTAAATTATAGAACATCCACACAAGAATATAATATGTAGCCACTGGAAATCATAGTTTTAGTGGTTTTTAATGAAGAAAAGATGTTCGTGATGTACTTGCAAAAAGCAGGTTATAAAATTAAAGAATGCACGTATGTGAAAAGGGGTAATTGAGCCTAGTGCCTTAGGATGTGGGCAGTAAGAAGGGAAAAAAAAAAAAAACAGGATCACCTCAGTTGAAACAGAAAAAGCTTTAGATAGAATCGAAAAACGTTTTCATGATGAAACACTCAGAAAACTGGAAGTAGAAGGGAATTTATTCAATATGATAAAGGTTGTTTATTAAAAAAAATACAGCTAATGGTATCAATGCTCAAAAACTGAATGCTTTCAAGCTATGATCAGGTACAAGACAAAGATGCCCACTTTGCCACTTCTATTCAGTGAAGTAATGAAAAGTCTAGCCAAAACAATTAGGCAAGTAAAAAATAAAAGGCACTCAAATTAGAAAGGAAGAACTGAAACCATCTCTATGTGTAGACAACGTGGTTGACATATGGAAATCCTAAAGAATTTTTTTAAACTATTAGAGCTAATAAATTAATTCAGCAAGGCTGCAGGATGCAATATCAAAACAAAAATATCAATAGTATTTTTAGACACTAGCTATGAACAATCCAAAAAGGAAATTAACAAAACAATTCCATTTACAATAGCATCAAAAAAAGATAAAATATTTAACAATAAATTTAACCAAGGAGATGAAAGACTTAAACACTAAAAACTACAAAACTTTGCTGCAAGAAATTAAAGAAGATGTAAATAAATGGAAAGACATCCTATGAGCATGGGTTGGAAGAATTAATATCATTAATATGTCAATACTCCCTAAAGCTATCTACACATTCAGTGCAATCCTTATGAGAATTCCAATAGTCTTCTTGCAGCATTGGAAAACCTGATCCTAAAATTTAAATACAAGGAATTTACTGTATGGCAAGGAACCTCAAATAGCCAAGAAGAATCTTGAAAAAACTGTGGTATGGTATGTGGTATATCATTGAGATATCAACAAAATGTGCTGCGGCTGCTGCTGAGTCTCTTCAGTTGTGTCTGACTCTGTGCAACCCCATAGACAGCAGCCCACCAGGCTCCTCTGTCCCTGGGAGTCTCCAGGCAAGAATACTGGAGTGGGTTGCCATTTCCTTCTCTAATAACCAAATGTGACATATCAACATCCAATGGAATATTATTCAACCATAAATGGAAATGAAATACTAATGCATGCTACATCATTGATGAAACTTGAAAACAATATACTAAGTGAAAGAAGTCAGACACAAAAGTCTGCACAGTGTATGATTCCATTTATTAAAAAAAAAAAATACCTAGATTAAAGGATTTCATACAAACAGAAAGCAGATGCGTGATTCTCGGGGGTTGAGAGGTGGGAATGGAGAACGACTGCTTTATAGACACAGGGGTCCTTGTGATTCACTCCCAGCCCTTCACCTGTTTGTTAGATTATCTTAGTGTGTGCATGCTCAGTTGTCTCCGACTCTTTGCAGCCCCATGAACTGTAGTGCACCAGGCTCCTCTGTCCATGGGATTTTCCAGGCAAGCATGCTGGAGTGAGTTGGCATTTCCTCCTCCAAGGGATCTTCCCAGCCCAGGAATCAAACCGGAGTCTCCAGTGTCTTCTTACTTGCAGGCAGATTCTTTACCACTGCACCACCAGAGATGCAGACTGTCTTAGGTGAGTTACTTAATCTTTCTGGGAATGACTTTCCTTATCTATAAAGCATATGATGATAGAACTTCCATTAGACAATTATAGTAAAACTGTGACATATACATGATCAGCACCTCATAAATAGTACATGAACCATGAACTTCCAGATGTTCAAGCTGGATTTAGAAAAGGCAGAGGCACCAGAGATCAAAATGCCAACATCTGTTGTATCATCGAAAAAGCAAGAGAGTTCCAGAAAAACATCTATTTCTGCTTTATTGACTATGCCAAAGCCTTTGACTGTGTCAGTCCAGTTCAGTCGCTCCGTCGTGTCCGACTCTTTGCAACCCCGTGGACTGCAGCACGCCAGGCCTCCCTGTGCGTCACCAACTGCTGGAGTTTATTCAAACTCATGTCCATCGAGTCAGTGATGGCATCCAGCCATCTCATCCTCTGTCGTTCCCTTCTCCCCCGACCTTGAATCTTTCCCAGCGTCAGGGTCGTTTCATATGAGCCAGTTCTTCCCATCAGGTAGCCAAAGTATTGGAGTTTCAGCTTCAGCACCAGTCCTTCCAATGAATTCAGGACTGATTTCCTTTAGGAGGGACTGGTTGGATCTCCTTGCAGTCCAAGGGACGGACTCTCAAGAGTCTTCTCCAACACCACAGTTCAAAAGCATCAATTCCTCAGTGCTCAGCTTTCTTTATAGTCCAACTCTCACATCCATACATGACCACTGGAAAAACCATAGCTTTGAGTAGATGAACCTTTGTTGACAAAGTAATGTCTCTGCTTTTCAATATGCTGTCTAGGTTGGTCATAACTTTCCTTACAAGGAGTAAGTGTCTTTTAATTTCATGGCTGCAATCACCATCTGCAGTGACTTTGGAGCCCAGAAAAATAAAGTCAGCCACTGTTTCCACTGTTTCCCCATCTATTTGCCATGAAGTGATGGGACCGGATGCCATGACTGTGTAGATCACAATAAACTGTGGAAAATTCTGAAAGGAATGGGAATACCAGACTGCCTGACCTGCCTCTTGAGAAATCTGTATGCAGGTCACGAAGCAACAGTTAGAACTGGATGTGGAACAACAGACTGCTTCCAAATAGGAAAAGGAGTATGTCAAGGCTGTATATTGTCACCATGCTTATTTAACTTATATGCAGAGTACATCATGAGAAATGCTGGGCTGGAAGAAGCACAAACTGGAATCAAGATTGCTGGGAGAAATATCAATAACCTCAGATATGCAGATGACACCACCCTTATGGCAGAAAGTAAAGAAGAACTAAAGAGCCCCTTGATGAAAGTAAAAGAGGAGAGTGAAAAAGTTGGTTTAAAACTCAACATTCAGAAAATGAAGATCATGGCATCTGGTCCCATTACTTCATGGCAAATAGATGGGGAAACAGTGGAAACAGTGACAGACTTTATTCTGGGGGGCTCCAAAATCACTGCAGATGGTGACTGCAGCCATGAAATTAAAAGACACTTACTCCTTGGAAGGAAAGTTATGACCAACATAGACAGCATATTAAAAAGTAGAGACATTACTTTGCCAACAAAGATCCACCTAGTCAAGGCTATGGTTTTTCCAGTAGTCAAGTATGGATGTGAGTTGGACTATAAAGAACTCTGAGTGCTGAAGAACTGATGCTTTTGAACTGTGGTGTTGGAGAAGACTCTTGACAGTCCCTTGGACTGCAAGGAGATCCAACCAGTCCATCCTAAAGGAAATCAGTCCTGAATATTCATTGGAAACTGAAATTCCAATACTTTGGTTACCTGATGTGAAGAACTGACTCATTTGAAAAGACCCTGATGCTGGGAAAGATTGAAGGCAGGAGGAGAAGGGGATGACAGAGGATGAGATGGTTGGATGGCATCACCGACTCAATGGACATGAGTTTGAGTAAACACTGGGAGTTGGTGATGGACAGGGAGGCCTGGCGTACCACAGTCCACAGGGTCGCAAAGAGTGGGACAAAACTGAGCGACTGAACTGAACTGGGTATTACAAAGTTGTTTTGAGGAGCAAGAAAATGGAATTTTTCATTATTTTTAACACTTTACTGTGTTTTCCAAATTTTATCTGAATAGGCATTGCTTTTATAAGCAGAACTTATAAGGAAGAATTTGGAACAAAAAAAGAGCAAGAATTGGGTAAGCATCAAAAATGATGGGCTACTTTTGTCACCCTGTTTCCAATGTTTCCCCATCTATTTCCCATGAAGTGATGGGACCAGATGCCATGATCTTCATTTTCTGAATGTTGAGCTTTAAGCCAACTTTTTCACTCTCCTCTTTCACTTTCATCAAGAGGCTCTTTAGTTCCTCTTCACTTTCTGCCATAAGGGTGGTGTCATCTGCATATCTGAGGTTATTGATATTTCTCCCGGCAATCTTGATTCCAGCTTGTGTTTCTTCCAGTCCAGCATTTCTCATGATGTACTTTTCATAGAAGTTAAATAAGCAGGGTGACAATATACAGCCTTGACGTACTCCTTTTCCTATTTGGAACCAGTCTGTTGTTCCATGTCCAGTTCTAACTGTTGCTTCCTGACCTGCATACAGATTTCTCAAGAGGTAGGTCAGGTGGTCTGGTATTCCCATCTCTTTCAGAATTTTCCACAGTTTATTGTGATCCACCCAGTAAAAGGCTTTGGCATAGTCAATAAAGCAGAAATAGATGTTTTTCTGGAACTCTCTTCCTTTTTCCATGATCCAGCGGATGTTGGCAATTTGATCTCTGGTTCCTCTGCCTTTTCTAAAACCAGCTTGAACATCAGGAAGTTCACGGTTCACATATTGCTGAAGCCTGGCTTCGAGAATTTTGACCATTACTTTACTAGCATGTGAGATGAGTGCCTTTGTGTGGTAGTTTGAGCATTCTTTGGCATTGCTTTTCTTTGGGATTGGAATGAAAACTGACCTTTTCCAGTCCTGAGGCTACTGCTGAGTTTTCCAAATTTGCTGGCATATTGAGTGCAGCACTTTCACAGCATCATCTTTCAGGATTTGAAATAGCTCAGCTGGAATTCCATCACCTCCACTAGCTTTGTTCGTAGTGATGCTTTCTAAGGCCCACTTGACTTCACATTCCAGGATGTCTGGCTCTAGATGAGTGATCACACCATCGTGATTATCTGGGTCATGAAGATCTTTTTTGTACAGTTCTTCTGTGTATTCTTGCCACCTCTTCTTAATATCTTCTGCTTCTGTTAGGTCCATACCATTTCTGTCCTTTATCAAGCCCATCTTTGCATGAAATGTTCCCTTGGTATCTCTAATTTTCTCGAAGAGATCTCTAGTCTTTCCCATTCTGTTGTTTCCCTCTATTTCTTTGCATTGATCTCTGAGGAAGGCTTTCTTATCTCTTCTTGCTATTCTTTGGAACTCTGCATTCAGATGCTTATATCTTTCCTTTACTCCTTTGCTTTTCGCTTCTCTTCTTTTCACAGCTATTTGTAAGGCCTCCCCAGACAGCCATTTTGCTTTTTTGCATTTCTTTTCCATGGGGATGGTCGCCAAAGAATTGATGCTTTTGAACTGTGGTGTTGGAGAAGACTCTTGAGAGTCTCTTGCACTCCAAGGAGATCAAATCCTAAAGGAGATCAGTCCTGAGTATTTATTGGAAGGACTGACGTTGAAGCTGAAACTCCGATACTTGGGCCACCTGATGCAAAAGACCCTGATGCTGGGAAAGATTGAAGGTGGGAGGAGATGGGGACGACAGAGGGTGAGATGTTTGGATGGCATCACCAACTCAATGGACATGACATTGAGGAAACTCAGGGAGATAGTGATGGACAGAGACACCTGGTGTGCTGCAGTCCACAGGGTCGCAAAGAGTCTGATATTACTGAGGGACTGAAGTGAACTGAACTTGAAAGAAGAGGATGTCATGCTGTGTTGTGACTGACTGCCTTTAATGCTGAAAGAGACTACCTGAAGAGTATCATCACTAACCTAATTTCTAAAGAGAATACATACACATCTGTAAGACTAAGGTCATATGGGTAAACTTATGTATGTCATAGAATATTTGCAAAAAATAAATTTTAAATGTGTATTTAGGTAACATAAACATTGGAAGGAAAGTTATGACCAACCTTGATAGCATATTGAAAAGCGGAGACATTACTTTGCCAACAAAGGTCCGTCTAGTCAAGGCTATGGTTTTTCCTGTGGTCATGTATGGATGTGAGAGTTGGACTGTGAAGAAGGCTGAGTGATGAAGAATTGATGCTTTTGAACTGTGGTGTTGGAGAAGACTCTTGAGAGTCCCTTGGATTGCAAGGAGATCCAATCAGTCCATTCTGAAGGAGATCAGTCCTGGGATTTCTTTGGAAGGAATGATGCTAAAGCTGAAACTCCAGTACTTTGGCTACCTCATGCGAAGAGTTGACTCATTGGGAAAGACTCTGATGCTGGGAGGGATTGGGGGCAGGAGGAGAAGGGGATGACAGAGGATGAGATGGCTGGATGGCATCACCGACTCAGTGGACATGAGTTTGGGTGAACTCCGGGAGTTGGTGATGGACAGGGAGGCCTGGTGTGCTGCGATTCATGGGGTCGCAAAGAGTCGGACACGACCGAGCAACTGAACTGAACTGAACTTTCGTCACACACTGCAAATGCAATTACATGATAATTAAATCAACACACCCCAATTAAACCTTCATTCAATACATTGTTTTCACAGGAAACCTTTGTACCATTGTACTTTTCATCTTTAGGTGACAACCACACCCTTTCTCATTGCTTCTATCCTAGGGGATCTAAACTAATTCTAAACTTGCACTAAACTCTTAACATGGGGAAAAATTTAGGGGAAGGCACAGTGCGTCTGCTCATTTGTAACATTCAACCTTCAACGCAAATTTCCAAACTCACCAGGCTACTTGGACCAACTAAGGCTATGAACATCAAAGTGATTTGATGGCATGGTTAAGAATCCTCCTGCAATACAGGAGATGCAGAAAATCTGGTGTTAGATTCCTGGGTTGGGAAGATCCCCTAGAGGAGGAAATGGCAACCCACTCCAGTATTCTTGCCTGAAAGATCTCATGGACAGAGGGCTACAGTCCATGGGATCACAAAGAGTCGGACACGACTGAGCACCCACATGCAAGCAAGGGATTGATGATAGACTTCTCTGTGTGGAGGGGCTGACATGCTATACAGGAAAAGAAATGACCGTAAACCACAGCATTAATGCCCAAAGAACAAGAGCGTATACGTTGCAGATGTTTCCATGGGAAATAAGCAAGGAAGGCCAGGTTCCTACAGTGGTCTTCATGGTCTTCATAGGTGGGTTATAAGTAAACTTGACCTCCCCCACCCGCCCAAAAAAAGAGTACAGACTTAAAACACCTACGGAGGAGGTGAAGGGCCTTGCAGAACATGTTAAGGTACAATACAAAGTGAAGACATGCATCCTATGTTAAATGATTAATTTGAGTAAAACAAAGAATTCATAGAGAAAAAGTGGAGTCACGGGTGGAAAAAATACATGGAGATCTGCTCAGAAAGGACCTTGAACCCCACGGCCAGGCATCAGATATGTTTGTGCAGTGAAGGTGAGAGGCAGTGTATGCTCAGGTCTTGTTTTATGCTGTCTATTATATTGTAAACCAGAGCAGACTGTTTCTTATTATTACATTTGTAAATATACCCAGAGGCTCTTAAAGCCACAGGAACATCCAATTAAATTAAAAAGCTTTGACCTCTTTGGATGAGAGGCTCTATATAAATCCAAGGTATTGATATTCTTATTATGGCGGATAAATGAAATGTGTGAGTGAGGCTAACTCAGCAGCAGAATGGTTTCCCTGAGATTCATAAAAAAAGTAATAATAATGCCAGACCTGAGTCTGTGCAGGACACCCAGCACAGATCCAAGGGATTTTAAAAAAGAGTGTCTCATAATATTAGCCATGTGGGCAGAACTCTGAAAAAGGAGCTATTTCATGCCCCCATCAACATTGCCTGCTCACCCAAGATATAAAAAAAGTGCTTTAGGCATGGCTGAGTAAATCAAGGCAGAGCACATAGATTATAAACTGAAGGCAAAAGTCAATGATGCTTTCAGCATGAAAGAAGGAACTATTTTATTTATACAGGATTGGAATTTTATATCAGCTTTTTCAATTACTTTGGTTTAAATAAATCTTACATAAATATGAGCTTAGATTAAGATATACACATATGGTATTCTGTTTGAAGGAAAAGAGTATAAGTAGATCACAGTAGGCCATGTCTCTCCCTGGTTGATTTTGTTTTTCGTATTCTCCATACCTGGTTTAGCCTGTGTTGTCTGATTCAGAATTGTGGTTTAATTCAAGTTGCATTTAATTTTCTGACTGTTTTAGGAAATTGACCAAAAATGATATTTTAAAAATTTAATTTGATTTTTGATATTTTATTTAATTAATTATTTTGGTGACTCCATGGGGGTATGCAGGGTCTTAGTTCTCCAAGCAGGGTAGAAGTTGTGCCCCCTGTAGTGGAAGCTTGGAGTCTTAACCACTGAACCACGGGGGAAGTCCTAGTATTTTTAATTATAAAGGACAACCTTGTTGAAAGAGGAGTGACTTTGTTTCTGTGGGATACAGCCTGAAGGCTTATAGCTAAGGCAGCAAGTACCCACCAGCTTCTCTCTAGATTCTATCAATCAAGAAACACCAAATGCATAGGATGTTGCAGGCACCACGTGAGCCAGACACCTTTGGCTGGGTGTCCCCTGAAGATTTCCAATCAACACCACCAACTGAACTTATTTTTCCTTCTTTCTATCCTTGGCTTCTCCTGTGTTTCCTGTTTCAATAAATGGCTCAAAAAAAAAAATCTTTGGCTAAAAAGATAACCTGCTGCAGAATGGGAAAAAAATATTTTCAAATCCTATATATCTGACAGGAGTTTAGTATCCAGAAAATATAAAAAGTTTTTACTGCTCAGCAACAAAAAGGCAAATAAATAATCCAATGTTTTTAGTGAGCAAACTATCTGAATAGACGTTTTTCCAAAGGAGATATACAAATGGCCACAATCTCACAGGAAAAGATGCTCAACAAAATTACTCATTAAGGAAATGCAAACAAAGACACCATGAGATACCACTTCACAACCACTAGGGTGGCTATAATTTAAAATATTTTAAAACAGGAAAATACGAAGTATTGGCAGGTGTGTGCAGGAATGGAACCCTAGTGAGAATAGAACCTGTGAGAATATAAAATGGTGCAGCTGCTTGGTGTAACAGTTTGATGGTTCCTCCAAAATTTAAATATAAAACGTTTAAATGTTCTGGACCTAAAGAGTGCCACGTACCCTGTGAATCTACTGAATGGCACCAAACTGTACACATTAAAATGGTTAATCTACTATTATAAATGTTACCCAGAAAGATATCTATATCTATCCTAGAGAGAAAGAGAGAGGAGACACATCACAGTAGAATTCTTTAAGTCTTCTTTCATCTAATCACCAAGTTCTACCAATCTGACCTGCACAATGTTTCTTAAATGTGTCCCCTTCTCAGCATTCCCACTCCCACTCACTTGACTGGGTCTTTATCATCTCTCTTGTCAACTGTTTCGATAGCTTCCCACTTGCTCTCCCCTCTTACACCACCTCCATTCCAATCTACTTACCACACTAGTCAAAATCTGTCAGTTCAGATTCATTGTACACAGCATTTGTGACCCTTGCTGATATTAAACAGTTATAACACTTAGAACTGGACATGGAACAACAGATTGGTTCCAAATAGGAAAAGGAGTACATCAAGGCTGTATATTGTCACCCTGCTTATTTAACTTATATGCAGAGTACATCATGAGAAACGCTGGGCTGGAGGAAGTACAAGCTGGAATCAAGATTGCCAGGAGAAACATCAATAACCTCAGATATGCAGATGGCACAACCCTTATGGCAGAAAGTGAAGAGGAACTCAAAAGCCTCTTGATGAAGGTGAAAGAGGAGAGTGAAAAAGTTGGTTTAAAGCTAACATTCAGAAAACGAAGATCGTGGCATCCGGTCCCATCACTTCACGGGAAATAGATGGGGAAACAATGGAAACAGTGTCAGACTTTATTTTTTTGGGCACCAAAATCAGTGCAGGTGGTGATTGCAGCCATGAAATTAAAAGACGCTTACTCCTTGGAAGGAAAGTTATGACCAACCTAGATAGCATATTCAAAAGCAGAGACATTACTTTGCCAACAAAGGTCCGTCTAATCAAGGCTATGGTTTTTCCAGTGTCATGTATGGATGTGAGAGATGGACTATGAAGAAAGCTGAGCGCCGAAGAATTCATGCTTTTGAACTGTGGTGTTGGAGGAGACTCTTGAGAGTCCCTTGGACTGCAAGGAGATCCAACAAGTCCATTCTAAAGGAGATCAGCCCTGGGATTTCTTTGGAAGGAATGATACTAAAGCTGAAACTCCAGTACTTTGGCCACCTCATTCGAAGAGTTGACTCATTGGAAAAGACTCTGATGCTGGGAGGGATTGGGGGCAGGACAAGAAGGGGACGACAGAGGATGAGATAGCTGGATGGGATCACCAACTCGATGGACGTGAGTCTGAGTGAACTCCAGGAGTTGGTGATGGACAGGGAGGCCTGGCGTGCTGCGATTCATGGGGTCGCAAAGAGTCGGACACGACTGAGCGACTGATCTGATCTGAACTGAAAGTAGTTGCCAGGAGGAGAACTTTGAAATGGAAGCTGAACTGAACTGAACTGAAGAGGTTTTGTTTATCAACAAATGACTTAGGCATCGAACTTTGCACTATGGATTATATGCACTATATCAAATAATTATGCACCATATCAAATCTATCACTCTATGAGTAGAAATTAAGGCTTTGTGTCATTTTCATATGTTGTAGTATTTCTTCAAATAAATCTCTCCTCTAAACAAACAAAAAAAGCAGGAATCTGATCCTTCTATTCCCACATGAAAAACCTCTAAGGTTTCCCATTGTGCAAAACATGATTCTTCATATTGTTTACTAGAGATCCAGTTCTAAAGTGCCTTTCCAGCTTCCTTGTTAATTACTCTAGTTAATTACTAGAGTTGTATCCGACTCTCTAGCCATGACCCAAATATGCCAGGACCACCAGGGAACTCCTACCAGGTATTCTTAAATTTCTCTTTTCCTACCTATTTTTACTCAGCCTAAAATGTCTTGGAGCCTGGATACCACATCTGTGAAAATGTGGTTACCTAGCTCCAGGTTTGTTGAGATACTCAGTGACTCAAGTGGTAAAGAATCTGCCTGCAATGCAGAAGACTGAGTTTGATCCCTAGGTCAGGAAGATCCCCTGGAGAAGGGAATGGCTACCCACTCCAGTATTCTTGCCTGGAGAATTCCATGGACAGAGGAGCCTGATGGACTATAGTCCATGGGGTCACAAAAAATCAGACACAACCGAGCAACTAACACTTTCACACTTTGAAAGATAGTAAGCCATGCTTGTAAGGAAGCTCAGCCTACGGTTATTTTTAAGAAAAAATGTTTTTCAATTCACCTGGTTAAAATTCTGCTTATTTTTTTAGCCTTGTGCAATAACTTTATTATTGACTTTATCTGAAAAATCTTGATAGAAAATTGTGGTTTGGTTTATCAACTCTCAGCAGGCTGTTCCTGAGCTCTAAGAAAGCTTCCCTTCTTCTGAACTACTCAGTCTTTCTTCTGGACAAGTGACATTTTGGGAATGCTCTACCTCTTCTTTTTAACATTTTTTTCTTAGGCTTCTTCTCATCCACTGGATTCTCTTATATTGCAGGGTGAACTTTCTTATGCTTTTCCTCCATCATGTCTGCAGTTACATTGTTCTCTACGTATTGAGAGGACTGTTTCTTGTAAGCATCCTCATCTTCTTCATTCAGGTAACACATATAATTTGCAGTATTCTGCCCCATGATGTGTTTTTAGTGTCCCTCAGCATTGAATTCCTTGCTTTCTGAATCATAACCAGGGAACCACATGGCACTATGAGGGATAGACAAGCCTCCATCGACAGCTCCATTTCGGGCCCCCCAAACTTTTTTTCCAGTAGTAGTCCTGGCAAACCAGTCAATCCTGAAGGAGATCAACCCTGAATGTTCTTTGGAAGGACTGATGCTGAAGATGAAGCTCCAATAGTTTGGCCACCTGATGCAGAGTCAACTCTTTGGAAAAGACACTGATGTAGGGAAAGACTGAGAGCAGAAGGAGAAGGGGGTAGCAGAGAATCAGGTGGTTAGATAGCATCACCAACTCAACGGACATGAGTTTGAGCAAACTCCAGGAAACAGCGGAGGACTCAAGAGCCTGGCGTGCTTCAGTCCACGGGGTTGCAAAGAGTCAGACATGACTTAGCAGCTGAACAACAGCGATCCTGGCAAGCTCTGCATCCAAATAACACATGAAGACACCAGACTGACCATCAGTGTTTTCCACATTGTATTCATCTCTAGCCATCTCGACATGGCCTTCATAAATTCTGTCCACACCAAACCTGTTAAGAAGCCTGCTGGCCAGCAGCAAGCCACTACAATATGCTGCGGCATCATTTGTCAGGTCAGCCTTCACACCACACTTTGGGAGTTCGTGAGCATAAACTGCACCAGCTGTCATATCTCCTTCTATATGGGTGTAAGCAATCTGACAAATGATATCCCTGTTGCTTACATGAACTATCATTCTATATTTGGGTGTATGATACTTATTTTTATCTTGGATTACAAATCGTTTGTGAGCAGAGCAGTCAGTTTTGCCCTCTCTCCATCTTCTGAATTTAACTTGGTATCTCTTGAAGTATGGCTTCCTAGGTGGGTCAATGGTAAAGAATCTCCCTGCCAATGCAGGAGATGTGAGTTCGATCCCTAGGTTGGGAAGATTCCCTGGAGAAGGAAATGGCAGCCCACTCCAGTATTCTTACCTGGAAAATCCCATGGACAGAGAAGCCTGGTGGGCTATAGTCCATGTGGTTGCACAGAGCTGGACCCAAATGAGTGACTGAGCACACTCTTGGTGGTTGTGGTGGTTTAGTCGCTAAGTCGTGTCCGACTCTTGCGACCCCATAGACTGTAGCCTGCCAGGCTCCTCTGTCCATGGGATTTTCCAGGAAAGAATACTGGAGTGGGTTGCTATTCCCATCTCCAGGGGATCTTCCTGACCCAGGAACTGAACCCAGGTCTCCTGCACCTCAGGCAGATTCTTTACCCACTGAGCTATGAGGGAAGCCCAAGCACAGTCTTGAAGTAGGCCTTATGCCTGACAACTTTGATAAACCCCATCCTGCAAGTCAGAGCACCAACTCTGTGGCTTGCCACGAAGCTGCAGAATTAGCACAGCTCTGGGGGTGGGGTGGAGGTCAGTTCAGTTCAGTTCAGTTGCTCAGTTGTGTCTGACTCTTTGTGACCCCATGAATCTCGCAGCACACCAGGCCTCCCTGTCCATCACCAACTCCCAGAGTTCACCCAAACTCATGTCCACTGAGTCGGTGATGCCATCCAGCCATCTCATCCTCTGTCATCCCCTTCTCGTCCTGCCCCCAATCCCTCCCAGCATCAGAGTCTTTTCCAATGAGTCAACTCTTTGCATGAGGTGGCCAAAGTACTGGAGTTTCAGCTTTAGCATCATTCCTTCAAAAGAAATCCCAGGGCTGATCTCCTTCAGAATGGACTGGTTGGATCTCCTTGCAATCCAAGGGACTCTCAAGAGTCTCCTCCAACACCACAGTTCAAAAGCATCAGTTCTTTGGCTCTCAGCTTTCTTCACAGTCCAACTCTCTCATCCATATATGACCACCGGAAAAACCATAGCCTTGACTAGATTGACCTTTGTTGGCAAAGTAATATCTCTGCTTTTGAATATGCTATCTAGGTTGGTCATAACTTTCCTTCCAAGCAGTAAGTGTCTTTTCATTTCATGGCTGCAATCACGGTCTGCAGTGATTTTAGAGTCCCCAAAAATAAAGTCTGACACTTTCTGCTGTTTCCCCATCTATTCAAGGGATAGCAAATTCTGCTTACATTTTAAGGCCAAAGGTTATTGTTGAAATCTGGCCTCAGTACACAGGTAATGGTTTAAAGCTTAGAGACAGAGTTCTGGGTGAAGTAGAAAGAAACAGCTTTATGGCTTTGTCAGGCAAAGGGGGCCATAGTGGACTGATGCCCCTAAGACTGTGTGTTCCACCCCAGAATGTGTAGTGAGGAGTCTTCCAGTGCTGAAGGTGTATGATCAGTTTGTAGACATTCTTCTGATGGTTGGTGCTGAGGTAATTGGAAATCAACATCAACCTTCTGGTTCCAACCAATCTGGGGTCCATGTGCTTGTGGGCAGCATACAGGTAACTTCTTCTACTTGGTGAGTGTCTGCAAGGCAGCTCAGAGGACATGGCTCAGAATATTATCTACAGTCCTTGAGGAAGAACTAAAGGTCCTTGACTTTGCTTAATGGCTAAATATTATTATTTGGTCTTGCCTGACTATTTTCCTTTCTTTCTGCATTTTCTTATTTCTCTGATTAAGTTTATCCTTTGATTAAAATTTTTTTGCAGACAAAAGGCAGGTAGGGGACATGGGTGGGGGGTCTATTCTGAGAAGGCCGCCTAGGGTCCAGCTCCATTACAAGGTCAGCAGCTCACCTGAGCACTTAGGCTCAACACATGTGCACACCACAGCTGCCTTAATTCTTGGTTAGTAGCAGTTATGACAAGAGAACATAATGGTTCCAGAGGATGTGCTTGTTCCCTTTAGTCTTGTTCACTTGTTTGAATTCATTTTCATACACTCAGTGGCTACCACAGAGCAGGGACTCCATATTTGTTGAACTGAAGCCTCTTCTCTACTATATTATATGATGAGGCTGAGGCTAAATCTTACAAAAATACTTGATTTTAAGGGAAATTACACCAGAGAGGCTGGTAAAAGTCACTGCAGTCATCAAACTAATAACAAGTGATTCAAACACAGTATTTTCTTTAGCAATTTTAAAAAGACTTCACCATTTAGTTGAATTCATTCAAACTTAAGTTACCTTTGGGGAGCAATTGCACTCATCTCACACGCTAGTAAAGTAATGCTCAAAATTCTCCAAGCCAGACTTCAGCAATACGTGAACCATGAACTTCCAGATGTTCAAGCTGGTTTTAGATAAGGCAGAGGAACCAGAGACCAAATTGCCAACATCCACTGGATCATGGAAAAAGCAAGAGAGTTCCAGAAAAACATCTATTTCTGCTTTATTGACTATGCCAAAGCCTTTGACTGTGTGGATCACAATCAACTGTGGAAAATTCTGAAAGAGATGGGAATACCAGACCACCTGACCTGCCTCTTGAGAAACCTATATGCAGGTCAGGAAGCAACAGTTAGAACTGGACATGGAACAACAGACTGGTTCCAAATAGGAAAAGGAGTACGTCAAGGCTGTATATTGTCACCCGGCTTACTTAAGTTCTGTGCAGAGTACATCCTGAGAAATGCTGGGCTGGAAGAAGCACAAGCTAGAATCAAGGTTGCCAGGAGAAATATCAATAACCTCAGATATGCAGATGACACCACTCTTGTGGCAGAAAGTGAAGAGGAACTAAAAAGCCTCTTGATGAAGGTGAAAGAGGAGAGTGAAAAAGTTGGCTTAAAACTCAACATTCAGAAAACAAAGATCATGGCATCTGGTCCCATCACTTCATGGGAAATAGATGTGGAAACAGTGTCAGACTTTATTTTGGGGGGCTCCAAAATCACTGCAGATGGTGATTGCAGCCATGAAATTAAAAGACGCCTGCTCCTTGGAAGAAAAGTTATGACCAACCTAGATAGCATATTCAAAAGCAGAGACATTACTTTGCCAACAAAGGTCCATCTAGTCAAGGCTATGGTTTTTCCAGTGGTCATGTATGGATGTGAGAGTTGCACTGTGAATAAAGCTGAGCGCCGAAGAACTGATGCTTTTGAACTGTGGCATTGGAGAAGACTCTTGAGAGTCCCTTGGACTGCAAGGAGATCCAACCAGTCCATTGTGAAGGAGATCAGCCCTGGGATTTCTTTGGAAGGAATGATGCTAAAGCTGAAACTCCAGTACTTTGGCCACCTCATGCGAAGAGTTGACTCATTGGAAAAGACTCTGATGCTGGGAGGGATTGGGGGCAGGAGGAGAAGGGGATGACAGAGGATGAGATGGCTGGATGGCATCACTGACTCGATGGACGTGAGTCTGAGTGAACTCCAGGAGTTGGTGATGGACAGGGAGGCCTGGCGTGCTGCGATTCATGGGGTCTCAAACAGTCGAACACAACTGAGCGACTGAACTGAACTGAACAAAAGTAGAAACATTTTGATAGATTTATAGATTGTAATATCATCTTAATATGTAAAGTCAGATGGAACATTAAAACAGAATCAGCACTACCATTTCATATCTGAAATTTTTCATACTGTCTGGAGTAAAATTTTCTAATGCACTATTTAAATTTTTCACATGTATAAGTAAAACTGTAAATAATACAAAAATCCATGTGCTTGTTCTGCAAAAATGCTTAGAGATGTTTATTGTAGAATGATGCAATTACACAAAATATAAAAGCATTTGAATTACTATTTAATTACTTATCTGATGCTCTTTTCTGTCCTTATATGACTCAGTAGCAATTTAGGAAACAAAGCAAACTTATACCAGTCAGTTATGTATTACTAGTGATGCTGTCCATTCTAAGATTTCAAGTACAGGTTTCCTCAATGTCCACAGTTAGAGGGTTCCGATGGCGCACTGAGCGCGGGCGGCTGCAACAGCACACATAGTGCGGGAGGCTGAGATGGTGCACGTGCGTGGCCGAGAGGAGCTACCTCACATCCGAGGCTAGGGGCAGAAGCTGGGCGGACCCCATGCCCAAGAGGTGGCGGCCAAGAGGAGTTACCCCACGTCCGAGGTCAGGGGCAGCGGCCGAGAGTGCCAGGCTGCAACGGTGCAGGAACGGCCGCAAGGAGCTACCGTGCATCCGAGGTCAGGGGCGGCAGCGGAGAGTGCCAGGCTGCTACAGCGCAGGAGCAGTGGAGAGGAGCTACCCCCCTGCCAGAGGCCAGGGTCGGAGGCTGGGAGGAGCAACCCCAGGTCCAAGGAGCGGTGACTGCGTGGGCGCAGGAGGGCCTAGAGGAGCTATTCCACGTTCAAGGTCAGGAGGGGTGGCGGTGAGGAGATACCCCTTGTCTAAGGTAAGGAGCAGCGGCAGCGCTTTGCTGGAGCAGCTGTGAAGAGATACCCCATGTCCGAAGTAAGATAAATCCAAGTAAGATGGTAGGTGTTGCAAGAGGGCATCAGAGGACAGACACACTGAAACCATAATCACAGAAAACTAGTCTATCTGATCACACTAGGACCACAGCCTTGGCTAACTCAATGAAACTAAGCCACGCCCATGGGGCCACCCAAGATGGGCGGGTCATGGTGGAGAGTTCTGACAGAATGTGGTCCACTGGAGAAGGGAATGACAAACCACTTCAGTATTCTTGCCTTGAGAACCCCATGAACAGTATGAAAAGGCAAAATGATAGGATACTGAAAGAGAAACTCCCCAGGTCAGTAGGTGCCCAATATGCTACTGGAGATCAGTGGAGAAATAACTCCAGAAAGAATGAAGGGATGGAGCCAAAGCAAAAACAATACCCAGCTGTGGATGTGACTGGTGATAGAAGCAAGGTCCGATGTTGTAAAAAGCAATATTGCATAGGAACCTGGAATGTCAGGTCCATGAATCAAGGCAAATTGGAAGTGGTCAAACAAGAGATGGCAAGACTGAACATTGACATTCTAGGAATCAGTGAACTAAAATTACTGGAATGGGTGAATTTAATTCCAATGACCATTATATCTACTACTGTGGGCAGGAATCCCTTAGCAGAAATGGAGTAGCCATCATGGTCAACAAAAGAGTCTGAAATGCAGTACTTGGATGCAATCTCAAAAATGACAGAATGATCTCTGTTCGTTTCCAAGGCAAACCATTCAATATCACGGTAATCCAAGTCTATGTCCCAACCAGTAACGCTGAAGAAGCTGAAGTTGAACGGTTCTTTGAAGACCTACAAGACCTTTTAGAACTAACACCCAAAAAAATGTCCTTTTCATTATAGGGGACTGGAATGCAAAAGTAGGAAGTCAAGAAACACCTGGAGTAACAGGCAAATTTGGCCTTGGGATACAGAATGAAGCAGGGCAAAGACTAATAGAGTTTTGCCAAGAAAATGCACTGGTCATAGCAAACACCCTCTTCCAACAACACAAGAGAAGACTCTACAATGGACATCCCCAGATGGTCAACACCAAAATCAGATTGATTATATTCTTTGCAGCCAAAGATGGAGAAACTCTCTATACAGCCGACAAAAACAAGACCAGGAGCTGAATGTGACTCAGATCATGAACTACTTATTGCCAAATTCAGACTTAAATTGAAGACAGTAGGAAAAACCACTAGACGAGTCAGGTATGACCTAAATCAAATCCCTTATGATTATACAGTGGAAGTGAGAAATAGATTTAAGGGACTAGATCTGATAGATAGAGAGCCTGATGAGCTATGGAATGAGGTTCGTGACATTGTACAGGAGACAGGGATCGAGACCATCCCCATGGAAAAGAAATGCAAAAAAGCAAAATGGCTGTCTGGGGAGGCCTTACAAATAGCTGTGAAAAGAAGAGAATCAAAAAGCAAAGGAGAAAAGGAAAGATATAAGCATCTGAATGCAGAGTTCCACAGAATAGCAAGAAGAGATAAGAAAGCCTTTCTCAGCAATCAATGCAAAGAAATAGAGGAAAACAACAGAATGGGAAAGACTAGAGATCTCTTCAAGAAAATTAGAGATACCAAGGGAACATTTCATGCAAAGATGGGCTTGATAAAGGACAGAAATGATATGGACATAACAGAAGCAGTAGATATTAAGAAGAGGTGGCAGGAATACACAGAAGAACTGTACAAAAAAGATCTTCATGACCCAGATAATCACGATGATGTGATCACTGACCTAGAGCCAGACATCCTGGAATGTGAAGTCAAGTGGGCCTTAGAAAGCATCACTACAAACAAAGCTAGTGGAGGTGATGGAATTCCAGTTGAGCTATTTCAAATCCTAAAAGATGATGCTGTGAAAGTGCTGCACTCAATATGCCAGTAAATTTGGAAAACTCAGCAGTGGCCACAGGACTGGAAAAAGTCAGTTTTCATTCCAATCCCAAACAAAGGCAATGCCAAAGAATGCTCAAACTACCGCACAATTGCACTCATCTCACATGCTAGTAAAGTAATGCTCAAAATTCTCCAAGCCAGGCTTTAGCAATACGTGAACCATGAACTTCCAGATGTTCAAGCTGGTTTTAGAAAAGGCAGAGGAACCAGAGATCAAATTGCCAACATCCACTGGATCATCAAAAAAGCAAAAGAGTTCCAAGAAAACATCTACTTCTGCTTTATTGACTATGCCAAAGCCTTTGACTGTGTGGATCACAATAAACTGTGGAAAATTCTGAAAGAGATGGGAATACCAGACCACCTGACCTGCCTCTTGAGAAATCTATATGCAGGTCAGGAAGCAACAGTTAGAACTGGACATGGAACAACAGACTGGTTCCAAATAGGAAAAGGAGTACGTCAAGGCTGTATATTGTCACCCTGCTTATTTAACTTCTATGCAGAGTACATCCTGAGAAATGCTGGGCTGGAAGAAGCACAAGCTGAAATCAAGATTGCCAGGAAAATTATCAATAACCTCAGATATGCAGATGACACCACCCTTATGGCAGAAAGTGAAGAGAAACTAAAAAGCCTCTTGATGAAGGTGAAAGAGGAGAGTGAAAAAGTTGGTTTCAAGCTCAACATTCAGAAAATGAAGATCATGGCATCCGATCCCATCACTTCATGGGAAATAGATGGGGAAACAGTGGAAACAGTGTCAGACTTTATTTTGGGGGGCTCCAAAATCACTGCAGATGGTGATTTCAGCCATGAAATTAAAAGATGCTTACTCCTTGGGAGAAAGGTTATGACCAACATAGATAGCATATTGAAAGGCAGAGACATTACTTTGCCAACAAAGGTCCGTCTACTCCAGTATACGGTTTTTTCAGTGGTCATGTATGGATGTGAGAGTTGGACTCTGAAGAAAGCTGAGCACCGAAGAATTGATGCTTTTGAACTGTGGTGTTGGAGGAGACTCTTGAGAGTCCCTTGGACTGCAAGGAGATCCAACCAGTCCATTCTGAAGGAGATCAGATCTGAAGGGATTTCTTTGGAAGGAATGATGCTAAAGCTGAAACTCCAGTACTTTGGCTACCTCATGCAAAGAGTTGACTCATTGGAAAAGACTCTGATGCTGGGACGGATTGGGAGCAGGAGAAGGGGACGACAGAGGATGAGATGGCTGATGGCATCTCTGACTTGATGGACGTGAGTCTGAGTGAACTCCAGGAGTTGGTGATGGACAGGGAGGCCTGGCGTGTGCAATTCATGGGATCGCAAAGAGTCGGGCACGACTGAGCGACTGAACTAATGAAACCTTTTGTAAGTTAAACTGGCCTCAAGAGAAGAAGCAGTTACCTCTGGGAAGATCTTTTTAAGGGATGCACAAAATGAATCAAAATAAAGCACAAATGCATACAGACACAGTTCAGAGCTAAGGCAGCTTGATGCTAAGGTGCGGAGTATAATTTCTGGGGAAGGAGCTTGCCAGGGCCATTCTGCCTGCTTTGGGTCTGTGCTGCCTCTATAATGCCTTGCTGCAGAATAAACTTGGAATGCTTTTTAGTTTTTTGCCCTTTTTTTCCCCATAAAAGTGAAAATCCTCTTCAAATTTCAAAGATACTGAACATAGGTGCCAATGTAAGTCTTTCATAAAAGGAAAGTGGTGTAAAGTGAACTTTTGAAAAATGAGGAATACCTGTATTAATGTCTCAAGAAATTCAATCACCCTGAAATAACATTTTCCATTGCAATGGGTTCTAGCTACAATAGCATGATCAGTTTCAGCTTTTCTGAGAGGATTTTCAACCATTCTCAGAGATTTCATTTTATTATGAAAATGCCCTTTGATATCCAGAGATTGGAAAGCATTACATGGAAACCTGATTCACAGATGGGATCAATAATTTTGTATGGGTCGAACACCTGTGGAATAGAGATGACCAGGTTGAATTGGTTCACTATAAATTGATTGCTGTTGTTGTTTAGTCACTAAGACATGTCCAACTCTTTTGTGACCCCATGGACTGTAGCCCACCAGGCTTCTTTGTTCATGGGATTTCCCAGGCAAGAACTGGAGTGGGTTGCCATTTCCTTCTCCAGGGCATCTTCCTGATCCAGTGATCAAACCTGCATCTCCTGCATTGCAGGCAGATTCTTTACCACTGAGCCACCAGGGAAGCCCCCATAATTTGATGACCTCTCCCAAATTAACAGGCTTTTATTAGTCCTGTTTAATAAAACCCTTGCAAGGGACTTCCCTGGTGGAATGGTGGTTAAGAATCTACATACCAGGCCAGATGAAGACCTTTAAAGTCCCTACGTACAGTGCGCGGCCATGTGGTATAGGAATTGAATACAGTACTAAGTGAGAAAACATTTCAAATGTAATTTTCTCAGAATTTCACTAAATTTAAAAATATGTAGGTCAATACTAAAATGTATTTTTTATTCTAAAAAAAAAAAAAAAAGTCCATCAAATGCAGGGGACACAGGTACATCCCGAGTCTAGGAACTAAGATCCCACATGCCACGGGGCAGCTAAGACCGTGTGCCAAAACTACTGAGCCTCTGTGCTCTAGAGCCTATGTTCTGTAACAAGAGGGGCTTCCACAATGAGAAGCCTGTGAACCACAACGAGGGAGTAGCCCCTGCTTCCTACGCTAGAGAAAGCCATGCTCTGCAACCAAGACTCTGCATAACCGAAAATAGATAAATAAATGATAATAATAAACTTGAAGAGATCTCTAGTCTTTCCCATTCTGTTGTTTCCCTCTATTTCTTTGCATTGATCACTGAGGAAGGCTTTCTTATCTCTCCTTGCTCTTCTTTGGAACTCTGCATTCACATGGGTGTATCTTTCCCTTTCTCCTTCGCCTTTAGCATCTCTTCTTTTCAAAGCTATTTGTAAGGCCTCCTCAGACAACCATTTTGCCTTTTTTGCATTTATTTTTCTTGGGGATGGTCTTGATCACTGCCTCCTGTACAATGTCATGAACCTCCATTCATAGTTCTTCAGGCACTCTGTCTATCAGATCTAATCCCTTGAATCTATTTGTCATTTCCACTGTATAACAGTAAGGGACTCGATTTAGGTCATACCTGAATGGTCTAGTGGCTTTCCCTACTTTCTTCAATTTAAGTCTGAATTTGGCAATAAGGAGTTCATGATTGGAGCCACGGTCAGCTCCTGGTCATCTTTTTGCTGGATGTTTAGAACTTCTCCATCTTTGGCTGCAAAGAAAATTAGAAATACCAAGGGAACATTTCTTGCAAAGATGGGCACAATAAAGGACAGAAATGGTATGGACCTAATAGAAGCAGAAGATATTAAGGAGAGGTGGCAAGAATACACAGAAGAACTGTACAAAAAAGATCTTCATGACTCAGATAACCACGATGGTGTGATTACTTAACTAGAGCCAGACATCCTGGAATGTGAAGTCAAATGGGCCTTAGGAATCATCACCATGAACAAAGCTAGTGGAGGTGATGGAATTCCAGTTGAGCTATTTCAAATCCTAAAAGATGACGCTGTGAAAGTGCTGCACTCCATATGCCAGCAAATTTGGAACACTCAGCAGTGGCCACAGGACTGGAAAAGGTCAGTTTTCATTTCAATCCCAAAGAAAGGCAATGCCAAAGAATGCACAATTGCACTCATCTCACACAGTAGCAAAGTAATGCTCAAATTCTCCAGGCCAGACTTCAGCAGTACATGAACCGTCAACTTCCTAATGTTCAAGCTGGATTTAGAAAAGGCAGAAGAACCAGAGATCAAATTGCCAACATCCGCTGGATCATCGAAAAAGCGAGAGAATTCTAGAAAAATATCTACTTCTGCTTTATTGATTACGCCAAAGCCTTTGACTGTGTAGATCAGAACAAATTGTGGAAAATTCTGAAAAAAAAGATGGGAATACCAGACCACCTTACCTGCCTCCTGAGAAATCTGTGTGCAGGTCAAGAAGCAACAGTTAGAACCAGACATGGTTCCAAATCAGGAAAGGAATACATCAAGGCTGTATATTGTCACCCTGCTTATTTAACTTATATGAAGGGTACATCATGTGAAATGCAGAGATGGATGAAGCACAAGCTGGAATCAAGATTTCCAGGAGAAATATCAATAACCTCAGATACACAGACGACACCACCCTTATGGCAGAAAGTGAAGAGGAACTAAAGATCCTCTTGATGAAAGTGAAAGAGGAGAGTGAAAAAGCTGGCTTAAAACTCAACATCGAAAAAACTAAGATCATAGCATCCAGTCCCATCACTTCATGGCAAATAAATGGGGAAACAGTGGAAATAAGTGACAGACTTTATTTTTTGGGGCTCCAAAATCACTGCAGATGGTGACTGCAGCCATGAAATTAAAAGATGCTTGCTCCTTGGAAGAAAAGTTATGACCAACCTAGACAGCATATTAAAAAGCAGAGACATTACTTTGCCGACAAAGGTCCATCTAGTCAAAGCTATGGCTTTTCCAGTAGTAATGTGTGGTTGTGAGAGTTGGACTATAAAGAACGCTGAGATCTGAAGAATTGATGCTTTTGAACTGTGGTGTTGGAGAAGACTCTGGGGAGTCCCTTGCACTGCAAGGAGATCCAACCAGTCCATCCTAAAGGAAATCAGTCCTGAATATTCATTGGAAAGACTGATGCTGAAGCTGAAACTCCAATACTTTGGTTACCTGATATGAAGAACTGACTCATTGGAAAAGAGCCTGATGCTGGGCAAGATTGAAGCCGAGAGGAAAAGGGGACAACAGAGGATGAGATGGTTGGATGGCATCACTGACTCAATGGACATCAATTTGAGCAAGCTCCAGGAGTTAGTGAAGAACAGGAAAGCCTAGCGTGCTGCAGTCCATGGGGTCCCAAAGAGTCGGACATGACTGGGCGACTGAACTGAACTGAATAATAACCTTATAAAAAAGTCATTGTGTGTATAGAAAGAAGGGCAACATTAAAATTTACTTGTATTTATGTTATATATATTTCCAAGAGATATATGAGAACATATGCACCATAACATGTAAAAAATATTCACAGCAGCATTATTCATAATATCCCCAAAGTGAAGATTACAGAAAAACACCAAGAGTGGCATGCATGAACAGTGCCACAGCCATACAAGAGAATACTCTCAAGCCATGAAAAAGAAGCCAGCTTCAGCTATACCCAACAACATGAATGGATCTCCAAAACATGATGTGGGAAAAGTCAAGACAGACACAAAAGAATGCACCTTGCTTATCATCTAATTAAAGTTCAAAAACAGACTAAATAAACTATACTAATGCAAAACAGTGATTAGCTTATAGGTAAGAGTCACCTGGAAGGGAGGGGAACTGCTAATGTTCTCCTGCTGGATTAGGTGAGGTTACGGAGAAGGAAATGGCAACCCACTCCAGTATTCTTGCCTGGAAAATTCCATGGATGGTGGAACCTGGTGGGCTACAGTCCATGGTGTCACAAAGAGTCGGACACGACTGAGCGACTTCACTTTCACTTTCACAGAGATAGTGACTTTTGTAGCCTACTTGTATTTTACTTTTATGTGCTATTTTACTAACTTTTCTGAAACTGAAAACACTGCACTGGCCAATACATTGTTTTCTGAATGTGAATAGATACACTGAATTTATCTATATTCTGAATAGGTTATCCTTATATATGGATTGTAGGGCTTCCCAGGTGGCCCAGATGGTAAAGAATCTTCCTGCACTGTGGGAGACCCAGGTTCAATCCCTCGGTCAGAAAGATCCCCTGCAGGAGGGCGCGGAAATCTGCCCCAGTACTCTTGCCTGGAGAATCCCATGGACAGAGGAGCCTGGTGGGCTATAGTCCATGGGATCACAAAAGAGTCAGACAAGAACAAAAGAAACAAGAACACAGGAAGCTGATAATATGATAATCCTGGTTGTCTCTTGATGATGAAACTGGGTGTCTAAAGGGTAGGAATATATTTTTTAAAACTTGAACCATATAAATGTATTAAAGGTTCAAAAAATAGTAGTTTAAATAAATTATTACAATGAACTTTACCTGACACAACATACACTGTTTTAACAGACATAATTTTGATATTCTGGCTTTTACTTTCTATTTCTGTCACTAATGTCCGGCTTGCACATTGCTCTGCTCTTGTGCTATGCTGATAACAGCCTGTTGACCATTAGCTTCTGTTCGAGAAACTCTAGGGCATTTTGTTTCTAATCATCTTCTTTATTCAGCATTTTTTATCCATGCTCCATTTCAGACTCCAAAAATTTCTCCTAATTATTTCATTGGCAATTCTGATACATTTTTTCCCCTAGAGTTCCCTACACACAGTTCTTTTACTTCTACACATTCTAAAACTTAAAATTTTTTAATTAAATGATTGCTCAAAATTTCAACTCCTTTGCTGCTGTAAATAATTGCACTTTTCCAAACACTTTGATGCATGAAGTCAAGGCAAAATAGGTGACATTTGTTTACCTTTACAGGTTTGTGAAATTTCCACACTTAATTTCAAAAATATTAAGTAAATAAATGCTCAGATATGCACACAATTCTAAAAAAAAAAAGAAGCATAATTGCCACCTGTTACCTGTTCAGTGCCAACATGTGTAGATTAATAAATATGGTTTTCACCTGAGCACTGACTGCTGGATTCTTTGGCTGCAGTGATCAGGTGGAAAATGTACTCTTTTTTGAGAAGACATAAATAGAACTGTTATATACCATAGTTTAGTATGAGTGTAATGAGAGGCAAAATGTAGTGAATTGTGAATTAAGAGGATGATGTAACACCTTAGATAGTAAAAAACTGGTTAATCCTAAACGTATCAAGTAACTTGATAAAATATCAGAAGTTCTAAAATAATTTTTTTAACAATGGTCCCATTTAACAGATGGAGAAAATGGAAACAGACACAGAGTAACCTGGAATATGTCGATTTGAGGTTTTTAATCCATGGGTGATATTTAAAACAGTAAGAGTGATATGACATAGGTACTGATCCAATAGAATGGACCATTCAGCCTTGGCCTTGGAGGTTGTCTGTGGGTCAGGAGTGAAGTCTTCAAGTCCTGTAGGGATGGCTGTGACAGCGATGAGAAAGAGAGCAATGGGGTCTGGCCCAGCGTGGGGAGGGGGTGCTCCTTGATGCCTTAATATTTTGATCTCCTTGCTGTCCAAGAGACTAGGCTATGAAAATTCTGTTCTCCCAACAAAATCACAATCATTTTTCCTACAATGGGAAGTGTGCCCTGGCTGACGTTTCCCTCATAGCCACCTTCTATATCCTCACATATCCCTAAAATAAGAAAACACAAGCATCCACCTGCAGCAAATTTTAAAAGAACTTCAGCCTACCTCATTGGCTTTGTGTCAAATTTATTGCTGAATTTCACTACAGCCTCCTGATCTGCTTTATTGCTGATTTTAATCTTGTTTGTTTTGAGCTTCTGAGTCTACCGCAAAATACCTAATACACTCTTTGTAGCCAGAGACTGTAAAAATAGAATGTATCATATTCCCATTATAACCACGTTATATCATCCACATTACACAGCACCCATAGGTGGCCTACATTTTTAATTATTTCCCCCCTCAAAACTCTAAATTATTACAATGAATTTGGAAACTCCTCCACCTCTCATCAGAGCAAGTAATTGAATACTGCATTATGATAATAAACCATCTTTCCTTCTAAGTGCTCATTCCCAGAGGGCTTTGTTCTGTGCAGGAAGTCCAACATGTGCTGAGTACTCAGACCATCATGCCTTGTTTGTTATTTTGCCTTGGATCTTAAACCACTTTTACTCCAACAAACCCTCCTTGCATTCTGCAGTCAAACCTATCAAGGGGGCACCATTCTTTAGGTAGAAAAGCAATTCCCAGTCTCTGGTGACAAGGATGTGCCTCTGCTTCCTAATACAGGGAAGACATCTTTCTCATGGGGAATTTAATGGCTCATTTTTTAGTGGAATGGGAAAAGTCAGGGAGCCCTTCCTGCACTTACTATTTTTATGTAACTTCAGCTCCAAATAATTGAGGTGACAAAGCAGCATATTTGAGGGTAGCATGTCCCAAACTCCTCTGTAGCCTGGATAGGCAACCAACACCATGGTTAGGTTGGAGGGTTGATAAAGGGCCTCACTGAACAGGTTCATCCTCCACCCCCAACAAGCCACGTGGGTGACAAATCACTCGTCCATCCTACACTTCACTTCAGAAACCACCTCTGAAAATAAAATTACAAATCATGACCAAGGGGAGGTGGATGCCCAGCATCTGACCAGCTCTTCCTTCAAAACCCTCTGATTTCCTCCCCTAGCTTTCAAAACCCTCTACTGGATGGCACATTGCTTTTCCCATTTATCTTAGCTCTGGTCTTCTGTTCATCTAGCTGCTGCTACTGAAGTCAATTTCAGCAAGAAGTAATTCTTCTCAAGGGGTTTCCCTGGTGGCTCAGTGGTAAAACAAACAAACAAACAAAAACCCTGCCAATGCAGGAGACACAGGAGATGTGGGTTCCATCCCTGGGTTGGGAAGATCCTGGAGAAGGGAATGGCAACCCACTCCAGCATTCTTGCCTGGGAAATCCCATGGACAGAGGAGTTTGGTGGGCTAGAGTCCATGGGGGTTGCAAAAGAGTCAGATACAACTGAGCAACTAAAAAACAACAACAAATTCTTCTCAAAGCCTCTTTCATATTTATCTGAACCTATTGACAGCAAATGCCATTAAAGTCCCTTGAGACCCTCTGTCTATCCTGGTACTATGTTCAGGGTGTTCGTAACAGAAGGAGTCACTGCCCGCACAACAGGGAGACATTTATATACAGTAAGTAGCGGCTGAGCTTCATCTTGACCTGAGCTATGGTTGGCAGACAATGTCATTCTCTTGCACTTCTAATCCTTTAACAAAAAGGGCAACATGTGCTGTGTACTCAGCTCAGAGAGAACAGTCTGATGCCGGGGACACTAAGAGCCCCAAGACTGACGTGGAGCTTCTTTCTGAATCTTGTCCTTTGCACCCTGCAGCCTTTGTTATTAAAGTACACAAGTGAGTAGCCGATAATTGGTAGAACATTTGGCAGCTAAGGACCTCTTCTGCCACAAATCAGAAAGATTCAGGACTTAAAGAGAATTCTTTCACAGGAAAATGCACAGGGGCAGGAGAGAGCTTCTGCAATGCTTGTCACGTTCTGTTTCTTGATCCGGGTAGTAGCTACATGCTGCTGCTGCTGCTGCTAAGTCGCTTCAGTCGTGTCCGACTCTGTGCGACCCCATAGACAGCAGCCCACTAGGCTCCTCTGTCCCTGGGATTCTCCAGGCAAGAATACTGGAGTGGGTTGCCATTTCCTTCTCCAATGCATGAAAGTGAAAAGTGAAAGTGAAGTCACTCTGTCGTGCCCGACTCTTAGTGACCCCATGGACTGGAGCCTACTAGGCTCCTCTGCCCATGGGATTTTCCAGGCAAGAGTACTGAAGTGGGGTGCCATTGCCTTCTCCAGTAGCTACATAGGGGTGTTGATTTGAGAAAAATTCATGCAGTTCCATACTTATGTGTTGTGTGCTTTTCTCTCTGTGAGTTATACTTCAATTAAAAAACTCATTAAAGCATTAAAGAAAATTGAATATGTTAAGTATATGTGCTATTTGAAATTTTCAAGGAATGTTAATTAACTAGGTAAATGGACTAAATATTAATCAGTCAGTTTAAAAGTTATTGTTCAAAATTTGCTAATTCTGTGAAATAGAATACAATTTATAAGTTGAACTAAAAGACTTAAGGAAAATATTCAACCATTAAAAAAAAATAGAATGAACTACTGATATATGCTACAATGTGGATGAATCTCCAAAATATATGCTGAGTAAAAGAGTGAGTGAAAGTCACTCAGTCATGTCTGACCCTTTGCAACCCATGGACTATACAGTCCATGGAATTCTCCAGGCCAGAATACTGGAGTGGGTAGCATTTTCCTTCTCTAGAAATCTTCCCAACCCAGGTCTCCTGCATTGCAGGCAAATTCTTTACCAGCTGAATCACAAGGGGAGCCCTTATGAGTAAAAGAAGTCAGACAAAAAAAGTCACAGATTATATGATTACATGTATATGAAATGTCCAGAATAAGTATATTCATAGAGACAGAGAAAATTGGTGGTTTCCAGAGACTGAGAGGAGGAGGAAATAGGGATAAACTGCTTAACAGGTAAGAGGTTTTACTCTGGCAAACTACTTCAGTATTCTTGCCTTGAGAACCCCATGAACAGCATGAAAAGGCAAAAAGATAGGACACTGAAAGATGAACTCCCCAGGTCCATGGTGCCCAATATGCTACTGGAAATCACTGGAGAACTAACTCCAGAAAGAATGAAGAGACGGAGCCAAAGCAAAAACACCACCCAATTGTGAATGTGACTGGTGATAGAAGCAAGTCCGATGCTGTAAAGAGCAGTATTGCATACAAACCTGGAATGTTAGGTCCATGAATCAAGGCAAATTGGAAGTGGTCAAACAGGAGATGGCAAGAGTGAACATCGACATTTTAGAAATCAGCAAACTAAAATGGACTGGAATGAGTGGATTTAACTCAGATGAACATTATATATACTACTGTGGGCAGGAATCCCTTAGAAGAAATGGAGTCACCATCATAGTCAACAAAAGAGTCCGAAATGCAGTACTTGGATGCAATCTCGAAAATGACAGAATGATCTCTGTCCGTTTCCAAGGCAAACCATTCATTATCACAGTAATCCAAGTCTATGCTCCGACTAGTAACGCTGAAGAAACTGAAGTTGAACAGTTCTATGAAGACCTACAAGACCTTCTAGAACTAACACCAAAAAAAGATGTCCTTTTCATTATAGGGGACTGGAATGCAAAAGTAGGAAGTCAAGAAACACCTGGGGTAACAGGCAAATTTGGCCTTGGAATACAGAATGAAGCAGGGCAAAGGCTAACAGAGTTTTGCCAAGAGAATGCACTGGTCATAGCAAACACCCTCTTCCAACAACACAAGAGAAGACTCTACACATGGACATCACCAGATGGTCAACACCGAAATCAGATTGATTATATTCTTTTCAGCCAAAGATGTAGAGGCTCTATACAGTCAGCAAAAACAAGACCAGGAGCTGACTGTGGCTCAGATCATGAACTCCTTACTGCCAAATTCAGACTTAAATTGAAGAAAGTAAGGAAAACCACTAGACCACTTAGGTATGACCTAAATCAAATCCATTATGATTCTACAGTGGAAGTGAGAAATAGATTCAAGGGATTAGATCTGATACACAGAGTGTCTGAAGAACTATGGACAGAGGTTTGTGACACCGTATAGGAGGCATTCCTTTTTTGCAGAAAGGCAAAATCGTTGTCTGAGGGGCTCTTACAAATAGCTATGAAAAGAAGAGAAGTGAAAGACAAAGGAGAAAATGAAAGATATACCCATTTGAATGCAGAATTCCAAAGAAGAGCAAGGAGAGATAAGAAAGCCTTCCTCAGTGATCAATGCAAAGAAATAGAGGAAAACAATAGAATGGGAAAGACTAGAGATCTCTTCAAGAAAATTAGAGATACCAAGGGAAATTTTTATGCAAAGATGGGTACAATAAAGGACAGAAATGGAATGGACCTAACAGAAGCAGAAGATATTAAGAAGAGGTGGCAGGAATACACAGAGAACTATACAAAAAAGATCTTCATGACCCAGATAATCACGATGGTGTCATCACTCACCTAGAGCCAGACATCTTGGAATGTGAAGTCAAGTGGGCTGAATCGAGACACTGATTCAATTCCTGGACCAGGTAGGTCTCACATGCCATGGAGCAACTAAGCCCACGTTAGAAAGCATCACTATGAACAAAGCTAGTGGAGATGATGGAATTCTAGTTGAACTATTTCAAATCCTAAAAAATGATGTTGTAAAAGTGCTCTACTCAATATGCCAGCAAATTTGGAAAAGTCAGCAGTGGCCACAGGACTGGAAAAGGTCAGTTTTCATCCAATCCCAAAGAGAGGCAATGCCAAAGAATGTTCAAACTACTGCACAATTGCACTCATCTCACATGCTAGTAAAGTAATGCTCAAAATTCTCCAAGCCAGGCTTCAACAATACATGAACCACGAAATTCCAGATGTTCAAGCTGGTTTTAGAAAAGGCAGAGGAACCAGAGATCAAATTGCCAATATCTGCTGGATCATCAAAAAAGCAAGAGAGTTCCAGAAAACCATCTACTTCTGCTTTATTGACTATGCCAAAACGATTGACTGTGTGGATCACAACAAGTTGTGGAAAATTCTTCAAGAAATGGAATACCAGACCACCTCACCTGCCTCCTGAGAAATCTGTGTGCAGGTCAAGAAGCAACAGTTAGAACTGGACATGGAACAACAGACTGGTTCCAAATCAGGAAAGGTATACGTCAAGGCTGTATATTGTCACCCGGCTTATTTAACTTATATGCAGAGTACATCATGAGAAATGCTGGACTGGATGAAGCACAAGCTGGAATCAAGATTGCCAGGAGAAATATCAATAACCTCAGATATGCAGATGATACCACCCTTACAGCAGAAAGAGAAGAAGAACTAAAGAGCCTTTTGATGGAAGTGAAAGAGTAGAGTGAAAAGGTTGACTTAAAACTCAACATTCAGAAAGGTAAGATCATGGCATCTGGTCCCATTACTTCATGGCAAATAGATGGGGAAACAATGGAAACAGTGAGAGACTTTATTTTGGGGGACTCCAAAACCACTGCAGATGGTGACTGCAGCCATGAAATTAAGAGACGCTTTCTCCTTGGAAGAAAAGTTATGACCAACCTAGACAGCATATTCAAAAGCAGAGATATTACTTTGCCAACAGAGGTCCATCTAGTCAAAGGTATGGTTTTTCCAGGAGTAATGTGTGGTTGTGAGAGTTGGACTATAAAGAACACTGAGATCTGAAGAATTGATGCCTTTGAACTGTGGTGTTGGAGAAGACTCTTGAGAGTCCCTTGGACTGCAAGGAGATTCAACCAGTCCATCCTAAAGGAAATCAGTCCTGAATATTCATTGGAAGGACTGATGCTGAAGCTGAAACTCTAATACTTTGGCCATCTGATGCAAAGAGCTGACTCATTTGAAAAGACCCTGATGCTGGGAAAGATTGAAGGTGGGAGGAGAAGGGTACAAGAAAGGATGAGATGGTTGGATGGCATCACCAACTCAATGAACATGAGTTTGAGTAAGCTCCAGGATTTGGTGATAGACAGGGAAGCCTGGCATGCTGCAGTTCACGGGGTCCCAAAGAGTTAGACATGACTGAGCAACTGATATGAATTGATGGGATTGCTTTTTTTTTTTTTCCGCTTTGTAATGGTTAATTTTAGGAACTTCTCTTACGGTCCAGTGGTTAAGAATCCACCTTGCAAATCAAGAGACACCGATTCCATCATTGTACCTGCTAGGTCTCACATGCCATGAAGCAACTAAGCCCGTGTGCCAGATATCTGTTAACTTTCTTAACTGTTGAACCTGGGCTCTAAAGCCTGGGAGCCACAACTACTAAAGCCTGGGCATTCAAGAGCCTATGCTCGGTAAGAAGAGAAGCCCCTGCAATGCGAAGCCTGGGCTCCACAAGTAGAGAGCAGGCCCCACTTACCATGGCTAAAGAAAGCTGGTGCACAGCAACGAAGACCCAGCACAGCCAAAAATAAAATAAATAAATATTTTTTAAACTAAAATAAAATGGTTAATTTTATGTGAATTTCACCTCAGTAAAAACCTTACAGATTAAACTTAGACTTTAATTCATTCAAATTTAATACATTCAACTGTAATTTAAAAACCTCTAAATGTGTTTTTTTTTTTTTCCTGAGCACCATAGCAACCCTGTGTGGCACACAAAGCTATCATACTTTCTTTTGAATGTGGGTGCTATTGATGGGGTCAGATTCATGGTTGAGTGCAGAGATAGGAGTATTCCTCTACATTCTTTGTGTGCGATGGTCTACTGTCCCTGCAAATCCAATTTCATAGATCCTCTAAGAAAAAAAAAAAAAAAGGAGAAATGGCTACTGCAAATAAAATTGCAATTGATGTAATCTGAGGATTGTTTTTTTTTTTGCCCCTGCCATTTGGTAAACCTGCCTTCAGTCCATTTGAGATGACCTTTGTTAAATTAACTCCTGGGGAGGATATTCTACAATTTTTTGTGAACTTATACCCCAAAAGAAGGATCTGTAAGACCTACCAAAGAGAATCATCTGACACTGATGATTAAGCCTTCTTAGGGATATTCTAAAAAAGCATTTGCCTGTGATGCGGGAGACCCAGGTTCAATCCCTGGGTTGGGAAGATCCCCTGGAGAAGGAAATGGCAACCCACTCTGGTACTCTTGCCTGGAAAATCCCATGGATGGAGAAGCCTGTAGGCTACAGTCAATGGTAAGCTACAGTTCTATGGTAGGCTACAGTCTACAGGGTCCCAAACAGTCGGACATGACTGAGCGACTATATTCTATGTGGTCCAGAAGGAGGTGGACGTGAAGTTCATCTTGTGACTTGACTGGAGATGTTTGCTGACTTGACAAAGGAAACTTGGTGGTAATGGAAGAAACTGAGCATCTCTGGAATTTGGGGAGAGAACAAATTCCAAGACCTATCTACTTGAAAAGCTTCCCCCAGCAACGGCAGAGTGAGAACAGCACGTGAAGTGTGAGGTTTGAGTAATGACAGACAGAATCTAAGCATTATTTGCAGCTAGCGTGCATGTCCTAATGTAAGAAAATGACTGTTTCAACACAGGCCAGCAGGGGACAGTGACAACGTCCTCCGCTCTGACTAGACTACGTTCAGGGGAGGAAAGTGGATCTGAAATTTAATTAGGTTAAGGTTGCCAGATTTAACAAATAAAAATACAGGGCATCCAATTAAATATGAATTGCAGATAAAAAGCACGTTTTTGTTTTTCCTGATAGGTAAGAAATGGACTTAATTTAGAGAGAAACACATTCCATAGACAAAGTGTGGGCCATCTCAGAAGGCAAGAGCTGCCAAGTGCGTGTTTTTTAAGTGTTTAAGTATATTCCATGCATTGCTTGAAATATACTAAAAGGTGATTCATTGTTTCATCTGAAATCCAAATTTAGCTGCATGCCCTGTATTTTATCTGGCAACCCTGAATTAAGGAAAGATATGTCTCTGTGTATGTTAAGGAGAGAAACAGACACAAAGACGTGTAACTCATCCAGTTTACACAGTCTTACATGGTAAAACCTGGGCTTGCCTGGTGGCTCAGATGGTAAAGAATCTGCCTGCCACACGGGAGGCCCGTGTTAGATCCCGGGGTCGGGAAGATCCCCTGGAGAAAGGAATGGCTACCCACCCCAGTGTTCTTGCCTGGAGAATCCCATGGGCAGAGGAACATGTTGGGCTACAGTTCATGGGGTCACAAAGAGTCGGACACGACCGAGTGACTAATACACACACACACACACACACATGCATACACACACACACGCGGTAAAACAGAATCTCTGTTCATTTTACCTTAAGATGATATGAAAACGGAAATTAGTGATCTGACGGATTTGGAGTTTTCTTTCCTGATCTCCCTTACTGCTTCCTGTCTTTTGTGCCTTATGGCCAAAGAGATTTCTAATTAACCTCTTCTGTTCCTCATATTGGCAATCAACTTCATGGTTTATGCCTCCAATGATACTGTCTTCTTCTCCCTGTTTCCTTATCCTGCCCTGAGGTCTACTTTTATTCTAGAGTCTTCTCAAAACAAGTGGAAAGAAAATGAGGATGATCAACTCACCTCAAGCTGGACCAAGAGGGGGTAGGGAAGCAATGAAACGTGAAGCCAAAGAGAAGAAAAAAGTCGTCTGTTTGACTTTACTCTTTTGCCACATAGGACAGGATCCAGGACCTGCTGTGTCTGTGTGCATTTACCTTGGAAACAAGCTTTGTGTAAATTGGGAAAGCCACTTGACCTCAGATTTTTCAACTGTAAATAAAAATAATCTCAACCTACACCTGCAAGGGGGCTCCGTTGAGAAAAGCATGTGAGAGTACTTTAGAAAATCTGAAGGGCTATGATTATGGGGTTATTTTATTATATATTTTTTCCTCTTGGAATACCACATCGAATACCTGCTTTGATTTCTACAAAAGAAACACTGCTATTGTATTCTCTTCACCTTCACCCTAATCCCAACAACTAAAGGTGTTATAAATAGTGATGAAGAAGCTTAACTAAGGTGAGTCAAGTGCAGCCTCCAGCATAAATCACCAGCACCTTCCAATTTCTTGATTTAAGCCCCTCCATCAGGAGCAGGTAATGGTTGGGAGAGAGGCTTTTTAAAGCTTCAGAGGTATGAAAGGAGCTAAACACCAGGAAACATCTATCAAAATACAAAGGAAGTGACAAATTACTTTATAATATGCAGAAAAATATGCATTTGAATGATTATCTTTGAAGACATTTTTTTTTGGGGGGGGAAATAACACATTTATAGATGTTCTACAGGAGGATGGGTGACTGCTTTATTTCATCTATTAAGCTTTCCCAGAAGAGGAAACTTTAGGGACTCTAAAGATGCTTGCAAATCACCCTTATAACTCTTGTCTTCATCTTACTGGCTTCCTTTGGACTTTTGCTCTCAATAAAGCATAATTCTCTTGGTTACATCTGTCACCTGTGTTGAGTCTCTACTGTGAATTTTTGTTGTTGTTTTGTTTTTAAAGCTTTCTTCTTTGTGGGCTCTTCTTTTCTGCCCCACAGAGATAGCTAAGTGTTTTCTAGCTGTCTGTGTTCTTATATCCCTTGCATTCAATCCAGTTTTGTAAATCCAAGTTACAGCTATTCCCTACCTCTTACAAAAGGAGCTGTGCCTTTCAGGAGTCCTTGTTGGAGGGCCTACAAGGCCATTTAACATTATGTGTCAGTGCTAGTTGACAGCAAAGGATTAGACCAAAGGTCTCTAAAGGGGGATGGAGAGAGGACCTAGAGTATTTATTTTATGGATTGACAATGCCACCCTCACTCGGTCCATTCAGCCAGTCGTCATCAGTGATATGCCAAGGGTCTTGGGAAGAGTGGAGGTTCCACAGTCAGTTGAAACTAACAATGACCCCCATCCTCATTCACTCTATTTCACAGAATTGTGAAATATTGCCATTTGCATGTATATAGTAACACACTATTACAGATTATGTGGTTTAGCTTTAACCCACCAAATGAAGAAGTATTAACAGCTTTAAAATATTCCTGTAAAGAGACCATGAATTGATTGAATGTTGACAATGCAAGCACAAAGAAAGAGCAAGAAATTGATGAAGCTGACACTTTTCCTTCTCATGGTTTGAGCTCTAGCTCAAACCATTGTAGGCGAAATCAATGATAATCTAATAGTGCTGACACATTTCTCTTGCTTAAAAAATTTGTTTCCATGAAAAGAAAAAGTTTTATAACACAAATAAATGAACAAAAATCTATTTTTAAGTCCTGTGCATTTTCCCCGTAATAATTTAATGGCCATATTAATAAAGCAGTATATGTACATAATGTAAAACTGTCAACATTTTGTGATTGTAAACTCAAAGAATTTTTACTGACAGCTATATGCAACAAAAAAAAATTTTAGCAACCGCTGGGTAAAAGTTAATGTGCTGGAATTGACTCACATAAGCTTTTGAGAGCCGATTGTTAAATTTTCAGGGTTTTTTTTTTTTCATGCTATCTATTAAATACAATTATTAAAATTTTGATTATATAAATTTACAATGACATAAATTATATTAAAAACAAAAGTTAATAAATTTCAAAACTTAACACTTCCTAATTATCTTACTACTGTTATTTTACTGTTGTCTATGCTTTTGAAGTTATATACATCTATTTCATCTATATAGTGGTGTATTAGTTATCTACCACTGCATAACAAATTGCCCCAAAATTTAGCAGCTTAAAATAATGAACATGTTAGCTCACCAGGATTATAAATTAGGAATCTGAGAGCAGCTTAGATGGGCTGTTCTGGCTCAGGGTTTTTCATGAGACTACAGCCAAGATGACCTTTGGGGCTACAGCCATTTCATGGCCTAACTAGAGCTGGAGGATTTGCCTCTAAGAATGTTAACTCACATGACTTTTGGCTGGAGGCCTCAGTTCCTGCCACATGAGCATCTTAATCAGGCTGCTTACAATAGGACAGCTAGCCTCAAAGTGACTGATGAGACAGAGAGTGAGAGGCAGAAAAGAGGGGGCAGTAAGAGGAAGAGAGAGAGAACGAGAAGCTGTAGTGTCTTTTATAGCCTAACCTTGGGAGTAACATACCATCTGCCGTAATTTATTGGTTACACAGACCAACTCTGGGACAGTGCGGGAGAAGAATAAACATTGGATGTGAACACCACGGGGGTTATCTTGGAGGCTGGCTGGCACAGGCAGAAATACAATGATATGCTACTCCGTATTTCTTCCCTACTCCACATTCAGTGACATCACCTGGATTGTTTGAAATTGGCCAGGGTAGTGGTATTTTACTGCAGAAATCAGCAAATGGTACAAAAATCAAGTGGTTGCTGTTTCATTGCATGTTGTTTTGTCTGTTTTGCCTGGAGAACCACTGTTGAACACTTCCCAACACCTCCCAGATCAGAGCACGCCACCACATTGCACTATCCATGCTGTGTTTACAAGGTAATGGGGGTGGGTACCCATTGGTCTGAGCATGTGGTAGGGAGGATTAGCTGTCGATTAGCTGGGATGAGATGGGAGTTAAAGAGGGCTTTCCTAGTAGCTCAGATGGTAAGGCATCTGCCTGCAATGCAGGAGACCTGGGTTTGATCCCTGGGTTGGGAAGATCCTCTGGAGAAGGAAATGGCAACCCAGTCCAATATTCTTGCCTGGAGAATTTCATGGGCAGAGGAGCCTGGCAGGCCACAGTCCATGGGGTTGCAAAGAGTCGGACACAGCTGAGCGACTAATGCACACAGGAGTTAAAGAACCAAGGCAGAAGCCACAAACCAAGAGGGAGGTGGTAGGAAGTGGGATCAGTTGAGGGGCTGGTACCTCAGTGGTTCTGAAGGACAGCATGGCAGCCTTCAGATTGCACATGCTTATTTTAAAGGTCTAGGGTGAGAAAAGACTAGACAGAAGTCTGACATGGTGAGGCCCTAAGGCTCTCACTTCGTAGGGCGTTGACAGACTGTATCTGAATTTTGACCTTGAGCTCATTTCAGTGCCCTATTCTGAGGCTGACAGGAGTGATTTAAGATTGGGCAATCAAGAATCTAAACAAGTGGTTAAAGAAACGAGGAGAGAAGCTTGGCAGAGGTGCAATAAACAATGGGAATGGTCTCCTGGGAAAGGCTCTTGTACAGAAGAGTGGCAGGACAAGGACAATAACGATCAGAATGACATTAACTTGGGGACTTCTCTGGTGGTCCAGTGGTTAAGAACCCGTCTTGCAGTGCAGGGGACACAGGTTCGATGCCTGGGAACTAAGATTCCCACATGCCTTGGAGCAACTATACCTGCGAGCCAAAACTGGAGAGAGTCTGTGTGCTGCAAGGAAAGGTCTGCATGATGTAATGAAGACCCTGTGTGCCTCAACTAAGACCCATCAGAGCCAAATACATAAATATTTTTTAAAAAGAGAGAAATGGCTCTACCCTATGAGATAAGCTCTGTTTCAGTCTTATTGGCTACTAGATAATGAATGTAGGCTTGTTTCATCATCAATTTAATCATTCAAAATTCAACTTAATAAGTGATTATTTAAGGTCTGCTGTGTGCCACAGACTGGCTTGGGATCCTAGGAATGGAGGTTGGAATGGGAAATAAGAGAATTATATTAAACAGTCTCTATGTTATAGACTTTTGGGCCTAGTTTACAACACTTTAAAGAACCTCCAATTTTTTCTGATAACAAATAAGGATATTGGAACCTAAAAGTTGTGGGTGGTTTTATTTTTACTATGTTAAAATATACACAGCACAAAATTGACCACTCTAGCCATTCTCACATGTACAATTAAATGACACTAAGTATTTTCACAATGTTGAGCAGGCATTACCATTATCCATTTTCAGAAAGTTTTCATCATCCTAAACAGAAATTTGTACCCTCTAGACAATAACTTTTGTCTAACAGATGTTCAATCTTTTTATATTTTGGATTGCTTTTATTTTTTTCCCTTAATTCTTTCAATGCCTGGATGTTAAGCATTAAATATGGCATTATCAAATCATTAGCCAGTGTTACTGAGCCCAACGTGGATTAAAATGTTTTAAGCTCACATAAAACAAGGCATTAACCTACTTTGTATAACTGCTGATAAGTTAGAGTTGAAATTTTACAGATCAGTGAAAGAATGAGTTAATCAATTTAACTACAGAAGTGGAGGACAACCGGATGCAACCAGCCCAACAATAAAGACCAATTAGTTCAAATGTCCACTGAACACAGAGATCAGATGGGCTGAAACAATAGTCAGAGCTGTGTCTTTTAGAATTGGGCCATCTAGCTGTGTGAGAACCCGGATGCTCTACCCTCACTTGCATAACCCAGGTTTGATGGCTAGACTGATTTCATTTTCAATCTTAGGAATCATACTAAAGGACTGTGGGAGGAGGGATGGGAGGGCAGGCGGGCAGGAGAATGAATATAATATCCCTCTCAGTTCAGTATTATCCTTGGTACTTCCTCACTTTTGAATTTTATCGTAAGAAGTCCCTTAGACAAGTATTCAAGAGCAGTTAATTTATTCGGGAGAAGCAAATTCCTTAAGGCAGCAGGGAGCTGAGACAGGGACAGGAAAGCAGCCGATGAAGGGGCATTACCGGGGAGACTCCCACTTGGGAGGCTGAAGAGTAATCCCATAAGAAGCTCCGGTAAATGGCATAGACCAGGGGTCCCTAACCTGCGGGATCTAATGCCGGATGATCTGAGATGGAACTTCTGTAATAAAAATAGAAATAAAGTGCACAATAAATGTAGTGCGCCTGAATCATCCTGAAACTACGCCCCTCCCCACCCGTGGAAAAACTATCTTCCACGAGATCAGTCCCTGGTGCCAAAAGAGGTTGGGGACTGCTGGCCCAGAGCACACATCTGCCTCATCCAAGCCCAGGGTTGAAGGAGATGGGGAATTGAAGGGGACAAAAAATGTTTTTTTCCCATACCATGTTGAGTTCTTAGCTGAGACCTCACTAATAAAAGTCAGATCAACAAGAGAAAAACAAACAGATATTCATTAACCTTACACCTCCTACATACACAAGAGACGCGAGAAAAAATGATTAACTCTCCAAGTGGCTTAGAATTGGGCTTGAATACCATCTTAAATATCAATATCCTCAGATATGCAGATGACACCACCCTTATGGCAGAAAGTGAAGAGGAACTAAAAAGCCTCTTGATGAAGGTGAAAGACGAGAGTGAAAAAGTTGGCTTAAAGCTCAACATTCAGAAAACAAAGATCATGGCATCTGATCCCATCACTTCATGGGAAATAGATGGGGAAACAGTGTCAGACTTTATTTTTGGGGCTCCAAAATCACTGCAGATGGTGATTGCAGCCATGAAATTAAAAGACGCTTACTCCTTGGAAGAAAAGTTATGTCCAATCTAGATAGCATATTGAAAAGCAGAGACGTTACTTTGCCAACAAAGGTCTGGCTAGTCAAGGCTCTGGTTTTTCCTGTGGTCATGTATGGATGTGAGAGTTGGACTGTGAAGAAGGCTGAGCGCCCAAGAATTGATGCTTTTGAACTGTGGTGTTGGAGAAGACTCTTGAGAGTCCCTTGGACTGCAAGGAGATCCAACCAGTCCATTCTGAAGGAGATCAGCCCTGGGATTTCTTTGGAAGGAATGATGCTAAAGCTGAAACTCCAGTACTTTGGCCACCTCATGCGAAGAGTTGACTCATTGGAAAAGACTCTGATGCTGGGAGGGATTGGGGGCAGGAGGAGAAGGGGATGACAGAGGATGAGATGGCTGGATGGCATCACTGACTCGATGGACGTGAGTCTCAGTGAACTCCGGGAGTTGGTGATGGACAGGGAGGCCTGACGTGCTGCGATTCATGGGGTCGCCAAGAGTCGGACATGACTGAATGACTGAACTGAACTGAACCATCTTAACAGGGCAAGAGGAGGATAAATGATTTTTAGGAAAGGTAAGAGGATCCTTAGAAGACTACATGTGGTAGTTTGTGACACATTTGTCTGCAGGTGGTGTTGACTTCTAGCTTCATCTCCTGAGATGAGTCAGTCTTTCCCCATTGATAAGACGCTTGGGGAAGGAATTTATGACACTTGAGTTTCTTTTGGAGGATCTGTCTTTAGGCAGATAAGCAAAGTTCACAGAAACCTGTCCTTGCATTTGCTGTTTTTCAAGTACCTACAGCTCAAAAAAAAATCAATATACCAATGCAGTATATTTTGTGGTGGCCTGTCCTGAAATCACACAGTCATGTTCTGGACTAAATAGTCTACTCTTCTCCAGTATTTATGCACCAGTTCCCTACAGTCACCCAATACTTTGGCCAGATGCGAAGAACTGACTCATTGAAGAAGACCCTGATGCTGGGAAAGATTGAAAGTGGGAGGAGAAGGGGACAACAGAGGATGAGATGGCTGGATGGCATCACTAGCTCGATGGACATGAGCTTTAGCAAGCTCTGGGAGTTGATGCTGCAGTTCACGGGGTTGCAAAGAGTTGGACACGACTGAGCAACTGAACTGAACTCCCAACAGTCACTGTTTGAGGGCTGTTCTCAGGGGTCAATTACAAAAATAGCATGAGTGTAAGTCCACATTTGAATGAACGTAAGTAGTTGGAGAGCCAGACCAAAGCTTGTAAAACATGATCAGCAGTTATAATTTCATTCTTGAAATCAAGAATTTCACCCAAGAGTTACTCTTGAGTTACTGGAAAGCATTTTCAGTGTGGGATTGTTATCTAGCTTATGTTTTCAGTTAAAATTACTCTGGCTACTGTGTGAAGGATAAATCATAGAACAATAGTTAAACAGGGAAACCAATTAGAAGCTATTTAAAATAACTGGGGGACTTCCCTAGTCGTCCAGTGGTTGAGATTCGGTGCTTCCAATGCAGGAGGGGGTGTGGGTTCAATCCATGCGTGGGGGAAGCTGAGGTCCCACATGCCATGCAGTGTGGCCAAAGAAAAAAGATCATTAAATTAGTAACTGGGACAGTAGATGATGGGGGCCTAGGTTAGGAGGAGGGCAGCAGATATTGAGAGAAGCGGTGTGATTCAAGGTACTTTGACTCAACAGTATTGTAAGTAAAGAGTGAGAGGAAGAGAAGAGTCAATGGTGGCTCAGGTTTTTGATGTGAACAATTAGGAGGCTGCTGCTGCTGCTGCTAAGTCTCTTCAGTCGTGTACGACTCTGCGCGTCTATAGACGGCAGCCCACCAGGCTCCCCCGTCCCTGGGATTCTCCAGGCAAGAGTACTGGAGTGGGTTGCCATTTCCTTCTCCAGTGCATGAAAGTGAAAAGTGAAAGTGAAGTTGCTCAGTCGTGTCCGACTCTTAGCAACCCCATGGACTGCAGCCTACCAGGCTCTTCTGTCCATGGGATTTTCCAGGCAAGAGTACTGGAGTGGGGTGCCATTGCCTTCTCCGAATTAGGAGACTGGCAGTGCTAATTCAGGAAAGACTGGAGAGGCCCACATCTGGAGGTGAAAATCAAAAATTCTGTTTCTGTGTTATGTTTGAGATGTCAGTCAGACATACAAGTGAAGTTGCTAAATAGGCAGCTGGAACTAGATTTTAAAGTCTAAGATTTGAGATACAAATTTAGGCCACGTAACATCAATTTAGGGGTCAAAAAACAAAGATAGCCTTTAAAGCCAAGAGATCAAACTTGCAAAGTTGTAAAATAGTTGCAGAAGGCATTCCTACCCCTGTGCCCGATTACTTGTCTGCCCCTCCAGGCCCTCTCTTCCTCTCTCTACCCTCCTTTCTGCCTCAAGGCGGTTGATATGCATGTAGGGAGCCATCAGTGTGGGCTCACTGACCAGGCTCCTGGCTGAGCTCCACCCGAGGGGAGTGCCCTTCCTCCACGCCCAGGAGATGAGAAGGAGGAAAGATGAACAAGGTCCTTTTTTCCTCTGTATGTGGCGACCTCAACCAAAGGCCACTGCTTGGTCTCTTAAGATGGCTTCCTCTGTAACTGAGCAAGGCCCTATGGGGCCTTCCCAGGGCAGGCCCTTCCCTCATATTTTGCTTTAGTTCCTCTCTAAAGTGCCTAGATAACAGTAACTAATGCACATTTCCTGAGTTGTTTTACAGATGTGAAAACTCTGCAGCAAATGGAAGATATTAACTACTTGGTGACCATGAGCACACAACCCCCAGACATCCTGGAGCCTGTGTGTGTGTGTGTTAGTCACTTCAGTCATGTCCGACTCTTACAACCCTATGGACTATAGCCCTTCAGGCTCCTCTGCCCATGGAATTCTCCAGGCAAGAATACTGGAGTGGGTTGCCATGCCCTCCTCCAGAGGATCTTCCTGACCCAGGAATCAAACCCTAAGGATTGATAATGTTAACCCCTGTCACACCACTCTGTTACCTTACCATCAACCAATCAAAGAATTGTGCAGGAGCTGGTCACATACCTTGAAACCTGCTTCCCCCACCTGGGAAATCCTTGGGGGAGTTCAAGGTTTAGCGGTAGGTACATGAAACACCTGTCTTCTTGCTTGGCCCCATGATAAAAATTTCTCTGCTCCAAATCCTGCCATTTACGTTTGTTTGGCCTTATGGTGCATCAGGCACATCAAATTGTCTTCACTAGCCTCTTTTTTTTCTTTTAGGTTGTCCTAAGTCTTTGTTGGAGAAGGCAATGGCACCCCACTCCAGTACTCTTGCCTGGAATATCCCATTGTCGGAGGAGCCTGGTAGGCTGCAGTCCGTGGGGTCGCTGAGGGTCAGATACCACTGAACAACTTCACTTTCACTTTTCACTTTCATGCATTGGAGAAGGAAATGGCAACCCACTCCAGTATTCTTGCCTGGAGAATCCCAGGGACAGGGGAGCCTGGTGGGCTGCCGTCTATGGGGTCACACAGAATCGGACACGACTGAAGCGACTTAGCAGCAGCAGGTCTGTGTTACTGTGCACGGGCTTTCTCTAGTTGCAGTGAGTGGGAGCTACTTCCTAGAGCAATGCACAGGCTTCTCACCATGGTGGCTTCTCTTGCGGTGGAGCACAGGCTCCAGGGCACAAGGGTTCAGTAGTGGGGCTCCAGAGTATGCCTTCGTTAGTTGCGGCCCTTGGACTCAGTTGCCCCTGCTGCCTGTGGGAGCTTCCAGATCAGGGATTGAACCAGTGTTTCTTGCACTGCAAGGCAGATTCTTAACCACTGGACCACCCAGGAAGTCCACACTAGCATGTTTAACTCTCCGTTCTGGATCCTGGCTAACTTTCCCTATATTCCCTCTTAGGCTGGGAGCTGGAGTGATAACAGCTCCGTGATAGCCTCTGGTATGTTGTATACCCCATGGTTCACACATCTAGCACATACCTTTGTAAAAAGCCTATATGTCTACACTGAATATTCTCCAAACTATAATGTTTAGTATGCCATGTGTTTCTTCTTGGGACTTTAAGTAAATATACCTCCTTTCTCCTCTCCAAAATCACCCCCAAAACAAGAATGAGAGCTGTGAACAGAAGCATAAACTCCCTCTTGTCATGTATAACCTTATGTCACACCCTGTCAAGATGGAAAATTGCATGACGAATGAGAAATGATTTTGCAAAGTATAGGAAACTCAAGAATTGCAAGCACCAGGCTCTATGGAAGCAGAGGTGAGGCAAAGGGATAAACACAGGAAGATAATGTAGAAGGCTGTCTCAGTTCAGTCGAACAGTCATGTCCGACTCTTGGCGACCCCATGAATCGCAGCACACCAGGCCTCCCTGTTCATCACCAACTCTGGAGTTCACTCAGACTCATGTCCATCGAGTCAGTGATGCCATCCAGCCATCTCATCCTCTGTTGTCCCCTTCTCCACCTGCCTCCAATCCCTCCCAGCATCAGAGTCTTTTCCAATGAGTCAACTCTTCGCATGAGGTGGCCTAAGTATTGGAGTTTCAGCTTTAGCATCAGTCCTTCCAATGAACACCCAGGGCTGATCTCCTTCAGAATGGACTGGTTGGATCTCCTTGCAGTCCAAGGGACTCTCAAGAGTCTTCTCCAACATCACAGTTCAAAAGCATCAATTCTTCGGCACTCAGCTTTCTTCACAGTGCAACTCTCACATCCATACATGACCACAGGAAAAACCATAGCCTTGACTAGACGAACCTTTGTTGGCAAAGTAAGGTCTCTGCTTTTCAATATGCTATCTAGGTTGGTCATAACTTTCCTTCCAAGGAGTAAGCATCTTTAATTTCATGGCTGCAATCACCATCTGCAGTGATTTCGGAGACTAAAAAAGTAAAGTCTGACACAGCTTCCACTGTTTCCCAATCTATTTGCCATGAAGTGATGGGACCAGATGCCATGATCTTCGTTTTCTGAATGTTGAGCTTTAAGCCAACTTTGTCAATCTCCTCTTTCACTCTCATCAAGAGGCTTTTTAGTTCCTCTTCACTTTCTACCATAAGGGTGGTGTCATCTGCATATCTAAGGTGATTGATATTTCTCCTGGCAATCCTGATTCCAGCTTGTGCTTCTTCCAGCCCAGCGTTTCTCATGATGTACTCTGCATAGAAGTTAAATAAGCAGGGTGACAATATACAGCCTTGACGTACTCCTTTTCCTATTTGAAACCAGTCTGTTGTTCCATGTCCAGTTCTAACTGTTGCTTCCTGACCTGCATATAGGTTTCTCAAGAGGCAGGTCAGGTGGTCTGGTATTCCCATCTCTTTCAGAATTTTCCACAGTTTATTGTGATCCACACAGTCAAAGGCTTTGGCATAGTCAATAAAGCAGAAATAGATGTTTTTCTGGAACTCTCTTGCTTTTTCCATGATCCAGTGGATGTTGGCAATTTGGTCTCTGGTTCCTCTGCCTTATCTAAAACCAGCTTGAACATCTGGAAGTTCATGGTTCACGTATTGCTGAAGTCTGGCTTGGAGAAATTTTGAGCATTACTTTACTAGCATGTGAGATGAGTGCAATTGCTCCCCAAAGGTAACAAGTTTGAATGAATTCAACTAAATGGTGAAGTCTTTTTAAAATTGCTAAAGAAAATACTGTGTTTGAATCACTTGTTATTAGTTTGATGACTGCAGTGACTTTTACCAGCCTCTCTGGTGTAATTTCCCTTAAAATCAAGTATTTTTGTAAGATTTAGCCTCAGTCTCATCATATAATATAGTAGAGAAGAGGCTTCAGTTCAACAAATATGGAGTCCCTGTTCTGTGGTAGCCACTGAGTGTATGAAAATGAATTCAAACAAGTGAACAAGACTAAAGGGAACAAGCACATCCTCTGGAACCATTATGTTCTCTTGTCATAACTGTCTTCAATTTAAGTCTGAATTTGGCAATAAGGAGTTCATGATCTGAGCCATAGTCAGCTCCTGGTCTTGTTTTTGCTGACTGTATAGAGCTTCTACATCTTTGGCTGCAAACAATATAATCAATCTGATTTCAGTGTTGACCATCTGGTGATGTCCATGTGTAGAGTCTTCTCTTGTGTTGTTGGAAGAGGGTGTTTGCTATGACCAGTGCATTCTCTTGGCAAAACTCTGTTAGCCTTTGCCCTGCTTCATTCTGTATTCCAAGGCCAAATTTGCCTGTTACCCCAGGTGTTTCTTGACTTCCTACTTTTGCATTCCAGTCCCCTATAATGAAAAGGACATCTTTTTTGGGTGTTAGTTCAAGAAGGCCTTGTAGGTCTTCATGGAGCCATTCAACTTCAGCTTCTTCAGTGTTACTGGTTGGGGCATAGACTGTTACTGTGGCTGTTACATAGGCAATTACTGTGATATTGAATGGTTTGCCTTAGAAATGAACAGAGATCATTCTGTTGTTCTTGAGATTGCATCCAAATACTGCATTTTGGACTCTTTTGTTGACCATCATGGTTACTCCATTTCTTCTACGGGACCACCACAGTAGTAGATATAATGGTCATCTGAGTTAAATTCACCCATTCCAGTCATTTTAGTGCGCTGATTCCTAGAATGTCAGCGTATATTCTTGCCATCTCCTGTTTGACGCCTTGATTCATGGACCTAACATTCCAGGTTCCTATGCAATATTGCTCTTTACAGCATCGGACCTTGCTTCTATCACCAGTCACATCCACAACTGGGTGTTGTTTTGCTTTGGCCCGTCTCTTCATTTTTTCTAGAGTTATTTCTCTACTGACCTCCAGTAGCATATTGGGCACCTACCGACCTGGGGAGTTCCTCTTTCAGTATCATATCATTTTGTTTTTCATACTGTTCATGGGGTTCTCAAGGCAAGAATCCTGAAGTGGTGGTCGAGAGGAGCAACCCCACATCCAAGGAGCGGAGGCTGTGAGGGCGTGGGAGGGCCGAGAGGAGCTACTCCACGTTCAAGGTCAGGAGGGGCAGCCGTGAGGAGATACCCCTCATCCAAGGTAAAGAGCAGCGGCTGCGCTTTGTTGGAGCAGCCATGAAGAGATACCCCACGTCCAAAGTAAGATAAATCCAAGTAAGATGGTAGGTGTTGCAAGAGGGCATCAGAGGACAGACACACTGAAACCATAATCACAGAAAACTAGTCTATCTGATCACATGGACCACAGAAGGCTGTCTAGAAACACATATATCCCCACTTCTACTTCAAATCCAGGACACTTACTCTCACCCACTCCTACAGCAGATAAGAAATTTATTATCTGGAGAAATTAAACCAGAGAGGGTCCCAATCGGAGCAGGAAGGAAGTGGTACCAAGAAGAATATTTCCAGGAAATAAAAATTAGAATGGATCAATTTCCTGACAAGTTTGACTATGAAGAAAATTCTTCGCGGTGGCATTTGCCATTTCTCTGTGAGTCTACAGGAAAGCTTAACTCTACCTTCAAAGAATATTAAGCAAATGAAAAACGAGTGTATTTTTAACTCCAGGTAAAGCAAAAATTTGCCCAAGAAAATAAATTTAATTTTGGCACAACTCTTGGCTCAGCAGAGAACAATATTTATATGCTCATTATACTGAAAACAGATTTTATATGTAACTGTGTTGGGAAGAAAAGGAACTTTCTAGCAACTTAAAATGCACATAGCTTATGACCCAGAAATTCTCCTTAAAAGAATTTATACTGTTTATTTGCACATATTCTAGGGTCCTTGTAATAATGTTGCTTGAAACAGCAAAAGGTTGATGACAACCTAAAGGATATTAGAGTTAAATTGGTAGTATTCCAAACAACAATACACTATTCAACCACCAGCACTGTTTGTGTTGTAATAAATGCTGGAGACTTCCCTTGTGGCTCAGCTAGTAAAGAATCCACCTGCAATGCAGGAAACCTGGGTTTGATCCCTGGGTTGGGAAGGTCCCCTAGAGAAGGGAAAGGCTACCCACTCCAGTATTCTGGCCTAGAGAATTCCATGGACTGTATAGTCCATGGGGTGGCAACGAGTCGGACATGGCTGAACTACTTTCACTTTCGCTTTCAAATGCTGGAGAGGATGTGGAGAAAAAGGAACACTCCTACATTGTCGGTAGAAATGTAAATTGGTGCAGCCACTATGGAAAACAGTATGGTGTTTCCTCAAAAAACTAAAAATAGAGTTGCCATATGCTCCAGGAATCCCACACCTGGGCACATATCTGGACAAAACTATAATTCAAAAAGATACATGCATGCCATGTTCGGCCGCACTGTTTACAGTAGCCAAGACATGGAGACAACCTAAATGTCCATCCACAGAGGAATGCATAAAGAAGATGTGGTGCATATACTACTCAGCCATGAAAAGTGAGAGTGAAATCGTTCAGTCTCCCAGTCATGGCCGACTGTTGGCGACCCCATGGACTGTAGCCCACCAGGCTCCTCCATCCATGGAATTTTCCAGGCAAGAGTATTGGAGTGGGTCTCCATTTCCTTCTCTAGGGGATCTTCCTGACTCAGGGATCGAACTTGGGTCTCTTGCATTGCAGGCAGACGCTTTTATCGTCTGAGCCACCACGGAAACTCAGTCATAAAAAAGAATGAAATATTGCCATTTGTAGCAATATGGGTGGAACTAGAGATGATCATACTAAGTGAAGTCAGTCAGAAAGAGCAAGACAAATATCATACGATATCACTTATATGTGGAATCAAAAATGTGATACAAATGAACTTATCTGTGAAACAGGAACAGACTCATAGACGTACAGAACCAATCTGCGGTTGCCCAGATGGACGAAGGGTGAGAGAAGGGTGGATTGGGAGTTTGTGATTAGTAGATGCAACTGTTATATAGAGAATGAATAAACAACAAGGCCGTACTGCATAACACAAGGAACTGTGGAGTTCCTGTGATAAACCAAAATGGAGAAGAATATGAAAAAGAAGGTGTATGTATTTATGGATACCTGAATCACTTGCCTGTATAGCAGAAATGAACACAGTACTGTAAATCAACTATACTTCAATAAAATAAATTTAAAAAACAGTTATCTGTTTCTTCAAAGTTTGGGTCTCAAAATTTAGAGAACTTGTCTTTAAATTGTCTGGAATTGAGCCTTTTAAAGGATAGATCTTTGATTATTTATTCACTTTTATAGTTACTGAATTGTCAGTTCTCTCTTATTTCTCCTTAAATTAATATATAAATTTATTTTTTTCTAGAAAACCATCCATTTCACCTATATTTTCAAACACAATGGCATGAAATTTACATAATATTTTGTAATTTAAGAAATTACTGCCGGACGTTTAGTGTATTTGCATTCTTTTTTCTAAGGTTTATTATTTTTATTCTTTCTCATTTATCTTTGTAAGAATTGCCAAAGATGTTTATTTTACTGTTCTTTAAAAAACAATCCATTTTTGTTTATATTGATCAAGTCCACCATATTTATATTTTTTCATCAATTTCTGCTTTAATTTTTATACTTCCCCTTTTATAGTTTTTTGAAACGTTCTTGTGATGAATTACTAGTTCATTTTTTTTTGCCTTTTTTATTTTTTAATAAATGTATTTAAGGCTATAAAGTTTCTTTGGTGATACTTCACAGGTTTTGATACATAGGGCTGCTGTGCCCATTCATTTCTCAATCTTTTGTAATTTTGGCATTGATTTCCTTTTTAAGCCAAGAATTATTATAAGGGTCTTCTAAATATCCAAGTTGTATTTTAGGGTAATCGAATTTCCTTTTTAACACAAGAAGAGGCTCAACAATGTGAATATATTTAACACTAATGAACTAGATGCTTAAAAATAGTTAAGATGGTATATTTTAAGTTGGGTGTATTTTATAATAATTAAGGTGTGCTGCGATTTATGGGTTTGCAAAGAGTTGGACACGACTGAGTGACTGAACTGAACTGAACTGAAACATTTTAATGCAAAAGAAAAACATAAGTAGATTTCTGGGTGTGCTGAATGTAATCATCAGACCTGTAATCACAAGTCTTAAAAATAGAAGAGAATGCAAAAGACCAAGAGAAATGGCAGTGCTGAAGTATTTGACCCATCCTTGCTGACTTTGAAGATGGAACAAGGGGTCATGAGCTGAGAGATACAGTAGCCTGTAGAAGCTGGAACAGGTCAGGAAATAGATTCTCTCTTAGAGCCTCCAGAAAGCAATGCAGCCCTGTTGACACTTGATTTTTTTTAGCCCAGACCCATTTTGGATTTCTAACCTCCAGAATTGAATTATAATAAATTTGTATTGCTTTCAGCATTCCAAAATCATGTAAAAGAAAATTTAAAAAAATTTCAACTGAACAGATTTTAAGAGAGGCTATAATTATGCTAATTCCAATGAACTTTTATTAGCAACTCTTAAATAAGCCCTCAAGTTAATATGAGATACTGCACCAATATTAGCCTCTTTTTATATTTGACATAAAAGTAATCCTAATCTTTTCTATTGATATAAAAGTAATCTAAGCATAGAGATATGAATTGCCAGGCATATAAGCCATAGGGATATTCTTCCCATAAAAAGCTCAATAATTTGTTATCCCCTGGCCACCCCTTTGTACAACTATAGTGCTGATAGCACCAACCAAGGCAGAAAGAAGGTAAGTTCCAAGACCTCAGGATCTCAGTGGTGGACAAGGGGGTCCGTCAGTCAGTATGTGTGCTAAGTCATGTCAGACTCTTAGTTACCCCATGGACTATAGGCTGCCAGGCTCCTGTCCATGGGATCCTTCAGGCAAGAATACTGGAGTGGGTTGCCATTTCCTTCTCCAGGGGATCTTCCTGACCCAGGGATCGAACCCACATCTCCTGTGTCTCCTGCATTGCAGGCAGATTCTTTACCCGCTGAGCCATTAGGGAAGCCAAGGATAAGGGAGTAGGACCTCATAGGTCAGGGACACTTCCACCATCCTGATGAACTCTCTCCAGAAGCCACTCTACACAGCTAGAATTGGAACACCAACCCCACCTCCCCCCCACCCCCAGCACCCAGGCTCAAAAAGTAGAGCCTAGGAAATATTAACCTGAAACACTATCACAACTTTCTTCTGCAACGTTTAGAACAGTAGTAAGAGAGTAAGCCCAGCAGTGGGAGAGAAAAGCCATAGCTCACCAGGCTGTTAGCCCTCTGCAGGGCTTAAGGGAATTTCATTCCCAAAAATGTGTACAGAGCCTTTGCCACCGAGTCCCAGATGTATTCCACCTGCTTATCCTCTGAACTTTAGATTGCATTAGAAGAGCTAACATTTGCTTGTTTGGAAGGGGGCTGAGAAAGGTCTGAGAGTCAGAATGACTTTAATAAATGGAGACAGAACCCCATTTGGCCAACACTATTTTCATCAGTCTTTCATTTCATTATTTTTTAAAGACAGAATTCAAAGTGATTTTCAGATTTGGTGCAATTCCTCTATCTTTGATTCTCAAGTTTGTAAATTAATGAAGGACATTCTGGCTTGTAAAGTGGGAAAACTGAGTCAGGGAGTTGAGGAGTGATGTAGTCCAAGTTACCCAAGATTAGAAAAAGAAATTTTTGAGGGGGGAGAGGTAAATTGGGAATTTGGGATACACACTACTATGTATAAAACAGATAACAAGGACCTATTGTAGAGTATAGGGACCTATATTCAATACCTTGTAATAACTAATAGGGGAAAGAATCTGAAAAAGAACATCAATCTGTAACTGGATCAGTTTGCTGTGTACCCAAAGCATTGTAAATCAACTATGTTTTGTGTTTGCTCATGCTCAGTCATGTCTGACTCTTTGCGATCCCATGGACTGTAGCCCAGCAGCCTCCTCCGTCCAAGGGATTCTCCAGGCAAGAATACTGGAGTGGGTTGCCATTTCCTCCTCCAGGGAATCATCCTGACCTAGGGATCAAACCTGCGTCTCCTGCATTGCAGGCAGATTCTTTACTACTGAGCCACCTGGGAAGCCTATGTATTTCAATTTTAAAAAAAAAAAAAGAAAAAAAAAGGGAATTTGAGAATCTGACCATGCAATGAGCTGATGAAACTCATCTAGAAGCTTTCCAATTTTCTCCCTTCTCCCCTCAATGATCTCTTGGCATCTCAGCATAATTATTCCCTAGACTTAGTCTATAGCTGCCTTTCCACAAGGCAGAAAATGAAGGTGAAGATGGACTCCGTATGTTTAGAGGTGAAGTAATATTTTCTTTGCTACCCTGCCCCTCATCAAATCATGCAAATAATTTTTGCAGTCCTTGAGTCATGAAAAAAGTTTAAAATCTCCTTTAAGCCATTTGCATTTTTTGGTATTAAAATGCTTTTCCACATGTGAATTCTAAAGGCAAAAATATTTGCACACAATCATTTTTATTAGGACTTTTACAACATATAATCTTTACAAACTACTTTCTTATGCAATCTTCCTCAGAAAGCAGTTCACTTAAGAAAGCAGTTTCTGAAAGTTGTCAGTTGCTAAGAAGTTACTAAGGAAAATCATTTATGTGCAAAATAAAATATCAATCAAATGGTTATAACATGGAGTGAGGTCTCACATAAAAGAAAATAAAATGCAAAGATGTAAAGGCACTCAAGCAAAGAGAGATCTAGAAATAGAATTAATTACTAAAAGTTTTTTTCTGAAGTGCTAAAATGCCTTGTCTGGTCGCAATCTCCTCCTTTCCCTGCTCCATGGAAAGAATTGATGTGAAGAGCTGAAACTTACAAGGAACTGCTTTAACAGAAGCTGTGAGAAAGAATGAGTCATTGAAACAATTCTTATGACAAACAGTCAGTAGTTGACAGAAGCTACAAAACAACTATTTGCTCTAGGGCAATAAAATTATGGATCTGATCCCTCTGACATATTATATGACTTTAAACAAGAATTAAAGAGAAATTACAAAGATATTAAACAATCAAGTCTTGGGAAAACACACTATGCTATGAACGATCATGTTTAGAATTCCTAAGAAATGAACTGAGTTTTGCCACATAGCTGGGTTTTTCCTGACTATTACCCAGAGATTAGTGCATCTGAAGCAAAGGGAACCAGAGATGGAATGCTAGTGCTTGCTAATATCCACCATGCCCTTACTTTTCTACATAAACATACTACGAGACCACATTCAAATTCTCAATGTACAGTTAGGGGAGACCTCTTGATTGAATTTAGCTCTGGACTTACATGGTCACTGCTATGACAACCTGTAAAAACTCTCAAACCTCTCATGTACTATATATACCACATTCTTCATCTTCCTTCATTTCTTTGCTGGATACAGGGTTTTCCACAGAGTGGAAGGTGACAGAACCACAAAATGTACATAGTCTGGATTCCTGAAACTCTGTGTGGAAATTTGCTAATCCATTTGGATTTGGGATATGAACAAGAAATAAATCTTTTATTGTGTTAACCATCTGAGGTTTGGAGGTTATTTGTTATGGCAGATAGGCTACCTTGATTAATACAATGCTTATTAAAATTATAGGATCCTTACAAGCCAAGGGTGTCCACTTTCGCCACTATTATTCAACATAGTTCTGGAAGTCCTAGCTACAGCAATCAGAGAAGAAAAATAAATAAAAAGAATCCAGATTAGAAAAGAAGAAGTAAAACTCTGTTTGCAGATGACATGATACTGTATATAGAAAACCCTAAAGATAGTATCAGAAAATTACTAGAGCTAATCAGTGAATTTAGCAAAGCTGCAGGATACAAAATCAATACACAGAAATCACTTGCATTTCTATATACTAACAATGAAAACTCAGAAAGAGCAATTAAGGAATCAATCCCACTCACCATTGCAACAAAAAGAATTAAATATCTAGGAATAAACTTACCTAAGGAGACAAAAGAACTGTACACAGAAAATTATAAGATGCTGATGAAAGAAATCAAAGATGACATAAACAGATGGAGAGATATTCCATGTTCCTGGGTAAGAAGAATCAATATTGTGAAAATGACTATACTACTAGATGCAATCTACAGATTCAGCGTGATCCCTATCAAATTACCAATGGCATTTTTCACAGAACTAAAACCAAAAATTTCACAATTCATATGGAAACACAAAAGACCCCAAATAGCCAAAGCAGTCTTGAGAAAGAAGAATGGAGCTGGAGGAATCAAGCTTCCTGACTTCAGCTTATACTACAAAGCTACAGTCATCAAGACAATATTGGTTCTGGCACAAAAACAGAAATATAGACCAATTAAACCAGATAGAAAGCCCCAAAATAAATCCATGCACCTATGGGTACCTTATTTTTGACAAAGGAGGCAAGAATATACAATGGGGCAAAGCATCAATAAATGGTGCTGGGAAAACTGGACAGCTACATGTAAAAGAATGAAATTAGAACACTTTTTAACACCATACACAAAGATAAACTCAAAATGGATTAAAGAGCTACATGTAAGACCAGAAACTATAAAACACTTAGAGGAAAACATAGGCAGAACACTCGATGACATAAATCAAAGCAAGATCCTCTATGACCCACCTGCTAGAGTAATGGAAATAAAAACAAAAATAAACAAGTGGGACCTGATTAAACTTGAAAGCTTTTGCACAGCAAAGTAAACTACAAGCAAGGTGAAAAGAAAACCCTCAGAATGGGAGAAAATAATAGCAAATGAGATAACTGACAAAGGATTAATTTCCAAAATATATAAGCAGCTCATACAACTCAATACCAGAAAAACAAACAACCCAATCAAAAAGTGGGAAAAAGACCTAAAGAGACATTTCTCCAAAGAAGATATACAGATGGCTAACAAACACATGAAAAGATGCTCAACATTGCTCATTATTAGAGAAATGCAAATCAAAACTACAATGAGACATCACCTCACACCAGTCAGAATGGCCCTCATCAAAAAGTCTACTAACAATAAATGCTGAAAAGGGTGTGGAGAAAAGGAAACACTCTTGTACTGTTGGTGGGAATGTAAATTGATATAGCCACTATGGAAGATGGTATGGAGATTCCTTAAAAAACAAGGAATAAAACCATCATATGACCCAGCAATCCCACTTCTAGGCATATACCCTGAGGAAACCAAAATTGAAAGAGACACATGTATCCCATTGTTCATTTCAGCACTATTTACAATAGCTAGAACATGGAAGCAACCTAGATGTCCAGCAACAGATGAATGGATAAAGAAATTGTGGTATATATATATACAATGGAATATTACTCAGCCACAAAAAGGAACACATTTGAGTCAGTTCTAATGAGGTGGATGAAACTAGAACCTATCATACAGAGTGAAGTGAGTCAGAAAGAGAAAGAGAAATACTGTTTTCTAACACATATATATGGAATCTAGAAAAATGGTACCAAAAAATTTATTTACAGGGAAACAATGGAGAAACAGACATAGAGAATAGACTTATGGACATGGGGAGAGGGGAGGAGGGGGTGAGATGTATGGAAAGAGTAACATGGAAACTTACATTACCATATGTGAAATAGATAGCCAACGGGAATTTGCTGTATGGCTCAGGAAACTCAAACAGGGGCTCTGTATCAACCTAGAGGGGTGGGATGGAGAGGGAGATGGGAGGGAGTTTCAAAAGGGAGGGGATATACGTATACCTATGGCTGACTCCAGGAGTTGATGATGGACAGGGAGGCCTTGCGTGCTGCAGTCCGTGGGGTCACAGAGTCAGACGCGACTGAACTGAACTGAACTGATGGCTGATTCATGTTGAGGTTTGACAGAAAACAGCAAAATTCTGTAAAGCAATTATCCTTCAATAAAAAATAAATTAATTAAAAAATGTTATAGTATCCTTGTTCCATTTCAAGTTACATTAAACTGGAAACTCAGAATAGGATTCAGGAATCTGGAATTCCTAACAAAGTCTCCAAATGATTTCCATGCACATTAAATTTAAGAAGCACTGATTTAGACTTTGATTTCTTTGAAAGTCATCCATATATATCAAAATGAAATCTTTCTTGAAGGTATTAAGTTTGACTGTTCTAAAGAGTTTTAAATCTGTTAGTATGGAACAATGCATTTGAAACAAGGTTAATCTTGTTTTCAAAATCACTCGTTTAAATTATGTAGATCAGGGTATGCAACATTTATTCAACAAGTATTTATCAAGCACCCACTTTGTGCCAGGTACTATACTAGATGCTGGGAATACATGATCAACAAAATAGTCACATTCCCTGTTTTCACAGAGCTTCCTGTGAGTATGGATAAGTGGAAATACCTGGTGCTCTGGGAGCAAATAGGAAAAAAATTGAACCCATGTGGGCTGGAGTCAGGGATAACACCACAACTTAAGTATGAAAGGTGACCAGGAAGTAGCCTGATGGAAGGGAAGAGGAAAGAGGAGGGTAAAACATTGTGCCAAGTAGGAAAACAGCACCACTAAGATCAAAAGGTGAGAGAGAGCATACAACATAATGTTAGGGATGGGTATGAGGAGAGGTGGGGCCAGAGAACGAGGTATGACCAGGTTAGGGAGGGAGGTGGGAATCAATTTAAGGAACTTGGAAATGATATTGAGGGAAATGAGGGACCATTGAAGAGGTCTACAAGGAAATGAACTTTATCACAGTTGCTTAAAAAATTATTCCAGCGAATGGTGAAGAATGGATTATTTGGGCCAAGACTAGAGAAAACCCATTAAAAGATTGGTTTGCATGTGTTGAAGAATCTAGGTGATAAGTTAACTAATTAATCTGTTCATTGAATTTGTTTATTGAGCCCCATGCAAGGGACTTAGGATACATCGGTGACAAGGTAGATATGATTTCTGTCTTTATGAACTTTAAAATTTGGAGAAAGAGAGAGACAGACACACTCACAGAAAGACTGAGTTTTAATATTTAATGAAAAGATGATAGTGGCTGAGAATAGCCACAGTAAAGGTGGAAAGAAGTGCTTGTAATTGATAAAATGCAGGAGTGGAGGAAGAAGTCCAATAGGACGCTCTGCATGAATGGATGCCACCATTCATCAAGATAAAGAATAAAAGTATAAGTGTAAGTTAAAAGTATAAGTTAAAAGAGAGGTTGTGTTCAATTTTGGCCTAACACTACCTGATCTCAAGACTTACTATAAGGATACTGTGATCAAGACAGTGAGATATTTGCATAAAGATAGATCAGTACAGCAATGGAACAAATTAGAGAAGTCAGATACAGATGCACACATATATTGCCAACTGATTTTCAACAAAGACAAAAGCAATTCAATGGAGTTAAAGACAGTCTTTTCAAGTGATTCTGTAACAACTGGACAACTATATGCTAAAAAAGTTTGATTCATACCTTATGCCAAATTAAAAAAAAAAATTCGGAGTGGATTTTAGATGTAACTATAAAGCTAAAAACTGTAAAACTTCCAGAAGGAAATATTTGTGACTTTAGACAGAGATTTCTTAATGCAATACCAAAAATATAAACCATAAAAGAAAAAAAAAGGATATTAAGAAGAAGTTGTATTAAAATATTCAAATGGGCAAAAGATTTGAGAAGTCACATGAGCAAAGAAGATATGTAGATGACAATTAATCACATGAAAAAGTGCTCAATATCACTAGCCATTAAAAAATACAAATTAAAATTACAAGTGAGATACCACAACAAACCCATTAGAATGGCTAAAATTATAGACTGATCATACTAAGTGTTGGGGAGAAGGTGGAGTAACGGCATTCTCATTCACTACATACACTGCTGGTGGGAATGTAGAATGGTACATCTACCCTAAAAAATAGTGGCCTCTTAAAAATTAAGCATGCACCTACATATTTAGGGAGTTTGGGACTGACACAGCTATATTTCAAATGGATAACCAATATGGGTCTACTGTATAGCACAGGGAACTCTGCTGAATGTTATGTTGCAGCCTGGATAGGAGGAGAGTTTGGGGGAGAATGGAAATATACATATACATATGGCTGAGTTCCCTTTGCTGTTCATCTGAAACTATCACAACCTTGTTAACTGGCTATACTCCAATAAGAAATTAAAAGTTAAAAAAAAAAAAAAAAAACAATACACCTACCATATGACCCAGCCATTGATTTCTAGGTACCTACTGAAGAAAAATGAAAAAAGTATGTCTGTACAAAGATATACACAAATGTAATATATAGCAGATTTATTTGTAATAACCCCAAATTGCAAACCCAAATGTTCATCAGGTGAGTGACCAAACAAATGGTAGTATATCTACACAATGGAATACAACTCAGCAACAAAAAGGAATTCACTATTGACACACGCAATGATGGTGATGAATCATAATTATTATGATGATTGAAAAAAAGCCAAGAAAAAAGGAGTATGCTCTATGGTTTTATTTCTTCAAAATTCTACAAAATCCAAATGAATCTATAGTGACAGAAGGCAGATCAGTAGTTGCATGGCAATTGACAGGCAATGGCACCCCACTCCAGTGCTCTTGCCTGGAAAATCCCATGGACGGAGGGGCCTGGTAGGCTGCAGTCCATGGGGTTGCACAGAGTCGGACACGACTAAAGCGACTTAGCAGCAGCAGCAGCAGGAGGAAGGGGCTAGAAGGAGGAATTACAAAGGAGTGCAGTGAAAACTTAGGGGGCGACAGATGTGTTTATTATTTTGATTGTGGCAACAGTTTCATGAGTGTAGACATATATAAAAGTTTTTCAAACTGTATACTTTAAATATATCTAGTTTATTGTATACCAATTATAACTCAATAAAATTTTCGAAACACTTTAAAAAATAAAACTATATGGGTGGGCCTCATCCAACTCACTGAAGGCCTGAATAGAATAAAAGGCTTAGTAAGAAAGCGTTCTCTCTCTGCTTGACTGTCTTTAAGCTGGAATATCAGTTTTCTCCTGCCTTTAAATTTGGACTCAGACTGAAGCTTGCACCATTGACTCTCCTGATCACTCTGGCTTGGGACTGCAGATCTTAGACTTTTCAGCCTCCATCATTGCAAGAGGCCAATTCCTTAAGTGAATCTTAATCTCTTTCTGTCTCTGTCTCTCTCTATATATATGAGATACATAATTCTATGTAATGTACATGTCTCTCTATATAATCATATATCATTCTTTAGACATAGAGAATATATATAGAGAGAATTGTATATATGTAATTATGTATATAATTCTATAGAGAGAGAATACAGCACATAGTATACAGACCTATATTCTCTAGAGGACTCAGACAGAAACAGAGAAGGTGGGCAGTTGGATCAGTCAAGGAATGCTGTCTGGCCAGGTGGTTGAATGGGAAAGCAATGAGACAAGAGAGTTGAAGAAAGATAAATCAGGGGAACAGAGGTGAAGAGTGTGGGGAAAATTAAAGGGTCAGGGAAGTAGAGAGGTCAAAGTTGCAAATGAACAGATAAAGGGGAATAATGGGTAGATAAAGTAGTTGCCAGGAGGAGAACTTTAAAATGGAAGCTTGCAGACAAAAACTGTATGATATCACTTATATGTGGAATCTAAAAAATACAATAAACTAATGAATATAACAAAAAAAAGTAGCAGAGCCACAGATATAGAGAATAAACTAGTGGTTACTAGTGGGGGCTTCTCATGTGGTTCAGATGGTAAAGAACCTGCCTGCCAATGCAGGAGCCACGCCAGGATTCTTGCCTGGAGAACTCCATGGACAGAGGAGCCTGGCAGGCTACAGTCCATGTAAAGAGTCAGACATGACTGAACAACTAACATTAGCACTTACCAGTGGGGAGGGGCGAGGAAGGACAATATGGGAGTTGCAGTGTAGGAGGTACAAACCACTGGGTATAAGATAAACTCAAGGGTATAGTGTGCAACATGAGGAATATAGACAGTATTTTGCAGTAACTACAAAAGAGCAATGATTAAAAATTATATAAAGCTTTTAAAAATTATAAAATAAAACAAAAGCTTTCAGAAACAGAAACGTGCTAGATGATGACAAGATTGAGCAATGCTACCTTGGAAACAAATGGCTGAGAAAAAGTGGCACGCGTGCTAAGTCACTTCAGTTGTGTCCGACTTATTGGTGGCGCTAGTGGTAAAGAATCCAGCTGCCAGTGCAGGAGACCTAAGAGATGAAAGTTCGATCCCTGGGTTGGGAAGATCCCGGAGGAGGGTATGACAACCCACCCCAGTATTCTTCCCTGGAGAATCCCATGGACAGAGGAGCCTGGTAAGCTATGGTCCACGGGGTGCACAGAGAAAACGTGAAGGTGATTTTCACTGGTCGTGAGTGAACCCAGGAGTTGACTGATCAGAGTTTCGAGTCATCTGTGTATTCTTGGTGAGAGGAAGATTCACGAGAGTCCAGGCATGTGTTGCTAACTGATGTCAGCACCTCCTACGTGCAGGTCCTGCTACTGTAAGTGATGCAGTTATCTCTGGAGAAATTGTACTCCTGAACATAGAAAATGATCGTGGAAAATATCATGCCTGAAATATTCAGAGCAGAAAAACAGTGTCTTTACTGTTCTAGATATTGCAGCCCCTCTTTGGTCCTTTTCCCAGTATTTTTAGCCTTGCAACAAGCTAAAGGATTTAGAAAGTCTCATTAGGAAAGCTCCTTTCCTGTGATTGATTTCTGCTAATCCCTCACCTGGCAACTCTGCTTTAGCACAGCAGCTTGACGAGTTGTGATTGGATGGGTTCTACGAAATGAGGGCATTGGATTAGATCAGTGAGAGCTTCTGAACCTTTTCTTTGATTGTTGACCTCTTTGGAAGTTTGATGAAAATATGACTCCTTTTTCCAGAAAAACAAACGTTTGCACACATCTCCACAATTCTGCATTAAATGTAAAGGCAGTTCACAGACTATCACTTAATACACCCTGACTTTGATTATTGTGGTTATCTTTTCAGTTCTACAATATGATTATAATTATACTACAAAATCAGTTGGCTCATTGCCCGCCCCCGCCAGAAAAAAATATTAACCTTATTGCCATTCTTTCACCCAAATTTGTCCCCTAGCTCTCTTTCTGTAATTGGCGAGGTCTAGAGCTACCATACACATTCCTCTCTGATTGTGGCCTGATATTTCATTGCTAGCATGACCCTTCCCTGTCAGAGCACCCAAGAGTCATGTTATTCACCCTGACAGATTTTATTTAAAAAGGATCAATCTCTTCAGTTGAAACAGCTGAGACTGATACCTTGTTTGTTGACTGGCAACAGCCCAACCACACAGCTGAAGTGGTGGAAGGACATCAGAGACACTCACCATCCAGCCAGTTCTCTCTGAACTGGGAATTACAAGCCTGAGAGTAGAGGGGTTGGCACAGAAGATGGGACAGAGGACTGATGGGCTGATGACAGGGGCTCTGCTAAACGCATTTGTGCTGGTGGTCTCAAGAGTGCTTAGACATGACAAAACTAGCAAAAGTCCACGGAGCAAAACGAAGCAAGAGAAAAGAAAAAAATCCTCCTAAACAAGCAAGGAAGCTGCAGACATACACCATTATAAAAAATCATGTCTAGAGATCTCCATAATTTTTCATTATTCTTAAATTAAGATCAATCACAGAGATGGTATCTTCCTCTTTTGGTTAAGAGGTTATTAACTATTTGTCCAAAGCAGTAGTAGGAGATCTCAGTAACTAGAGTGGATGTAAATTCAAATCCACTTTAGAAAATAAGTGTGCTCTATTGATTAGATTATTTCATCTTGCTCTGCCTCTTGGGCAGAAAGTTACCTTTATTCTGTTTCTATCTATGCCTTCTTTTTTCCTATGGCAATTCATTCTCTCTCAACTATAAGCTATCAAATTCCTAGAGTAGTGGCGATAAGACTGATCAAAATTATGTATAGTTTATCCACATATTACTTTGATTTTATATCTACTGCCTGAAAGACTTGAAGTGATTTATAATAAAGACTAAGATACTAGAATACCACTAAACCATGGCAAAAGAATAAAAGCCAAGCAACATGTGGATTACAGATGTGTCATAAACATTTAGGCTAAGCAAAACTACCGCAAGATCCCAAAACCGTTCTGAGAAATATAATGACAGGAAGTCTTTGCTCCATATTAAATTAAATATGCCAACCTAAAAAGGATTTCCTATAATCAAAATGCATGGGACTCTGCTCAATGTTAGGTGCCAGCCTGGATGGGAGGGGTCTTGGGGAGAATGGATACGTGTGTATGTATGGCTGAGTCCCTTCACTGATGACCTGAAACTGCCACATCATTGTTAACTGGTGATCTCTCTCTCTCTCAGTTGCTCTGTCGTGTCTGACTCTTTGCGGCCCTATGGACTGTAGCTCGCCAGGCTCCTCTGTCCATGGGATTTCCCAGGCAAGAATAATTGCCTCTACCCCAATTCAAAATGTTTTTGGTGTAAAACAAATTACCCAATAGAGTAAGAAAAAAAAAGAAATACAATGACAGGAAGTCTTCACTACATATTAAATATACCAACTTAAAAAAGATTTCCTATAATCAAATTCTAAAATGAATTTATCTGTCATGGAAATATTCAACTAATATGATAAATTTAAATATCTTCAATTTTATTTGTGATATAGGAACATTTTTATATGGAAAGTCCTCAGTATATCCTTGATATGTACCAAATGTTAAGTCATAGATTTGTTAAGGTTTCCTCAGAAGTAGTTTAAAGAAGTTTATCATAGGAGTGTACTAGTTTTTAACCTGTCATGAGAATAAAACTTAGGCCAGAGGAGAATTTAGGCTAGAGAAATACTTCTTTTTAGGTATGCTTCTTAGAAAACTCTTTTTAATTATCAGTTGTCTCAGGTGGGTAATTAACAGACAAATGGCAGGTACTGCTACTGCTAAGTCACTTCAGTGGTGTCCGACTCTTCTCCACCCCATGGACTACAGCCCACCAGGCTCCTCCGTCCATGGGATTTTCCAGGTAAGAGTACTGGAGTGGGGTGCCATTGCCTTCTCCGGAATGGCAGGTAACTTTAGACCTAAGCATAGATCTTTTACATTGCTTTTTTTTTTTTTATTTATTCCAGTTGCACTGAGTCTTAGTTGCAGCATGTGGGATCTTTAGGTGCAGCCTGCGGGATCTAGTGGCCTGACCTGAGCTAGAACCTGGGCCCCTTGCACTGGGAGCGCAGAGTCTTAGCCACTGGACCACCAAGGAAGTCCCTCCACATTGTTAATATAAGATTCAGGAACTGGATGTATCGGATGTGCTGATGACAAAGCTGAAGTTATATTATGAAAACTAAGAAGCTTGATTTATCTTCTTGCCTACATAGAAGGTCTTTCCATTGGTAGCCTGGGTAGGGTTCAGGTGTATATGCAAACAGTGCCAAAATTTTTCTCAGGTAACAGCTTTGGATAACTAAAATATCTTCTGGTAACTAAATGAAATAACCAAGTTGTTTAGTCTGGAACACATATAACTATGGTGGCTATTTTGAAATTGGAACAAATAATTTAAGGCTTTTCTTTTTGATAAGAGTCAATGAGATTATTTGCCTGAGGATAATTGTGGAAAAGTAAGATTATGCCAACACCAAAGAAAAGGATGCTTATATTCCTGTTTGCTGTGGGAAGAAAGAATGCAACCAGCTTATCTAAAAGGTATATAATATATAGGTATGAGTTCCAGGGAATGGGGAGGAGTAATATGGTTGCTACTAAAAAGGAATGGGATCTCCCGTTTCTGCTCCTCAAGACTCACTTAAGGGTGCTGTTGGGCAGGGAGGTGGGAGGGGGGTTCAGGATGGGGAACACGTGTACACCCATGGCGGATTCATGTTGATGTATGGCAAAACCAATATAATATTGTAAAGTAATTAGCCTCCAATTAAAATAAATAAATTTATATTTTTTAAAAAAAGGATGCTGTTGAAGTGAGATAGAGTAGAATCAGATTTATATTATTTGTTTCAGCCCACAAGCTATCAGAAGCAAAAGATGTCAACCTGGTTGTTAGAACAAGAAGAAATTTGCATTATAGTTTTCCATTTTATACCACACACATAAAAGATCTCCTTTAGAGTCAAAGTTCACTCAAGTATCTTACTTATCCTATGATTTAGCATTTGAGAATAAAGAATTCTTTTGTTCTACATAAGGTTATTTGCTCTCTGTGAATAGGATTATCTTATGAATCAATGAATAGTCAGGGAGGGTGGAGGTTCTAAAAAGAATATAGTAATGAAAGACACTTCTTTGAGTTCCAGGATTTGAAAAACAAATCTAACCAATGTTGACAGTGTGCAACGAACAGAGGAGTATAATCAATATAACCATCTGAGCCTGAGGTTCAAATAAACAAAAAAACAGCAACACAAAATATCTGGGTCTTAAAATAGACAATAAGTCAAAATTGGCTACAAGAGACATACAAGGTCATTGCATGATGATAAAGGGGTCAATTCATCAAGAGGATATAACAATTATAAATATATTTAATACATTCACCCAACATTGGAGCACCTTAACATATTAAGCAAATACTAATAAATCTGGAGGGAGAAATAGACAACAAATCAATAACAGAGAGGACTTCAATACCCCCTTTTCAACAATGGATAGATCATCCAGATAGGAAATCAATAAGGAAAGATTGGACTGAAACTATGCATTAGACCAAATGGACCTAAGAGTATGCATTTTACCCTTATTGTATATTTCAATTTGGACTGGTCACATTTCAAGGGTTCAATAGCCATGTGTAGCTAATAGCTACCATATTGGACACTTCAGATTCAGCCTGCCTTTTGTAAAATAGAAATAATAACCTGCCTCTCAAGGTTGTCTTAAGCATTACATGAGATAATTTATCCAAAAATCTTCCTGAAAAAAAACAGAATGAGCATGGCAGCCTGAATAATGGACAGCCCAAAAGATTGCCCTAATTCCTGGGAGCTGTGAATATGTGACCTTGTATAGCAAAAGGGCCATTGAAGAAGTGATTAAGTCGAGGATCTTGAGAAGCAGAGCTCATCTTCTATGATCCAGATGGGCCTGATATAGTCTCGAGTGTTCTTTGTAAGAGCTCTGGAGGCAGGAGATCAGAGTGAGCAGTGGGAGATGTGATGACAGAAGCAAGAAATTGGAGTGATTTGAGGAAGGCACCTTGAGCCAAGCAGAGTAGGTGGCCTCTACAGGCTTAAAAAGACAAGGAAATGATCCTCCACTCAGAGCTTCTTGGGCAACCAGCCCTGCCAACACCTTGACTCTGGCTCAGCAAAACTGATTCTGGACTTCTGACCTCCAAAACTTTAAGATAATAAGTTGATACTGTTCTAGGCCACCAAATCTGGGGTAATTTGTTACAGCAGCAATATGAAGCAAATACAATGGCCAGTGTAAGTGAAGTGTATTGCTGTCACTACGTGTTAAATATGTCATTGTGTAAAAGACCATTTTAGACTTGGCAACAAATGGAGCTTAACTGTGGGTAGTGAAGGGGGGTGGATTAGGTTGGGTGTTGGCTACTGCCAGATGGAGGGATAATTCCCGCCCCACCCACCCATCCTCATCTATTTGCATTCAGAAACAAGAGGAAATAGTGCCACTTCTTTGGGGGAAATGTATTAGACCCTCTCTCCTTCCCTCTGAGTATGAACGACATGAAGTATCTGTGATATGTGGTCCTCCAGCCTAGGGCCAGCCTGCAGAACATTTGGGTCACTGAGAGAAGGCACCATAAAAGAGGAGGAGATCTGGGCTGGTGGCTGACTTAGCATGAGTGGTTAGGCTGTCCACAGACAGTACTGGTTTGGAGCAGAACTTGTGGGCTCACCCAGCCTTCCCAGCACCTGAGACCTCCAAGGTGAAATAGCTTCAAACTCAGAGAGCTGTATCCCTCTGAGACCCAGGGAGTCATGTGGCTGGCTGCCTCTCCTGGTACTCCACTGGGGCCTGATGTCAGGGGACAGAGCTGAGACTCAAGGCCAGCAGGAGACCCAACAGGTCCCACTGCTGTTGACTCTCTAGTTGGCCTCCAGAGTGAATGAATTCTCCCCTCCTGGATGCTACTACAAGCAAGCTCCCAGGGGGCCTCCTAGGAGAAACCATGGGGGTCTTGAAGTCTGGCAAGTGGCATTCAGCGGTATCGTAATCTCGGGTCTTAACAACAAAGGAAGCATCTTACTTTTTGCCACAAGATTGTGGATTTTGGATACGTGGGTTAGTTGGGGAGCTTATACAGTGACAATGGTACTTAAAATTACAACCTTTCCAGGGGAGGCTGTTCTTGTCTTATCAAGGAAGATTTATCTGGGACTTCCCTCGTGGTCCAGTGGTTAAGACTTTGCCCTCCAATGTAGGGGTTGTGGGCTCAGTCCCTGGTTGGGGAGATAAGATCCCACATGGCTCCTGCCCCAAAATCCAAAGCATAAAATTGAATAAAGACTTAAAAAATTGTCCACATAAAAAAGTCTTTAAAAGGAAAAAAAAGGGGAGGACTTCTCTGATGGTCCAGTGGTTAAAGAATCTGCCTACCAATGCAGGGGACATTGGTTCGATCCCTGGTTGGGGAAGATCCCACGTGCCTACAGGCAAATAAGCCAGCACCTACTGAGCCCACATGCCCCAGAGTCTGTGCTCTGCAACAAGAGAAGCCACTGCAATGAAAAGCCTTCATGCCTCAATTAGAGAGTAGCCCCTGCTCACCATAACTAGAGAAAGCCCACACACAGCAATGAAGACCCAGTGCAGCCAAAAATAAATGTCTTTAAAAAACAAATGAAAAATTTAAAAAAGAGAAATTCACTTGAGCAGACCACCTGTATATTTTGGGGAGGGGGGCTGCAGTGTGAGGAAGGTGGCAAGGCTGCTTATGGACAGTACTTCTTAGGAAAAGGGCTTGTCTCTGAGAAGGAAGGGGCAGCGGCAAAGTAGACAGAGAAGCAAGACGACTCTAGAAGGGAAACACAGGGCAGGGGTGTCTTTGCTCAAGAATTGTAGTGCAGGATGGTAAACTGGCTTCTTATCATGGGCTGTCACCACTATCCCAACATCTTCTCCCTGGGGATTAATTCGTGTCCATCAATTATTCAAAGTATCAGGTGAACTTCAAGAGTGAAATCCTGGGGCTTTCTGCCAATAAGCCTGGGGGGAAGTTTTGCATTAGGGCAAATCATAATAGAGAAAGCAAGAGGACTGTGAACATCTTTGCACCATAAATTTGTGGAACAGTGACACAATTGATGCAAATAATACTTCCCGAAGCATTCAGCTTGCAGCGAGACAGTCAGTGATACCATTTCACTCTTGCTTAGACATTGCTCCATCTTGCTGTCTAAGACCACAGATAGGGTCATCTTAGGAGAAGAGGCTGGGAAATGCTCACAGAAGAACCCTTTTACTGCCATTTCGCGCAAACAGGACTCCACACAAGCATCACTGGCTTCGCCTGACATCTGCCAAATTTCTACATAAATAACCATCACCTGAATCCCTAGCAGCTGGGAAAGAAATCAAGTTTAACAGGTTCAGACTGATAAGGTGGTCAACCCAGCTGACTTTGTTTTGAAACAAGATTAGATCCCCTTCTAGGAGCTGTGAGACTGTAAGTATGTGCTAAACGTGGCACAGAAAGCCTGTTAGACACAGCTCCGGGCTTCACAAAGGTGTGAGCAGAAAGAAATTTCCTCAGCGCACAACTATAGAACATTTTAACACCCTCTGTCTCTGTGGATGAAATGCTGTCATCCTGTTTGGTCTAAAACCTCTCTGTGTTCTTCTTTAATATTCAGTTTTATTCAGAGGAAATGATACACAGTCAAAGGAAGCTCTCACCACAAGAGGTCAGGATGGAAAAATTAAGTGCTCCGGGCTCCTGGCGCTCTTATTAAGGAGACAAAATGTATGCTGATGAAGACAAAGACAAGCTTCAGGACAAGAGAGAATGCTTAGGGCAGGTTGGTAGAGAGACTCGAAAATCTTTTCTGATAGGAAAATGACCCTGGTGGAGCTTCCACAGTGCCAACCTGGGGTTATAAATCTCTCTGTGCAGCAGCCCTGAGTTTAGTCCAGGACTCCTGGTGCAATTAGGGAAGCTCTGAATATATCCATTTGTGTACAATGAAGTGAAAGAAGATTCAGTAACTGGAGGAAGACTGTGAGGGAAGAAGGGAATTGGTCACAGACAAGGCCTATAGGAGAGTGGGTTTCCATCTCTGACATGATGTGATGTGATGTTAGTCACTCAGTGATGTCTGACTCTTTGTGACCCCATGGACTATAGCCCTCCAGGCTCCTCTGTCCATGGGATTTTCCAGACAAGAATACTAAAGTGGTAAAATGTCCTCCAGGTCTTCGCTGATATTCAGGGTTAACAATCCACAGATTAATCAAGTTAGGGAAGGAGCTCTGCCACCTGTTTCTTGTCACCTAGCTAGGTGGGTGCTTTCCACCCGTGTGTCCTGGCTTGTAGCAAAATGATTTGGCTGGTGTTGTGATCCGGTAGTGGAGGCAGAGGCTGGGACATTGAGCATACACCATCAGGGCCACTTGTAATTCAGGTGGTCAAGTCACAAGTTTCAAGGACAAAGCTGAAGATGTCTGTTAGCAATGGAACAGTTAGGAAAGAAGTAAGGCTCAAAGAGTATATTGTGTAGAGAATACGGCCAAGTTTGTCCTGGTGCTAGTGACAAGTGTGGGACACGGAAATAATTCTCTGTTCAAGTGTGACATGATGCAACCCACCTTCAGACCACTTAGATTTCAGGTTCCTTAAAACTTTAGGCATCGTCTCTCAGTAAGAGCTAGATGCTATATTGGGTTGGTTGATGGGCTGAGACCCATCAATTTCAATATCCCCCGATTAGAGCAAAATCGTTCAGAGTCTCCTCTGACTGATGGGCCATTCTTTCTCTCTTTCATCATCACAGCATGTTGACTATGTGCTTGCCATAATTAACTAACTTAATGTTAATAGCAAACTTCAATGATGTATATCAGCCCTCAAACTCACTGAGATCTTAGGAGGAAAAATGAGACAGACTAATTTTTTTTTTCTTGCTTAACGCATTCCCCGGGGGAAATCAGAAGCTGAAGAAATTTCCAGCAACGAAATTAAAAACTATTCCCTCAGTGGATTAAGTCAAATAATAGGGAACAATAATGGCTATAATTTAACTGAAAGGACATTTTAGTGTTATTTCAGAGTAGACAATGCTGCCACACAATTGGCCTTCAAAGAAAGAAAAAAGAAACACAGAGAAAGATTGAGAAATGAGGGATGGATGTCGTGGGGTGGTAGAAATGGGATATGGGAAAAAAGGATTACTAACTCGCGTGTAGCTCTGATTTTTAGGAAGCTAATGCAGAGACTAAAATATATGTATAAGGGTATGTTGGAAAAGTACCTACTAGCTTACAAAAACTTTGGCATGTCAATAGTTACACTGACATAGAACTAAAAATCAAGTCAGTCAGTCAGTTCAGTAACTCAGTCGTGTCCAACTCTTTGCAACCCCATGGACTGCAGCACACCAGGCTTCCCTGTCCATCACTAACTCCCAGAGCTTGCTCAAACTCATGTCCATCAATTCATGATGTCATCCAACCATCTCATCCTCTGTCGTCCCCTTCTCCTCCTGCCCTCAATCTTTCCCAGCATCAGGGTCTTTTCCAACGAGTCAGCTCTTCACATCAGGTGGCCGAAGTATTGGAGTTTCAGCTTCAGCATCAATCCTTCCAATGAACACCCAGGACTGATCTCCTTTAGAATGGACTGGTTGGATCTCCTTGCAGTCCAAGGGACTCTCAAGAGTCTTCTCCAACACCACAGTTCAAAAGCATCAATTTTCCAGCTCTGAGCTTTCTTTATAGTCCAACTCTCACATCCATACATGACTACTGAAAAAAACCATAGCTTTGACTAGATGGACCTTTGCTGGCAAAGTAATATCTCTGCTTTTTAATATGCTGTCTAGGTTGGTCGTAGCTTTTCTTCCAAGGAGCAAGCATCTTTTAATTTCATGGCTGCAGTCACCATCTGCAGTGATTTTGGAACCCAAAAATATAGTCTCTCACTGTTTCCATTGTTTTCCCATCTATTTGCCATAAAGCAATGGTACCGGATGCCATGATCTTCATTTTCTGAATGTTGAGTTTTAAGCCAGCTTTTAAAATCCCATGGACGGAGGGGCCTGGTGGGCTACAGTCCATGGGGTGGCTAGGAGTCAGACACGACTGAGTGACTTCACTTTATTTTTTCACTTTCATGCATTGGAGAAGGAAATGGCAACCCACTCCAGTGTTCTTGCCTGGAGAACCCCAGGGACGGGGGAGCCTGGTGGGCTGCCGTCTATGGAGTTGCACAGAGTCGGACATGACTGAAATAACTTAGCAGCAGCAGGAGCAAACTTTCCTCTTTTGCTTTCATCAAGAGGCTCTTTAGTTCTAGGATCCTATAAATATTTTATTACAGTGGGAGGAGTCTTCCAATATTGCTTTCAACTTCCCAAATGGCACTAGTGGTAAAGAACTCACCTGCCAATGCAGGAGACATAAAAGACACGTGTTCGATCCCTGGGTGGGAAGACCCCCAGAGGAGAGTGTGGCAACCCACTTCAGTACTCTTGCTTGGAAAATCCCATGGACAGAGGAGCCTGAAGAGCTACAGTCCATGGGGTCACAAAGAGTTGGGCACGACTGAATCAACTTACCATGCATGCATGCATGATACTAATACTTAGGTCCATCTGCAATGGGAATAAGTAAGGCTTATCTTAGTTAGGTCAGTAGGTGCCCAATATGCTACTGGAGATCAGTGGAGAAATAACTCCAGAAAGAATGAAGGGATGGAGCCAAAGCAAAAAGAATACCCAGCTGTGGATGTGACTGGTGATAGAAGCAAGGTCCGATGCTATAAAGAGCAATATTAGATAGGAACCTGGAATGTCAGGTCCATAAATCAAGGCAAATTGGAAGTGGTCAAACAAGAGATGGCAAGAGTGAATGTCGACATTCTAGGAATCAGCTAACTGAAATGGACTGGAATGGGTGAATTTAACTCAGATGACCATTATATCTACTACTGTGGGCAGGAATCCCTTAGAAGAAATGGAGTAGCCATCATGGTCAACAAAAGAGTCTGAAATGCAGTACTTGGACGCAATCTCAAAAATGACAGAATGATCTCTGTTCATTTCCAAGGCAAACCATTCAATATCACAGTAATCCAAGTCTATGCCCCAACCAGTAATGCTGAAGAAGCTGAAGTTGAACAGTTCTATGAAGACCTACAAGACCTTTTAGAACTAACACCCAAAAAAGATGTCCGTTTCATTATAGGGGACTGGAATGCAAAAGTAGGAAGTCAAGAAACACCTGGAGTAACAGGCAAATTTGGCCTTGGATTACGGAATGAAGCAGGGCAAAGACTAATAGAGTTTTGCCAAGAAAATGCACTGGTCATAACAAACACCCTCTTCCAACAACACAAGAGAAGACTGTATACATGGACATCACCAGATGGTCAACACAGAAATCAGATTGATTATATTCTTTGCAGCCAAAGATGGAGAAGCTCTATATAGTCAACAAAAACAAAACCAGGAGCTGACTGTGGCTCAGACCATGAACTCCTTATTGCCAAATTCAGACTTAAATTGAAGAAAGTAGGGAAAACCATTAGACCAGACAGGTATGACCTAAATCAAATCCCTTATGATTATACAGTGGAAGTGAGAAATAGATTTAAGGGCCTAAATTTTATAGATAGAGTGCCTGATGAACTATGGAATGAGGTTCGTGACATTGTACAGGAGACAGGGATCAAGACCATCCCCATGGAAAAGAAATGCAAAAAAGCAAAATGGCTGTCTGGGGAGGCCTTACAAATAGCTGTGAAAAGAAGAGACGCAAAAAGCAAAGGAGAAAAGGAAAGATATAAACATCTGAATGCAGAGTTCCAAAAAATAGCAAGAAGAGATAAGAAAGCCTTCCTCAGCGATCAATGCAAAGAAATAGAGGGAAACAACAGAATGGGAAAGACTAGAGATCTCTTCAAGAAAATCAGAGATATCAATCGAACATTTCATGCAAAGATGGGCTCGATAAAGGACAGAAATGGTATGGACCTAACAGAAGCAGAAGATATTAAGAAGAGATGACAAGAATACACAGAAGAACTGTACAAAAAAGAGCTTCACGACCCAGATAATCACAATGGTGTGATCACTCACCTACAGCCAGACATCCTGGAATGTGAAGTCAAGTGGGCCTTAGAAAGCATCACTACGAACAAAGCTAGTGGAGGTGATAGAATTCCAGTTGAGTTATTCCAAATCCTGAAAAATGATGCTGTGAAAGTGCTGCACTTAATATGCCAGCAAATTTGGAAAACTCAGCAGTGGCCACAGGACTGGAAAAGGTCAGTTTTCATTCCAATCCCAAAGAAAGGCAATGCCAAAGAATGCTCAAACTACCGCACAATTGTACTCATCTCACACGCTAGTAAAGTAATGCTCAAAATTCTCCAAGCCAGGCTTCAGCAATATGTGAACTGTGAACTTCCTGATGTTCAAGTTGGTTTTAGAAAAGGCAGAGGAACCAGAGATCAAATTGCCAACATCTGCTGGATCATGAAAAAAGCAAGAGAGTTCCATAAAAACATCTATTTCTGCTTTGTTGACTATGCCAAAGCCTTTGACTGTGTGGATCACAATAAACTGTGGACAATTCTGAAAGAGATGAGAATACCAGACCACCTGATCTGCCTCTTGAGAAATTTGTATACAGGTCAGGAAGCAACAGTTAGAACTGGACATGGAACAACAGACTGGTTCCAAGTAGGAAAAGGAGTATGTCAAGGCTGTATATTGTCACCCTGTTTATTTAACTTATATGTAGAGTACATCATGAGAAACGCTGGACTGGAAGAAACACAAGCTAGAATCAAGATTGCTGGGAGAAATATCAATAACCTCAGATATGCAGATGACACCACCCTTATGGCAGAAAGTGAAGAGGAACTAAAAAGCTTCTTGATGAAAGTGAAAGTGGAGAGTGAAAAAGTTGGCTTAAAGCTCAACATTCAGAAAATGAAGATCATGGTATCCGGTCCCATCACTTCATGGGAAATAGATGGGGAAACAGTGGAAACAGTGTCAGACTTTATTTTTCTGGGCTCCAAAATCACTGCAGATGGTGACTGCAGCCATGAAATTAAGAGATGCTTACTCCTTGGAAGGAAAGTTATGACCAACCTAGATAGTGTATTGAAAAGCAGAAACATTACTTTGCCAACAAAGGTTCGTCTAGTCAAGGCTATGGTTTTTCCTGTGGTCATATATGGATGTGAGAGTTGGACTGTGAAGAAGTCTGAGCGCCCAAGAATTGATGCTTTTGAACTGTGGTGTTGGAGAAGACTCTTGAGAGTCCCTTGGACTGCAAGGAGATCCAACCAGTCCATTCTGAAGGAGATCAGCCCTGGGATTTCTTTGGAAGGAATGATGCTGAAGCTGAAACTCCAGTACTTTGGCTACCTCATGCCAGAAGAAAGAAGTTGACTCTGATGCTGGGAGGGATTGGGGGCAAGAGGAAAAGGGGACGACAGAGGATGAGATGGCTGGATGGCATCACTGACTCGATGGACGTGAGTCTCAGTGAACTCCGGGAGTTGGTGATGGACAGGGAGGCCTGGCGTGCTGCGATTCATGGGATCGCAAAGGGTCGGACACGACTGAGCGACTGATCTGATCTGATCTTAGTTAGGTAAAGATAAAACCTACAAGGAAAAGTGTTCTCCTGAACCTCTGATCAAAGATGACAAAATTATGGTACCCCATATTCTCAACCTTTAAAAAATACATATATAGTTTTAAATTAGAAAATTCAATTGTGGAAAATCAGGACTCACTTAAGACCCTTTCCGGTGATTAAAGATGACTACAACACTTGAGAAACCTATCCTTCCAATTTGCATATGTATATATTGAATAATGTTGACAGGTGATTGGTCCCAGTCCATAGTATTTTAGTTTGGGGCTCAGGGTTGGGATTAGGTACACTTTCATCACTCTGCCAGAAATTCTAAGGGAAGAATATGACCTTGTTCCATAGGTATTAATCAAAACCCAATTATATATAAAATAATGATTGATGGCAATCTCAACTACCTTTCTTTTTTGTGTGTGTGTGTGCCGTTCTTTATTTTGTTTTTTTTTAATTAATAACAATTTTTTTTTTTAATTTTATTTTATTTTTAAACTTTACAATATTGTATTAGTTTTGCCAAATATCAAAATGAATCCGCCACAGGTATACCCGCGTTCCCCATCCTGAACCCTCCTCCCTCCTCCTCCCCTACCCTCCCTCTGGGTCCTCCCAGTGTACCAGGCCCAAGCATCCAGTACCGTGTATCGAACCTGGACTGGCGACTCGTTTCATACATGATAATATACATGTTTCAATGCTATTCTCCCAAATCTCCCCACCCTCTCCCTCTACCACAGAGTCCATAAGACTGATCTATACATCGGTGTCTCTTTTGAAGTCTCGTACACAGGGTTATTGTTACCATCTTTCTAAATTCCATATATATGCGTTAGTATACTGTATTAGTGTTTTTCTTTCTGGCTTACTTCACTCTGTATAATAGGTTCCAGTTTCATCCATCTCATTAGAACTGATTCAAATGTATTCTTTTTAATGGCTGAGTAATACTCCATTGTGTATATGTACCACAGCTTTCTTATCCATTCATCTGCTGATGGGCATCTAGGTTGCTTCCATGTCCTGGCTATTATAAACAGTGCTGTGATGAACATTGGGGTACATGTGTCTCTTTCCCTTCTGGTTTCCTCAGTGTGTATGCCCAGCAGTGGGATTGCTGGATCATAAGGCAGTTCTATTTCCAGTTTTTTAAGGAATCTCCACACTGTTCTCCATAGTGGCTGTACTAGTTTGCATTCCCACCAACAGTGTAAGAGAGTTCCCTTTTCTCCACACCCTCTCCAGCATTTGTTGCTTGTAGACTTTTGGATCGCAGCCATTCTGACTGGCGTGAAATGGTACCTCATAGTGGTTTTGATTTGCATTTCTCTGATAATGAGTGATGTTGAGCATCTTTTCATGTGTTTGTTAGCCATCTGTATGTCTTCTTTGGAGAAATGTCTATTTAGTTCTTTGGCCCATTGTTTGATTGGGTCATTTATTTTTCTGGAGTTGAGCTGTAGGAGTTGCTTGTATATTTTTGAGATTAGTTGTTTGTCCGTTGCTTCATTTGCTATTATTTTCTCCCATTCTGAAGGCTGCCTTTTCACCTTGCTAATAGTTTCCTTTGATGTGCAGAAGCTTTTAAGTTTAATTAGGTCCCATTTGTTTATTTTTGCTTTTATTTCCAATATTCTGGGAGGTGGGTCATAGAGGATCCTGCTGTGATGTATGTCAGAGAGTGTTTTGCCTATGTTCTCCTCTAGGAGTTTTATAGTTTCTGGTCTTACATTTAGATCTTTAATCCATTTTGAGTTTATTTTTGTGTATAGTGTTAGAAAGTGTTCTAGTTTCATTCTTTTACAAGTGGTTGACCAGTTTTCCCAGCACCACTTGTTAAAGAGATTGTCTTTAATCCATTGTATATTCTTGCCTCCTTTGTCAAAGATAAGGTGTCCATAGGTGCGTGGATTTATCTCTGGGCTTTCTGTTTTGTTCCATTGATCAATATTTCTGTCTTTGTGCCAGTAGCATACTGTCTTGATAACTGTGGCTTTGTAACAGAGCCTGAAGTCAGGTAGGTTGATTCAAAAGTTACAAATCTAGAGTAGAGTTTGGAATTTCAAAAATACAATGTTAAAAAAAGAAGAAGAAAAAGAAAGAGAGAGAAAAAAAAAAACAAACAAGAACAAACAAGGTCACATAAATTATTAAAAAAAAAAAAAATACAGGTACAAAATTGATAACAAATACCAAAAAGCATAAATTAAAAATCTAGAATAGAGTTTGGAATTTCAGATATACAATGTTATTTAAAAGAAGAAGAGAAAGAAACAGAGAAAAAAAAAAATAAAAAGGGTCACAGAAATTATATAAAAACAAAAACAAAAAACTATAGGTACAAAATTGATAACAAATACTAAAAAGCTAAAATTAAAAATCTAGAGTAGAGTTTGGAATTTCAAAAATACAATGTTAAAGAAAAGAAGGAAAAAGAAAAAAAAAAAGGCCAAAAAAATTATTAAAAAAAAAATATATATGAAGTTTGCTTTAAAAAAAAAAGGGTCTTTTTTTTTTTTTTTTGCAAAGTAATTGGTTATAAAAGTGGAGATTAAAGGAATAATAGAGGACTTAAATTTTTTTTTTTTTTATAGGCTCACTTGTTCAGTCGCACTGAGGGGAGGTAGGGAGGGATGCTGCAAACAAATAACCCTGGCGTGTGCTCGCAGTGCCTCAGTCACACTGGATCTGCCCCCCGTTCAAGGCGCGTGTAGCCTCTCTGCCCACGCTGCTCAGGCTCTAGGTTGCTCCGCCGCGAACCATCCGCGGCCCGCCCTGGGCTGTCTGTACTTCCCAGGTCCAAGCCGCTCAGGTTCAGGCACTCGGGTAGTCCTCAGAGGCGCAGACTCTTGGTTGGGCCTGCATTTTGTGCCCTTCCCAGATCCGAGCAGCTCAGGTGATGAGGTGTTTTGCACGCGCGATTGCTGTGACTTATCGCCTCCCCGCCACTCGGTTATCTAGTTGTGCACCGGCACACCTTCTCAGGCAGATGTTGACCGTCCAGACTCCCAAGAAGTTTTAGTTAGCAAAGAAGCCTGCTTACAGTTTTATAGATAATGTCTCTCTGGGGCTGCGATTGACCCCTTCTGGCTCTGGCTGCCTATCACCGGAGGGGGATGGTCTGCCACCGGCTATCTCTGTTCAGTCCTTTATTCCGTGTGCGGGCCTGGCGGTGTCATAGGTTAGGGCTGGCTTTTCGTGTGGTAGATATCCCACAGTCTGGTTTGCTAGCCCAAATTAATTTGCTCAGATAGTGCTCAGGGTATTCAGGCCAGATCCTTGTGATGCAGCCCGCGCCGCGCCCCCCTGCCCAGCCCTCGCTTGCTAATGGCGTATGCAGGCGTCTGCGCTGCTTCTCCGCTGGGGGAGTTACCGTAGGGCTCGCAATGTGCGAGTTTTAATTATTTATTTTTCCTCCCTGTTATGTTGCCCTCTGTGCTTCCAAGGCTCGGCGCAGATTCGGCAGTGAGAAGGTTTCCTGGTATTTGGAAACTTCTCTCTTTTTAAGACTCCCTTCCCGGGACGGAACTCCGTCCCTCCCTCTTTTGTCCCTTTTTTTGTCTTTTATATTTTTCCCTACCTCCTTTCGAAGACTTGGGTTGCTTTTCTGGGTGCCTGATGTCCTCTGCCGGCTTTCAGAAGTTGTTTTGTGGAATTTACTCAGCGTTTAAATGTTCTTTTGATGAATTTGTGGGGGAGAAAGTGTTCTCCCCGTCCTACTCCTCCGCCATCTTAGCTCCTCCAATCTCAACTACCTTTCTTGAACCTGAGGAAGAGTAGAGTGAAAATAATGTAAAATTGGAATATAAAGAATGTTGGCCCAAAGGAAAGGGAAAGTGGGAAGAAGGGGAAAAAATGGGAAGAAAGAGGTAATCACAACTAAAAGAATTCAATTTAAAAAAGGATATTGAAATCACAAATAAATGAACTTTGAAAGTATTGAAAAAACTAAAAGAAATTCCAAGAAAAATCATGGATTAAATGGCCAGAGTAGGAGATGGCTAATGTGACACCAACAGAAACATATCCCCCAGAGAGGCAAAGTTCTTGCTTCTGAAACACCAAGTCTTATGTCCAAAGCTATTTATCATTACTCCCTCCAGGGCTGTCAGACACATCTTCTATGCAATACAGACTCTGCCCTCCAGAGTGGAGGGACCTGAACACTCAAACTGGGCAGGGAGTGACTCCCAGGGCTCATTCAGCCCAACCTGCTTCCACAAACCCATGAGGTTCAGAAGGAGTTTCCAGTTTTCTTTCCCAGCAGCAGCTTTCTCTTGCCAGTTCTGCGGTATATATCCTTAGACACAGTCTCTCTCTCCTTTTATTAACCACATCTCTTTCTCTTGCTTCCTCTTTCTCTTAATTAAAAAATATATATATTATTAATATATTTAGCTGCACTGGGTCTTAGTTGCAGCATGTGGGATCTAGTTCCCTGACCAGGGGTCAAACCCGGACCCCCTGCATTGGGAGCTTGGAGTCTTAGCCACTGGACCACCACGGAAGCCCCTCTCACTTAATTTTTAAGGGTTTATATTTTATCATGTCTTAGATGATTAGCTGTGGGTTATAATTTGAGTATAAAGAAAGAAGTCAAGATATTTTGGTAGTTGTTGCAAGTGACAGACATCTAACTCAAACTGCCTTTAGCACAAAAGGAACTTGGTTCTCTTGATGCAAAGTACAGACCTTCAGATATGGCTGGATCCAGGGGCTTAAAAGACATCAAATCATTAGAACTCAGTTTTCTTCTTCTTTCTCATCTACATTAACATCATTATTAAGAAGCTGTTTTCCATATGGAAGCTTCAAGCGTCTATCTTCCTTGTTTTAATAGCTAGAAGTATCTGCAAGAGTTTATCTTTCTCAATAATCCTAGTAAAAAAATCCCAGTATTAAATTGCATACCTACATCACCGAACTAGTCAGTGTCATCAGCAAATGGAAAATGACTGGCCATGCTTGGGTCCCATGCAAATTTCTGGACCTGTTGTAGGGGGTCAGTTCCACAGAACAACGCAGACTGGACATGGTGAAGGAAAAGGGGAGGGGTTTGAGGAAGGCACAAGCAGTCAATGTCCACTACCTATCCTTTCTCTTTCTTTTTCTCTCCATTCCTAGAAATGTAACAAGGTCCTTTTCTGCCCTTTTTAGGAACCTCTTCTCCTTCCAATCAGAAAATGAATTTTTCAGCTATGTATCAACTAAGCAGTGTGCTCCTCATCCCCCGTCCCCCTTTTCCTTCTCCCAGAGCTTTCAAACTGAGTGCAAATATCTGTGCCCCCAACCCATCGCGCCCTGCCCCGCCACCCTCCCCACCACAAGCCTTTGCTGTTTTTAAGTCTCTGTAAATGACTTGCCTCCGCTCAGATAATTTTCTCTTTTCTGAACCCTCTGCTTTCCTTCAAATCATCTCACACCATTCTGTTGCCTGGTCCCATGCCCCACAATGCTTCCTTTTGCCCTGTTCTATCAGCATCTTTGAACTTCCAGGCCTAAAGGGCTTTAAGCCTGCCAAACCACGTTGACCTAACATAACACAACTATTTGTTGAACTATTGACCAAAAAGAAATAGTGTTTTTAAAATCCACAGGAAATGAGGGTTGGTGGGTAATTGACTATAACAAATGGTGGTTAAAAACTGAAATATTAATACATGTGGGTAAATGTTTGGAATTATTTTGTGCTGAATTGATGCTTTTGAACTGTGGTGTTGGAGAAGACTCTCAAGAGTCCCTTAGACCACAGGAGATCTAACTGGTCAATCCTAAAGGAAATCAGTCCTGAATATTCACTGGAAGGACTGATGCTGAAGCTGAAACTCCTAAAATAATTTGGCCACTTGATGTGAAGAACTGACTCATTTGAAAAGACCCTGATGCTAGGAAAGATTGAAGGCAGGAGGAGAAGGGGATGACAGAGGATGAGATGGTTGGATGGGATCACTGACCCGATGAACATGAATTTGAGTAGACTCCGGGAGTTGGTGATGGACAGGGAAGCCTGGCGTGCTGCAGTCCATGGGGCTGCAAAGAGTTGGACACAACTGAGTGATGGAACTGAACTGATTTTGCTTTGAGATCCAGGAGTTAGTAATTTGGTGGTGTGATAAGTATCCAGGGAGGTTATAGAGAAAATGCTGAATTTATAGACTGGGCTTTCCCTCACGACATATATTGCTAAGGTTGCAAATTCAAACGTCTACAGAACCCTGACAGGTTGACATAAATGAGAACAGAACTGGATCTCAGATAGAGAGTGATGGGGATAATCAGATGAAGTGAAACATGCACAGCCCTTCTAACAGTGGTGCGTAGTGGTTCAGAGCATGGGTTCAAGGACCAGACAGTCTGAGTTCAAGTCCTGGTTCCACCATTTCTCACCTATGTGGTCATGGTCTGAATATCTGACCCACCCTCTCCATGCCTCAGTTTCCTAATCTGTAAGATGGACATTTGGATTGTTTGCATCATTTGCATACTGTAAATAAGGCTGCAGTGAACATTGATGGATAAGTAGTCTGCGTCCCTGCTTCCAGTTCCTCTGGGTATAGACCTAAGAGCAGAACTGCGAGATCATATGGCAATTCTATGATTGACTTTTGGAAGAACCGCCAAACTATTTTCCACAGCTTCCACACCATTTTACATTCTCATCGGCAATGGGAGTGGGTTACAATGCCTCCAAGGATATTTTATTTAACTGAATTTCTGCCGTTAATGGGCACACTCCACATTTGTGTGCCCTTACTTCACATCCCACATTTCTGGGACAGCAGATGCAACCGATGCAGCTTAGCTCGTGTCCGGGCACCCTTGTATCAGCAGAGCATGGCGGGAGGGGGCGGGATCATGTGACATAGATGTGCTCACATGGGCGAGGTATTGTACCAAGCAAACGGTCAACCCAGGAGGTCTGTACAATACTCAGTTTCCTCTTTTCTGAAACAGGGATAATAATATTTAATACTGCATACCTGTGAGGATTAAATAAGATAACACACATCAGGTTTTTAGTTATCACCTAGCACTCAACAACAGAGGAAAACAGCAGTGTCTGAGAGTGGGGACAAGGGTGCTCTGTGGGCAAGCTCCGCTATTCTCTGTCAAGGGTCAAGTACACCCAGCTTTCCTATTATAGAGGAAAAACCCTCTGTTGTAGATTTATAAGTCTTGAATTTATCCAAAGCAATTTTCGAACCTATTTCTATTTTCAGCCTATATCGCCTTCAGGGGTGGCATGTTTAATTTCTTTACTACCTGCTTTGTCGACTAGTAATTTTGTTGTTTTTGTCCGAAAATCACCTCTTCCAAGCTCCTGAGACAGCTTCTTGGTTCTGCCTCAGTGGCCCCCGAGACCTTCCCCACAAGGGCATGTTCACATATCTGAATCCAAGTGAATGGGAACATTTGCACAAGCCCTGGGCTTTCTTCCAAGATGCATTCCAAATCACCTGCACAGATAAGCTGATCGTGTTTTTTGCCTTATGGAAGTGTCAGAGTAACATCATTTCTTCACAGCGTTCGAGTAAGTTGCTGCCTACAGGAAGGACAGAGCTGAGATGCTGAACGGCTGCTCAGCAGGGGGGTGCCACCACCAGCTGTCTGCCCCTTTCCCGTTACTTGTCACCTAGCACAGGTGATCCAAACTCATGCCTCGGTGACATAAAAAAAACACCTTACCTGCCTGTGGAGTTACTGTGATCACAAACCAAAATTCATGAATGCGAGAATCTACTGATTCAGAATTTAGTGAATATATGCACTTTTTACCTGCTGTGATTAACTTTTATGATTAAAGGTACAATTAGGGACATCTGAGAAGAGATTTTTCTCTTTATAAAACTGCAGAGAGGGCTTCTTTGGTCGCTTAGAGGTAAAGAATCCACCTGCCAATGTGGGAAACCCAGGTTTGAGCCCTAGTCTGGGAAGATCCCACATGCCTCGGACCAGCTAAGCCCCTGCACCACAGCTACTGAGCCTGTGCTCTAGAGCCCATGAGCCGTAACTACTGAAGCCCACGTGTCCTAGAGCCTGGGCTCCCCAACAAGAGAAGCCACGGCAATGAGAAGCCTGCTCACCACAACTGGAGAGTAGCCTCCACTCACCGCAGCTGAAGAAGAGCCTGTGCAGCAACGAAGACCCAGCACAGCCAAAAATAAATAAATAAAATTATATACATATATATACATAAACTACAGAGCTCCGACTCATGTTCTCCCTTGGGCTTCACCAACTGAGTTAATCACGTTAACCCAAACTGAGAATTACTACCGTGGTGTGATCCATGTGTGACAACTGGGTATCTTCCCCACATACAGTCCCCTCCCAATTATCTGCACAAATGCAGGGGTGCGGTGGTGCAGATAATTCAAAGCAGGGAACGGTCCAAATGCCATTTCTGCTTGGCTTGAGAATACATTATGCAAATTTGTACAGCAAATTTACTTTCCTTATTACATTTTGCTTGGATTCATATTAAAAAATTGTTTGCATTCTCTATGAGTGTGAGAGAGTGTGTGTGTGTATGTGTGTGTGTTGTGTAGGGGGAAGTGGTAGGAATGGGATCCCTGGAATTCAAGAGAATCATAAAACCTTGGCACTCAAAGAAGCCATACACGTCGTACAACTTCCTCCTTCGTTTATTTTGAAGAGGCAACCAAGGCCCAGAAAGGTTATGTGACTTATGTGAGAACCCAGAGTAACCGGGTGGCAAACCAGGAACCGGATGTACCTTTCTGACTTATTCTCTTACTCCAAGGGAGGTCTGACTGAGTATTCTGGTCTTGTCTAGACAAACCCAAACACATGCATGATCTTAGCTCTTCCAAACGGCAAAGCCATCTGCATTCTCATTTCTGGACAAAGAGTCGCTATGTCCGACTCTTTGCAATCCCATGGACTGTAGCCCACCAGGCTCCTCTGTCCATGGGATTCTCCAGGCAAGAATATTAGAGTGGATTGCCATTCCCTTCTCCAGGAGATCTCCCCAACCCAGGGATAAAACCTTCATGTGCTACACTGGCAGGCAGATTCTTTACCACTGAGCCACTAGGGAAGCCCTTCTGGAAGCATAAAACTTTCTAAAAAAGTCTGGATCAGGAGGCTCACTTCCATGTGGACTAGATAAACACCTGTTCTCCCAAGGCAGTTAACAGCCCTGGTGGGTGCTGAGCCTTCTTAGTTCCTGCTGTTGAGATGTGAAGAGCGTGGCATCAGCAAAGAGCTCTCAAGGAGGATCACCTGTCTCCTGTGCCAGTTGGGAATTGCTGGGAGGCCATAGACACTGAAATTAGTGGATCTCTACCTCGGAGAGTGTGGCGAAGGACAGCAAAGCAAGCACCATGCTTTGAATCATGACTCCAGCAGCATACGCCAGCCTGATGGGTAACCTGGGGTTTGGCTGCCAGTGAGTTAAGCTGACCTTGAAATAACAGCTACAGAGAAAACATGAAGCAGAGAGGCAGGGTTCCACCTCTGGCTAACCTCCCCAAGAAGTACAGCAGTGTGGTTGGAGAAGAGACATTCTATAAGATCAGCCAGCAAGCATCGGTTCGGGTGCCTCTGGGGAGGTGGGCGGCTGCAGGGGATGGTGACAAGCTGTGCTGGATTGCACACGGCCGTGAAGCGATGTCCAAAGAGACTGATGTCTGTTCCAAGGGTTATTATCAGCTAGTGGCTCTTTGTGGTTTGAAGCGGACAGACTGGCAGTGGTTCCTTGAGCTTTCTCCTATGTGGGCAGCTGTTTTTACTGCTTTAGGTTCTCCTAGGGCAATTTAGCAGGAGGCACTGGAGCACCTGAGGTGCTCAGAGGCCAGCATGGCCTTGGAGGCTGGCTTCCAGTGGGAATGGAACCCAAAGATGGAGGAGAGGCTCTGGCAGGGACACAGGCAGGGTGAGCTTGGGCTTCCAATCTGGCAAGTCGGATCTCTCAATACCACTTGCCGGTCCTGTACACTTTTATTTTCTGCCAAAAATGAAGGCAAATATATACCTTTGAATGCAGAATAATGTCTGAAGCTACTTACTAGGTGTTTCTTCCTTTTAATTAAAAGAAGTTCCTTCTTTTAATCAAAGATGGATTCCATTAATGTTTTCTTAATTCTTTCTGGGCAAAGCCTTTTTCTCTATTCATAGCAACATCTGCTTTGAATTGCTAGAGTTATCAATAATAGCAACATTATTAATGCAATAGATTACTAACAAGAATATACAATAATATTATAACTTTAATTTATGAAATGTTAACATTGATGGAATCGCTTGTGTAGAATTTCCCATTTTCTCACAATGGCCGTGTGAAGTCATTAAGAGCATTTGATTACTCCAGGGCTTCAGCGAGGTACCCTGGCTTATCCAAGGCACAGCGGACTGGAGAGTGGAACCCAGGTCTTATTCTTTTCCAGGTTCTATGGTTTTCCCTTTGACCCAGGAAGTACCTTCTGCATTCAAAGGTAATAACAAATACCTGGAGGGAAGGTTAAATGACTTATGATAAGATGAAGTGAAAGCTACAACCCCAACCCCAGTGCGGGGCAGAATGCTCAGGGCATAGTGGGCAGAGCAATGCCACACTACATGTGCTGCCCAAAATTACACCTGCCATTCTGACTGAGAACCTTCTACTACCAGCTCAGAGAGAGCACAGAATAGGTAGTTGCCTATGTAGGGCAATTTGAGGATCATTAGAAAGAATTGGAAATGCAAATTTGTAGGCTTTATCCAGACCCACTGAATCAGAAACTTGGGTGGACAAAGCAATCTATTTTAATAGGTCCTTCAGGTAATTTTGAGGCACACTGAAGTTCAACGGCCAGTTTAGACCAGCAATCAGCAATTTTTTTTTTCATAAAGGACCAGATAATAAATATTTTAGGCTTTGGAAACCATACACAATCTCTATCCAGATGATTCAAGTCTGCCATTGTAGAGCAGCCACAGGGAATATGTAAACAAATGGATAAGGCTATGCTCTAATAAAACTTTATTTAGACTAATAAGGGCTCACTTGGTGAATGGCATTAATGCACACCATTGTGAGGATAACTAGAGAATAAATTCCTATAAGGAACAAGGGTTTTTAAGGTGTAAAGTGCTATTTTATAAAACTTTAAGAAGTCTAATTTACTTCTATTCTCTAATGACTCATTTCAATTCAGGTACCTAGCTTTTTCAGTATTACAAGGATATCTAAATGTTATATATATATAATGTATATGTCAGTCCATGGGGTCTGCAGTCCACAGGGTCTCAAAGAGTCAGACACAACTGGGCGACTGACCAACAATGTATATTGTATATGTATATGTATATGTAATAATTCTCTCCCTTTTTAGTGTGCATGTCTATGAGTTTCATATGTCTATGGAAACAAATGCATAGTTTTTCAACACCCAGAACAGTAAAAATATACTTATTCCATCACTTCAAAAAAAAAAAAAAATCTCTCTGAGGATTTCCCTGGTGGTCCAGTGGTTAAGAATCCAGCCACCAATGCAGGGGACATGGGTTTGATCCCTGCTCTGGGAAGATCCCACGTGCTGCGGAGCAGCTGAGCCTGTGTGCCACAAGTACTGAGCCTGAGAGCTGCAACTTCTGAGCCCACATGCTGTAGAGTCTGCGCTCTGCAACAAGTGAAGCCCCCACAGTGAGAAGCCTGTGCACCGCAGCAGAGTGGCCCCTGGCTCCCTGCAGCTGGAGAAACTCCACGCAGTAATGAAGACCCAGTGCAGCCAAAAATTAATTAATTAAAAAAATATCCCCGAGCGCCTTTAGTTAACCCCACACTCTCCCTCCAGCTCCTGGCAACCACGGACCTGTTTCCTGTCCCTGTAGTTTTACCTTTTCCAGAATGACACATAAAATAGAATCATACATGATCTAATCTTGTGGTTCTGGCTTCTTTCCCTTAGCATATTTATCCATGTTGTAGCACACTGCAGAAAGTAGTTCTCTCTTATTCCTGAGTAGTATTCTTTAGGAAATTAACTTAGGCCAAGCTCAGAAGTGGGCTTCCCTGGAGGCTCAGTGGTAAAGAATTCACCTACCAATGCTGGAGATGTGGGTTCGACTCTGGGTCAGGAAGATCCCCTGGGGAAGGAAATGGCAACCCACTCCAGTATCCTTGCCTGGGAAATCACATGGATAAAGGAGTCTGGCCGGCTACAGTCCATGGGGTCACAAAACAGTTGGGCATGACTTAGTGACAAAACAACAGAAGCTCAGAGGTAGGTTCTAAACATACAAAGATGTTCTTTTCTGCTCCAAAGCCAATGGAGTTAGTGTAAGAGGAGAAATAAAAAACTTGTGCAGAAAGAAAATCTCTATCTTGTCCTTTAGCATGCCAATTGCATAGTTTTCTCCTCCAAGTAGATTTTTCCTTTGAAGTTTTTAATAAGCACCTTTTAAGACTAGGTGTAATTTTAAAGATCACCTAATATGACCTAGTTATTATTTTTAAGCACATATTTACTTTTTATTTAATTATCACAGGTGGATAATTTTAAAAAATCAATTAGTGCTAAAAGACATAACCAAAAACCACAATCTTCTGCCCCACCATTTCCTGACACCCCACATGCCAAGTCCTCCACTTTCAATCCTTTTATTTGTTTCTTCTGGTTTTAATTTTCATGTTTCTTTATATTTCTAAATCATTTGCTTACACTAATTCACCACTATCTGTATATCTAGGTAACTTTTCTGGGATATTCAGTAATCCCAGAGAAGAAGTCTACAATTTATTTTCTTTGGGTAGAAGGTGGTGAAGGAAGGAGGAAGCCATGGCAATAAGGCTGGTTCCCAGTGTCCCAGCAGCTGAATATGGAGTAGGAGGTGGGTTTCACTGTCTGTTTAACTTCTTTTTTTAGCCTGTGTCTATTCCAGGCCTTCCACTAGCTGGGGTCCCTGAGTTTGCAGGTGCATGCTGCGTGCTTAGTCGCTTCAGTCGTGTCTGACTCTTTGCAACCCCATGGACGAGAGCCTGCCAGGTTCCTCTGTCCACATAGATTTCCCAGGCAAGAATACTGGAGTGGGTTGCCATGCCCTCCTCCAGGGAAATCTTCCCTACCCAACGATCAAACACATCTGTGTGTCCTGAATTGTAGGCAGATTTTTTACCTTTGAGCCCCTAGGAGTCCAAGTAAAATGAGAAACAATTCACCTGGATCTTCTGGATGGGATGCGGTTCTCTCTGCTCCTTAGAGAGATGTTTAATCAATTGCTCTTGTTTAGCCCCTCCCTGACTCCTACTTTCTGTGATATTAAGTATCTTAAAAATCCTATCAGTAACCAACTACCCAGGCTTTGTCCACTCTGCTGCATCATTTAAACTTCTTCGTTCATTTTCATATATTATTGTTTGTAGTTATAAATACTTCTTAATTTCATGGACTGTGGAGTTTATGTTTTATTTCTCATCATCCTTGTTGGTTGTGGCTGAGAAGAGAGGCAGAAAAACTTTATTCTGCTACCTTAAAACTGGAAATCTCTGATAGCACATTTTCATTTTGATGGATATTCTCAAATTGTCCTCCATACAGTTTGCACCAATTTATATAAAACTATGTAAAAGTGTCCCTTCCCTATCTTCACCATCTTAATAAGTTAACTTTTTAATCTCGGTCAATCTTAGTGAAAAATGGAGGTGGCACAATTTTAACAATATATTTTGCAAAGGGCACTGAGACCTCATTCATCCTAAATACAGTTATTCAGTAAATCCATGCCCTTGCATACGGATGTTTGTAGATAAATTACTATAAATAGAGATATCTCTTTGGAAAATATCTCAAAGTTTCACTTTGCTGACAGTGGAGTGCCAGTAGGGTGTCTACTATCAGTGCCAGGAGAGTTATATTTATTTATGAGAATTTGCACATGAGTGGGCTGGATTGTATATAATAAAGGGCTCAGGATGTGGAATCTTAAGGCTCTGGGTCCTGTGCCATCATTCTCTAGTCTGTCTTCTCGTACTTTCCTCCAGGGAGGCAAGTAGAGGTGATGGAGAGGCGATGGGAAATTTATCCTACATTATGTTTTCTTCTTGGGCTCCTGCCTTCTTAGCTCTTAGTTTTACACAGTATGTGTCCTCTAAGCTGTTCAAGGTGGTACAGAGTCTCTTTGACAGTGAACGTCTCCCAAAGAGCACGAGAGCCCAGCTGTTAGACACCAGGCTAAAGGGAGAAATTTGACACAGAAGCTTATACAAACCTCTGGACTACCATCCCCTCCGGTGGTGGAAAGCACTGCTCGGAAGAGAAAGACCTCACTAAGAAGTTATCTATCTTCATGTCTGAGAAATGAGAGGGGATGAGATTTTCCTTTTAAATGCCAATGAGGGGCCTTGTCTATCTAGAAGTATAGAGATAAAATCACAAAGACACAAAGAAGGTATACAGGAAAGATTTGCCACGGTGTAGCAGAGAGAGTACACAAGACTGGGAAAGCACTTCTCCAGTATATGGAAGACCTGCTTCTTTTTCCTTTATGGACATTCCATGGCAAATTTTATACCTAATGCCCAAGCTTGTATCCATGGCTACATTGGGGAAGTCATCTCAGTCCAGGGATGGGTTAAGGGAGTTAAAGAGGGTTCCCTTTGAACGTGGCAGATACCTACACAAACATCATGACATTGTCTTACTTTTTAAATTGTACTTTTGTTTTGTTTGAGCCTTATGGCCATATCTTACCTTCTAATGGTTACTCTCCTCAAAGATTTAAATGGGTCTTTAATGTTCTGAAAAATTAAAAGAACAAACAAGCAATAAGGCTGGCCTCTTTTAAAGGTGATTTATGGTTCTGAATCTACTTCACTGAATTTCATCACCCTCATAAAAAGGCAAAATGGAAATAAACCTCTGTCTTCCTTGGCATTAGATACAACAACACAAATACATTTTCTGGCAAACTGTTCTAGGCGGGCTATAAACAGGAATGTCTGCCTTATATTTCAGTGAAGTTTCTAAGCATGACTTTTGGTTTTCTAGTGAATGCCTAACACCTGTGGGTCTCCAATGCCGTACTGTATTTCTACCTTATTTAAGAGACGCCCGGCAATTTCATCAGTAAGGTTTTTTTTTTTGTTGTCACTTGACGAAGGAACAATATGCTGACAGACTAAGCCCACAATAGCTTCCATCAATCAAGCACTTTGGGAAATCAGAAATGACAATGAAACCCACTGCATTAAATAACCCATGGTGCTGGGAATTAATCAGAAATCTGGTGTTGTTGAAAATAAATGAGTTTTTAATAAATTAGATTTGAGAATTACTGACAAGCTGTGGACTATGAGTATGTGAAAAGGCAGCTCCAGATTCATTGGGAAATCCATACGGGGTAATGGCTGCTAAAGGAGACATTAAAATATGCTCTTTCCCCTGGGAACAAGGGAGAGGAGGTTACCCAGATATGTGCCAACTCTCTTCTCCATTCCTACCTTGGCCAGGCCAGGACTTCACTTGAGGCTCTTAGCTTCTCTGAGTTGACTTTGATATCCAACCATTAAAAAAAAAAAAATTGCCCTACTTCTGCTCTCACTCTCTCCATCTGCTTTTCATCTTAGATTTAAATTACCTGAAGTTTTAAATTATTTAAAATATGGTGACACTCAATTTCATAATTAAATTCATCCATTTAGTTAGTTTGGAAGACATTCAATTAACAGTCTACAAAAGGCAGCAAGACCTGCTCTGCTAAACCCTAACGTCAATTAGATTTCATTCAAGACAATGTACCAATGAGTTATGGAGCACCTACTGTGTGCAAGATGCTGGGCTATGTATTAGGAATACAAAATTGCCAAAGCTTTCTCAAGGATCTTAGAATCTTATGACAAACTAGATCTGAATACAAAGCAAAATGTCCTAAGTGCTCAGATGAAGTTACAAATTGCTATGGAATAGCAGAAGAGGGGCAGGAAATTCTACCTTGAAATAGTGAAGAGGGGAGACTTCACAGATAAGGAAGCACTTGTTGTGGATGACAGAGAACTAATCTAATCACAGTAGATGAAGGAAAGGTTAATAGCATTCTGAGCAGATGGAACAGTATAACAAACACTATGGTGGAGTCTTGGCAGTAGAGGATAAATATAGCTAACAACACTGCACTGGGTGCTTGAAATTTGCCAAGGGGGTAGATCTTAAGTGTTTCTGTGCAGTGCTCAATCGTGTCTTGGAGAAGGAAATGACAACCTGCTCCAATATTCTTGCCTGGAGAATCCCTGGGACGGAGGAGCCTGGTGGGCTGCCGTCTATGGGGTCACACAAAGTCGGACATGACTAAAGTGACTCAGCAGCAGCAGCAGCAATCGTGTCTGACTCTTTGCAACCCTTTGGACTGTAGCCCACCAGGCTCCTCTGTCCATAAGATTTTCCAGGCAAGAATACTGGAGTGGTTTGCTATTCCTTCCTCCAGTGTATCTTCCCAAACCAGAGACTGAACCCGTGTCTTCTGCATCTCCTGCACTGCAGGTGGATTCTTTACCACTGAGCTATTGGGAAAGTCCCTAAGTGTTTTTACCATCCACAGAAATAAAGAAAGTTCAGTTCAGTCACTCAGTCATGTCAGACTCTTTGCGACCCCGTGAACCACAGCTCTCCAGGCCTCCCTGTCCATTACCAACATCGAGAGTCCACCCAAACCCATGTTCATCAAGTTGCTGATGCCATCCAACCATCTCATCCTCTGTCGTCCCCTTTTCCTCCCGCCCTCAATCTTTCCCAGCATCAGGGTCTTTTCCAATTAGTCAGCTCTTCGCATCAGGTGGCCAAAATATTGGAGTTTCAGCTTGATCATCAGTCCTTCCAATGAACACCCAGGACTGATCTCCTTTATGATGGACTGGTTGGATCTCCTTGCAGTCCAAGGGACTCTCAAGAGTCTTCTCCAACACCACAGTTCAAAAGCATCAATTCTTCAGTGTTCAGCTTTCTTTAATGTCCAACTCTCACATCCATACATGACACTGGAAAAAACATAGCCTTGACTAGATGGACCTTTGTTGGCAAAGTAATGTCTCTGCTTTTTAATATGCTGTCTAGGTTGGTCATAACTTTTCTTCCAAGGAGTAAGCATCTTTTAATTTCATGCCTGCAATCACCATCTGCAATGATTTTGGAGCCCAGAAAATAAAATCAGCCACTGTTTACACTGTTTCCCCATCTATTTCCCATGAAGTGATGGGACCTGATGCCATGGTCTTAGTTTTCTGAATGTTGAACTTTAAGCCAACTTTTTCATTCTCCTCTTTCACTTTCATCAAAAGGCTTTTTAGTTCCTCTTCACTTTCTGCCATAAGGGTGGTATCATCTGCATATCTGAGGTTATTGATATTTCTCCCAGCAATCTTGATTCCAGCTTGTGTTTCCTCCAGCCCAGAGTTTCTCAGGATGTACTCTGCATATAAGTTAAATAAGCAGAGTGACAATATACAGCCTTGATGTACTCCTTTTCCTATTAGGAACCAGTCTGTTGTTCCATGTCCAGTTCTAACTGTTGCTTCCTGACCTGCATACAGATTTCTCAAGAGGCAGGTCAGGTGGTCTGGTATGCCCATCTCTTTCAGAATTTTCCAGTTTATTGTGATCCACACAGTCAAAGGCTTTGGCATAGTCAATAAAGCAGAAAGAGATGTTTTTCTGGAACTCTCTTGCTTTTTCCATGATCCAGCAGATGTTGGCAATTTGATCTCTGGTTCCTCTGCCTTTTCTAGACCCAGCTTGAGTATCTGGAGGTTCATGGTTCACGCATTGCTGAAGCCTGGCTTGGAGAATTTTAAGCATTACTTTACTAGTGTGTGAGATGAGTGCAATTGTGCAGTAGTTTGAGCATTCTTTGGCATTGCCTTTCTTTGGGATTGGAATGAAAACTGACCTTTTCCAGTCCTGTGGCCACTGCTGAGTTTTCCGAATTTGCTGGAATATTGAGTGCAGCACTTTCACAGTGTCATCTTTCAGGATTTGAAATAGCTCAACTGGAATTCCATCACCTCCACTAGCTTTGTTCATAGTGGTACTTCCTAAGGCCCACTTGACTTGACATTCCAGGATGTCTGGCTCTAGGTGAGTGATCACACCATCGTGATTATCTGGGTCATGAAGATCTTTTTTGTACAGTTCTTCTGTGTATTCTTGCCACCTCTTCTTAATATTTCTGCTTTTGTTAGGTCCCTACCATTTCTGTCCTTTATTGAGCCCATCTTTACATGAAATGTTCCCTTGATAGCTCTAATTTTCTTGAAGAGATCTCCAGTCTTTCCAATTCTATTTTTTCCTCTATTTCTTTGCATTGATCACTGAGGAAGGCTTTCTTGCTATCTTCTTGCTATTCTTTGGAACTCTGCATTCAAATAGGTATATCTTTCCTTTTCTCCTTTGTTTTCACTTCCCATCTTTTCACAGCTATTTGTAAGGCCTCCTCAGACAGCCATTTTGCTTTTTTGAATTTCTTTTTCTTGGGGATGGTCTTGATTCCTGTCTCCTGTACAATGTCACGTAACTCCATCCATAGTTCATCAGGCACTCTGTCTATCAGATCAAGTCCCTTAAATCTATTTCTAACTTCCACTGTATAGTCATAAGGGATTTGATTTAGGTCATACCTAAATGGTCTAGTGGTTTTCTCCACTTTCTTCAATTTCAGTCTGAATTTAGCAATAAGGAGTTCATGATCTGAACCACAGTCAGCTCCCAGTCTTGTTTTCGCTGACTGTATAGAGCTTCTCCATCTTTGGCTGCAAAGAATAATCAATCTGATTTCAGTGTCAACCATCTGGTGATGTCCATGTGTAGAGTCTTCTCTGGTGTTGTTAGAAGAGGGTGTTTTCTATGACCCGTGCGTTCTCTTGGCAGAACTCTATTAGCCTTTGCCCTGCTTCATTCTGTATGGCAAGGCCAAATTTGCCTGTTACTCCAGGTGTTTCTTGACTTCCTACTTTTGCATTCCAGTCCCCTAAAATGAAAAGGACATCTTTTTTGGGTGTTAGTTCTAGAAGGTCTTGTAGGTCTTCATAGAACTGTTCAACTTCAGCTTCTTTGGCATTACTGGTTGGGGCATAGACTTGGATTACTGTGATATCGAATGGTTTGCCTTGGAAACGAACAGAGATCATTCTGTTGTTTTTGAGATTGCATTCAAGTACTGTGTTTCAGACTCTTTTGTTGACTTTGATGGCTACTCCATTTCTTCTAAGGGATTCCTGCCCACAGTAGTAGATATAATGGTCATTGGAGTTAAATTCACCCATTCCAGTCCATTTTAGTTCGCTGATTCCTAGAATATCGATGTTCACTCTTGTCATCTCCTGTTTGACCACTTCCAATTTGCCTTGATTCATGGACCTGACATTCCAGGTTCCTATGCAATATTGCTCTTTACAGCATTGTATCTTGCTTCTATCACCAGTCCCATCCACAACTGGGTGTTGTTTTTGCTTTGGCTTCATCCCTTCATTCTTTCTGGAGTTATTTCTCTACAGATCTCCAGTAGCATATTGGGCACCTACTGACCTGGGGAGTTCATCTTTCAGTGTCCTATCTTTTTGCCTTTTCATACTGTTCATGGGGTTCTCAAGGCAAGAAGACTGAAGTGGTTTGCCATTCCCTTCTCCAGTGGCGCGTATTCTGTCAGACCTCTCCACCATGACCCGTCTGTCTTGGGTGTCCCCATATGGCATGGCTTAGTTTCATTGAGTTAGACAAGGCTGTGGTCCATGTGATCAGATTGGCTAGTTGTCCGTGACTGTAGTTTTAGTCTTTCTGCCCCCGATCCCCTCTCGCAACACTTACCATCTTACCTGGGTTTCTCTTACCTTGGACGCGGAGTCTCTCTTCACAGCTGCTCCAGCAAAGTGCAGCCGCTGCTTCTTACCTTGGACACGGGGTAGCTCCTCTCGAAATAAAGAAAAGGAAAAGTGAAATATGTGAGGTGATGGATATGTTAATTAGCTTAGTCATAGCTATTATTTCAGAATGTATGGGCATATCAAGTTGTATATATTAAATAGATACAATTTTTATTTGTCAATTATATGTAAATAAGGACTTCCCTGGTGGCTCAGAGGGTAAGGAGTCTACCTGCAATGCAGGAGACCGGGGTTCAATCCCTGGGTCAGGAAGATCCCCTGGAGAAGGAAATGGCAACCCACTCCAGTATTCTTGCCTGGGAAAACCTATGGACGGATAAGCCTGGCAGGCTACAGTCCATGGGGTGGCAAAGAGTTGGAAGTGACTGAGTGACTTCACCTCACTTCATAAGTAAATAAAGAGGGGGGAAGAAGGTGCAGGACACTTTTGAAAATTGTAATTCATTCATTCATTCATCCAACAAGCACTGAATGCCTAGTCTAGCTTAGCTACTGTATAATGTAGTTGAAGTGTAAATTTAAGGCAGGAATGTAGTTGTGATGAGGCAAAGGAACAGTTTGGGACACAGTTTGAAGGACCAAGAGTTCATATGAAATGTCTAGTTTTATTTTGTTTAATATTGTCTTCATAAGCAGGGTTATACTGAGTTTATTTTTCTGTCACTTGATTTTTTTACACTTGCTGTGTCTTGAAGATACTTCCATGTCCATATCTACAACTCTGTCTTTATTTTTTTTCTATTTCTGTATCATATGTGGAAATGAACTATAATTTATTCAATCATTTTCCTCATTGATGAATACTCAGGTTGGGGAAAACTATCTTAAAGTATTTTCTTTCTTGAAGAGAAATCAGCCCAAATACCATTACTATGTTATTTTCTAAAGGAAGATATATTAGAACCAAGACTGGTTAATACAGTTAACCAATCAATATTTGCAAAGGACTCTATCAGAGTCCCAGAGAAGGGAATGGAGACCCACTCTAGTATTCTTGCCTGGGAAATCCCATGGACAGAGGAGCCTGGTGGGATACAGTCCATGGGGTCATAAAGGAGTCAGGCATGACTTAGTGACTCAACAACAACTATCAGAGTCATGTCAGGAAATAGTGCCTTCAAACTAAGTAAATGAGAAGAGTTTTACAAAGTCTGATAAAGTTAATGACACTTAATAATGGTACTATTTACAAAAGTGTAGGCATAATTTAGGGAAGCTAACAAAGGATGGTGTTATACCCCACAGGTAACATCACTAAACTGTCACCACTTCAAGTCCAGACTGGCAAGGAGGGGGCATGGTTAATAGAACCAAAGGCAAGTAACTGCAGAGAAAGACAGTCAGCTCCTCATCGCCGGGCAAAGAGTGATCCCTGACATAAGACACCTTGATCTGACTTTGCTGCTAACTCTTATCTTATGCCTGGGTCTCCCATTGGCCAAACTATTATGCAACCAGAGGGCAAGACAATGCAGTCCAGCGAGGTCAGCCTCTGGGTCACAAAGCAGGATGAAGAAGGATAGGGTGAGAATCTGAATGTGCATTGAGAAGAATCTCTAGTACACGGACCAATTAAGAGTTATCAAAAATTTGGTATTAGGGCTTCCCTGGTGGTTCAGTGGTTAAGAATCGCTTGCCAAGCAGGGGTCTCAGGTTCAATCCCTGTATCTGGGAATATCCCACATGCCGCAGAACAACAAGCCCCTGTGCCACAACTACAGAGCCTGTGCCCTAGAGCCTGGCAGCCACAACAAAAGAACTCACAGCAATGAGAAGCCCGTCACTGCAACGAAGAGTAGCCCCTGCTCGCCGCAACCTAAGAAAAGCCTGCACGCAGCAACGAAGACCCAGCACGGCCATAAATAAATAAATCTTTTTTAAAAAATTGTATTAAAAGAGCTAGAAAAGGGTTACAGTGGTTAAAACTATGTACTTCTACTGAAGGAGGAACAGGGGTTGCCAGTTTGATCCCTGGACAGGGGACTAAGATCCCTCATGCCTCTCAGTTCAGTTCAGTTCAGTTCAGTCGCTTAGTCGTGTCCGACTCTTTGCGACCCCATGAGTCACAGCACGCCAGGCCTCCCCTAGGTGCAGCCAAAAAAAAAAAAGTTAGAATATAAGATTGTTGGGCTGCACTCAGCAACCCTGCACTTGCCCAGCTTTAAGAACAGAGAAAGCCCGAATTCAGCAATGGAAACAGTAACGGTTTAATAGCTAGGGAGAACATACATGTCTGAAGCAAGGTCCTGAAGAGACACCCCACATGCTGCTATGGTGGGCAGGACTGGACATGGCAGCAGTCTTCACTCTGGGGAAGTGGCGGGGAGGGGCGGTGAGTGGAGCATAGATTGATATCAGGTGGGCTCATTAGTACCAGGGAAACCAGCAGAGGGGGCACCGCCCTCTTGGCCAGCTGGGGCCTGGGGCAAGTACGTAAGAAGGCCAGTGACTTGAGTAGGGTGTAGGTGAGGCAGGCGCTGGTCTGGCAGGGGATATAGAGAGTGCAGGAGAGCAGCCAGCCAGATCATACAAAGATGGAGAGTTTTCAATGAGAGTTCTAGGATAAATACTTGTCAGGGAAGAAATTAAATACTTTTGAGGGTTGAAAACAGGACTTCTAGGGAATTCCCTGGCAGTCCAGTGGTTAGGACTCCATGCTTCGGGTCTAGGTTTGATCTCTGATCAGAGAACTAAGATTCTGCAAGCTGTGCGGCCAAAGAAAACAGGACTTCTAGGACATTCTATAGTCTGCCTGAGTAGTATCCCACAAAACAGGACTTCTGAACCTATCATCTTGTTTGTGACTTTTCTCCTGAGTTCCAGACTCAGATTTTGGCTGATTGCTGGGCATGAATTCTGTGTCAAACTGAGTATGTCTCATTCACTCCTCTCCAAACCTGTCCCTGAACTCAGCCCTCTTTAACTACTATCTCTGTCCCCTGACCTTGCACTTAGATCTATTTATCTCACCTTATTATATGAGCTATCACTTTAAGTTTCTTCCTCAGCTAGATCACTGGGTCACTGACCTCAAGACATGTATGTGGCTCCTTCTCACCCTCCATAATGTCCTGTGTAGAGCTTGTCTACCTCCATCCTGGGGAGAACTAGGAACTTTCTCTCCTAAAGCAGGTCTCTTCCGTAGGACTCACCGTAGTTTGTATCATCTTGAAAGTGTTAGCCACTCCGTCGTGTCTGACCCCACAGACTGTAGCCCGCCAGGCTCCTCTGTCCATGGGATTCTCCAGGCAAGAATACTGGGTAGGTATCCCCGACCCAGGGATCAAACATGGTCTCCTGCCCTGCAAGCACACTTATTACCATCTGAGCCACCAGGGAAGCCCAAGTGGAATTCTAGTGTGATCTTAGTTATTCCTTAGTTATTCCCAAACCATTAGCCATTTCCTCATGATATTCTTTGAGGTCAGGGACCATGTTTAATTGTGTTGATATGTCTCCTGGTGGCCCGTTTTCTGAGGAAAGAACTTAACACTCAATAGGAGATGAGTGGCGGCTATTTCTGTTTTTGCTCTCACTGTAAATTTTGTCTGGAGTGAACCATGGCCCAGCTTGGGCACCATATAAACCTACTAGACAAACATCAATGAAATAACTAAGTTTGGAAGAGTTATATTAAAGATAGATGCCTGTTGTGTCAGGGCTCCCAAGTGGGAAAATTGCTTCAGCCATCATTTAACTGCTTTGGAGACTTACATGAATATGTAAGGGAGACAAAAAAAAAAAAAGACCACCAACGGATGGCAGACTGGCTTGGTGATTAGGCATTAACAATCAAAGTTTGGATAGAGGTCTTCAAGTTCTGCAGGTATCAAGAAAAATTTCAAAATTATTATCATCTCATTGAAATGGTTATTACATGAGACTGAAAAATACATGATTGTAACTATCCCTTCGTGGGTCTTTTCTACACTCATTGAGAGAGGAACAGCAGCTGATAAAGAATTGCAACTTCCTCACAAGCCAGAAGGTTTAATGCAGAATTAAGGATATTGCAACCTTGTCGCTGAAATAATAGAAAGAAAATTGAATTATTCTTTCCACATTAAATGCATATATTCCTGAGTGTTTCTGCCAAAATGACTTTGCTAACCCATGGAGTGAAATACACTTTGTTTTCACATGGGGGCATTAAACAAAGCTGTGGGCTCGACTAAAACTGCTTAGAAGGGAATTAAAAAACATCAGAATGAAGAAGCTCTTTCAATGTATGGTTATATCAGCCCTAAATTGTATCACAGCTGCTTCTGGCACCATTAGATGGAACACTGGGTAATTTACAGAAGTCATTTTTAACAATTTGATTGTTGGTATATATCTGCTGAATTGATTGGTTGCGGAGACAGATCTTTATTTTTACAATAGCAATAACATCCTTTGCAGATTACTGCTCAATTTATTCCTGATGCTAACATTACCAAGCAGCGCCTATCAATTTATATTGGAAAAATATGTTCTTATTTCTTAATTATCTGTTTAATTGTAGGGAGACTAGAGTCCCGTGATGCCCTCGTTTGCCAGCACTGGGGAGCTTGCCAGAGTCTCTGAGCCTTGCCGTTTGGCTTCTACAGAGCTCTTTGCCACCTCGTGATATTAACCACCTTTACCCCTGCGTATAAGGAGGCGCTTGTGCCCTGAGTCACAGCTGGCAAGCAGCCCTGCCCTTCTGCTCCCCAGATGAAGTCTCCAGAAGCTGGCAAACGGCTTCTCCATTGACCTGCTTTCCTGTAGCTCCACTCTCACCAGCTGTCGTTGTCAGGGATCCTGGTGACGACACCCTCCATCAGGCCACCCTTGGGCACCATGGGCTTCTCTGGAGAGAAATTGATGGGAGGACAGGACTGCCCACATTTTGTGACAGCTCTCTGGAAAAAATTATAGGCCTCATTTCTGACCAATAGATTCAGAATGGCAAAACATGGAAATTATACACTTTTAACCAGTCTCCTCTTCACCCCAGCTGTCACCATCACTACATAGAAAAATAAGTCTGTATAATAGATGTGTATTAGAAAGTAACTGCTGTAATTATGTCATAGCATTCATGTTTGCACACTCTTTGTGAAATTTCTTTTATTTTTCATTTATTTTTATTATGATAAAATACATATAAATAAAAGTTGCCATTTTGAGCATTTTTTAAGCGTTCAGTGACATAAAGTACACTCATGTTGTTCTATAACCATCACCACCATCCACTGCCAGAACTTTTCTTCACAAACTGAAGCTCAACACCTATTAAACAGTGTCCAGGATGACCCCAGTAATCCTTCATTTCCCCTCCCCTCAGCCCCTGACTGGAGAAGGCAATGGCACCCCACTCCAGTACTTTTGCCTGGAAAATCCCATGGACAGAGAAGTCTGGTAGGCTGCAGTCCATGGGGTCTCGAAGAGTCAGACACGACTGAGCGACTTCCCTTTCACTTTTCACTTTCACACATTGGAGAAGGAAATGGCAACCCACTCCAGTGTTCTTGCCTGGAGAATCCCAGGGACGGGGGAGCCTGGTGGGCTGTCGTCTATGGGGTTGCACAGAGTTGGACACGACTGAAGCGACTTAGCAGCAGCAGCAGCAGCAGCCCCTGACAGGGCTTCCCAGGCGGTACAAGGGTAAAGAATCTGCCTGCCAATGTAGGACACATGAGATGCAGGTTCGATTACTGGGTTGGGAAGGTCCCCTGGTAGAGGAAATGGAAATGCACTCCAGAATTCTTGCCTGGGAAATTCCATGGACAAAGGAATCTGGCGGGCTACAGTCCATGGGGTTGCAAAGAGTCAGATATGACTGAGCAACTGAGCACACAGCCCCTGACAACCACCAGCCTACTTGGGTTAGATTCTATGAATCCGATCACTCTAGGGACCTTGTGTATGTGGAATCATACAATACCTACCCTTTTGTATCTGGCTTCTTTCATTTAACACAATATCTTCAAGTTTCAGCCATGTTGTAGCACATAATCAAAATTTTGTTCCTTTCTAAAGCTGTATAATATTCCAGTGTGAAATGACCAGCTTACACTGGTTTTGCCTCCTTAAAGAGTCTGTTTATTGATCAAAACTTGAGTTATTTGATAGACAGCGCTATGCATGTGCAAGACATGTGCGGCCTGTCTCCAGGCCAACCCCTGAACTCAGAAGCTTCAGTCAACGAAATGAAAAAAATAGAAATGCTGCCATCAGAGCCCTTCACAAAATAAGAAGTCCTTTGATGAGGAAAATCTGACTTGTAGGACCCTGTGTAGACTTCACTCACTGATTCAAGACTAGCCAACCAGCTTCCATGTTTGAAATTCCCCAAACCTCTTAAATTTCACTCAAAACTCTGGATTCAGGAAACAGATTTGAGCCCTACATCCTTGCCAGTGCACCTCACAGTAAAGCTCTTTCTTTTCTCAAAAGACAGTGCTGTAATATTGACTACTATGCATGTTGGGCAGCAAATATTTGATCAGTAACAATTGTTTGGATGGGCCATATTTTACCTGTTCATTTATTATCAACGGACACATGGGTTGTTTCCCACCTTTTGGCTGTTGTAATTTTGTGTAGGGCATGCTTCAGTTCCTTTCTCTTCATATTTTCTGTATCTACTAGAGGTTTCTTTCTTTGTGGTTGCCATGATATTTACATAAAACATCTTATAACATTCTGAATTGGCTATTGTGAATAGTGCTACTCTGAATGTGGGTGCACAAATATCTGAGTCCCTGCTTTCATTTCTTTTGGTTTTTGCCTACTGTTTAGTTGCACTGCTCATCTCCTTCACCATGTGATTCTACCCCAACTTCCATCTCCCTGTGATTAAGAGTTCCTGCCTATTCCTTTCACTGTGACTACTTGGATTCCATCCTTTCTCATCATCTGCCCTCCCTGAGTCCTTTTTCAGCTCACAGACTCTAGTTTCTTTCCCAAGTCCCCTTTTCACCATCAGCCTTCAATGAAAGAGGCAGAAGCCCAGGGCTGGACTCTAAGAGGAGGGATGCTGCTGCTGCTGCTGCTGCTGCTGCTGCTAAGTCGCTTCAGTCATGTCTGACTCTGTGTGACCCCATAGACGGCAGCCCACCAGGCTCCCCATCCCTAGGATTCTCCAGGCAAGAACACTGGAGTGGGTTGCTATTTCCTTCTCCAATGTATGAAAGTGAAAAGTGAAAGTGAAATCATGTCCAACTCTTAGCGACCCCATGGACTGCAGCCCACCAGGCTCCTCTGTCCATGGATTTTCCAGGCAAGAGTACTGGAGTGGGTGCCATTGCCTTCTCCAAGAGGAGGGATACTCCCATCTTTTCTCACTGATGCCCAGTAGTGGGGTGGGTCCCAGTCCTATGCCCCCCATAGCTACAAGTAATACTTCCTGACTTCTACCCAGAAGCCATCATGAATATGTGAAGATCATCCCTGATTTGGGGATTCTGGCAGAATATAAAAACTGAGCGCAAGCCCCACAGTCAAAAGTCAAAAGCCAGAACAGTGATAATGATCTCAGCAGCTTTAGACTCTAACATCAGTGTGGCAGAAGGAAACAGCCTTGGTCCCAATTGGGATCCAAGCTCAGGTAAAGAAAGCCCTCTCTCTGGTAAGGGGGATAGTTTACTTGGGCTAGCTAACAGCTTTTTCACCTTTTAACCACACCTTTTCTAAATCACTTTGATTTTTATTCATGTCTTGCTTCTCACACTGTTCGTTGAACCCAGGGTAGAGGAGGCGCGATTGGGGAAGCTGGATAAACACTCGAGGAGCCATAGGAACTGCAGACATGTTTCTTCTCCCCGGACAACAGCAACCCAGCGACCTCAGGTAGGACTTATATACTTGTACAGAACACAAGTGACTTGGGGCCGAGTGGGTACAACGGGATGCGCACGCACAGTGCTACAGGTGAGCTCACCTGTTACACAACCATGCAAGGCCAGCAAAATCATTGTTTCCAGAACACACGGTGAGAGGGTGAGAAGGACTTGGGTGGGAGAGCCTGACTAACCCCATTTTGTTAATTTCTCCACATTCTTTGTTACTTTCCCCACAATTCTTTTCATCATAATGGTCATCATTATTTCAGATCACTACCATTTGTTGTATGCTTACTAGATACAAGCATATAATAAGAAATTTACTTGAACTTTTTCTCTTTCTATAATATATTTTTAACAAACTCCCTATTAATAGCAGGCAAAAAAACTCTTTGGAGTCAGACTGCCAAGTTCAAATTCCCCTTACTAATGGCTTGAACCTCGTTCAGTTTCCTCATGCAAGAGAGGATGATGGTATGCACCTTAAAGAGCTGTGAGAATTACATGAGATTAATTAATGGAGATCATATCCAATCATATGTAGCACAGAGTTAAGGTTAGTATTTCTCCATCTTAAAGATCAAGAAACCAAGGCAGAGCAGGTCAAGAAATTTGCCCAGGGCCGCATATTCTAGGTCTGTTGATTCTGAGGTGGTATGTTCATAATATTTCTCAGGTTTATAGATGCTTACTCTTCCTCATGGAAGGGGAGATAGAAAAGCTGTATTTTAGCCTTTTATATATAAACCACAAATATGTACCCATTTTTGTACCCATTTGAAGATATCATGTTAACTAGCCTACCTCTACTTCAAGTTGCAAAGACTAGATAACAGAGTTAAGTAAAATTTCTGCCTCTTAATTTTTACTGACCTAAGGCAAGTATCTAAAAGACTGATATATTGATAATACCTTTCATGTACAAACACACATAAAGCATGGATTCCTTATCTCACCCTCTGCTAAATATCTATTCTCAACATTCCCAGTCTTTAGAAGGCAGACTATTAATCCTTTCTCCTATCTTGTCACCCTCATCATTCTCCACAAATTGGTACATAAGAGATAGTGAATGTAGATAGCAGTTCAGAACTGGAAATATCTACAGGTATTCTTTATGCAGAAAGCTGCCCATTCTCCAAGGAAGGAGCAGGTGAGTCTCGCTCAAGTGCATTCCCAAGTCATGAGAGTAAAACACTTTAAAAATCTGAACCACTTCAAAATTATTTCAATAGACTTATTTAATGTTGGGGGGCTGTGATTAATATCAATTTGTTATTTACAAGGGGGCATGACCCATCTGATCCTATGAAGGTTAATATGGCAAATTTCTGAACGTAGATAGTTTTAAATTGAAGCATCTTTCTGCTTCAATTGTGGATGCTTCTCTGGACGTAGATATCAATTCATCTTTGAAAGATAATGCCATGTAATTTGGAAATTACAGAATGGAGGTGAACTTCTCTTCTTTGGAGGTACGTGTCTAGGTTTTATGGAAACTTTTCTTGCAGAAAACAAGGTGTTAGACTAGAAAATGATATGTAAAGTTTCTTTTAATGGACACATTTTCTGATTCTATAGGAAAGAGACTGAGTGTGAATATCGGGGAAAAGATTTTGTCAAGGTCAAGAACTGGTAAATAGTTCTCTGTAAAGGGATAAGTAGTAAGTATTTTTGGTTTTCAGACCATAAGGTCTCTACCACAACTACTCAGGTCTGCCGTCATAGCAGGAAAGCAGCCATAGATACGAATGAACGGTCTTGGTTGTGTTCCAATAAATCATTTACCAAAATAGTTGTAGGTTAGTTTGGTCTGTGGGCCATCATTGGTCAGGCCCCAGGACTATTTAGATTCTGTGCTGGGCATTTCATATACAGTATCTCAATCACTCAGACTACTGAATATCAAGGCAGAGTCTAGTTATATGCTAGGTTGGCCAAAAAGGTCATCTGGGTTTTTGTAAGATGGTATAAAAAACCTGAATGAACTTTTTGGCCAACCTAATATATGAACACAGATAAAGAAATTTTTCTCATACATCCAGTGTGTATGCTAAGTCGCTTTAGTCATGTCCAACTCTTTGCAACACTGTGGACTATAGCCCACCAGGCTCCTCTGTCCATGGGATTCTCCAGGCAAGAATGCTGGAGTGGGTTGCCATGACCTCTTCCAGGGGATCTTCCTGACCCAGGGATCAAACCCAGGTCCCCTGTGGCTCCTACAATGCAGGCATATTCTTTACCACTGAGCCAACAAGGAAGCCCCATGCATCCAGTATGGAACAATAAAAAAAAAGGCTGACTTCAGATTTCTCTACATGAGTGTTAAATGTTGGAAGAAAAGTAAAGGAGGAACATCATCAGAGTTCTAAGAGAAAGAGTGACCTGTGAACTTGACATTATTCAAGAAGCCTTCAAGTAAAAACTACACTTGAAATAAAGAATACAGAGCCATGGGCACTTGTGAAAAAATTGCAGATTGCAAAATTTCACATAGAGGTAAATAAAAATAAAGAGCTCAAGGATGGACTTTCCATGATAAAAATGCTGTGAGCATTAAATACATTTGAATATAGTCAAATTTTGAACCAAAGTGAATTTCAAACAACTGTGGGAATTATGCACAGAAATTAGAGTGAAAATTTCAAGTGTGGATAAAGGTACAACACAGCTAACACAAACCAAAAAGTGGGCAAAGAGAGTTGGAAGAAATTATGGGTGCTGGTGTCTAAAACAGAAAAATGTAATGACTTTAGTCTCCCAATATGTTTCGTATTCTCTTTTTAGTTTTGGAGCGATCTTTTAGAAAGTTGTTCCTATTTTACTAAAGGAAATATTTATTTGAAGTCCAACACTTCTGTTTTATATCTACTAAAATAAAGTAAAATTAAGCTTATTCTTAAAGTAGCATCTGTAGCATGAACTCATTTTTAAAAACGCATTTCTATTTTTCTAGTTTCATATTTGCAATTTTTCCTTTATTATTTTTAATTGGAGGATAATTGTTTTAGCATGTTGTGTTGGTTTCTGCCATACAACAACATGAGTTAGCCTCCAGTCAGTTCAGTCGCTCAGTCGTGTCCGACTCTCTGAGACCCCATGAATCGCAGCACGCCAGGCCTCCCTGTCCATCACCAACTTCCGGAGTTCACTCAGACTCATGTCCATTGAGTCGGTGATGCCATCCAGCCATCTCACCCTCTGCTATCATTTTAGCCTTAAGTATGCATATATCCCCTACCCTTTGAACCTCCCTGCCATATTGGTTTCATATTGCATTTTTAAAAGATGCTGTGTATAACAAACTGTTTGGTTGTGTCACCCGAAGTAAAAATAGAATTTCAGGGTAAAGGGATTTGAGTACTTTGTAAATTTCTAATACTTTTCAAATGTTCATGTTAATTTCATTTATATCATGTGCAAGTAAGATTTTACAAAAGGGAGTGATTTTCTTAAAGAAAAAATAACAGAAAAGAGGAACATGTTAGTAGTAGTTAATGTGTGGTTTTGATACAAAATATTGATTTCTCATTGTTCATTTACAAATATTAAAACAATTTTAAAGAAACCAGTATGGATTTGTAAAACATAGGATATATTGCTATAGAAGCCATAAAAAGAATATTTTTTAAAAGGAGAGAATGGTCAACAGTGTCATTTCCAAAAAAAAAAAAAAAGAATAACATTAGGACAAACATTCACAACAGGAAAGTTATATTTGACCTCAATGAAAAATAGTTTCAAGGGAGAGGTAGACGCAGAAACCAGAAATAAATGTGTGTAGAATGAATGAGAAATGAAAAAGTGAAGACTTCAAGGTTAGGTGACTCTTTCCAAAATAATTCATTATTCCTCAATATCCTCTTGGGATAGATGCAATTTCCTCTATGGAGAAATGGAAGTTTATGCTCTTTAAATATGGCTGGTAATTACAGACCCAGTATTTGAACCCAAGTCTACCTGAGTCCCAAGCCTATTAGCTCTCGGTATGCTATGACTGGTTTGACGTTCAAGTTAGAAGATGGAAGGTATGATTAGAAAACAAGAGACAAAGATTCCTTTTAAGGCGCATGTCCAGCCCCCAGTTCCCACTCCTGAGAACTACCTATAGACCTAGGAACGGATGATGACAGCTATGGACTTACTGCCTGGCCACACAGAGTGGATTAAGTGGACAATCAGTGAACAAAACTGATTGGACTGGAGTAGACCAAACACACGGAGAAGGCACTGGCACCCCACTCCAGTGCTCTTGCCTGGAGGGTCCCATGGACGGAGGAGCCTGGTGGGCTGCAGTCCATGGGGTCGCACAGAGTCGGACACAACTGAGTGACTTCACTTTCACTTTTCACTTTCTTGCATTGGAGAAGGAAATGGCAACCCACTCCAGTATTCTTGCCTGGAGAATCCCAGGGACAGCGGAGCCTGGTGGGCTGCCTTCTATGGGCTCACACAGAGTCGGACACGACTGAAGCGACTTAGCAGCAGACCAAACACGAGCCTAAATCTTCTGGGAATTTTTATTGGCACTACAAAATACTAGTACTTTTTCAGACAGTCACTTGAACTTTTTTCAGGCATTCAGTCATTTTAATTCTTGAGGAGAATCAGAAAGGGCGGAGGTAGCCGTATTTGTCCATGTGCACATGGAAAGGCAAAGAAAGCTGAGTAGGAGAGACAGACCAACAAGACAGAGGTCCAGGGAGGGGCAGGGGCAGGGGAGGGGAGTCATTATGCAAGGAAAGTCAAGAGAGAGGCCAGTTGGCGAGAGAGAGAGACTAAGTGAGGTTGAAGAGGAGCTGCTTTGGTTCAGATGACTTTCCAGTTCTTGTTCTAGAAAGTTCTAGCTGCACTTTTTGGGGGGGGGTGTGCAAGTGGGGTGTGCCGCACAACTTGCCATGTCTTAATTCCCCAACCAGAGACTGAACCTGGGCCAAGTTCAGATTGAACCTGTGAAAATGCTGAGTCCTAACCACTGGACTGCCAGGGAATTCCCTGCACTTCCTTTAATTGAGCTGGTTTTCAGTGAGTTCATTACTGCCAATGAAATAGTCTTGAAGAAAGCAGGAAGGTAAAAATTTGTTTACATTAAGGGAAGAGCAAAAAGAATTGATGCTCTTGAACTGTGGTGTTGGAGAAGACTCTTGAGCATCCCTTGGATTGCAAAGAGATCTATTCAATCCATCCTAAAGGGCATCAGTCCAGAATATTCATTGGAAGGACTGATACTGAAGCTGAAGCTCCAATACTTTGGCCGCTTGATGCAAAAAAATGACTTATTGGAAAAGACCCTGATGCTGGGAAAGATTGATGGCAGGAGAAGGGGATGACAGAGGATGAGATGGTTGGATGGCATCACTGACTTGATGGACATGAGGCTGAGTAAACTCTGGGAGTTGGTGATGGACAGGGAAGCCTGGCGTGCTGCAGTCCATGGGGTCGCAAAGAGTTGCACACGACTGAGTGACTGAACTGAACTAAACTGAAGGGAAGACTGACAGTTATGCAAACTAAAGCATAACCTGATATTGTCCTGCCCCTGGGCCTGCTACTTATCAGCAAGTCATTGGACGTCTGCTTATCCACTGGCAGTTTCCAATTCTACTTAATAACGGAGTGTCCTAAGTAATACAGTTCTGACCCCTCTTCCCAGGTGATTTCCTCCCCCTCTGACTGGGTCAAGGAAACCTCAGAGCATGAATGTTTTAAAATGGGTATACTAGGAAGCATCTGTAATCTAAAGGCAACTGTGGGCTCTTGAAGCCCTCCTGAAATCACAGAGACTCCTCCTTTCAACAAGGAACCTGTGAGGATTCCCATCCTGCTGTGACAAATGACAGCCTGAGCCATACTCCAGTGCGTCTGTCTTTGAGGGCTGTACCCTCCCAAGCTCCCTTACTGCTCCTTCGATTGGGTTTGGAGAACATAGGGTTTCCATGACTACCAGGTCTCAGTCTCAGGCAGCAACTGGAAGAAGAAAAGACCATAGGATTCTGGTGTCAAACTTTATAGTGAAGAATTGGCTTTAAGGACCCAGATCATTCATTCAGTCATCACCCACCATCACAGTCTTCCTGAAAAGTCACATGTGACTAATGGATTGGTTAGAAGAATAATGATAACAAGATCCTAAATTTAAACTGGAAGAAAGTCATTTAGTATTATTCCAGTTTGAGGTGACAGCTCTTTATTTTTAACTAATTAATTTTTTAATTGAAGGATAATTGCTTTATAGAATTGTGTTGGTTTCTGCCAAACATCAACATGGATCAGCCATAGGAATACATACGTCCCCTCCCTTTTGAACCGTCTCCCACCTCCCTCCCCATCGTACCCCTTTAGGTTATTACAGAGCCCTGGTTTGAGTTCCCTGAGTTATATGTTACATATAGTAATGCAAGTTTCCATGTTACTCTCTTCGTACATCCCACCCTCTCCTTCCTCCCCAACTCCCCGTGTCCATAAGTCTGTTCTCTAGAGGTGACAGCTATTAATCCAGTTGTGTTGTTGTTATTTAGCTGCTCAGTCGTGTCTGACTCTTTTGTAACCCCGTGGACTGTAGCCTGCCAGGATCCTCTGTCCATGGGATTTCCCAGGCAAGAATACTAGAGTGGGTTGCCATTTCCCTCTCTAGGGGCAATCTTCCCAACCCAGGGATCGAACCCACATCTCCTGCATTGGAAGGTGGATTTTTTACCACTGAGCCACCTGGAAGCCCAATCCAGTCATATGCTTGCTAGATAGCCTGATGTTAATACATCAGCATCCAATTATTCAGCAGCATACATATTTGAAGATCTCCTTAGAGGGCATGACCCACCCCATAGGAGATAGGAAGCACCATCCCCTTCTCAAGAGCTTGGAGGACTTTGATTTGTCTGATCTTCTCTGATAAGGACCTAGTGATGTGGAGTCTTCCAGCGGAGAATTGGTAATTCAGTGTCGTGAATGAACTCGGGCTCTCAGATGGAGGGCAACACAGATGCTGTCTCCTGATGCATTTTATACTCTCACCACACGAGATCTCATCCTCTGAATAACGAGCATCTAGTGTCCAAACCAATGTGTGCAACTTGACCGATGTAGATGTAAGTCCTACGATGCCTTACAAAGTGCTGCCTGTCACCCCAGGTTGCGTTCGCCTCCATCACAGCGTAGGCTTACAGGCTGCTGCCTAACGGGATGTGGCAAGCTGGGTGATGTATAATGCGATGGTACGTGTCCTGCCTGCAGAGCAGTGTGTTCTCAGTGGGAGCAGCCCATCACAACAAAAAGCCCTGCTCGCCCCTGATCCTACATCTGTTGGTGGGCTGAGGGAGCTGGCTTCTGAAGGTAATGGACTCTCTCAACACCTCACACACCAGCGTAAAGTTACATTTTTTTTTTTAAAGTTACATTTTTACCCAATTGAATCAGTAAATGGTTTCAGAAAGTGAAGTCTGTCAGCCTCAACCTAAAGCCACCTCAGGGAAGGGGATGAGCCTGGGACCGCGTGCCTGTGGTTAGAAACCAGGCTGGCTGGATATTTTGGCCTTTGCTTTGATGCCTGAGGGCAGATTCATTGAAAAGTCTCCCAGGTTTTGCCAGGAGTGCACATCTTGCTCTGAATACAATCAAGTCACTAGTATCAAAGACACAAGGCTCCTGTTCGCCTAGAGGTCGCTGTTTTGTCAATTAGAAAAAGGCACTGCTTTTTCTACCAGGTGCCCTGCACGTTCTGACAATCAGTTCAGTTAAGTCGCTCAGTCGTGTCCAGCATTTGCAACCCCATGAATCGCAGCACGCCAGGCCTCCCTGTCCATCACCAACACCTGGTGTTCACTCAAACTCAGGTCCATCGAGTCGGTGATGCCATCCAGCCATCTCATCCTCTGTCGTCCCCTTCTCCTCCTGTCCCCAATCCCTCCCAGCATCAGTCTTTTCCAATGAGTCAACTCTTCGCATGAGGTGGCCAAAGTACTGGAGTTTCAGCTTTAGCATCATTCCTTCCAAAGAATACCCAGGACTGATCTCCTTTAGAATGGACTGGTTGGATCTCCTTGCAGAGCAAGGGACTCAAGAGTCTTCTCCAATACCACAGTTCAAAAGCATCAATTCTTCGGCGCTCAGCTTTCTTTATAGTCCAACTCTCACATCCATACATGACTACTGGAAAAACCATAGCCTTGACTAGACAGACCATTGTTGATAAAGTAATGTCTCTGCTTTTGAATATGCTATCTAGGTTGGTCATAACTTTCCTTCCAAGGAGTAAGCATCTTTTAATTTCATAGCTGCAGTCACTATCTGCAGTGATTTTGGAGCCCAAAAAAATAATGTCTGACACGGTTTTCACTGTTTCCCCCATATTTCCCATGAAGTGATGGGACCAGATGCCATGGTCTTCGTTTTCTGAATGTTGAGCTTTAAGCGAACTTTTTCACTCTCCTCCTTCACTTTCATCAAGAGGCTTTTTAGTTCCTCTTCACTTTCTGCCATAAGGGTGGTGTCATCTGCATATCTGAGGTGATTGATATTTCTCCTGGCAATCTTGATTCCAGCTTGTGCTTCTTCCAGCCCAGCGTTTCTCATGATGTACCCTGCGTAGAAGTTAAATAAGCAGGGTGACAATATACAGCCTTGACGTGCTCCTTTTCCTATTTGGAACCAGTCTGTTGTTCCATGTCCAGTTCTAACTGTTGCTTCCTGACCTGCATATAGGTTGCTCAAGAAGCAGGTCAGGTGGTCTGGTATTCCCATCTCTTGAAGAATTTTCCACAGTTTATTGTGATCCACACAGTCAAAGGCTTTGGCATAGTCAATAAAGCAGAAATAGATGTTTTTCTGGAACTCTCTTGCTTTTTTGATGATCCACCAGATGTTGGCAATTTGATCTCTGATTCCTCTGCCTTTTCTAAAACCAGCTTGAATATCTGGAAGCTAACGGTTCACGTATCGCTGAAGCCTGGCTTGGAGAATTTTGAGCATTACTTTACTAGCGTGTGAGATGAGTACAATTTGAGCATTCTTTGGCATTGCCTTTCTTTGGGATTGGAATGAAAACTGACCTTTTCCAGTTCTGTGGCCACTGCTGACTTTTCCAAATTTGCTGGAATATTGAGTGCAGCACTTTCACAGCATCATCTTTCAGGATTTGAAATAGCTCAACTGGAATGCCATCACCTCCACTAGCTTTGTTCATAGTGATGCTTCTTAAGGCCCACTTGACTTCACATTCCAGGATGTCTGGCTCTAGGTGAGTGATCACACCATCGTGATTATCTGGGTCATGAAGATCTTTTGTGTACGGTTCTTCTGTGTATTCTTGCCACCTCTTCTTAATATCTTCTGCTTCTGTTAGGTCCATACCATTTCTGTCCTTTATTGAGCCCATCTTTGCATGAAATGTTCCCTTGATATCTCTAATTTTCTTGAAGAGATCTCTAGTCTTTCCCATTCTGTTGCTTCCCTCTATTTCTTTGCCTTGATCGCTGAGGAAGGCTTTCTTATCTCTTCTTGCCATTCTTTGGAACTCTGCATTCACATGGGTATATCTTTCCTTTTCTCCTTTGCTTTTTGCTTCTCTTCTTTTCACAGCTATTTGTAAGGCCTCCCCAGACAGCCATTTTGCTTTTTTGATTTCTTTTCCATGGGGATGGTCTTGATCCCTGTCTCTTGTACAATGTCACAAACCTCAGTCCATAGTTCATCAGGCACTCTATCTATCAGATCTAGTCCCTTAAATCTATTTCTCACTTCCACTGTATAATCATAAGGAATTTGATTTAGGTCATACCTGAATGGTCTAGTGGTTTTCCCTACTTTCTTCAATTTAAGTCTAAATTTGGCAATAAGGAGTTCATGATCTGAGCCACAGTCAGCTCCCAGTCTTGTTTTTGCTGACTGTATAGAGCTTCTCCATCTTTGGCTGCAAAGAATATAATCAATCTGATTTTGGTGTTGACCATCTGTTGATGTCCATTGTAGAGTCTTCTCTTGTGTTGTTGGAAGAGGGTGTTTGCTATGACCAGTGCGTTCTCTTGCAAAACTCCTTATTAGCCTTTGCCCTGCTTCATTCCATATTCCAAGGCCAAATTTGCCTGTTACTCCAGGTGTTTCTTGACTTCCTACTTTTGCATTCCAGTCCCCTGAAATGAAAAGGACATCTTTTTTGGGTGTTAGTTCTTAAAAGGTCTTGTAGGTCTTCATAGAAACGTTCAACTTCAGCTTCTTCAGCGTTACTGGTTGGGGCATAGACTTGGATTATGTGGTCCATTGTAGAAGGGAATGGCAAACAACTTCAGTATTCTTGCCTTGAGAACTCCATGAACAGTATGAAAAGGCAAAATGATAGGATACTGAAAGAGGAACTCCCCAGGTCAGTTGGTGCCCAATATGTTACTGAAGATCAGTGGAGAAAACTGCAGAAAGAATGAAGGGATGGAGCCAAAGCAAAAACAATATCCAGTTATGGATGTGACTGGTGATAGAAGCAAGGTCCAATGTTGTAAAAAGCAATATTGCATAGGAACCTGCAATGTTAGGTCCATGAATCAAGGCAAATTGGAAATAGTCAAACAGGAGATGGCAAGAGTGAATGTTGACATTCTAGGAATCAGCAAACTAAAATGGACTGGAATGACCATTATATCTACTACTGTGGGCAGGAATCCCTTAGAAGAAATGGAGTAGCCATCATGGTCAACAAAAGAGTCCGAAATGCAGTACTTGGATGCAATCTCAAAAATGACAGAATGATCTCTGTTCGTTTTCAAGGCAAACCATTCAATATCACAGTTCTGACAATAGCCATATGGTATCAGAGCAGGCCTCAATCAGCTCTAGGTCACTGGAGAGGATCTCGGGCCAGCGTCATCCCAGAAGACTTCCTGAGTCAGGCTACCCTCATGTCTTACTCATCATCATTGCTTCTTGGATATGACTGTCTCCAGGCAGGGCTACTTCAGAGAAAACTTACACAGAAAGCAAAGATGGTTAAAATCACAAGCTGTTCAGAACACTTGCTCCCTGAGGGCAGAATCAAAGCCTGACAATACAATTCACCATAGTGAAGAGAAATTTGTGGGCTCTCCCCAAACGCAAATCACAATTCATAAACCAGTTGTTGGTGTGTATAAATAATGGGCTTTCCTAATTATGAAAGTAACTTCTATTGAAGAAAAATAGGAAAGTATTAATACAAAAAGTATGAAGTAGAAAATTAGAAAATGAAAATCATTCATAATCTTACCACTTGGAGATAATAGCTATTAATGTTTTGGTTTCTTTTCTCCTAACTTTTGTAGCAGACTTGCAGGTGCATTTACAAAATTCTTGAGAGGGCTTCCCTGGTGACTCAGTGGTAAAGAATTCACCTGCCAACTTAGGAGACACGGGTTTGGTTCCTGGTCTGGGGTACACATGCTGCAGAGCAAGTAAGCCTGTGCCACAACGACTGGGCCCATGCTCTAGAGCCTGAGAGCTGCCATGCTGAAGCCCTTGCTCTGCAACAAGAGAAGCCACTGAGATGAGAAGCCCTCATACCGTAACTAGAGAAAAGCCCACACAGCAACGAAGACCCAGCGCAGCCAAAAAACAAATTAAAAATAAAATGTAAAAAAAATTCTTGAGGATTATATATAAAATACATATTGGTATATATAATTATATAATGATTATATTATGTATTCTAATTATATAATATGTAACAGATACATATTATTGTATACAAATATACAATATAATTTGTGCATTTCTTTTTTCCACTTAATTATAATGCTGTTAACACTTCCCCATGATTTACTTTGTACATTACTAGCACAGGATTTATTAGATCAGAGGGGGCATTTCTAGGTCATGTGATACACGGTGCCAGACAAGAATATTGTCTGGCTTTGAAATCTTAACAACCTGGCAGGCCAGTGTAGAGTAGACCACTGCCTTCTCCTGGGAAGGTCCCAGGTTCATTACTGGGAGCAGCCATGGTGGCTAGAGGCTGAAAGTGCTGTTTCCATCATATCCACAGAATCGCTGGAACAATAAATATGTCCACCCCCAAGGCTCAGTTTCCACTTTGATGAGACGAACTTAAAAGTGACTAATCTAAGATTCCACAGATCTCACTGAGCGGAGAGCCAGACACCCAGGATGGGCCCCCAGACTTCCTCATACACTTGCCACCATTCCTGAACTTTCCCCAGAAACAGGTCTTTTCATATACTCAGTTGTACAGACTGGGGAAGGAGGTCTCGGTGAGTGGAGAGTCCTTTTTTTTTAGCTCTGGCTGCTCTGGGTCTTCGTTGCTATGCGCAGGCTTTCTCTAGTGGAGAGTGGGGGCCACTCTCTAGCTGCAGTGCTCAGGCTTCCCACTGTGGTGGCTTCTCTTGTTGCTGAGCACAGGCTCTAGGGTGCATGGGATTCAGTAGTTGGGGTGCACGGGCTCTAGAGCACAGGCTCAGTAGTTGTGGTGAAGGGATTTAGTTGCTCCATGGCATGTGGAATCTTCCTGGACCAAGGATCAAGCCTGTGTCCCCTACCTCGACAGGTAAACCCACTGTACTGCTAGGAAAGTCTGAGTGGAGAGTCTTGAAGAGGAGTGAGGGCTGAGCAACTGAAGGAAAATGTTCCAGAAGCCTCATGCTCTGCTCTATTTCCTAAAGGCTTTCTCAATTCCTGAAACTTTTCACAAGAGAAGTTGGGAATAAAACAAACTTTTTCATGAAACTTGTCCAAGGCAGTCGCCACTAGTCAAATGCAGCTATGTAAATTTCAATTGTTGTTGTTCGGTCGCCAAGTCGTGTGACTCCATGGACTGCAGCATGCCAGGCTCCCCTGTCCTTCACTGTCTCCTGGAGTTGCTCAAACTCATGTCCACTGAGTCAGTGATGCTATCTAACCATCTCATCCTCTGCTGCCTCCTTCTCCTCCTGCCCTCAATCTTTCCCAGCATCAGGGTCTTTTCTAAGGAGTTGGTTCATCATACCAGGTGGCTGAAGTATAGGAGCTTCAGCTTCAGCACCTGTCCTTAAATTAAATAAACAAATTAAGATGGAATACAAGAAAATATTCAGTTCCTCAGTCTCACTAACCACATTTCAAGTGCTCAATTGCGCAAGCATCTGTATACAGCCTTTACGTGGCTCTAGAAAGTTTTATGGATGGTGCTGCTCTAAACAGTCCTTAGACAAAGGAGGCTAAATGCATATCCCTGGGGTTCTGGAACCTCTGCCAGGACTTTATCAGGGGAGACGTTTCTTTAAAGACTCTCATTTTCTTTTCAGGGCTCATGTGAATTTTTCATTCTATAATTTAAAGCACACACATTTGCTTTAATATGAAAAATGATTTTAAACACTGAACATTGAATACAATTGATAAACCATGTAGGCATTGGATTTATGCTGTGGTTTTGTGTATTGCAGCTGGGCGAACGCAGGGTTGTTTTTTTTTTTTTTTTTTTTCCTGATGGTGATGGTTTACGAATTAAAATTTAAAAAAATTTTTTTAAATTATGCTTAAAAATACAATGCTTAAAAGTTACTTGCCATCTATAGTTATTAAAACATATTGGCCTGTGTCATACAATACGTGAGTCTATCTTATATCCAATAATTTGTGTCTCGGACTTCCCAAACGCTCTATTGCCTCCCCCATCCCTCACGAGTAACCACTAGTTTATTCTGTATATCTGTGATTCTGCTTCTTTTTTGTTGCATTCACTAGCTTGTTGTATTTATTTTGATTCCACATATAAGTGATATCATCCAGTGTTTGTTTTTCTTTGTCTGAGTTATTTCATGCAGCATAATGTCTGGAGGAACACAACTTGGGGGGCACTCAGGGTGTGGCTGTCCTCAGCCTGCCACCAGTGGTGAGTAAATAAACTCTGAGAGTGACACCTGTGCAGATCCCTCCCAGAACCTCCCTTCACACCCAGTAAGATGCCCTGACACACGGGGAACAAGTAGGCTCATCTCAGAATGTCTTTCGCACTTTTTAACTATGCTGTGACAACCTGGCTGGATGAGTAGACACAGATTGAACTGGTTGACCAGATAACAGTCTCCCTGCCTGATCCTAGGATGCTGTTTGCAGAGAGAACCACAGGCTCAGTGTCAACGTTTGGTTGTCTTAGGCCAGGGGTTTTCAAAATCACTTGGGGATGGGAAATTCCCTGGTGGTCCAGTGGTTAGGACTCGCCACTTTCACTGCCAAGGACCCAGGTTCAATTCCCAGTCAGGGAACTAAGATCCCAAAAGCCATGTGGTGCAGTCAAAACAAAACAAAATCACTTGGAGGTCTTCCCTTGTGGCTCACTGGTAAAGAATCTGCCTGCTAACGCATGAGACACGGGTTCCATCCTTGATTTAGGAAGATTCCACATGCTGTGGAGCAACTCAGCCCGTGTACCACAACTATTGAGCCTGTGCTCTAGAGCCCGGAAGCTGCAGTTACTGAGCCCATGTACTGCTGCTGCTACTACTGAAGCCCACAAGCCCTGGAGCCCATGCTCTGCAACAAGAGAGGCCACCACAGTGATAAGCCTGCACCCTGCAACTACAGAGCGCCCCCTGCTGGTCAGAACTAGAGAAAAGGAGCAATGAAGACCAAGCACAGCCAAAAATAAAAATTATAGATAAATAACTGATATTATTTTGAAAAATCACTTGGAGAGGTTATTGAACTTGTAAGTTCCCTGATACAAAGGGCCTTGAGTAATTATATTGCATGTTGTCCGTTAATAACAATATTTATTGAGCACATACTATGTTTTGGGCCTAGTAGCAGGCAGGAAATAACAAAGCAAATGATCATTCATTTCTAGCATCCTAAGATCAGATTAGATTCTAATCCTAAGATTAGAATCCTCTAAAGGATATATTGTCCACACCCAAGCCTTAAGTGTCTTCAGTTATAACTATAGACTGACCTCACTTCTCAGGCTTAAGTTCAGTTTTTTGATCAAAGCTTTGGTCTGTATTTTTTCCAAGGTAATTCTTTCATCTAACAAAGGCTGTATAATGATTTCCAACAAAGAAGATATTCAGAATAACATGAAGAAAAATAAAAATTGGTACAGAGCATGGAGGTGACCTGTGTTGGGAATTCATGGCCTCTCTGCAGTTCTAAAGGCTTGGAGGGAATTAGATCAAATATCTGTGTAGCTTTCTGTTTTAGAATCTAAAACATCAAAATTTGTATGTCGTTCAAATTCTTCATTCGGTGGTTGAGGCTTACTTTTTCTTTGTGCTCAGAAGAAATGGAGATGGTGAATTTTCATCCTTGAAAAAGAATACTTCTCAGAGTTTTAAAGTCTTTATTCATATATTATGCAGATTTACCACCCAGACTACTAAATCATCTTTTTTCCTCACCTTCCCCTTAGGTGCCATTTTCCAACTCGAATCACTCCTATTTGTTTCTGGAACTCTTCCAATTTACCCAGGCCCACTTCGGGGTAAATATGCTGCACAAAATAAGGTGCCAACCCGTGCTACAGAGTTGGATTCAACCAAAACCACCCCAAGGCCATCCAATTTCAGCTGGCCCATTGGTTTTTCTCTAACCTGGAGCCTAACACCTGTTTTTTTCTGTTATTGTCCCCTCTGATCCAACCCCTCTATTAAGATTCTCAGCATTCAACTGTTGCAAATATATCATACATAGAAATTGTTATTGCAAATATTTGTTTCAATTAATTAGCAATGGCCCTATGATGAAGCCTGCTTGCATTTTTCCTTTGTAACCATGTGGTAGCTCTAGCCCCGGGGTGATGCACAGCCCAGCAACACTCCTTAACGATCTTCTTAATTACACAGTTGGGGTAACCATTCTGTCTAAAAAATCTGCTTTGTAATTACAAAATCACCAGCCCAGCCAGCCGTGTTGACCCATCAATCGCTCGCATTCCACTGTGTCCTTAAATTGTGCTCTGTCTTCTCTCCAAATGACAGGGGAACTTTGGAAACTGGTGCCTGTGGGGTGCAGCTGCTCCCGTAATAAATGTCTCTGCCTCTCTCTGCCCAGGGCTGCTCCACCGCTGGGCTTCTTCCTCTACCTCCTGCCATGTTTTCCTCGGCAATAGCCTCGGAAATACAAAGGAATTCATCCCCTCTTTCAAACCCATCTACAAAAACCTAGTTGCAGTAATTTAGCATAAGCCTGAAAAAGGAATGATGACCCCTCGGGTGGCCTGGCTTGGTTTCTTGGATGCAGAAGCTCTTGTCGAAACTGCCACTTCACTTGTTCCTGTTTACTAACCAGGCTTGTGTCGTCAGGTCCAAAATCATTGTGTGTCCCTCTGTTGTGCTGTGTGTTGTGTTGAGCTGTGATGCTCTGTGGACGTGTTGGTCTCCTCCATTGTTCTAGGAGTTCTGGGATGTAGTACCTTGCTGCAGTCACTGGCCCATAGACAGGCTCCACGTATCTCTGTGGTTAAGGATTGGCAAATGAAAAACTTGGCAAGTTCTTAATTTCTCTGTGTCACATCTTTTCACTTTGAAGACTCCTACAGGTAAACTTGTCCTGACTGTAATGTACATGGGAAAACCTTTGGACCCAAGGTAACACATGTGCATCTTGAGGGTCTGGTTATGGAACTCCTTTGGGATCCCTAGAACTACTCTTTGGCTGTATAATGGGAATTCCTAGCATCTTTGTTCAGAGAAGGCAATGGCACCCCACTCCAGTACTCTTGCCTGGAAAATCCCATGGATGGAGGAGCCTGGTATGCTCCAGTCCATGGGGTCGCTAAGAGTCAGGCACGACTGAGCGACTTCACTTTCACTTTCATGCGTTGGAGAAGGAAATGGCAACCCACTCCAGTGTTCTTGCCTTGAGAATCCCAGGGACAGTGGAGCCTAGTGGGCTGCCGTCTATGGGGTCGCACAGAGTTGGACACAACTGAAGCGACTTAGCAGCAGCAGCAGCAGCATCTTTGTTATCGTCAACATGCTCTTCTCTTATTTCATCCAGGAAATTATCACCTTCTTATACTGCAAAAGTATTGCTTATCTAGGGGCCCTTTGGTAACTGGTGGCCCCAAGACCATGGCATGGTGGATTCTGAGCCCTTGTGCCCCAGCCACCACTACTTCTTACAGAAACCCTGCCTTCTAGAGCAGTGGAGATTGGCTAGGAGTTTTACTTCACGTTGTGTATGACATGGTTTTAATTCAAAGGCAAGGCTTAGAGCAACAGGACCCCTCATTCATTGCTGGTGGGAATTCAAAGTGATAGCGTCACTTTGAAAGACAATGTGGCACTTTCTTGCAAAGCTACATAGTCTTTCCATACAAGCCGGGAATCATGCTCCTGAGTATTTACCCAGTTGATTTGAAAAGGTGTGTTCACACAAAAACTTGCATATAAATGTTTAGAGCAGCTGTATTCCTAATAGTCAAAAACTGGAAGGAGATGTCCTTCTCTAGGTGAATGGATAAACTATGGTTCTTCCATATTGCAGAGTATCAGCCAGGAATAAAAAAAAAAAAAAAAAGAGCTATCGAGCTGCCGAAATGCATGATGGGCCTTGAAACTCCTAAGTGAAAGAAGCCAGTCAAGGAGGCCACACATTGTTTGATTTCAATTTCATACCTTTCTGGAAAAGGCTCAACTATATAGCCAGTAAAATGATTAGTGGTTTCCAGGGGCTCAGGTGAAAGAGGGGTGGGGGGGGGGAAGAATAGATGAGACACAGGGGGTTTTTAAGGCAGTGAAATTATTCTGCCTGATTCTATTGATATAACAGATACATGACATTACGCATTTGTCAAAACCTGTAGAACTTTGTATAGCACAAAGACTGAAGCTTAATGTTTGTAAACTTTAAAAAACTCTTCAGAGGGTTGAAGGGTTGCAGGAGGAAATGCAGTTTATGGCAAGGAACCTAAATAGGAAATGGTGCTGACCTAAGTATTAATAACTTTGAAGATTGGTGAGTCTGTAAGATTGAAGTTGAAAAGCACTACCTGTGAGCACAGTTTTCTCCTACACGATAAGAAATGTGTATTTGGTCACCATTCCAATTTCCGACAGAGAACTCATAAAACTCTTAGAGTTTTGTGAGTGGTAGAGTGAGGGGGACTTCTTCTCTAATTCATGATATACCCCATTCGCCCAGGCCTGAGTTTATGCTCACAGGGTGATTTCTTGGAGGATGGGAGCTGATTGCCAGAGAAACCAACTGTGTGATTAGAGATTTGGAATTTTCAGCCCTACCTGCCCTCTGCCCTCCAGGTCTCCCACATTGCAGGTGGGTTCTCTACCAGCTGAGCTGAGCCCTCCAGAGAAGGAAGAGAGGCTAAAGATGGAGTTAATCATCACTGGCCAATGATTTAATCAATCATGCTTATATCGTGAAGCCGCCATAAAACCCCTAAACTATGGAGTTTGGAGAGCTTCCAGGTTGGCGAACACATCGAGGTGCGGGGAGACTGACAGCCAGAGAGCGCATTGAAGCACCACAGTTCTTCCATTCACCTTACCCTGCGTGTCTCTTCCGTTTTGGTTGTTCCTGAGTTGTATCCTTTACAGCAGTCTAGTAAAGTAAGTTCAGTGTTTCTATGAGTTCTGAAGCCATTAAAGCAAATTATGGAACCAAGGAGAGAGAACCTCCTATTTGTAGCCAAGTCAGACAGGAGTGCCGGTGACCTGTGGACCCACTGCTTGTGAATGGCATCTGAAATGGGGGTGGGTGCAGTCTTGTAGGACTGGCCCGTTGACCTCATAGGGTCTTAGCTAACTCCAGGTAGTTAGTGTCAGAATTGCTTAATTCGATGAAACCCCCAGATATTTGGCATCAGAAATGTTCTGTGAATAGAGGAAATTGTTATTCTTTCAGCAGGAAAAGCCTGGAGAATCTTATAGTGCCAGGAAGTAAGACTATGCACACACACACACACACACACACATCAAAACACATTGATGAAGATATGTCAAAGGGGCACAAAAACCAATTGGGAAGCTCCCAGTGGCCAAAGCTGAGACAGTGTGAGCAACAAGATAGATAAAACTGCATTGGATTATAACCCAAAGTGGAAAAGAAGTATTCATGATTCATACTGATACAATAATAAGTGATTGAATAAAATAAATGGGGGAGAAACCAGATCGCTCCCATGCAAAAGAATTCCAAATCATTTATGTAGATACTTCACCTTCAAGGAAAGGGAGCAGAATTCCCCTATTTTGGGTGTCACACATAGTAATTTCCTTCCTAAGAGGACAGGACCGAAAGGAAAGAAAAATACAGTGTGGAAAACTAACAAAGACACGGCCTCAGCCAGTGATCAAGGTCAACATAATAGTCATAAATCATGTTGATAGTATGTACTCTTGATATGATATGATAAAAATGGTACTTACTTCTGTGGATTTCTTTCCCATAACCTATAACCCCAGTTGTATCATGAGAAAAACATCCAATTCCAATAGAGTGACATCCTACAAAATACCTGACCAGAAATCCTCAAAAATGCCAAGGTCATCAAAAACAAAGACAGTTTGAGAAACTGTCACAGCCAAGATGAGCCTAAGGAAACATGACTGAATGTAATGTGATATGCTGGCTGGGAAACTGGGTCAGGAAAAGGCACTAGAGAAAGACTAAGGAAATCGGAGAAAACTATGGACTTTAATTAATAGTATTTATGTATCAATATTGGTTCAATAATCATAACAGAGATATCACACTAATTTCAGGTGTTAGTAATGGGGAAACTGGATGCAGGGTATATGGAAACTTTGTATTATCTTTTCCATTGTTCTCTAACCCCAATGCAGGGGACGCAGGTTCAATCCCACATGCCATGGAGCAACTAAGTCCTCGCACCGCAACTAATGAACCCGCACGCTCTGGAGCCGGTGCTCCACAGCTAGAGAAGGCCACACACCACAAAATAGATACATACACTAAGTAGTCGCTAAAACCATAATAAAAATAAAAGGGGGGACAGGCTCTGTGGTCATCAGGGCACCATCCTGGCCCCTTTCTCTTTTGCTTCCACTTTCTGGGACGTTTACAGCCCCCCTGCTTTGCCCTCCTTTACTTTGAAAAGAATGGCAGGGTGAGTGTGACTATACTGTTTGCCCCTCCCATCCACTCATCACGCTTTCTCTATATCTCCAGAAGTTGCCCATATGAATTGTACCAACTGGGCTCCCTTGCTCTCTGCATTCTGTTGTGTTCTGTGGGTGCAGATATCAGGCAGGAGGTGATAAACTGGAAGGAGAAGGAAGCGGGGCCATTTATTCCCCTGGCGCCCTACTCCTTGGCTGTGGGTTGGTGGTGACCGTGCTATGCTATCTAAAGCCAGATCTCTATCTGGCTGTACCCAACAGCTCTACCCAAGTTTCCCTAACCACTCCCTCCTCTTGCTCCTTTATCCCTAGGCTGGTAACTGATGCTATTGATATCCAGATATTTTACTATCACCTACTGGTTCCTTTTAACCCAGCTCACACCTTTGTAAAAAGACCCATTTATTAAACTCATCCCAATTTCCCCACTTGAATGGGCCACCTATTCTGCCCTGATCCTACTGATACCCAGAGCTCTGGACCCTGATTCCCACCAATGCTCCCTTACATGCTGGATCCACTCCCTGATGCCCTGCAGTCCCACCAGTGTATAGCCTACATGTTCCTGTCGACTGAAAAAACAAACAAAGGAAAAAATGCACAGGAAGAGAATTGTGAGTTGCTTTATTTGGGGGCCAAATGAAGACCATAGGCCAGGAAACAGCATTTCAGATGGCTCTAAAAACTGCTCCAGACAGGTAAAGGGGAAGGTCAGTGTTATATACAATTTCAGTGAAGGAGGGGATACGTACAGTTGAGCATACATTTTGGCAGAGTCTTGCTACTAGTCAGGAGGAGCAGATGTCACCGTTAATGATTTTAGTGTTTTTCTAGATACAAGGAGATATAAGAATTGGGCTCATGAAATCTTCTCCCGAAAATATCTATCTGAAAACATTTTCTGCCAGTTTTTCCCAGAGCACAGAGTGCCTCATTCTTGATCTTCGCCCTGAACTCTTTTCAGGGGTTGTTGAAGGTCAGTAGCTGCAGCAGCTCATGATTTAATCCTTATAGAGGTAGATGGCAAGTGCCAGTTTGTAGCTGGCACTTCTCTAGGAGAATATGAGAAACTTGCATCCTTTGGTGCTCTGAAGCCCACCTAACTGCCCAGGGCATGCCAGCCAAGTAGAAACAGGAAGATAAGAGATGTACTTAATCTCTCAACATAAGCTAATGGTGAGTAACCCTCTCCCTACTTACCAGGGTCTCCATTTGAAAAATGGAAGCATTGCCACAGGCCTACCTCATTTCTCTCTGTAAGAATTGCTAGTGATAACAAAAGTGAAGTCATTAGTAAACCCAAAGAAACACACAGTAACATTTTTGGTAATCTTTTCTGCTCATTATAAGAGTAATATATCTTCGACAGTGTTAAATTTCTTACAGTAAGCATGTCTTCATGCATTACTAATGTAATTAAGAGACTATACAAAGATAAAAATAAAAGTAATATACGCTTATTTTCAAAAATTTGAAAACTGTTCTTAAAATTTAAAGTAAAAAATAAAAATGACCCACAATGCTGTCATGTTGAAAGAACATGAGAATTCTCAGCTCAAATACTGGATCCATCATTTTGTCTGCAACCTTGAATAAGTCACTGAGCTCCTCTGAGTCTCATTTGTCACGACTATGAAAGAGAGACATTGAGACCGCCCTGGCAGGATTGTGGCAAGAATTAGGTGTGATATAAGCACTGTCTGTGGCATTGTGCCTCATGAAGAGTATTCATGAATAAGGACAGCCCTGGGTTTGAAATCTGGCCTTGACAATTACAAACACTTTGACCTTGGGAAAGTTAGCTAACCTCTAAGTCTGTGAAACAGGGGATAAAATGATAACCATGTCCATGGGGTCACAGAGAGTCGGACATGACTGAGCTACTGAACTGAACTGACTGATTGCCAACAAAGGTCAGTCTGGGCAAAGCTATGGTTTTTCCAATAGTCATGTATGGATGTGAGAGTTGGACTATAAAGAAAGCTGAGCACCGAAGAATTGATGTTTTTGAACTGTTGTGTTGGAGAAGACTCTTGAGAGACCCTTGGACTGCAAGGAGATCCAACCAGTCCATCCTAAAGGAAATCAGTCCTGAATATTCACTGGAAGGACTGATGTTGAAACTGAAACTCCAATACTTTGGCCATCTGATGTGAAGAACTGACTCATTTGAAAATACCCTAATGCTGGGAAAGATTGAGGGCAGGAGGAGAAGGGGATGGTAGAGGATGAGATGGTTGGATGGCATCACCGACTTGATGGACATGAGTTTGAGTAAGCTCCAGGAATTAGTGATGCACAGGGAAGGCTGGCATGCTGCTGTCCATGGGGTTGCAAAAAGTTGGACACAACTGAGTGACTGAACTGACTGACGTACTGAGGGTGAAACATGATAATTCACGAAAAAGCTTGTGAGTAGCCCATGGCCAGTGCATGCATTACAGGTCAGTATTCATCTTCATCATTATCATCAGCAACAACGATCACCAGCTTAGAAAAGGAAACCAAACCTGAAGAGACACCCTCCTCCAAGGTCTGGTCTTTCAAATAGGCTTTTTACATATTCAAATGGGACCTGGAGGTGAGAGGGCAAGAGGGCAGTTGGGCCCATTCCTTATCCCCAAAGTTACACCTTCAGAGATGTATTTCTTTAGTCCAAGGCTTATGCAACAGGGGTTATATAGGCACACGTGGGTCACTGAGCTTTTAAAAGGACTGCTCCCTAAAGGAAAGGTGCCTGGGACACTTCCCAATCCTACATCTTCAGACCTATGAAACCCAGCAAGAATAAACAGGTGCAATAAACTTACATGGAAGGGGCAAAAAGGAATTCCATGTAAGAGCAAGGAGAGAAATGGGGCTGAAAGGTGGGAAAGAAGGTGAGAGAGGGGAGACGTTAGGCGAGGCTGTCTTTTCTAATTTGTCGCAGTGACGGGGAATGGTTTGCCAGCTTTATATTTTACTTATGCTTGTTTGCTAAAGAATCCTGTATATTGTTTCCTATGAGCCAGGCACTTTTCTAAGCTCTTTACAGCCATTAAATTGTTAGAAAAATACCAATTTACAAGTATAATCACTAGATTATACGTAGGCCTAGGAGTCTCTGACCCTTTTAAAAGCAGAAGGCATGATTGTTTTCTCTCAAGCCCCTTTTTTTCCTTGGGGTCAGTGAGACAGCAGTTGTGCAGCCAACTACACACCATGTGTTCATTAATTCTTTCAAGAAAGATTTGCTAAGCACCTGTTCAAGTCAGGGAAATAACTCACACTGACCTCTTGGAGCTTATATTCCAGTGGAAAGAGACAGACAACAAACAATTGGTTATAAATGATTATTCTAGGGAGCCCAGAATTGCAGAATGAAGAAGTGGTCCTTTTGAGAGTAGCTTCTGATAGATGTGTGTGTGAGTCACTCAGTCATGTCCGACTCTTTGCGATTGCATGAACTGTAGCCCACCAGGTTCCTCTGTCCATGAAATTCTCCAGGCAAGAATACTGGAGTGGGTTGCCATTCCCTTCTCCAGGGGATCTTCCCGACCCAGGAATTAAACCCAGGTCTCCTGCATTGCAGCCAGATTCTTTAGCATCTGAGCCACTAAAAACCAGAGGACCTGGCTTTGGAGAAGAGGATTATGTAGGGACATGTCAATTAAAGGAAGACTCAGCTGGGTTGATGAGAGTTTGGGGCTGTTGTTCACATCACATCTTCGCCTGGGGTCAGCCCAAGAGCCCTGGCTAAAGACTTCAGGGCTTTATCATCTTCAGGAAAAGGGGCTCTTTCTGACCTTACCATGTTTCTCTGGGCATTCTTGGGATGCGGCCTGTGTGTCCACACAGTCTATAAGAAGCAGGATAGTGCTGAGTCCAAAGGCTGGATGGTTTCAGGACTTCCTTATCTCTTTATCTCCTCGGGGGACTGTTTCAACAAACTGGAGGGGGACTGAGGATAATACCTTCTCTTAGGAAAATCATGTTAAAGTGCAGTTTGCTAAATCAGCCTCCTGATCTTATCGACGGTGGGCACTTGTTCTGGCCGCACAACCAGAAGGTGATAAATCCCTCAGGCAGAGTCCGCAGATGGCTGTCCGGACTGAGGACAGAATCCACAGGGAACGTCACCTAACGGATGGGCTTCTATAATACCAAGCTGGTAATGCTGCTTGATCAGAGCGCAAACATTATTCTCCCCTGGTCTCTGTGTCATTCCCACCACAAAGCTTTCCACGTGGTTGAAATTTTCCTCTTCTCCTAGTGAGAGCTGCAGAAACACCTGTTACCTATGTTCCTCAATGCTTTCAACATCCAAATTCCCTGGCTAACTGGGCCAAAGCGTTGCTGGGAAATTGGGGGAACAAGACTGGGGATGGAGGTTTTGTGATGCGGCTGGGTAATACAAACCCGTGTAATGTAAGTGCTTCTCAGAGAGCCTTTGGTGCTGAGGAGAAGGGCATAAAACTGGGGGAGCTTCTTGCCTTTTGGGAGGCTTCACGGCAGGTGGGACGTGAGGTTAAGTAAGTGAATTTTTTTAGGAAGCAGTGTAAGGGCTGGCATTGGCCTCACTTATTGATTGATGTACCCAGTAAGTGCTGAGCACTTTCTGTGAGCCAGGAACTGGCTGCGTGGCCAGTCATTCCCTCTCTAGAGGATCTTGGGCAGTGCTGGCCAAATCTGCCACTGCTTGATTTTGTCCAGTCCAAGGGCTAAGATTATCTTTACATTTTTAAAAATTGAACTGTAGTTGATTTACAAGACTGTTCTAGTGTCAGGTGTATAGCAAAGTGATTCAGTTATATATATATAGATAGATATAGATATAGATATATAGATATAGAAGCCCGTAACACACATAGTTGACTTACAAGATTGCTTTACTTTCAGGTGTAAAGCAAAATGATTCAGTTTTTAATGTATAGCTGGTAAAGAATCTGCCTGCAATGCAGGAGACCTGGGTTCGAACCCTGGGTTGGGAAGATCCCCTGGAGAAGGGAACAGCTACCCACTCCAGTACTCTGGCCTGGAGAGTTCCATGGACTGTATAGTCCATGGGGTTGCAAAGAGTCGGACAGGACAGAGCAACTTTCACTTTCACTTTAGTATATATGTAATAGTATATATAACACATATTTATAAGAATATATAACACTTATGTATTAATATATACTGTATATTAATATATTATATAATATATATTCATTCTTCTTTAGGCCCACAGTAGATTGAAAGATGCCTACCTCCATCTGGAAGGGCAAACTGCTTTATTGAGTGCGTTGATTCAAAGGCTCATTTTATCCAGAAATACCATAGCAGACACACCCAGAAATGATGTTTAGCCATTTCTCAGCCCTCTGTGACCAGTCAGGTTGACACAGACAGTTAGCCATCAGTTTCTGATGAATCCTGGTAAGCTGATTATCTTTGGAGACTAGAAAATGCCTTTTCTAATTCATACATTTGTGATGAGGAGAAAATATGTTTCAAACTTTGCCACATAAGTCTGACATTATTACTGGTGGCTCAGCGGTCATGAATCTGCCTGCAATACAGGAGACTTGGGTTCGATTCCTGGGGTGGGAAGGTCATCTGGAGAAGGAAATGGCAACCCACTCCAGTGTTCTTTCCTGGTAAATCCTGTGGGAAAAGGAGACTGGCGAGCTACAGTCCATGGGGTCGCAAAAGAGTCGGACATGACTTAGTGACTAAGCAGCAATTATTGTTATTATTTCCTATTTGTCAGAGGCCTCTTCTCATTTCTTCTGTAACACAGGTGACTTTTCAGAGATTGTTAGTTGCCCAGTGATAGCTTGCAAGAATCTGATCTGTGCACATTTAATGCTTCCCAGCAGGGGAAGTCTGCTGGAGAACAGGGGTTCTCTTGGCCCCAGGGTGTGTCTTATTACCCACGGGGTACACTGACATTTTCTTACCTCTTTGTTGATCAAAGCTTCCACTTCCAAGCACTAAGGAACTGTAAGCAACTGTGAAAACCTGTAGAAAGGTTCTTGTCTCTGACAAACAGACCAAACTTTGACCAGGACTTCTCTTTGAAATTAAAAAATAATAATAATAAAGAAGCAGTGGGATCTTCATGAGCCCTGGCTCACTTTGTTTCCTGAAAAAAAAAAAAAATAAAGACTACATTTATGTCAGAGAGTGTTTTACAAGTGGTTGACCAGATTTCCCAGCACCACTTGTTAAAGAGATTGTCTTTAATCCATTGTATATTCTTGCCTCCTTTGTCAAAGATAAGGTGTCCATATGTGCGTGGATTTATCTCTGGGCTTTCTATTTTGTTCCATTGATCTATATTTCTGTCTTTGTGTCAGTACCATACTGTCTTGATAACTGTGGCTTTGTAGTAGAGCCTGAAGTCAGGTAGGTTGATTCCTCCAGTTCCATTCTTCTTTTTCAAGATCGCTTTGGCTATTCGAGGTTTTTTGTATTTCCATACAAATTGTGAAATTATTTGTTCTAGCTCTGTGAAGAATACTGTTGGTAGCTTGATAGGGATTGCATTGAATCTATAAATTGCTTTGGGTAGTATACTCATTTTCACTATATTGATTCTTCCAATCCATGAACATGGTATATTTCTCCATCTATTAGTGTCCTCTTTGATTTCTTTCACCAGTGTTTTATAGTTTTCTATATATAGATCTTTAGTTTCTTTAGGTAGATATATTCCTAAGTATTTTATTCTTTCCATTGCAATGGTGAATGGAATTGTTTCCTTAATTTCTCTTTCAGTTTTCTCATTATTAGTGTATAGGAATGCAAGGGATTTCTGTGTGTTGATTTTATATCCTGCAACTTTACTATAGTCATTGATTAGTTCTAGTAATTTTCTGGTGGAGTCTTTAGGGTTTTCTATGTAGAGGATCATGTCATCTGCAAATAGTGAGAGTTTTACTTCTTCTTTTCCAATTTGGATTCCTTTTATTTCTTTTTCTGCTCTGATTGCTGTGGCCAAAACTTCCAAAACTATGTTGAATAGTTGATCCTCTATGACCCACCTCCCAGAATATTGGAAATAAAAGCAAAAATAAACAAATGGGACCTAATTAACCTTAAAAGCTTCTGCACATCAAAGGAAACTATTAGCAAGGTGAAAAGGCAGCCTTCAGAATGGGAGAAAATAATAGCAAATGAAGCAACTGACAACTAATCTCAAAAATATACAAGCAACTCCTACAGCTCAACTCCAGAAAAATAAATGACCCAATCAAAAAATGGGCCAAAGAACTAAATAGACATTTCTCCAAAGAAGACATACAGATGGCTAACAAACACATGAAAAGATGCTCAACATCACTCATTATCAGAGAAATGCAAATCAAAACCACTATGAGGTACCATTTCACACCAGTCAGAATGGCTGCGATCCAAAAGTCTACAAATAATAAATGCTGGAGAGGGTGTGGAGAAAAGGGAACCCTCTTACACTGTTGGTGGGAATGCAAACTAGTACAGCCACTATGGAGAACAGTGTGGAGATTCCTTAAAAAACTGGAAATAGAACTGCCTTATGATCCAGCAATCCCACTGCTAGGCATACACACTGAGAAAACCAGAAGGGAAAGAGACACGTGTACCCCAGTGTTCATCACAGCACTGTTTATAATAGCCAGGACATGGAAGCAACCTAGATGTCCATCAGCAGATGAATGGATAAGAAAGCTGTGGTACATATACACAATGGAGTATTACTCAGCCATTAAAAAGAATACATTTGAATCAGTTCTAATGAGGTGGATGAAACTGGAGCCTATTATACAGAGTGAAGTAAGCCAGAAAGAAAAACATCAATACAGTATACTAACGCATATATATGGAATTTAGAAAGATGGTAACAATAACCCTGTGTACGAGACAGCAAAAGAGACACTGATGTATAGAACAGTCTTATGGACTCGTGGGAGAGGGAGAGGGTGGGAAGATTAAAAAAAAAGAAAAAAAGACTACATTTAGGTGACAGATGGTAAACCTCTTCACTTTATAGGCATCTTGCCTTCCTAGGACCATTGGGAAAGCTCTCTTCATATTTCCAAGCAGTTGATCTTTGATTGTGTTTGCTACTTATGCAATATCTGGGGAGAAAAAAAAAATATCCTGTTGCTTTTAAATCTATGCAAAGTGTCTCACCTTGGTAGAAGGCAGTTTTCGTCAAAGGGAGAAATGAGCAGGGAGAGCGAGAGGGGAGAAGAGGAGGGTGGGGAGAGACAGAGCGCGAAGTGAGGCATCTCAGGATGCCATCCATACCCTGCGCTGTCAAAGAAGAGGCAGGCGCAGAGAGAAATGATAGCAGGAGGGGATCATCAACATCTGGAATTCACTGCTCGTCACGTCTTGGTTCAGTCTAGGTGAAACTGTTATGAAAAGATCTATTCCGCTTAAATCCATTCATTTTCACAACAGCGGAGAGAAACATCAAGTATAACCAATTCCACTTTGCAGATTCAGGAAGTGAGTACCTAGTGTACTATGACAGAGGGGCTGGAGAGGGAATCTAGAAACATCCATTCCCTGGGCCAGCTCTGGCTCGCCACAGCCTGGTTCCCAGGGGTCCCTTGCTGCTCTTCCTTTTCCAGTTCATCCTTTTACTTCTGACAGTATTTCCTTCTCTACAGTAATTAGAAGCACTAATTCTGAGGTTCTGCCATTTGGAGAAAGAATGATTTTTTAAAGTTGAAGCTCTCAAACTCTGGAGTCAATCTCTCAAGGTTTCCCTCTGGTTTTAAACACTAAAGGGCAGACATGCTCACTGTTCTTAAAGAAAAGATAAATCAAAAGCAAGAGTTAAGCCCACAGTTACCCATCTGTCATAGAAAAGATTTCCCCACCACTGCTGTATTTGGAATTTGTAGTCAGCAACATGTGTCACGTCAATTGCTTCCCATTGTTTTCAAGCTCCCTATTTTTGAGAATTTGACAACCTAACAAATATGTTTTCCCCCAATCACAAAAGTCAGTTTGACATCCTTGTTTCTCCTTAATAGATAAAGGTCCTAGGACAGAAATGGCAAATGGCTTTCCTTGCGGTCTTATCAAAATCAATGGAGGAGTCAGCATCCAGAATTATAACTCTGGAACTCCTTCTAGGAAGGCTGACTAGCTAACATGCACAGTCCAGTCCTGGACTGACCAGACTGTAGCAAGACAAAGAAGAGGGACTTTCCCGGTGGTCCAGTGGTTAAGTCTCTGAGCCCCTAGTGCAGAGAACCTGGGTTTGAATCCTTGTTGGGGAACTAGATCCCACATGCCACATCTAAGAGTTCTCATGCTGCAAATAAAGATCCCACATGCTGCAATGAAGATCAAAGTTTGGCACACTGCAACTAAGACCTTATGCAGTCAAATAAATAAATATAAATATTTTTAAAGTGCAATGAATACTAAACCAGGGAAACTCATTCACTGGGGCATATGAGTAGTATATCACAGCATTCATCCACAGCGATCCACATGCTTTCCAAAAATGAATAGATATTACATGAGGAAGGAGAACCCAGCCATCTCAGAATCTCTAGTTCCTCTGGCCCCTCTAGACAGTCCTTGGGTAAGAAACGTGTTACATCCATTCAACAGGCTCTGGAAGATACAAGATGGAAACTGAGAGATGGAAGTGCAAATCTTGTTGCTGGCAGCTGTACGGTCCCAAAGCCTGAAACAGAAGAGACATTCACTAGTCCTGGCTATCTCAGACACAGTTTCAGCTGCTGATTCTCCAAGGAAAGGACTTGACTCAGAGTAAGGTGTTGTCCCCATTGTCTCTAAGGAACCTGTGCTTACAGAATTCAGATTGGTTGAATTCAAAGCTACCTTGGAGTCTAGTAAGAAGCAAAGGGCAATATCAACAAGATTTCAATTATGTTATGAGATTGAGCTGTGCTGGGCCACCACACCCGTCTAACTCTATCAAAGTTTGGGCAACTTGAGGTTTCTGAGCTGGCTGCTCTGACTGCCTTCTGCTCAGAGTGACTGGAACCTGGATTCCAGTAGCAACGTTACAGATGCTCATGAAATGGGATGACCAGCTCCACAGAGAGACAGTCTTACCACCCTCAGCTTGTGGCTGTCTTTCCCCAGTTCTGCTCTCTGGCATTTACAGCTTTATCTATGCGAGGACACCTGGGACTGGAAGGAAGTTCCTGTCTCAGAAAGCTCAAGGTAAGATGGTTATGGTCGAAGAAGATCCAAATTAAATCCAGTCTGGAGAGCTGACCTGCTGTTTTCCGTGATGACCTTACAAGTCATGAGTAACTAGAGTCAAGTCCATTGTTGAAACTGAACCCAGCAATAGGCCTGATCTACTTGGATTATCTTGGCTTCAAAAGGTAAGTTCCTGTATTGTATCCCTGTACAGAACCTTCCCATTCATCCTTTCAACAGACATCTTTGTGGACCCATTCTAGATCAGGCATTGCATTAGAAACTGCAGATACAAAAAGACTCATTAATAAATGGACCTTTCTCTTGAGGACATTTTGGTGGGCTTTACAGTACTATTTCCAGGAATCACTATGTCAACCATAGTACTGGATGGGGCAAAACCAGGGTAGAGTAGAAAGGATAATTGGGGACCAATCTCAAGGCCAAATGACCTTAACTACTACCTGATGTGAACTCTAGCGTTTCTGCTGGGACAAAAGCCATGCTCTGAGCCTTATAATTTTTCTTTTTTAATTGGAGGATAATTGTTTTATAATGTTGTGCTGGTTTCTTCCATGCAACACGAGTAAGTATAACACATGTCCCCTGCTTCCTGAACCTCCCTCCCACCCCACTGCCCTCATCCCCCCGGCCCCCCCAGGTTGTCACAGAGCACCGGCCGAGCTCCCTGTGTTATGCAGCGGCTTCCCACTGGCTCTCTGTTTTATATGCGATGATGTATATGTTTCAGTGCTACTCTCTCAGTTTGTCCCACCCTGTCCTTCCCCTGTTGTGGCCACAAGTCTGGTCTCTATGTAAACCTTAGACTTTTTAAACCTCGGACTTCTTAAACCCTGATAATGCCATTTTTTCTACCATTGAGCATCTCAACATCTTAGTAACTTCTGCTGATATGCCTCATCCAGTGGGCTAGGCGTGCTTAGTCACTCAGTTGTGTCCAACTCTTGGCAACCCCATGGTCTGCAGCCCCCAGGCTCCTCTGTCCATGGGGATTCTCCAGGCAAGAATACTGGAGTAGGTTGCCATGTCCTCCTCCAGGGCATCTTCCCAATCCAGGGATTGAACCCAGGTCTCCTGTATTGCAGGTGGATTCTTTACAGGGTGAGCCACCAGGGAAGTCCAGACCCCCACTTATTTATGCCATCCCAGACTAAATCTGAATTTGCTATATCCCTTTGGTCTTGTGGATTTGCTTGCTTCCTTCCTTCCTCTCTTCTTCTGGCCTCACTGGGACTAAGGTCACTGGCTACCATCCCGCGAGATGTATAGTGAAAATGTAAAGACAGTAACGTGAACATGTCAACCGCAGGCCTACCTATTTATGGCTTCTCCCCTCTCACCTTGTCCTGCAGCTGAGAACCCAGCATGCCTTTCGGACAAAATCTAATTGCTAGGATGCTGTCTGGATGAAACCTTTACCAAGGAAGACCTCGTTCTTGGAGTCATCTTCACCATGCCCCCTCTCTTGTTCTCCTACCACAGAGTCCTGTGTGTGTCCGGGGGAGGACAGCAGTCTGAAATATGCCACCACTTTGGGCCCCTGGATGTGAGGATGGTTCCAGACCCAAGTGTGGGAGGTAGAGTTGACCCCAATGATCAGTCTTGAGAACTTCCTTTGACCGTCTCCTCCAGATCATTGTTTAGATCACCTTCAACATAAGAGTTAAACCAGCACTTGGGGAGTGGCAGACCTGGGTTCTAATGCCAACTCTGCCTTCCACTGTAACATTTTTTTTTTGCCAGATGGCACATGGAATCTTAGTTCCCTGACCAGGGATCGAACCTGCACCCCTTTGCACAGGAAGTGTGGAATCTTAACCACTGGATTATCAGAGAAGTCTGTCTTCTGTGAGATTTAATGCTTTATTTAACTCTCAAAGCCTCAGCTTCTCTGCCTGGAAAACAAGGCTAATCCTCTCTCAAAGGATTGTCAGAATATTTAAATGAGATGGTGTATTCACAGGCATAGTGCTCAGTAAGAGTTCAAAACATGGCAACTATTATTCTTTTCTACTGTGATGGTTATTGTTTCTAAGGCTTTGCCCTAACAAGAATCTGAAATAGATTCATCCCCATACTTCCCCACAAATCCAGGAATTTGCCATGTCACACTGTCTTTTCCCTCCCAACTACTGTCATATTATGCAATACGAAACAATTCGCGATTAAAGTGATGAATTAACTGTTAACTGCTAAATATTTAATGTCAAGAAAAAGCCATTTAAAACCCATAAAAATCAGGCAATAAATCTAAAGAGTGTGGTGGAGAAATGTTATACTAACTTAGATTTTGCAGTACCTTCATATTGTCTTATATCAGACGTTTGCCAATTGGAGATCACACAGCACATTTACTGCATAAATGTATGAGCATGTTTCCAGTATCCTCATCCGTTTTCTCTGTATTGTTTTCTCTTGGCATTTATAGCAACTTCAGTTTGTCACCGCACAAGGATACATGATTTTTAAAAATTTTCTTCCAGGTTTGGCCCTTGTTTAGTGGAGTGCATTTATGGCCAGCTCACTTTTCTTCCATCACTCTTAAAAAAAAATCAGGTTTTTTTCCCCTAAGTGAAAGTGATCATATCTAAAACAGGACTGGAAAGGAGCTAGACCCCAAGGATGAGATGCTCTTACTTCCCATCACTGCCAACAATTCACTCTTAGAACCCAGGTTGCTAATTTTAATGTATTCTACTGAAGTTGCTGTGAGTGTAATAATACTTGCCACAAAGCAATCCTCCAGAGATACAGAGGGAGTTAATGAAGTAATAACAAGGTGAAAATGCCTATGTTTATAGAATATTCCTTGGATTAAAGTGATGCATTCGCTGAGTGTGTGCTGGTGTGCTCATTTGTATCTGACTCTTTGCAACTCGTTGGACTGTAGCCACCAGGCTTCTCTGTCCATGGAATTCTCCAGGCAAGGATACTGGTGTGGGTAGCCATTCCTTTCTTCAGGAGATCTTTCCAACCCAGGGATCAAACCCAGGTCTCCTTTATTGCAGGAGGATTCTTTACCATCTGAGCCACCAGGGAAGCTAAAATGGTCATAAGTGAATGTGAATCAACTGAGAGTTTCTGGGTCTTTCCCTGTGCTGTCTTCTCTTTCAGGAATGCTTAATTCTCTTCTTCTCTACCTATCCACAGGGATGCCTTACAGCTACAAGGGTTGTGCACTGCACATTTCTGGGAACCCCATTCACACAGACCACCATGTAATCAGCTGTTCATATCCTTATGGCTCACCTCTGGGAGGCCTTTCCTGATCCCTCAGGCCTCATGGCTCTCTTTCTCAGTGGACACTCAACGATGCTACAAGAGGTACCTCAGAGAGGTGCCACTGACCGCAATATAATCAGAGGACCATATTCCATCAGAGCACCCAAGAAGAGCTCCCAAGAGAGACCCAAGAAGTGACCTTTAACCCCTCAGTGAAGTTGGTCTACTACAGAAAGCCACAGCAAGAATTCCTGGGCCATGGAGGACTCAGCCATTGCCACAGGGAAACCAAAATGGGTGTTCAGACACAACCAGCTCTTTCATCTGAAATGAGATCAGCTGATGGTCCAGCCTGAGGTCCCACTAAGCATCTCAGGTTACTACTGCCACAAGTCCCTACCTAGGAGCTAGAATAGAGCAGGTCATGTGCACTTCTCTCAGCCTCCACTTCGATCCCTGAGAGCCATCAGAACTGGGTAGTTGAGCAGCCACTAAATCTCATCTGGCTTCAAAGAGGAGCCCAGAACCTCTCTATTAATATCATTCAGGCCTCCAGTCCAGCTCCTGCTGCAGACCATGACCTGACCAGTTGGCCAAGTCCTTGAAGCCTGGCTGGTACCCCTGCCCATCACTGCTGTGTCTACTCTCCAGGTCCACAAGGCAGCCCAGGACAAGGCAGCTATACTAAGAGCTTGACAGTTGTCACACGGTACCTCGGACACGTGTTGAACCTGGTACCTGACCACTTCAGCGTGGAGGACACTGGCCAAGTTGCACTGATCTTTCTATCCCCAGGGCCCAGCACAGTGATAAATACACTGAGTATTCAAAAAAGCATTTGTTAATACTGCCTTGCATGTAAAATGAGCAGTTTTAAATTTCCTAAAGTAATAAAAAGAGCATAGCTCTAGTGTCATCTATTTTTTATTATCTCGTGTTTACATGCCTCTGGTTAGTAACCCAAACACGTTTCCATGGTGAATGTGGCAGGACTATGTGATTACAGGCTGGAAACTTTCTCTTTGTTTTGAAAAAGCTATGTGATTACCAGAACTATAACTTTATCTCCCTTTGTAAATTATTTCTATTATTTTGTTGCTCACTTGTCACTGCCAACAGCCTCCTAGAATTGGCTTCCCCTGCCATGTAGCTAACTGTTCAGTGAAACATTCTTAGAAATGTTTAAAGAGAACCGAGACAGGAAGTTCCTGAAGGACAGAATCAGAAAAAGAGGGATAACATTTCTGTGGGAATATATGACTTCATTCAATTTTTACAATCCCATTCTAGATAAGAAAAACTAAGTCTCAAAGTGGTAAGTCGCTATGTAAAATAGGGCAAGTCTTTCAAGGGTGAATTTGATTCAAATCCAGAAATATCTGACTCCAGGACTCATGCATGCTTTTTTCACATGTAATACTTTGGAAGAAGTTGGGTCAGAGGATAACTTCACAATGAAAGTATCCTACAACAAGGGAGTAGGTGAGAAAATGTATATTCTACACAGATCACTTGTTTGATGATGAAGGAAGGCAAAGAGTGATAACATTCCTGCAATATCTGGACTTGATTGTATTCAAGAGAAGGGCAAGGATCACATCACTCACATTTACCATTGTCTCCCCACTGGTTAACACAATGCCTGCCTCCTAGTTTGTGCTGAATGTGTCAGATAAACTTCTAACATCTGACATGAGGATTTCTTACAATTAGATTTCAGTAAGAATAGTCAAATATACCTCTATCGGTTTTGGCTACTGTGCTTTCGGACTGTTTTCTGAACATAAAGTCAGCGGTGCCTCAGAGCTTACCCTTGAAACTTTCCTAAGGTGGCCACCGAGAAAAGTGATTTGAAGATGCTTGGTTTGGAATCAGGGACCATCCAACGTGACAGTCACAAGCTGCGTGTGACTAATTTTAAATAACCTTAAATAAAATTAAAAATTCAGTTCCTGAATTGCACTAAGTACCTTTCACACCTCAAAGCCATGTATGGGTAGTGGCTACCACATTGGATAGGGCAATTAGAGAACATTTTCATGGTTACAGAAAATTCTATTGTCAGTAACAGCAGAGAGCACAACCTTTGGCGTCAGGCGGACCGAGGCTGAATCCTAGTTACACTATGTTTAGTTGTGTAACCATGGAAAGTAATTCACTGACATCAGTAAAAGGGAAAGAGCAGTAGTATCTGCTTCAGCCTAGGTTTCCAGAAAATACAGCCTAAAACAGAGGCCTGTTGCACAAATATTTTACTGGGGAGTGTCATGCAGAGAACAGGAGGAAAGGATGGGATAAGGGGGCGAGTGAAGGGAACAGTTGCTGATGTATGTTATAGGGTCTCAGCTATAAGCAAATAGCAACTTGATTTTTGCAAGACTTCTGGAAAAGACATGTAATGTGCAACTCAGATTCACTTGTCTGGGGAATGGAGAAGGTGGGAAACATTTATCTGTTGGTTCTCACCCCCTTTGCTTCCCTTGTTGGAGGTGATACAGATATTCATCTCTGAACAGTCTGAGCTTCAGTTGCCTTGTCCTTGTCAGGCAGTGATCACTGAAATCCTCACCATCACTAAGATGCCCCCATTGAATCCCTGGGTTGCGGTCTTGGTCCTCCCTACTCGAGCTGTATAGCAGTAGCTCCTGTGGCAATCTGGGTCGATGACCCTTGCCAGTGTAATGGCTCCTTTCTTAGCCTCCTTGTCCTTCAGCATTAGGGTCCCAGTGCCATCAGGTGTGAGTCCAATGACTGAGTCCCTGGGGCCATCCTCCGCCCCACCGCTGTGCAGTCTAGCCATGGGGGAAATAGCACCGTGTGACTTCCTTTGGCTCAGTGCACACACTATAACCGGGAGCCAAATGCCACAACTCAGCAGGGTGTTAGTCTTGAGATGGAGCCTTATTGGGGATGACACTCCTCAACAGAGTATTCTCTTAGAAGGGTTGCTTCTGAATAAGGGGATACATGGTCAGACCAGGGGATCCCGTGGTTCTGTAGCCATCATTGCACCTGTTTTCCATAACAAAGGACCTCTTCTACTAAGGCAATGTAGTACTTTATTCTGTGTTAATACATCAAACGTTCTGTAGATCAATAACAGTGACGCTGGTGGAGGCACTGTTTGCTGACAGGCCAACACCTCTGTGAGGAAGTGTCAGTTCTATGAAGGGCAAATTTCTGCTCCCTCTGGGTTAGAAGGGTGTGATATAATCAACCTGACACCACATGTCTGGGTGGTGACCTTGAGGAATGGTGCTGTAGCAAGGACACAAACAATGGTCATTGTTTGCAGATTGGACGTTTAATGTTCAGATTGGTGCAGGCGGACCCATCACAGTCCCCATTCCTGCCACCGTGGCCACTCTGTCTTCAGACTCATTGTCTGCCACTGGAGTGGCTTAGCAGGAGACTGGCTGGGATGAGTGAACCTGTCTACTCACCTGACTGTTGAGAGCCTCTTCTGCAAGGAATGTTCTCTGTGGGACATCAATGAGAGACACAAAGATCTATACACTTTCTCTTTATCCCTAGGGGTCCATTCACATGTCTTTTCCCCAGACTTCTCTTCCAGTTTCATTCCTTTCAAGTCCCTGACCAATCGTCCAAAGCATTCACCACTCCCTAGGAATCTGTGTTTAACCATACCTCAGACTGTCTCTCCTCCCATAGAACATGGAACAATTAAGTATACTATTGATCACTGCTCTGGCTACTAAGAAAATTTCCCTTTACTGGACTTATAAAATCCACTTTTGGATGAAATCCAGCACTAACGTATAATGCCAACCCATCTGTGAAGTAAATTCTTCCTTCGTCTATCATTTAGATATAAGAACACCCTCCTCCCACTCCATAAAGTTGTTAGAATGAGCTGAGGGGCAAGTGCTGTGCAACATGGATAGAATGGGAGCCGGGCCAACTAATCACAAAATTTGCTTGTGCATTGTGGACCTGCTGTGGTAGGATTTTGAATGTACTGCTCATTATATTGAAGAAGGCGATGGCACCCTACTCCACTACTCTTGCCTAGAAAATCCCATGGATGGAGGAGCCTGGTAGGCTGCAGTCCATGGGGTCTCTAAAGAGTCGGACACAACTGAGCGACTTCACTTTGACTTTTCACTTTCATGCATTGGAGAAGGAAACGGCAACCCACTCCAATGTTCTTGCCTGGAGAATCCCAGGGATGGGGGAGCCTGGTGGGCTGCTGTCTATGGGGTCGCACAGGGTCGGAAACGACTGAAGCGACTTAGCAGTAGCAGCAGCAGCTCATCATATGAACTGACTTTATGACTTGGAAGTTCTGGTAAGAGTGAGCTCAGAGTGCTCAGTTTGGATTTCAGAGCCATTTGGCAGCCCAGGTGTTAATCTCTGCTAGAGCCCAGTAGGACACCAGGAACTATTGCTGAAAAGGAGGACAATTCCCTGATTCAGAAGGATGGTCTTCCTCCAGAAACCTGCTTTCATCCTCATGCAGGGTTTGCCAGAATCTTCACCTGGCATTCTTACCCACCAGGAATCTCCCTGCACTACTCAGCCTGCTGGGTCATGCAGCCCAAGTGACAGGGCAGTTTGCCCCACAGTCCAGACTTGTTTCTGAATCGTCTTTGTGTTCCAGATCCTACTTGAAAATGGAAGTCTTTCTGACCACCTGATAAATTGGTCAGAATAGTATTTTCAAGTACAGGTCATGCTGGGGCCAAAACCCAAAAAGGTTCATCAAACATTGTTCCTCCTTCTTAATGATAGGATGTGTTAGATACAAAAACTTGTCGTCTACCTTAGACCGAATATCCATGGTCATCCCAGATTTGACAGACTTCTAAAAATTTTTATCATCAAGTACGTGTTTACAGGAAACATAGAGGAACATGGCAAAATACACTACAGGGATGACATTAACCAAATCAAACCTGCAGGAAAAATGACCCAGTTCCTTTAGAAAATCAATTGCAAAGGAAAAAACCAGAAAGATGGAAGAGGAACTGATAGTTAGAGGAGACTTAAAAACATATTAACTAATTGCAATGTGTAGGGTTTTTCTATATTTAGTCAAACAACCAACTTAAAAGATCTTTGTGACATTTATGCAACAATTGAAAATGTGAAAATGACTGATAATTTGATGGTATTAAGGAATTATTAAGTATTTTTAGATGCAAACATGTTATTGTAATTATGTTGAAAAGAAGTCTTTTAGAAGCACTGTATACACAGAAGGTTTATGAATGAAAGGATATAATGTCTGGGATTTGTTTCAAAATAATATGGAAGGGGGAAAATGAATGAAGTTACAGTTGAAACAAAATTATCTAAGAGTTGATCATTACTGAAGCTGAATGAGGATAAATGGTGGATTGTTGTATTATTCTGCCTAGTACTTTACAATCCACCATGTATCCTCATTTGGAGCCTGTAGGGATCGCAAAGAGTTGGACACAACTGAGCGACTTCACTTCACTTCACTTCAATACTTTACATTGGCCAAAAAATTCATCTGGGTGTTTCTGTAACAGCTTATAGAAAACACAAAAGACCTGTTTGGTCAATCCAATACATGTGTGCGATTTTCTATGAAAAAATTTAAAAAATATTTTTAATTTACAATTTTAAGAATCATTAGTAAGTAATTATATTGCTAATGCCTGCAACCTAAGTCTTTGTAGAATTTATCTCCATGCACTGGTTCACTTACAAGAGTGTCTGGGATGTTTGCCATCCCATTCTCATCAGATCCCCTTAGCATGATGGTATTGATGTCCTGGTGGAATCTCAGAACAATCAAGTCCCTGCAGACTCTACTGGGGCAGAGACTAGAAATGTCAGCACAGCCCTCAGGCAAGACACTGAATGCACTTCTGTCTCTCTCATGCAAAATTAAACTGATTCTGATCCTTCCTCTACAGCTCTGGATGGGGAAAAAGGCATCTGCCAGATCAATGGACACATATCAAGAGTTAGGGGCTGGGATGATCTATTTGGGGCTTCCCGGGTGGCGCAGTAGGAAAGAATCCATCTGCCAATGCAAAAGACACAAGAGACACAGGTTTGATCCCTGGGTTGGAAAAAATGCTCTGGAGTAGGAAATGGCAGCCTGCTCCAATATTCTTATCTGGAAAATTCCATGGACAGAGGATCCTAGCAGGTTTTAGGGGCTTCCCTGGTGGCTCAGATGGTAAAGAATCTGCCTGCAATGCAGGAAACCCGGGTTCAATCCCTGGAGTGGGAAGATCCTCTAGAGAAGGGAATCTACCCACTCCAGTGTTCTTGCCTGGAAAATTCCATGGACAGAAGAGCCTGGCAGTCTATAGTCCATGGGGTTGCAAAGAGTCAGACATTCTGAGCACACACACATACAAGCATACACATACACATGATCTGTTTAGTAAGGCAACCACAGATGGCACAGCAGCTAGTTTGAGGCTACCACCTAGTTAAGGTTTACGATTGTCGTCCACCATGTTCTGCCCTGGGTTTTCTCTTTTTGTTTTACAGCATGCAGATAGGTGAAGTGAATGGGAATATTATCGGAACCACTACTCCTGCCTCGTTTAAGCCTGTGATGGTAGCACTAATCTCACAATTTCCTCTGACACCTATTGCTGCTTTACTGTCTTGGCCATAAAGGTGGGGCAGGAGGGCAGTGACAAGAATTGCCACCCTGTCTTTCATATCATTAGTGGCTTTTATTCTAGAGGTCAGAGAACTAAGGAGGATTCTGCCAACTTCTGAATACATCCATTCCAAGGACATATTCAGAGTCTTTCTCAAAGCAACCGATGCTGAGTGTAAGCAGAGAGGCCCCAGGGCAGAAAGCATGAGATTGAGGGCAGGTATCACCAGGTTTTGTCTTTATGAAGCTGGTTGGACTTTGTGCAGCACTGGTCACCGATCACTGGCTAGATTAACCAATAAGTGAGGCTCAGAGGATTTGAAGTGGTATACAAGGAGAGCCCTCCCTGGAGGAGGAAAGGGCAGCCCACTCCAGTATCCTTGCCTGGAGAGAATCCCATGGACAGAGGAGCCTGGAGGGCTACAGACCACAGGGTCGCAAAGAGTCTGACACAACTGAAGTGACTGGGCATGCGCAGGGAGAGTCCTATCCAGTCAAATCCATGTCAAAGTATTATTGGGAGGATTAAATGAGAAAACCATGTAACGCTGCATTGCACATCACATACTTAAGTACTCAAAAATTGTTAGCTACTCTGTCATTACTGTCATTATAATTATTATTATTTCCCTGAGGAATAGACCTTTTATTTAGGGAAAGAGCAAGGTGCAGAAAGCTTAGATTATTATACTACTACCTCCTATCATCTCTGGGATGCTTTTCTTAAGAATTCATCTGCTCACTTGGCGCCATAAGGCACGCAAGCACAATTAAAACTAGAGTAGCAATCGCCATTTTACCTCTTCCACGAGAATCTTTCCTGGTAATAACAAGTTATTTTTTTCAGCTATCTTCCCTCCCATTATTAATTAATTTTTTACTAAGTGGTATGCTACTGAGTACTCCTCATTCCTTAAATTCTCTTTTCAGAGGCCTGTTGTGATTTCATTATGGCACCTGGATTCTGAGCTATCTTCATTCTGAATTTTACTGACTATATTATCAGGTTCATAAAACTTGCTTCCATGAAGTGGAAAATCCTAGAAAATTTCAAACTAGTCCAGAGGGGAAACATGAGGCAAATAAAAAGTTATCTATTTAAAAGACAGCAAGAACTTCCCTGGTAGCTCAGTGGTAGAGAATCCGCCTGCCAGTGTAGGAGACATGAGTTCGATCCCTGATCTGGGAGGATACCACATGCTGCGGAGCACCTTAAGTTCATGAGCCGCAGCTGCTGAGCCCACACTCCAGAGCCTGGGAGCCATGAGTATTGAGCCCATGCTCCGCAGCTACTGAAGGCACTAGAGCACATGCTCTGCAAGAAGAGAAACTGCTGCAATGAGGGGCCTCCACACCACACCTGGAGTGTAGCCCCTGCTTGCCCAAGGAGCAATGAAGACCCAGCACAGCCAAAAATAGATAAGTAAGGAAAAAAAATTATAAAAGAAAGCAAAATGGCGAATAAGGAAAAAATAAGTATTGAATAGAGAAGAACAGTATATGGATGTGATGGTAGATATAAACCTGAAAGTCAGTAATTGCTTAATAAAAACGGACTAAAGCTTTAGTTGAAACACAACAATTTTCAGGCTAGATTTACAAGATCCAAGTACACGCTATTTACATCTAAAATATGAAGCTATAGAATGATATAGATAAGATATGGAAAAATAACAGGGAGGCCTGGTGTGCTGCGATTCATGGGGTTGCAAAGAGTTGGACATGACTGAGCGACTGAACTGAACTGAACTGAAAGATACATAAGGTATAGAAAGTTAATGGATATAACATATGCTTCCAGCCAAGATGGAGTGACAGGAATCAAATTTAATTTCCTACCTGAAACAAGAAAGTATCACAATAAAGTGAGTCACATGAAGTTTTTTATTTCCCAGTGCATATAAAATTATGCTTACACTAACTGTAGTCTATTAAGTGTGTAATAGCATTGTCTAAAATATAATGTATATATTTTAATTTTAAAATATTTGATTGTTAAATAATTTCAACCATCAGAGTTGTACTCTTTTAGCAATATTGACATAAAAGATCACTTATCACAGATCACCATAACAAATATAATAATACTGAAAAAGTTTGAAGTATTGTAAGAATTACTAAAATACGACACAGAGACCAAAGTGAGCAAATGCTATTGGGAATAGGGTGCCAATACACTTGTTTGACACAGGGTTGCCACACACCTTCAATTTGCAAAACTGAATGCACTATATGCAAAGTGCAATAAAGTGAAATGCAGTAAAACAAGGTATGCCTGTATATAAAATTCTAGAAAAAGCCTACTATAGTGGCAGGAAAAAGGCCAGTGGCTGCCTGGAAACTGGTTGGGGAGAATTTAAGGAGCATCAGGGGGAAGAGGAGGGGGTACAAGGAAACTTTTGAGAGTGAGGCATTATTTTAATGCACAAAATTAGACCAGGTAAATACTAACTGAAATAAACCTAGTTTAGCCATATCAACAATGGGTAAAATAAAAGAAATAGTATTGCTAGTGATAAAAATGATTACTTCTTAATGATATAATTACAGTTGCCAAAAATTATAATCACTTTAAATTAAAATATACTTACTAACTTTGTCTCAAAATACGTAAAGCAAAAATGGACAAAACTAAAAAGACAAATAGATAAGTCCACAATCTTAGCAAGAGATTGTAACCACCTCTCAGACAAAAATCACAGTAAGAATACGGAAGACTAGAAAAATGAACATTTTAACTGATAAACTTTGCCTAATAGCACCCAACAACACAGTAAAGAACATCTTTAGATGATTATGCTTTTTAAGGACCTAGAGAAAATGTGTAAAACTGACCACGTGCTAGGAAAAAAAGAAGTCACCACTCATTTCCAAGTACTGAGATCATATAAAATAGTGATGCAGATTGGGTTCTCCAGAAGCATACCCCATCCAAAGGACAAGGGAGCAGGGAAATTTATACACCAACTCCTAGCAGTCGTTGGCTGAAGGCTCCTTACTGTGTTTGAGGGTGGAGAGTTATTGATTACCAGCACTACTTGTCTGGGTTGTAAGAGCCAGAGAAAGCTTCAAGCAAAGAGAGGCAAGGCAGGCTGGAGGAGGTGGGATTAATGCCCACTAAAGTGGTAAAGCAAGAGGGTAGGGCAGAGCACCGATCATATTTGGTAAAGGGGTGGGTTAGGGACAGTGGATAAACAACACGTTAAGGCCCTTTCCAAAGATATCCCAACTCTTGACCTCTATTCTCCTTAATAAATTTGCCTTCTCTTATGTTGCCTGAGGATGGGTGAATACCAGTGCTGGCCAAAATGTTTTCTAGTTCTCCTTTTTCCCCTCTGTCAATGTCCTCTCACAACAGTTTAGAAGGTAAGGTGTTTTGCACCTATCGTGATAAGCTGGGCGACTTCCCTGGTGGGGCAGTGAATAGGAACCTGCCTGCCAATGCAGGGGACATGGGTTCAATCCCTGGATCTGGGAAGAGTCCTACATACCACGAAGCAACTAAGCCTGTGAACCACAACTACTGAAGCCCACATGCCTAGAGCCTGTGCTCCACACAGGCAAGAGAAGCCGCCAAAATGAGAAGCCTGCGACCAAAAGGAAGAGTAGCCCCTGCCCAGGGCAACTAGAGAAAGCTTGTGCAAAAGCAATGAAGACCCAGAGAAGACAAAAATAAACTAATAAAAAAAAAATCATAAGTTGGGGATCCTGATCCAAAATTTTGAGACAGGAAGAGTCCCATGTTTCCATCCCATTACAAATCTTTACAATTCTTAACCTTGCCCTGTATTCTTCGGAGGTTAACTCGGGCAAACCTCTTTAGAGTCCAGAATCCCATTAAAACCTATATATGCTGATGGGTAGGTGTTAATTATAAAAGAGGGAATAGGAGTTTAAATATTTTTGGAAAGTCCTGGAGCAATTAGTGATATTTGAAGCATATGGCACAAGTTCTTTTGTTATTTCTCAAGGGGTGAAACAAATTTTAGTGAGAAAGGAAATCTTCTAAATGCTGGAGTTGATCATAGTTCTGTGTTCTGTAAGACAACCATCTGTGCAGCTGCTCTCTTGCCCCCAGAAGCTCAAGTCCTATGCGTCATCCTCCCACTTACCCACATAAGTAGTACAGAGAAACTTTCCATCACAAGTCCATCACACAAAAGTTGGAGCGATCACTTTCACAATCTGTTCAGACATCAACAGACCAGAGCAACCCCATCCTCCAGAACTTCTGGGCAAAAATAAAACTGCCACCTCCGATGAAGAGCTCAAGCAACTTACATCCAAAGGTCTCCCAGTTGTAGCTCTTGGCGTTGGGCAGTTGAATTTCTGCAGTGTCTCTCAGATACACCCTTTCCATTGCCATTTCCTTCTTAGATTAGGATTCCATCTGGTTTATCTAAACTACAGTTTTCTGGAAGATTTTCTTGCCTCCCACCGCTATCTACCCTGTGTGATCTATAGCCAGGATAAGCCACTTAAAATATCACTTTCATCATTTTATTCTCTTCTGCAGTTTCTACTCTGGCTCTCATTTTTCTCCAAGGCCACATCCTGACTTTAAAAGTTCAATCCTTCTTTTCTTTTTTGTTAATTAAATCAATTATTTATTTATCTTTTGGACACACCATGCAGCATGCAGGATCTTAGTTCCCCAGCCAGGGACTGAATCCATGCCCCCTGCAGTGGGAGTGCAGAGACTTAACCACTGAACCATCAAGGAAGTCCTGGATCCTTCTTTATCAGTCTGAAATACCTCTTCCCTAACTCCCAGTGTATATGCTTGCCCTCCCTTATCTAATCTGTTGCCCAAACTCAGGATGCATTTCTTTCTTTCACACTACATACATTCTTCCTACTTCATTCCTCTCTACAGCTAACATATCCAAACATCCCTAAATGAGATTGTATGAGTAGAAGAATCTCATGTTCCACTTGACATCGTCAGTCTTTACACGTGAGTCCCTACAAACCTTATCCATTAAAATTTGGGGTCCCTTGGTCATGTGAAGCTCTCCATTTCAGAGAAATGAGACAGAAAGGGAAACTAATTTCAAACTTTGATCAACAAGATCTTCCCAACAAATCAATCTATTAATAAGAGGCCCCCTTCTGCCACTCTTTCATTCCATTTATTTTTTTCACAGCATTTAGCATAATGTGAAATTACCTTACTTGTGTACTTATTGTCTACCCTTCCCTACTAGATGTGAGCTCCACTAGATCAGTGCTGGTCTTGTTCAACACTTTATCCCCAGCACCCGTGCTTGGCATAGAGCAGGGGCTTAAGCAATAGTAGTTGAATGAATAAACCAATGTTTCATGACTCCTATTATGTGCATGCTCGGTCATGTCTACTCTTTTGAGACCCCATGGACTGTTGCCTACCAGGCAAGAATATTGGAGAGGTTTGCCATTCCCTTCTCCAGGGGACCTTCCAGACCCAGGGATAAAACTCAAGTCTCTTGCATCTCCTACACTGACAGGTGCATTCTTTATCACTATGCCACTTGGGAAGTGAGAAGGCTCCGATTTCATGAAGCCTTCTCTTATGAGGTTAGTTAGTATTGATTTCTCACTTTCCTGATTGCTAACTCAGTACTTTGTATTCGCCCTGTTAGTTATATCTAGTGTGGCAGCTTACTACACTTGCTGGAACTTATTTTACACATGTATCTCTTATTTCTCCAACTAGATATATTGCTTCTTGGTAAGAATTTAGTTTGGTAAAAGAGAAAAACAATGAAGAAAGAATTTAAGCTTGGTGATTGAGATCACTGGTTTTGGAATATTCAGAACTAAATTTTGATTCCATTAATTAGCTGGGTGACTTTGCATAAGTTACTCAACCTTTCTGAACTGGGACAAGATAAAAACAGTACTTTCCTCCAAGGACTGGTGGAAGGAATCAATGAAAAATCCTATGCAAAAGGGCTTGTTACAGGGCCTTGGAGATAGTAAATCCTCATTAAATATCAGATACTTTTAATTAACAAAATACATACAGAAAATATAATCTATACTTAAATACATTGTAATATATTTAAAAATATAATGTATGGTTTAATATATATTATAATATACATTATTAAACACATAATGTATTTTTCCAAAAAGAAAATAATATAACAACCATGTGCTCATCACTCAGAATTAACAATTGTTAACATTTTGTCATTTTTTCAGATATTTTTAAATAAAAGAAATAATACATTATAAATAAACATAGATATGTCTCCAGTGCAAAGTGTCACTATAACTATGACTATGATGTCCACCCAGAAATGCTCCTGGAGCATAATAATCATGTCATTTATTTTTTTCATTTCTACCTTCTTCTTTTCCAGCCCTTCTAGAACAGATGATAGGTATAGATGTTTCAGGAATATTTGCTGAATTAAATTAATATGATAGTTTATTCACTCTGTAGAGATCTGATTTAAACAGGATAAAAGGCTTTCTGATTCTCAGAGCCAGGAAACATCTGCAGTGTTTCTAGATCATGTGTAAAGGATTTTATTATGTTTATCAACCTTGTGACAAAGCTGGATATATTGTCCCTGCCTGTAACATCTCAGAGAAAAGATGCAATTTAAAAAGGAACCAAAGAAGGGGATGGGCCTCACATTCCACTCCACCCGGAAAGCCTTACAAGCAGCATCCAGCCAACTAATAGGAGTTAGAAGGGCTTCTAGCATGGAAGAGATGATTAAGAAGACTCTAGTGCATTCAAGGAAGTCTCCTTTTGTGAACCAAATCAGAGATCACAGGATTCCAGGTTGCTGGGTATAGCCAAGCTGAGCAGCCGCACTGAACAAACCAGCACCAGAGCAGGAATCAGAAGACACAGGCCAGCTGTCCCCATTCGCTTCCTAACAAGTCCCTTGGCCTCCTTACAGCTCAGGCTTCTTTCTCATCTTCCTAGTGAATTGGTCCAAATGATTGAGCTCTCAGGTCCTCCCTGTAAATTCTAAGTAGTGTGATATTCTGAGTTTAGGGTGCTTCTGAACAGCCTGGATCCCTCAGAGTTTCAAGTTGTATAGTTATGTACTTGTAAGTAACAAGATATCCCAAAACCTAGTGGCTGAAAAACACACGTGTTGCCTTGCTGTTTGTGTGTTGGCTATCCCACCATGACTTAGCGCAGGCTCTCTCACAAGGTGACAGGGAAGATGTCATCAGAGGCTGAAATTAGTTCAGGGGTGGACAGAGGGAGAGTCTGAGTCCAACTCCAACCAGGTGGCTGCTGGCAGGTCTTAGACCCTTGCCAGCTGGCAGTGGAGACAGGGATTCCTTGCCGTATAGGCTTCTCCACGGGGCTGCAGGAAACCAGGCAGCTGGTTACCATCGGAGGGAGGGAGGGTGGTGGTAAGTGGAGGGGGAGGCAAAGGAGGAGGAGGAAAGAAGGGGAGGGAGTACCTAAGATGGAAGCTATCGTCTTTTTTCTAAATTAATATCAGAATTGTTGCAGGAAGGGGGACTCTTCCAGGGCCTGAAAGCAGGCTCTTATTTAACACTCAGAAATGAATTGTCTGAGGAGACACACACACTGATAAAGCGAGAGACTTAACTGGGAAGAGGCACCTCTGTGGAGAGCAGAAGGGTAAAACCCAGGAGGACTGCTCTGCCACGTGGCCCCCAGTCTAGGGTTTTATGGTGATGGGGTTAGTTTTGGGGTTGTCTCTAGCCAGTAATCTGACTTAGGGTCCTTCCTGGTGGTGCACACGTTGCTCAGCCAAGATGGATGCCAGTGAAAAGGATTCTGGGAGGTGGTAGGACATGTGGTGTCTCCTTTTGAGCTTTCCCAAATACTTCTGGTTGGTAGTGGTTTGTTGGTTCCATGTTCCTTACCAGGACCTGCTGTTGTAAAATAACTCAAGTAAGTGGTTACTATGGTGGCCACGGTGGGTGGTTTCAGTCAGTGTGTTTCCCCTAACAGAATGACATTCTCTCAACTCTGTCCTCTTCTCGTTAGAAGGGAGCAAAGAAATCCAACTCATGCTCGATGGACTTCGTAATTAAGAAAGTGTAATTACAAAATGTAATTACAAAAGTCGTGAGAAGCTGAAGGTGGAGATCACTGGAGCCATCTCAGAGGATGCATACCATAACATGAAAATGGAAACAAGATCGGATGGAGACGCAGAGAGGACCAGGGGGAATTTACCTGGTAGGGCTGGTAGGGCCGGACACAGATAGGGTGATCAACCCATCCTGGTTTGTTTGAGACTTTCTTATTTTTATCACACAAGTCCTGCATCCCAGGAAACCCTCCGTCCCTGGTGCGTCAGGACAGTTGGTCACCATATGGGTGTTCTGACAATTGCTAGTTTTCCATCCCAGGGTGTGCCCTGTTGGTATAGAAGAGCTGCGATCACAGTTGTTGTTGTTCAGTCACTAACTCATGTCAGACTCTTCAGGACCCCATGGACTGCAGCACGCCAGGCTTCCCTGTCCTTCACTATCTCCCGGAGTTTGCTCAAACTCATGTCCATTGAGTCGGTGACGCCATCCAACCATCTCATCCTCTGTCGTTCCCTTCTCCTCCTGCCCTCAGTCTCTCCAGCATCAGGCTCTTTTCCAATGAGTCGGCTCTTCGAATCATGTGGCCAAAGTACTGGAGCTTCAGCTTCGTCATCAGTCCTTCCAACAATTATTCAGGGTTGATTTCCTTTAGGATTGACTGGTTTGATCTCTTTGCTGTCCAAGGAATTCTCAAGAGTCTTCTCCAACAACACAGCTCAAAAGCATCAATTCTTTGGCACTCAGCCTTCTTCATGCTTCAACTCACATCCATACATGACTACTGGAAAAAACCATAGCTTTGACTAGATGGGCCAGTAGCTCTATGCAGACAGAGCCAATAGCATCCAGGGGAGAGGGTCTACACTGAAGTGGGCCATGTGTGACTCACCATAATGAGAGATGTGTTCCTCATTTGGCAGCTTGTGCCTTCCCTGGGAAGACCTCCTTGCTGAATGGTATACAGTTTATTGTGTCATGCAGGGCATTGTTGCTAATGCCACTTTGGCTGGCACTGGGGCTGGTGAATATTGGCATGTCATGCTGCAGCAAGGGCACCATGCCATCATAACAGATGGATTCGTGTGCTGGCATGTTGTGGAATCAACAGGTCTATCAAGTATGAAAGAGACCGACAAGAAGGGAGTTTCAGAAAGTCAGAGCATAGACAGAAGCCCAGGAGACTCAGGGATATTATCAAGGCAACGCTAAGAGCTTTGAAATTTTTTGAAATGAATTTTCTGAAAATGAAATGAAGTCGACCAATGTCCTTTGAAAGGCTTTGCAAAAGAATTTGGCATCAAGGAAAAGTTCCACCCACTCTTGTTTTAATTTTTTTCTCTCTCTTAGTGGCAACGAATGCCCAGATGGAAGGTCATCTCCTTCCCACCACGATTTATGATCACAATAGATTGGAGCAAAACAGAAAGAGGAAGAGAAAATCCCAGATCTAATTAGACTTTCAATCCCGCCTCTGCTTTGCCTATTTATTTGTGCCTGTGTGGCTAAATTGGATGTCAAGTTAATAGAAAAATTATTTGGTAAAATCTCTTTTAAGAAACGCTTTTGCTAAAAATAATAAAAGATGTCTCATACATTATTACCATTTTTTAAAACCTGAGAATCATCCCCATTCTACTAGGATGTAATTCAACTTACCATTGTGACTATAATTCCCTGCATTTTCCTTAGAAACCTTGGAAAATACAGTCTCAGTGAAGAGAAATAATACCAGGAATAGAAAAGGAATGATTGTTCATTTCAATGCAGTGCATCTCTTAGTAATAAGAAAGGCAGGGAGAAAGGGCTAATAAGGCAAGCACTTCACTGATGGATGCGGACGTGCTAATAGTGCGAGCAGCTCAGCTGTTTGGAGGTTGTATCTGGCTTTCTTTGGGTCACTATGGGGAAAGGAGACAAACGTACAGGTAGAAACCACTAGAAGTTGTGAGACTTGGAAGGGAATCACAGATCTTAGCCAGGATGATGCCATTTCATAGGATCTGTTCACCATTCTTTCTCCCACTTTCTCATCTAGAACCTCACCTTACAGAGGAGGCAGTGAAGGTGTTTTTCACTTCACTTCATCTAGGAGGAAAGGGGTAAAGGGATTTCCTCCACATACCTGAAATCCCAGCCAGTATCTTAGCCTTGGACCAGGGAGTCTCACTAGACGTGATCCCTGTGTGTGTATGCTCAGTCATATCCAACTCTTTATGACCCCATGGGCTGTTGCCTGCCAGGCTCCTCTGTCCATGGAATTTTCCAGGCAAGAATACTGGGGTGGACTGCCATTCCCTTCTCCTGGGGATCTTCCTGACTCAGGGATGGAACCCATTATCTCTTATGAGCTGAATCATGAATCAGTTGGTGTTTAAGGAACCCATTTCTCAGTACTTAGCACCCATTAAAAACCCCCTTCACATAATGTTACAAAGGTAAAATGTTATTTTCTTTTTTCTCCTCAATAGATTTTAATGTTATTTTTGACAAAATGCACAATTCAATAGAAACAGCATTGATTTAGAGTCAGAAAACTAAGGTATAAGTCTAATACCACTACCCAATCATTATTGGGCTGTTTTTCTTATTGAGGTACAACAGATGTATAACATTATATTTGTTTCAGATGAACAACATAATGATTTGATATTTGTATATATTGCAAAATAATCACCAGAAAAACTCTAGTATCATACAAAGATGCAAAACTTTTTTTTCTTGTGATGAGAATTTTCAAGACCTACTCTCTTAGCAACTTTCGAATATGTGGTTCAGTATTATTAACTATGGGCTTCCTAAGTGGCTCAGTGGTAAAGAATCTGCCTGCCAATGCAGGAGACACAGGTTTTGATCCCTGAGTCAGGAAGATCCCCTGGAAAAGGAAATGGCCCCCCACTCCAGTATTCTTGCCTAAGAAATCCTGTAGACAGAAGAGCCTGGTGGGCTTCAGTCCATGGGGTCTCAAAGAGTTGGACACGACTGAATACACATGCAATGTGATGCATTATTAACTGTAGTCAGCACGTTGTAAATCACATCCCCATGGCTGACTTCTTTCAAACTAAAAGTTTGTACCTTTTAACTTCCCCAAATGTCAGTTTCCGATCTCCCTCTTTTCTAAGAAAGCTGGATGCCAAGGAAGTTCTTTTGTGAGGATGCAAAGAGAAGCTCTAAATGATTCTAAGGAAAAAGGGAGCTGTGGAGGTGAGGATGCTGAACTCAAAGTAGCTGAAAGTGAAAGTGAAAGTCACTCAGTCGAGTCTGACTATTTGTGACCCCATGTACTATACAGTCCATGGAATTCTCCAGGAAAGAATCCTGGGATGGGTAGCCTTTCCCTTCTCCAGGGGTACCTCCCAACCCAGGGATAGAATCCAGGTCTCTCACATTGCAGGAGGGTTCTTTACCAGCTGAGCCACAAGCCCAAGGATACTGGAGTGGGTACCTTATCCCTTCTCCAGTGGATTTTCCCAACCCAGGAATCGAACTGGGGTCTTTTGCATTGCAGACGGATTCTTTAACAACTGAGCTTTCAGGGAGTGGGAAGGGCAGGCCCCTGGGTCCTGAAAGGAAATTAGGACGATCTTGATAAAATGTTGCTGAGTGAACGGTAATATAGCTCTTCCCTCTGTCTTATCACAAAATCTATTAAAATGTATGCAACTTTCCAGTGCTTTTGGAATTTGAGTTCTTTTACATGAACTTGTTTGAGCTATTTGGGAGATGGGAGGATACAGGAAAGTGCTGAGATGACCCCAGCAGAGCACTGAGAGTGCGTGCAGACGTTGCCCACACAGAGGGGGTCACCCTCAGTCACCCGGCCAGAACTACAGCAGCTCAGTGGCTTGACATTTAGACAGGGTCAGAAAAGATGCTGCAGAGTTACAGACAAGCTTAGGAAATACGGGTGTTTATTTATTTATTTATTTTTTAAATATTTATTTATTTGGCTTCACCAGGTCTTAGTTACAGCATGCAGGGTCTAGTTCCCTGACCAGGGATCAAACCTGGGCCTTCTGCATTGGAATCGAGGAGTCTTGGCCTCTGGACCATTACGGAAATCCCCATTTATTTGTTTCAGAGAGTTATTTAGAGTGAAGAACACCCTTGGATACTGCAGCTCAGGAGTAGGAATAAACAGCATAGCATTCTGGAAGTTTGTCATTGGGTTGTCATCTCCTGATGGACCCTAGATGGAGAACAGCATATCAGGAACAAAACAGCTTGGGGCTTCCTAGGTGGTTCAGTGGCTAAGACCTGGAAAATAAATAAATAAAAATATTTAAATGTTCTTAAATATTGAAATATTTAATATTAATTAACATTATTATAAAATAGTTAATATTATTAACTATTAAAATAAATATTAAAAAAAGAACAGAATAGCTTATCAAGAGCCCCTCCAATCCAGGCTGTGCTGTGCTATGCTTAGTCACTCAGTCGTGTCCAACTCTTCACGACCCCATGGACTGTAGCCTGCCAAGCTGCTCTATCCATGGGGATTTTCCAGGTAAGAATACTGGAGTGGGTTGCCATGCCCTCCTCCAGGGGATCTTCCTAACCCAGGGGTCAAACCCGGATCTCCCACATTGCAGGCAGATTCTTTACCATCTGACCCACCAGGGAAGCCCCCAGTCCAGGCTAACTTTCCTTATATCTTCTATTCCTTTTCTTGATGACACATTAGTCGCATGAAAGGATATGATGAAAACTTACCCCTACCCATTCAGTTATTTATTTGGCCACCCCTGGCCCAGAATCTTATTGAACTCACACTTTGATCATTAAAGCTTAAAAACACCAGATGGTATGAACCTGTACTTTAAAATCAAGCAACTCAAACATATTAGCAACAGAAGCTTGCAATAAGTCTTTGCAACAATTTCTTACTGAGAAAATAACCTTTCGTGGTGGCTAGCAATTAATCAATTTGCTATTTCATGTGTGATTCCAAGGTGCCTATGTATTCCATAGGCTGGTAGCACTCTGTTTTTTCAGAGTAACAGTTCTCTGCCAGTCCTGAGCCACATGTGAACCAGCACGGAAGGGGGTGATGCTCAAGACAGAGGATGGTGCTCAGCATTGGGATGGGACTCATCCTACCACCCCTCCCGCCATGGCCTTAGTAGCGGAGGAAAAATGGGCTTCCACATGCCAATGAAACATCTGTGTCTACTGCAGTAAAACTCTGCACTCATTCTCTCTGCTTTTGGACTCATTGCAGGAATCTCATTATGAACTCATTTTGTCTCTCCAGGGAGCAAGCTGATGGAAGACACTGTTAAAATTGTATTTCAGTGTCTTGAACCCATTTAAAGCAGACTGCTGGGAGGTTATTATCATTGGAAGTGGAAACAATGCTAACCATAATAATATTTTTACTGAGCACTCAAATCACAAATATTTATGGGATAAGTATTATATCAACCTTGCACTATTGGAGCTTCAAAGCAGCTTGGTACCTTGCCCCTATCTCAAGAAATTTACATCATAGATGGAAGACCTGATGTACTTTAAAATATTTTTAGGAGTGTTGGGCTGTGTAGTGGAGAGATTCAGCCCAGAGTCACTGAAGACCGGGATTTTAGCTTCAGCCCCAACCTTTACGGGGGCTTCCCAAGTAGCTCAAATGGTAAAGAATCTGCCTGCAATGCCAGAGACCTCGGTTCAATCCCTGGGTCATGAAGATCCCCTGGAGAAGGGCGTGGCAACCCTCTGCAGGATTCTTGCCTGGAGAATCCCATGGACAGAGAAGCCTGGTGGGCTACAGTCCATGGGGTTGCAAAGAGTCAGCCACGACTGAGCGACTAACACACATACCACCATTTATTCCCTTCGTGATGTGGAGCAAGCCTTGCAGGCCTCAGTAGCCTTATAGGTTTATCCTATATTATAGATTCACTGAACAATTATTGAGCATGTATGTATTGGGCATCAAACTGGGCTTATAGAAATAAAATAATCCACACTTGATTGGGAGCAGCAGAAAATTCAGTTGAAAATTACAGTATTCTATTCAAGGCAATACAACAGAGATTCATTTTTTCAATCTTTTGTGTATTCACTCAGCACCTAATATGTGCTATATCTTTTTTAGGTGCTTGAGACACATCAGTGAACAAAATGGACAATTTTGTTTCCTAATTTCAGGGAGTTTAGTAGGGAGGAGACAAAAGATAAATAATAACAAGGAAAAATAAAAAATAAATTGTATGTCAGAAGGTATGGTAGGAGGAAGATAAGATAAAAGGAGAGTAAACGGCATTGTAAGTGGGGACAGGATGGCATGAGGAGAGCAGAGAAGGTGATTTCTAAGCAAAATTTTGAAGAAGATGAAGGAGTTAATCACATCAAGAGCTGGGGAAAGAGTATGCTAGAAAGAAGGTCCAGCCAATGCAAGGTCTTATGACAAGGAGACCTGCAGTATTGAGGGATGGTGGGGAGGCCAGCATGGCTGGGTCAGGTGAGGAGGTGAGGACTGAGAGGTGTGCGTTTGGTAAGGCAGGCTTATCAATACTTGTGGGACCCTGGAAAGATGGATACTGGCTCTTAACTATGAAGTGGGGAGCATTGGGAGGGTTCAGAGTAGAGGAGGTTAAGCTCTCATTTATGGAGCGAATGGCAGACATCTCCACAACCCCAAGGAGTTTGAACCATAACCTAAAGATAGTGAAGTATCATAAGGACTGGACTGACATTCGCTATTTGAATTTTAACTTTTTTTTAAATTAAAAAAACATTTTTGGCTGCACTGCAGGGCATGTGAGATCTTAATTCCACAACCAGGGACTGAACTTTCACTCCCTGGATTAGAAGCACAGAGCCTTAACCACTGGACCACTGGGGAAGTCCTTCTTTTTTTTTTTTCCCTTGGTTTCAGTTTTTATTTATTTATTTTTTAAATTTTATTTTATTTTTAAACTTTACAGTATTGTATTAGTTTTGCCAAATATCAAAATGAATCCGCCACAGGTATACCTGTGTTCCCCATCCTGAACCCTCCTCCCTCCCTCCCCCCCATACCATCCCTCTGGGTCATCCCAGTGCACCAGCCCCAAGCATCCAGTATCGTGCATCGAACCTGGACTGGCGACTCGTTTCATACATGATATTATACATGTTTCAATGCCATTTTCCCAAATCTCCCCACCCTCTCCCTCTCCCACAGAGTCCATAAGACTGATCTATACATCAGTGTCTCTTTTGCTGTCTCGTACACAGGGTTATTGTTACCATCTTTCTAAATTCCATATATATGCATTAGTATACTGTATTGGTGTTTTTCTTTCTGGCTTACTTCACTCTGTATAATAGGCTCCAGTTTCATCCACCTCATTAGAACTGATTCAAATGTATTCTTTTTAATGGCTGAGTAATACTCCATTGTGCATATGTACCACAGCTTTCTTATCCATTCATCTGCTGATGGGCATCTAGGTTGCTTCCATGTCCTGGCTATTATAAACAGTGCTGCGATGAACATTGGGGTACACGTGTCTCTTTCCCTTCTGGTTTCCTCAGTGTGTATGCCCAGCAGTGGGATTGCTGGATCATAAGGCAGTTCTATTTCCAGTTTTTTAAGGAATCTCCACACTGTTCTCCATAGTGTCTGTACTAGTTTGCATTCCCATCAACAGTGTAAGAGGGTTCCCTTTTCTCCACACCCTCTCCAGCATTTATTGCTTGTAGACTTATGGATCTCAGCCATTCTGACTGGCGTGAAATTGTACCTCATAATGGTTTTGATTTGCATTTCTCTGATAATGAGTGATGCTGAGCATCTTTTCATGTGTTTGTTTGGGGAAGTCTTTTTATTTGAATTTTTGAGGTTACTCCTGACAACTGTGGGGAGAATGGGTTGGAGCGTGAAGACTGGAAGGATAAAGAGAAATGTTTTCCCCAGGTTTATTGAATATAATTGACATGTAACATTGTGTAAGTTTAGAACGTACAGGGTGTTGATTCAGTTCAGTTCAGTCGCTCAGTCATGTCCAACTCTTTGTGACCCCATGGACTGAAGCACACCAGGCCTCTCTGTCTATCACCAGCTCCTGGAGTTTATTCAAACTCATGTCCATTGAGTTGGTGATGCCATCCAACCATCTCATCCTCTGTCATCCCCTTCTTCTTCCACCTTCAACCTTTCCCAGTATCAAGGTCTCTTCAAATGAGTCAGTTCTTTGAATCAGGCGGCCAAATTGGAGTTTCAGCTTCAGCATCAATTCTTCCAAAGAATATTCAGGACTGATTTCCTTTAGGATGGACTGGTTGGATCTCCTTTAAGTCCAAGGGACTCTCAAGAGTCTTCTTCAACACCACAGTTCAAAAGCATCAATTCTTCAGTGTTCAGCTTTCTTTATAGTCCAACGCTCAGGGTGTTGATTGGATGCACTTATATATTACAAAATGATGACCACTACAGATTAGCTAATACCTCCATCACATCTCATAATAACCATTTTTTTCCCCCTATGGTAAGAACATTTAAGATCTGTTCTCTTACCACGGGCTTGCAAAGAGTCAGACATGACTTAGTGACTGAACAACGACAACTCTTACCAACTTGGTTTTCCTAGGTGACACTAGTGGTAAAGAATCCACCTGCCAATGTAGGAGATACAAGATATGCGGGTTTGATCTCTGGGTTGGGAAGATGTCCTAGAGTAGGAAGTGGCAACAGACTCCAGTATTCTTGCCTGGAAAATTCTATGGACAGAGGAGACTGGCAGGCAGGAGAGCCTGGAGATACACAGTCCATGGGCCTGCAGAGTCAGACATAACTGAGCACTCTTAGCAACTTTCAAGTACATAATACAGTGTTATTATTAACTATAATCTCGGTGTTGTGTTGTACATTAGGTCTAGGGAACTTCATCTTAGAACTGGAAGCGTGTTGCCTTTGATCAACATCTCCCCATTTTCCTCGCACCCCACCCCCCTGGCCCTGGTAACCATCCCTCTACCCTCTGTTTAAAAGGAGCCTCTTTTAAAAAGTGAGAGATGTTGAAATTAAGATGATTTTAGAGGTTCAGAGGGAAAATGAAATCAAAATATCTTAATGAATCAAGAAGACTTTATGACTAATCATATTTAGAGAGAAAGGGACAGGGTGGTGACTGGGTTTCAGGCTTAGGCAAACTGGATGGGTGGTGGTATGGATCTATTAGAGTAAGAATACACAGTTTAGGCCCAGATAGGGTGGAGGGATGGGACAAGACTTATTCCATTTCAGACTTGTTGAGTGTGAGGTGCCTGTGGGCCATTGCAATGGAGATGTTCAGTAGGTGGTCATGATGGACATCACAGGGCTTGTCAATATCTGCCTCTACTCTCCTTTCAGGCTCCTGGAAGCCTGAGCTTCCAGTCCCCTTTCCTCTGGGCAGAGCTGTGTGATTTGTTCTCACTGCTGAGTTGTGCAGGCAAGTGGTGTGTGCCATTTTGGTATTATTTGTGTATCCATCCAACACTTCTTCTTGGACCTCCATGGCATGCCAGCTACTGTGCTCGCAGAAGTGAGTAAAACAGAACGAGTGTTTGCTTTTATGGATCTGATCATCTAGTTTGGGGAAGTAGACTGACAAAACATTTTTTTCACCCCATGTTATTTCTGAAACTGCACCACATAACTGATGGTATGTCATGCTAAATTTGCCATATTTTTTCTTCTGAGTAGCATGTAAAATTATAGTAGGTCTTATAACTGATGACATCTTAAATATGATGAAATATGGGTATAGGTCATATTAATCACTATAATATAAAAAAATGACTATTGATTTAACCAAAAGTTCTGACATATGATGATGGTGTGTCGTGGGGTGAATGATAGCAGAAGCAGTGTAAATGAGCTAAATTCTCCTTTGTTATTGTGGATCGTCAACAGATAATGTTTAAAACAGAAATAACAGGATATACATGTTATTTAAAACACTAAGATAAACACTCAGGGAATTAGAAGAATCAAGAAAAATTGGAGTGGACAAGGATTTGGACAGGGGACTACTGTTACCAGCAAAAGCCTACCTTTTTGCTTTCAGCCATGTGATATATTTCTTTGATTAAAATACTGAGTTTTTTTTTGGCTGTGCTGCAAGGGTTTACAGGATCTTAGTTCCCCAGCCAGGGCTTGAACCCAGGCCACCACAGTGAAAGCCCTGAGTCTTAGCCACTAGCATGCATGCATGTGTATGTGCTAAGCTGCTTTCAGTCGTGTCCTACTCTTTGCGACACTATGGGCCGTAGCCCACCAGGCTCCTCAGCCTCTGGGCTTCTCCAGGCATGAATACTGGAGTGGGTTGCCAATGCTTTCCTTCAGGGGATCTTCCCAACCCAAGAACTGAACCTGTGTTTCTTATGTCTCCTGCTTTGGCAGGAGAGTTCTTTACCACTAGTGCTACCTGGGAAGCCCCTTCTGAACCTTAGCGGCCATCTTTAAGAAGCCCAGGGATGGATGTGAAGTAATTTTTGTGACTCCACTTAGCTCCTCTCATTTCCACTTTATTTCAGGAGGTCTGGGAGAATATAGGACTTGTGGAAGGTCACACTAGAAGTTAAAAATGACCCAGTGGTAAGACAATAAATTCCATAGCTATGAGTGAATTAGGGTGTTAAGACTTTCGGCCTTCAAGGTGCATACTCTGCCAGCCTGGTTATTCACCCTAGTTGAGTGGAACCAGGGCTGGGGTGGGGATTTCAGGTGAAATGTCCTATGTGATTCTTTCAGCAATGACTGTTTAGCTAAACAGGCCTTGTGCCTCTTTTACTTCAATATTAAAAACATGCTTTAATAAAACAAAGGATGATGTTTCAGAAAAGAATATATTAATTCACTTCTTCCATGATGAATTTTATATTTCCTGTTCACATATATCGAAGCTCGGGATCCTTAAGCCGCTTTTAGTAAATAAACATTACATGTTCCATATAATTAGATTCTGATTTAGATTCTAAATACCAACTGGCCTAACATCTTGCACTTTCAAACTTATTCCTACCTCAAGACTGGACCTTGTGGAAATTTAGGAAAAAGTAAAAATTGCGTGTTCATAAAGTCATTGCATAGGGCTTCTCTGGTGGCTCAGCGGTAAAGAATTTGCCTGCCAATGCAGGAGATGCGGGTTTGATCCCTGGGTCAGGAACATCACCTGAAGAAGGAAATGACAACCCACCCCAGGATTCTTGCTTGGGAAATTCCATGGACAGAGGAGCTTGGAGGGCTACAGTCCAAGGGGTCTCAAAGAGTGAGACACAACTTAGCGAGGGAAAAACAATAACGACAAAATCATTATGTACATTAGGGAATTGGTACTGAAAAGCAAAGTGGTGGGGAAATATCAAATTCTAGACAGTTTCTGTCAGTGGAAGGCAGGAAGCCCACCATGGTGATATTAACATTAGAACAGCAGTGAGGCCTTAGAGCATTGCATCAGAATCACTGGGGATGCCTATTAAAAAGGCAGATGCCTGAGGCCCCACCCCAAACCTAATGTGAATGACTGTCTCTTGGAGTGGAGCCAAGGTATTTATACTTTTAAGAAGCGTCCAGGTGATTCCCTGTGCTTTAATGCTTAGAACTTCCACCTGAATTGGAAAGCCATCAGGCTAAGAAGAACTCTCTCTTTGGCACCTAACAGAACTCACTCGAACCCGGCACTTCATAGGCACTTCAGTTTCAAGGCTGCTTTGGAGAACTAAACTTTTGTAGGGGCAGATAAAGAAATTAGCAATGCAATTGTGATGTATTCTTCATAACACAACCACTTTGTAGAAAGAGGGCAAAAAATGCTTAGCATGAAGATAGCATTTTTCAAGAGAATATCTTATTTGATCATGAAATCCCCACCTCAAGTTTCAAAGGATAAAATAAATGAATGGACTGAGAGGACTTAAAAGTGTCTTTCTTTGAAAAGTGTATTGAAAGTATCGCTTGAGTGTTCAGACTTACTGCTAGCCAGCATCACAAGATTTTGTGTATAAAAAGGTATTATGGAATAGCTCCAGCTCAGAGCAGTGCCAAGTCAAAGAAACATTCATGATGAAAATACTATCTATTTGCTGAGGTTACCCCACTGAATTCCTGCCGAGGTGAGCTCCCAGCTGTCAAGGTCAGAACCCAGGGCCAGAAGGAGGAAAACAGGAGTGAACAACTCACTCTCTCTCTCTTATCTCCAGTGTGAGCTACTACTGGTTGTTCTAGAGGAAAGTTTATTTTGTTCACCTGTTGCGGGGGGTTATAATTTCTAGCTCAGACTCATCACACTTTCAGCAGTCCAAATTCTCTTTGGATAAATTCCAGCTAGCAGGAAAAGAAAGCTTCTGGTTAACTTTTTTTTTTCTTAAGAAGTTAACAATTTTTTACAGTCTTGAATGAGTTTTTTACAGTATTGCTTCTGTTTTATGTTTTGGGTTTTTGGCCAAGACACGTGGGATCTTAGTTCCTTGACCAGGGATTGAACATGTCCCCCCTGCATTAGAAGGAGAAGTCTTAATCACCGGACTGCCAGGGAAGTCCCTGGCTAACTTTATTTGATTCTGTCACTTCTGGCCCACTCTAGGAACTTGGTTTCTGCAAACGGTACAATTTTCACTCACTAGCAGTAACTTGAGTTATATATGGAGTGGGCAAGGCTCTCCCAGGTCAAAGACAAAGCTTTTATGTTCATAGATCTTTCTTTCACATTGTAGTCAGGTTGTTTTACTGGGAAGACCTTCTGGTCTAAGAGGGAGCTCAATGTCATGGGAATGAATAAACAAAAATCAATTGCTTTGCCTTTGTTTATTTAGCAAATTCAGTTTATAATTACAATGTACTATTTTCTAGTGCCACATTTCATCCATGAGGTTAGCAGTACCCATTTTATTTTTTTATTAAACTTTTAATTTTGTATTGAAGATCATGGCATCCGGTCCCACCACTTCATGGGAAATAGATGGGGAAACAGTGTCAGACTTTATTATTCTGGGCTCCAAAATCACTACAGATGGTGACTGCAGCCATGAAATTAAAAGACGCTTACTCCTTGGAAGGAAAGTTATGACCAACCTAGATAGCATATTCAAAAGCAGAGACATTACTTTGCCAACAAAGGTTCGTCTAGTCAAGGCTATGGTTTTTCCTGTGGTCATGTATGGATATGAGAGTTGGACTGTGAAGAAGGCTGAGTGCCGAAAAATTGATGCTTTTGAACTGTGGTGTTGGAGAAGACTCTTGAGAGTCCCTTGGACTGCAAGGAGATCCAACCAGTCCATTCTGAAGGAGATCAGCCCTGGGATTTGTTTGGAAGGAATGATGCTAAAGCTGAAACTCCAGTACTTTGGCCACCTCATGCGAAGAGTTGACTCATTGGAAAAGACCCTGATACTGGGAGGGATTGGGGGCAGGAGGAGAAGGGGACGACAGAGGATGAGATGGCTGGATGGCATCACTGACTCCATGGACGTGAGTCTCAGTGAATTCCGGGAGTTTGTGATGGACAGGGAGGCCTGGCGTGCTGCGATTCATGGGGTCGCAAAGAGTCGGACACAACTGAGCTACTGATCTGATCTGATAGCTGATTAATCCGAGAAGGCAATGGCACCCCATTCCAGTACTCTTGCCTGGAAAATCCCATGGACGGAGGAGCCTGGTAGGCTGCACTCCATGAGGTCGCTAAGAGTCAGACACAACTGAGCGACTTCACTGTCACTTTCACTTTTCATTTTCATGCATTGGAGAAGGAAATGGCAACCCACTCCAGTATTCTTGCCTGGGGAATCCCAGGGACGGGGGAGCCTGGTGGGCTGCTGTCTATGGGGTCGCACAGAGTTGGACACGACTGAAGCAACTTAGCAGCAGCAGCAGCATACCTGATTAATGGGCTTCCCTAGTAGCTCAGCTGGTAAAGAATCTGCCTGCAATGTGGGAGACCCAGATTCAATCCCTGCGTTGGGAAGATCCCCTGGAGAAGGGAATGGCAACCCACTCCAGTATTCCTGCCAAAAGAATTCCATGGACAGAGGAGCCTGGCAAGTTACAATCCATGGGGTCGCAAAGAGTTGGACATGACTGAGCAGCTAACACACACACACAGCCAATTAACAATGTTATGATAGTTTCATGTGAACAACGAAGGGACTCACCATATATATACATGTACCCACACTCCCCAAACTTCACTTCCATCCAGGCTGCCACGTAACATTGCGCTGAGTTCCCTATGCTGTACAATAGGCCCTTGTTGAGTACCCACTTTAAAATTACCAACTTCTACTGTTCCTGGGTCTGGATCACAACTTCAATCTTCATTTTCCTCCAATGTCTCCAGCTACTCCTAACCCTGTCCAGCTGCCTCCCAAAATCAAGCCAGTGGCTGCAGGGAAACCTGACCAGTGCTTGTCAGTCATTCTATGGAAAATTATCCTCATCTTGGGATCAAAAGCTGAGAGTACATATCTCCTGAGGATGGTATAGTTATAAAGTTTTATTCTATCAGAAAACTCCGTATCCATGTTCAAATGTAAGAAATATTATTTGTGCTTAGATCTGACATTTGTTAGTAATCCCAGGACCCCCATGGCCCACAAGAGTCCTGAAGATTGACAGCCAGAAATGCCCCTGTGTGGAAAAGGGGAAGAAGCCTATGGGAATCTCCTGTGACTGTCCCTTTCTCCACAAAGAGGCCAAGCACCCCAGAAACAGGGCGGGGCATGGCAGGGTATGTCCTTTCATCTTCTCACCTTGGAGTCCAAAAGCAAGTCATTTCCTTATTTACTGGTTGGTTGGTTGGTTTCAGACTTTTAGAAATTATTAAAAAATGTTTATATTCTTTTCAAATAATATCAAAGTATGTGCACCAAAAAGCTAACCTCCCCCATTCATCATCTCACATCCTATACTCTTTCTCAAAAGTAACCAACCCAATAAGTGTGTTGGTGGACATCAATTTCTGGTTTTCTGTACACTTACAGCCTACGTATTGAGCATTTTATTTGTATCAGTGCTTTTTACAAAGCTTCCTGAGTTGAGGAAGACACTGTCATTTTCCAATTCTTTTCATACTTCCAATAACAGAGATGAACAACTATTCAAAAATCTTTTTATAACACTAATAACCCTAAGTGCAAATTCCATCAAACTTTCTATAGCAGTTGCTGGGCTGTCAGTGACCAAAACTTGAGATGTGACGCATGGAAACATTTACATCATCATCCAGAAACAGTCCTTTTCAGGACAAAGAGGTGGATACTTTCAGGATTCTTCACAAACCACAAAAGTGTTTCCACTATTCCTGGTAAAGAGAAACAAATACCTGGAAATACATTATTATTAACATTATATAGTTAGTTGGGAAAAGAGGTGACAAGAGAATATATTCTTATGTCATTTTGGGGGAAGAAAGTATTTGTTATCTCTAAGACATACACCAAAATATGATTTTTCACTTTGTTTCTTATATTCTGTGAACTGTCTAAATAGCTTACAGGGACCATGTATTAACTTTTCATTGTGTGGTGGGGGAAAGAATGAAAGTAGAAGGTGCCCCCACATGCCTAAAAGCCTTCTGGAACCCAGAGGTTAGCTGGATCCTGCGCAGTCCTAGAGGCCCCAGCAGGACTGCTCTGAATTCCGAATCCGTCACCTCAGGTGTTCCCTGGGCTCCTGCTCTAATTCTTCAAGGGGTACACCGTCCTCTACCTCCCGCACTGTGTCCCCAGGTTGGCTTTATCTGCCCCATGTCAGCACTCAAGCAACCCCCAGCTTCCACACTACTTTCCGAGCACCTGTGCTTACAGCGATGCTTAGTAGGCTTGGGTGGACTTTTCTGAAGCTGCAAAGTTCACAGAGAGGGTCACACAACAGAACATCGGGGCTTTGACATCCATCCTCCACCTCTGACTATGGTCTTTCTTCCCTCAGTCCTAGACCCTGTCTATTCCCTTTCCCTTCCTTCCCCCTGCCCCCCACCACCTTCCTCCATATGGGAGCAAAAAAAGTCTTTTTACACAATGTATGGTTTCGGCCTTCTCTGAAATCTTGACTTTAAAAAACCTGAATGTCTGTGGAATTTGTCTACGTCAAGGGATGAAATTTTTTTCCAACCAAAGTATTTTTCTTCCTATGGCAATAAATTTGCTACCAACAGCTAATATATATATATATATATATATTCATTTTGTCAACTATACTTAGGTATCCAAATCCTACCTTAGAATTGAAAGATTAGATAATAATTTCAACTTTCTGTTCTGTTTTGATCAGAATTCCTAGTGGAAAATGAACTAGTCTACTCATATTTCCCCCAAATCACTCTCTAGTTATATACTGCTGCTGCTGCTAAGTCGCTTCAGTCGTGTCTGACTCTGTGCGACCCCAGAGACGGCAGCCCACCAGGCTCTGCTGTCCCTGGGATTCTCCAGGCAAGAACACTGGAGTGGGTTGCCATTTCCTTCTCCAATGCATGAAAGTGAAAAGTGAAAGGGAAGTTGCTCAGTCGTGTCTGACTCTTAGCGACCCCATGGACTGAAGCCCACCAGACTTCTCCATCCATGGGATTTTCCAGGTAAGAGTACTGGAGTGGGGTGCCATTGCCTTCTCCAGCCATGGAGTCATTCTATTACCAGGTCCCCAAGGACTCCTCCTATCCAGCCCCTGGCTGTTATAACTGCTAGTTATATACTAGCAGTTATTAAAGGGTGATCTACTTGAGACAGACAGGGGCTATATAGGAGGAGTCCTTGGGGACCTGGTAATAGAATGACTCCATGGCCAGGGGGCTGGCCCATCTGCAAAGACCATTTCTGAGGTATTGCCAGCTGGCAAGAGACATTCTTGGGCATGGTATGCCCAGTCCTGGTGGGGTCACTGTTGTCACAAGGGCTTCTGAGAAGGCCAGACTCGCCAGGCTCAGTCAGTGGTCAGGTACCAGGGCTGGAAACACGCAATGTGATGAGGTGGGTGATATGCAGGGGTGGAGTGCACAGAGGCAAGTCTCCATCCCAAAGTAAATGGGTTGGAACAAAGCAGGGAAGTTCAGTTCCTGGGCACCAAGCAGAGTCCAGGAACAAGCTCCAGTCCTGAGGGAGACTGAGTCACGTGGCGGGGTAAGTGGTTAGGTATGATGAGGATGGATGTGTGCAGAAGCCCAGCTGTTCAGAAACAAGGCCAATGTGGTGAGGTGGTCATAGTCACAGGGAGCATTCTTAGGGGAACCAAGGTTTAGATGGGCCTGGAAGAGACTGACTTGGTGACAATGGAGTCTAGTAACCTTTTCAGGCCCCTGGATTCCAGATCTAGGGAAGTAACCATTCCAGTACTATGACTTACAACAAAATTACCCTCTAACTTTATGGCCTAAAGCTATACAATGTTCATTTTACTCACTAATCTAATTTGGGCAAGGCTCAGCAGTGGTGATTAGCCATGGTGACTCAGATCGTAAAGCATCTGCCTGCAATGCGGGAGTCCTGGGTTCAATCCCTGGGTCATTAAGATCCCCCGGAGAATGGAATGGCTACCCACTCCAGTATTCTTGCCTGGAGAATCCCATGGACAGAGGAGCCTGGTGGGCTATAGTCCCTGGGGTCGCAAAGAGTCAGACACGACTGAGCGACTAATACTTTCTGCAGTGGAAGTTCATCTCTGCTCTATTCAGCATAAGCTGGGATCATTGAAAGTCTCATTCACTCACATGTCTGGCGGGTGATGCTATTAACAGCTGGAAGCTTGGAACTTAGTTGGGACAGTCATCGGGAACAGCCTCACCTGGACTCTCCACGTAACCTGGGCTTCCACACAGGATGGGGGCTGTGTTCCATGGACTGGCATCTCAAGAAAGAGAGGGCCAAGCAGAAGTGATGTGGCTTTCAATGACCAATCCTCAGAAATCCTCTAGCATCTTTTCTGCTGCAATTCACTGAGGCTGAGTGAAGTCCCAACCAGGTTCAAGGGGAGAGGGAATAGACCCTCCTTCTTCATAGGGAGTATCAAAGCGCTGGGGGAAAAAGGCACATGGGAATATAAATACCGGCCATATTTGGAAACTTTGGTGACAGTCACAATATAAAATCGGTGCTGTTGGCACTTGGCACACTTTCTCTCCCAGTCAGCTGGGCTCTGGTACCAGTGTTCACTTTAACCTGGGAGGAGAGAGAGACTGGGGATGGTGGAGGGCAAGAACTGGATGTCAGCACCCCATCCCAGCTCTGACAGGCCGGAGAAGGCAGCGCAGAAGAAATGAAGTAAAACAGGAAGGGGGACGTTGGCAAGTATTCTTTCTGTTGTTCACAGCTACACTAACCGGACTATTGTGATAGGAGACGGCTGGATTCGCCGGCAGCGATTTTGTTTGTAATTGAATCCTTCTCTGGAAGCACACAGCACCATCTCGAAGATGGTACCAATACAAAACTGATAAGGTTCATCACACGGCTCGAGATTAACTATAAATTCCTAATGGATTGAGGTAAGATGCGTCTCCACTTCACAGCAGACAAACAGGCAAACACAATGATCCATGAAAGAAACAGAGACGCTGCCTGAGGGAAATGAGCCTTTCTATGTCACCTTCCTCACCTTGTGTTTTTGTAGCTGTACCTTCAGGCTTGCAGATGGCTGCTGGAGGTTTACTGATGGTTTCTTTCAGGGATCATTAAAAGTGATTCGTGCGCTGGCCAGGCTTGTGTTTTCCATGCACAGTTTACAGCATGTAACTTGGGAAGGGGTGTCTGGAGGACTGCTTCCCCATCCAGGAAGGATTCTACTGCGGGAAGGCAAAGAGGGCTTCAACAGTCCTTTGGCGGTTGATGAGGCAGGGCTGGAGCGGGCAGAAATGGCTCTTGGGGGCTCAGGGTGAGGGTGAGGGTGGGGGGAGGGCCAGGCACTTGCTGCCTCTCTTCCCTCCTGTCAGGCTGCCCTGCAAACGGGGCCTTGGGAACAGAGCCTACACACTGGCCCCAGAGAGCGAAACTAATGCTGCGTGCAGAAGAGATGACCACACTGCACCGGAAGCCTCGTGCGTGCTTTCCTTCATTCCATTGCTCCAATAAGCTTGCTTCCCATGTCCCTCCTGGCCCCCTCTTCCTTCTTAGAGGATGTTTCTATTTACACATGGACAGCACCTTGGACTTGCAGACACACGCACAGCAACTCCCTTACCTTGGATGCAGATCACCACATCAAGCATCAAGCTTGAGAATCTTGACCATCATGAAACCTCTTCCTGGCTTAGTTCTGCTTTTCCTATTTCTCCTCCTGTTAGTTTTATAATCATATAAAAGATAATTAAAAACAGAGAAGATGATTTTCAAGAGATATAAGGAGAGGATAAAAGAAGGATTATATGAGGCAATAAAATGGTTGGAACGAAGTATTAGAAAGACTCAGATAACAGCAATTATAAAAAATTGAGAACAAATTTGAAAGATTAATAACTAAAAATAGATAAAAAATGACTCAAAGTAAAAATTTTAATTAGCAATATAAGCCAAAATTACAATTAGTGCTATAAAGTAAAATTATAATTAACTATGCTTTTTAAAGAATGATAATGAAAAAGCAGAGATAAACAGTATCAAATTAAAAACTGTAATTAATTAATATGTTAGGAATGATGAGTATACCAGTAGAAAAATAGGCAAAGAACATGGATTCACATGTGAACAAATGCAAATGTTAACATGTATGTGTGAAAATGTTCAATCTTACTAGCAATAAGATAAATGCAAAGTAAAATTGAGCTATTGATTTTTACAAACTGTTGGTAACATTTTGAAAAATGATGATGTTCAGTGTAGTAAAAGATATAGGAAAAAACCAGTTCACATACTACAAGTAGAACTATAAATTGTTTCAGCATATAGGGGTTGGTAAGACATGTGAGAAGGTGATGGCACCCCACTCCAGTACTCTTGCCTGGAAAATCCCATGGACGGAGGAGCCTGGTAGGCTGCAGTCCATGGGGTCGCTAAGAGTCGGACACGACTGAGCAACTTCACTTTCACTTTTCACTTTCATGCACTGGAGAAGGAAATGGCAACCCACTCCAGTACTCTTGCCTGGAGAATCCCAGGAACAGGGGAACCTGATGGGCTGCCGTCTGTGGGGTCGCACAGAGTCGGACACGACTGAAGCGACTTAGGAGAAGCAGCAGCAGCAAGACACGTGAGAACCTTGAAAATGTACATTTTTTTCTTCCAATTTTTAAAAATTGTGGTAAAAATAGAACTACCATATGACCTAGTAATTCCACTCCTGGGTATATATCTGAAAAAACCCAAAACATGAATTTGAAAAGAAACATGCATCCCAATATTAGTAGCAGTGGCATTATTGACAACTGACAGGAAGTGGAAGCAACTTAAGTGTCCATCAACAGATGAATGGATAAAGAAGATGTAGTATACATATACACACATGTATGTACACAATGGAATACTACTGAGCCCCAAAAAGGATAAAATCGTGCCACTTTCAGCAATGTGGATGGATTTGGAGGGTAGTATGTTAAGTGAATACGTCAGACAGAGAAAGACAAATACTGTTTGATATCAATTATATGTGGAATCTACAAGACTAGTGAATATAACAAAAAGAAGCAGACTCACAGCTGCAGAGAACAAGGCTAGAGACAGGAAGAGGGGCAATACAGGGGTGGGGACTAAGGGGTACAAACTAGGCATAAAATAAGCTATAAGGATGTATTGTACAATATGGAGAATATAGCCAATATTTTATAACAGTTATAAATGAAATATGGGCTCCCCAGGTGGCACTAGTGGTAAAGAATCTCCCTGCCAATGCAAGAGATGCAGATTCGATCCCTGGGTTTGGAAGATCCCCTGGAGGAGGAAATGGCAACCCACTCTAGTATTCTTGCCTGGAAAACCCCATGGACAGAGGAGCCTGGTGGGCTTCAGTCCATGGGGTGTCCATGGGGTCACAAAAAAGACCTGGACACGACTTAGTGACTAAACAACAAGATATGTATAACATACACTTTAGCCATTTTTAAGTATATGGCTCAGTGGTCTTAATTGAGTCCATTCATATCACTGTGCGGTCATCATCACCATCCATCTCCAGAATTCATTTCATCTTGAAAAACTAAACTTTAAACCCATGAATCAATAGCTCCCATTTTACCTCCCCTCAGCCCCTGGTAACCACTATTCTACTTTCTGTCTCTATGAATTTCACCATTCTACATACCTCATAAAAGTGGAATCCTATAGTATTTGCTTTTTATAATTAATTATTTGGTAATGCCATGTGGCATGTAGGATCTTAGTTCCCTGATCAGGGTACATGCTCTTGCCCACTAATTTCATGGCTAGGATTTTATCCTAGGAGATAACCATAGATGTGTGCAACAAGTTACCTACAAAGATCCTCATCAAAGCATTGTTTAGTTCAGTTCAGTTCAGTCACTCAGTCGTGTCCGACTCTTTGGGACCCCATGAATCCCAGCACGCCAGGCCTCCCTGTCCATCACAAACTCCTGGACTTCACTTAGACTCATGTCCATCGAGTCAGTGATGCCATCCAGCCATCTCATCCTCTGTCGTCCCCTTCTCCTCCTGCCCCCAATCCCTCCCAGCATCAGAGTCTTTTCCAATGAGTCAACTCTTCGCATGAGGTGGCCAAAGTACTGGAGTTTCAGCTTTAGCATCATTCCTTCCAAAGAAATCCAGGGCTGATCTCCTTCAGAATGGACTGGTTGGATCTCCTTGCAGTCCAAGGGACTCTCAAGAGTCTTCTCCAACACCACAGTTCAAAAGCATCAATTCTTCAGCACTCAGCCTTCTTCACAGTCCAACTCTCACATCCATACATGATCCCTGGAAAAAACCATAGCCTTGACTAGACAGACCTTTGTTGGCAAAGTAATGTCTCTGCTTTTCAATATGCTATCTAGGTTGGACATAACTTTCCTTCCAAGGAGTAAGCGTCTTTTAATTTCATGGCTGCAGTCACCATCTGCAGTGATTTTGGAGCCCCCAAAAATAAAGTCTGACACTGATTCCACTGTTTCCCCATCTCTTTCCCGTGAAGTGATGGGACCAGATGCCATGATCTTTGTTTTCTGAATGTTGAGCTTTAAGCCAACTTTTTCACTCTCCTCTTTCACTTTCCTCAAGAGGCTTTTTAGTTCATCTTCACTTTCTGCCATGAGGGTGGTGTCATCTGTATATCTGAGGTTATTGATATTTCTCTGGGCAATCTGGATTCCAGCTTGTGTTTCTTCAAGCCCAGCATTTCTCATGATTACTCTGCATAGAAGTTAAATAAGCAGGGTGACAATATACAGCCTTGACGTACTCCTTTTCCTATTTGGAACTAGTCTGTTGTTCCATGTCCAGTTCTAACTGTGGCTTCCTGACCTGCATATAGGTTTCTCAAGAGGCAGGTCAGGTGGTCTGGTATTCCCATCTCTTTCAGAATTTTCCACAGTTTATTGCGACCCACACAGTCAAAGGCTTTGGCATAGTCAATAAAGCAGAAATAGATGTTTTTCTGGAACTCTCTTGCTTTTTCCATGATCCAGCAGATGTTGGCAATTTGATCTCTGGTTCCTCTGCCTTTTCTAAAACCAGCTTGAACATCAGGAAGCTCACGGTTCACGTATTGCTGAAGCCTGGCTTGGAGAATTTGGAGCATTACTTTACTAGCATGTGAGATGAGTGCAATTGTGCAGTAGTTTGAGCATTCTTTGGCATTGCCTTTCTTTGGGATTGGAATGAAAACTGACCTTTTCCAGTCCTGTGGCCACTGCTGACTTTTCCAAATTTGCTGGCATATTGAGTGCAGCACTTTCACAGCATCATCTTTCAGGATTTGAAATAGCTCACCTGGAATGCCATCACTTCCACTAGCTTTGTTCGCAGTGATGCTTTCTAAGGCTGACTTGACTTCACATTCCAGGATGTCTGGCTCTAGGTGAGTGATCACACCATCATGATTATCTGGGTCGTGAAGATCTTCTTTGTACGGTTCTTCTGTGTATTCTTGCCACCTCTTCTTAATATCTTCTGCTTCTGTTAGGTCCATACCATTTCTGTCCTTTATCGAGCCCATCTTTGCATGAAATGTTCCCCTGGTATCTCTAATTTTCTTGAAGAGATCTCTAGCCTTTCCCATTCTGTTGTTTTCCTTTATTTCTTTGCACTGATGCTTTAAAAGTTAGGAAAAAAAACCCTTGATGTCCAATTCTAGGAGATTTGATAAATTAGCTTATTATACAAAGCAATACAATACAATCATTAAAAAAATTAAACACAAGGAAAAGAGAGTCACAATATATTAAGCAAAATTCCTGGCAGGCTAAAGAACAGTATATTCTGTATAATCACATCAATTTTGGAGTAAAAAATATGTGTATGTTTTTAATACATTAGCAGTTGTTATTTATGTGTAGTAGATATTTATGTGTATTTATGATTTAAACTTCTAACCCTATGTTTATCTACATTTACTACAATGAACACATAATTTTTAATAAGTTACTTAAGAAAGATTAAGTAAAATAAGATAGTTTAAAATTAAGAATTTCAAAATAAAATCAATCTAAGGAATTTATGTAAAACATGCAAATGAAATATAATATTTAGGACTTGGAAATACAGTTAATAAGATATTTTAAATCAAGCAAAATAAATTTAACACTAACAGAATAATACAAAATCACTATTTATTGAGCCCCCAGTCAATGCCAGATGCTGTCTGTACTAGCTATTTTATATACATTAACTAAAGCAAAGTAATAAGGTAAAAGATTTTCTTTTTTAAAGGAATCAATGGATGAGAGGAAAAAGGCAGAGACTGAGAATATTCCAGATTTCTAGTCATTCAGTCTAGTACTTTGCCACCAGCTCTTGCTCTCCCTTATGAGAAATTGCCCTCAAGGGCATAAAGTGCCAAGTTCTGATGCCCAATACGAGATATTGCAGTGGCTACTGGAACTGTGGCAACCATGATTAAATGGTTGTTGAGGTCACTTCCACTTGAAAATCCTGTGATTCCCAATAAAAGAATCACATTTTCTGTACTCTTGTTCCAGACTGAGCGGTGAGATACACTGTGCTTTGGAAGATGTGAGTAGAATAGAGTTTCAGTGAAGTTAAGATGCTCACAAAGTGCCCTCCTTGGGCCTCTGTCTGAGCTGGGGCCAAGGTGGAAGGAAACAGGACAACACTTGCAGGTGAGGACCACTTTGTGGAATATTTACTTAGGGGCATTTCTACACCATCAGCATCAACAAACAGGCATGTCTCTGCCTACCCAACATCACAGCAGAAGTGCTCATGTAACCTTGATGCGCTTTAAGCATTTGTTATTCGGAAGTAAAGAGGCTAACAGCCTGCATTTCAGAAATCTCTCAAGATCCATGACAGGCAGATATTGTTAAAGGGTTAGGAGAATGTCCCTGGGCTCTCAAATAAAAATGGTTTGAGAATTCATCAAGGCCAGAGGAGCCATTCAGGAGAGATGACAGATGATATGTTTGTACCTGTTTAAGGATTAGAGATGAGAAATGAGCCTCTTCTGACTTGGGCTCTGTTTGTCAGAGATGATCACTCTAAATCCAGCACAAAGGAAATCAAAGGGACCTGGGATCCTTGCTGGGCTTGAGAGCAGACGAGACAGGAGCTAGGGTGGGCTGGTCTCTCATTCCCTGGGCAGACTTTTCCCCACTCACTAGCATTCCTCTTTCACGCCCAGATACCAATCCTCATTATTTCAGCCGGTATATTATGATGAATGTAGGATGAAGAGAAAAAACACAAAAATGGAAAAAAAAAATAGGTGTGTGTCTTAGAGAATGGTCTTTTAGAAACCAGCTATAAATTTGCTGAGACTAGGATAATCTCTATGTCAGAGATACCAGGAAATCTTGGCACACTTTGCCAAGTTATAGCCCATGTGTAGAATTTATTTTAACTATGTGTACATCTGTTAAGCAGATTGCTCACTGGAGTCTATGACACAGTGTAGAACAGCATATTTAATATTGCAAACAAGAAATTAATAGGAAAAGGTACTATCAAGACTCATGATTTCACTAGATGCATGGGTAGTGTAAGAATCAGTTTTTCTTCAACAGCGATGGGATACTAAATGGAGAACACGTGATCTGAGTCCTTGCTGTGGATACTTTCAAAGATACAGAGAAACGATGTTATGCTGTATTTGTGAATGCCTTGTCATTACTGCTGACTTGTTTCCTGCTATTTCAGGAAGTCTTCAAGTGTGCTGCCCCAAATTCTTGTGTTCAGTATATGTCGCATAAGCACATTCAAGCCCCTCTCTCCCCACATACATACTGAGAACTACTATTTTAGGGTTTCACTGTTTTTATGTGATTCTACATTCAGTGTTTGGTGGTGAAAGCTTTAAGGCTGATGTCTTGTTATGTCTTGTTGGATAAGTTGGTCCATATTTTCAGAATGTCCTTATATTGATTGTGCTACATAAGAAGCCCTTTTCAGGGATTTTAATTGGTTCGCTATAATTATGGCAACTCTATGTCCTAGATTTTCTAGGATGATCCTGATATCAAGGACTGATTTAATTGTCTCTATAAATGTACAAATAATAGAGCATGTGTGTCAATTTTCAGCTCAGAAAACATGATGGTTATATCTATATTCTATTTCAGCACAGGTCATAGAATCTGAGTGCTCTACTGTGTAGCTGAAATGCTACTCAGAAGAGCTGGTCAAGGGTTATGATGAACAATGCATGGACTATCTTTCCTAGCTGGGGAACAGGACAGGCCTTTTCTCCCTGATAGTTCGTCATGTCAGTTCACGTTCTTTCTGTTTTTACTCCTCCTTTTCATTCATCTCTTTCTCTATATTTCATCTCATCTCTCTACTCCCAACCAGTGCATTAGGACAGTAAAGTGATGTGCAGAGTTAAGTGGTAGAAGAGGGACAACCTGGATTTCACCTTCTGCAACTTTTTCTTTAAAGTTGGGTTTGAAAAAAAAACAAGAGTATGTAATGCAAACCTCCTTCCTTCTGGAATTTTGTCTGTTAGAGTGATTTGGAAATCTAGGCAGATTTTTTTTTTTTTTACTTTATTTAATTTTTAATTGAAGGATAATTGCTTTACAGAATTTTGTGGTTTTCTGTCAAACATCAACAAGAATCAGCCATAGGTACACACATGTCACCCACCTCCCAAGGCTCCCTCCTGTCTCCCTTCTAGATAGTCACAGAGCCCGCTTATTCCCTGAGTCACACAGCAATGTCACACTGGCTCTCTAGTTTACATATGGTATTGTAAGTTACTCTCTCTTGAATTAAATTACTCCATGTTACTCTCTCCATACATCTCACCCTCCCCCTCTAGGTGGATTTTTTTCAGGGGACAGGGGACATTAGGAATGACTGGGATTTTGACAGCAGACTTATTTATTGGTTTGTTTGTTTATTTGCAACATTAATTCTAAAGGTTCGACACTGTGATAAAGTAAGAAATCCCTCAGGATGAAGGCAATATGGCTTCATGGTCAAGCTAAGGTCGGTGAAGAATCACATTACTGCTCAGTTCTCCGCTCAGCATCCAAATAACCTGTGAATATCCACTGTTTTTACTTAGAGTGCTGGTTTCATGGCCTGAGACTGAAGGAAATATTATGTTATATTATTGTAGATATTCGAGTAGGCCTCATGTGATTAGGGATGTTCCTTGGTAAAATGCCCCAGAACCTAAGACACAAGGAATAGCTGGCCCTGAGGAAGACTGGAAGTACTTTGGCCACCTCATGTGAAGAGCTGACTCATTGGAAAAGACTCTGATGCTGGCAGGGATTGGGGGCAGGAGGAAAAGGGGATGAAAGAGGATGAGATGGCTGGATGGCATCACCGACTCGATGGACGTGAGTCTGAGTGAACTCCGGGAGTTGGTGATGGACAGGGAGGCCTGGCGTGCTGCGATTCATGGGGTCCCAAAGAGTCGGACGAGACTGAGTGACTGAACTGAACTGAACTGAACTGAGGAAGGCTGGGAGCTTTGATGGATCCAGTCATTACGAAAACTGCAGTTGGAAGACTTTTCTGAACCTCAGGCAATCCTAGAAGCTTCTGGACTTGTGGGTCTTTACTACAGTACTCTGTTACTTGTAGGACACTAAGCTAAGTCTTTTTTTGTTTCTTTCTGGCAGTGCATGCAACCTGCAGGATCTTAGTTCCCCAGCCAGGACTTAAACCCATGCCCTCTGCAGTGGAAGGGTGTAGTCATAATCACTGGATCACTAGGGAAGTCCCTTCTATCACATTTGAGTAGTTTATGTTCTTTAACAGCTTTATTGATATATAATTCACATATTATAATGATCATCCACTTTAAGTGTGCAGTTCAATGAATGTTGGTATATTTATGAATTTGTACAAGGATCACTATAATCTGATTAAAGAATATTTTTATTACTTTCAAAAAAGAAATTTTGCACCAACCAGAAGTCACTCCTTTGACAAGTCTAACCTATTTCATTTTTAATAGATTTGTCTACTCTGTACATTTCATTTAAGTAGAATCGTACAACCTCAGATATGCAGATGACACCACCCTTATGGCAGAAAGTGAAGAACTAAAGAGCCTCTTGATGAAAGTGAAAGAGGAGAGTGAAAAAGTTGGCTTAAAGCTCAACATTCAGAAAACTAAAATCATGGCATCTGGTCCCATCACTTCATGGCAAATAGATGGAGAAACAGTGAAAACAGTGGCAGACTTTATTTTTGGGGGCTCCAAAATCACTGCAGATGGTGACTGCAGCCATGAAATTAAAAGATACTTACTCTTTGGAAGGAAAGTTATGACCAACCTAGATAGCATATTAAAAAGCAGAGACATTACTTTGCCAACAAAGGTCCGTCTAGTCAAGGCTATGGTTTTTCCAGTAGTCATGTATGGATGTGAGAGTTGGACTCTAAGGAAAGCTGAGTGCTGAAGAATTGATGCTTTTGAACTGTGGTGTTGGAGAAGACTCTTGAGAGTCCCTTGGACTGCAAGGAGATCCAACCAGTCCATCCTAAAGGAAATCAGTCCTGAATATTCATTGGAAGGACTGATGTTGAAACTGAAACTCCAATACTTTGGTCACCTGATGTGAAGAACTGACTCATTGGAAAAGATCCTGATGCTGGGAAAGATTGAAGGCAGGAGAAGGGGACAACAGAGGATGAGATGGTTGGATGGTATCACTGACTCAATGGGCATGAGTTTGAGTAAACACCAGGAGTTGGTGATGGACAGGGAGGCCTGGCGTCCATGGGGTCACAAAGAGTTGGATACAACTGAATGACTGAACTGAACTGAACTGAGAATCATACAGTATGTATGTTAGGGGCTTCCCTGGTAAAGATGGTAAAGAATCTGCCTGCAATGCGGGAGACCTGGGTTCAATCCCTGGATTGGGAAGATCGCCTGGGAGAAGGAAATGGCAACCCACTCCAGTATTCTTGCCTGGAGAAATCCATGGACAGAGGAGCTTGGTGGGCTACAATCCATGGGGTTGCAAAGAGTTGGACTGAGTGACTAACACACATACAGTATGTGGTCTTTTGTGTTTGTTCTTTCACTTGGCATAATGTTTTTGAGGCTCTTGTATACTGTAGCTTATGCCACAACTTCGTTCCTTTTTGTTGCTATATAATATTCCATTGTCTCTGTGTACATTTTATTTGCCCAGTCATTAGTTAATGAACATTTGATTTGTTTTTTATGCTATTATAAATGAAATTGTTTTCTTAATTTAATTTTGACTTAATTGCTGGTGTATAGAAATATAACTGATTCTTGTATGTTGACCCTCTTTCCTATATAAGCTTGCTGAACTTAAAAAAAATCAGTTTCAACAGATTTTAGTGGATTTAAAAATTTTTTCTATTTATCATTATCTATAAATACAGTTGTACTTATTTTCCAGTAAGGATGCCTTTTATTCTCCCTATAGTTTCTGCTTCCACCTATCTTTAGTTAGCCTCATGGTTCTAACTCAGTATCACACCTTCTTTCTTCGCTGTTTTTCTCTTTGCTCTGAATTTTCAAGTTTAAATAGAGGGGAAAAAGGAAAAAAAAATACAGAGAATCTGATTGTCTCAAATGTTAGCTATCATTTTTCCTTGGGCAAAGTTCTCCATTGTAGCTCATAACTCTCTGGCTAATAAATGCTGCCTTTGGGTTAGATGATCACTAATAAGGTATAACCAGAGAGAAAGGCAGACCACAGCTTCTGCCCAGCTGGAGAAATTTTCTTTAAGGGACTGTATGCATGGCCTGACTTTGAAGTTGATACAGACAGAATACTATTGTTATAGTAGGTATTGTTCCAAGATAAGATGCATATAAAGAAAGTGAAGAGTGAAGTTGCTCAGTCGTGTCTGACTCTTGTGACCCCTGTAGCCTGACAGGGTCCTCCATCCATGGGATTTTCCAGACAGAATACTGGAGTGAATTGCCATTTCCTTCTCCAGGGAATCTTCCCGACGCAGGGATTGAACCCAGGTCTCCTGTACTGCAGGCAGACTTTACTGTCTGAGCCACCAGGGAAGCCCCAAGATGCATATATATATTTTTAATTCAGAGGATTTCTTTGTGATGTTGATTGGAATGGATTATTAATTCTAGAATTTTAATTAATTAAAGTTGAGGTATAACTGACACACAACATTATATTATTTTGGGGGCTATAATGTAATGCTTCAGTACTTGTCTATACTGTGAAATGATCAGCACAGGGAAGTCTAGCTAAGGTTTTTCCCTTGTGATGAAGACTTTCAAAATCCACTACAATTTAAAATGCTATCTAAAGCGTTTTTAGATTGCTTTATAAGACTCAGTTCAGTTCAGTTCAGTTGCTCAGTCGTGTCTGACTCTTTGCGACCCCATGAACCGCAGCACGCCAGGCCTCCCTGTCCATCACCAACTCCCGGAGTTCACTCAGACTCACGTCCATCGAGTTGGTGATGCCATCCAGCCATCTCATCCTCTGTCGTCCCCTTTTCCTCCTGCCCCCAATCCCTCCCAGCATCAGAGTCTTTTCCAATGAGTCAACTCTTTCCATGAGGTGGCCAAAGTACTGGAGTTTCAGCTTTAGCATCATTCCTTCCAAACAAATCCCAGGGCTGATCTTCAGAATGGACTGGTTGGATCTCCTTGCAGTCCAAGGGACTCTCAAGGGTCTTCTCCAACATCACAGTTTAAAAGCATCAATTCTTCGGCTCTCAGCTTTCTTCACAGTCCAACTCTCACATCCATACATGACCACTGGAAAAACCATAGCCTTGACTAGACGGACCTTTGTTGGCAAAGTAATGTCTCTGCTTTTGAATATGCTATCTAGTTTGGTCATAACTTTTCTTCCAAGGAGTAAGCGTCTTTTAATTTCATGGCTGCAGTCACCATCTGCAGTGATTTTGGAGCCCCCAAAAATAAAGTCTGCCACTGTTTCCACTGTTTCCCCATCTATTTCCCATGAAGTGATGGGACCGGATGCCATGATCTTCGTTTTCTGAATGTTGAGTTTTAAGCCAACTTTTTCACTTTCCTCTTTCACCTTCATCAAGAGGCTTTTTAGTTCCTCTTCACTTTCTGCCATAAGGGTGGTGTCATCTGCATATCTTACAAGACTACTTATTAAAAATTTTCTTTTCTTCTTTTTGGCCATGCCCTGAGGTTTGCAGGATCTTAGTTCTCTGACCAGGGATCTAACCTGGGCCCTGACAGTGAAGGTGCTGCATTCTAACCACTGGACCACTAGAGAATTCCCCTCATTTAACATTTTAAAGAGATAAATATATTCAAGATAACTAGTTTTCCTTGGTCTCTTTACTTCCTCCAAGAAACCCTTTCTTTGTAATTAGTTATTTCAGTACGAATTTATTGCACATCTGTTTTATGTAGAACCTTCAATACCTGGTACATATTGGGGTAAAAAATGAGGAGTGTGTATTTGTGGAGGGGAGGTCTCGAAGAAATGAAAAGCGTGCTTCCTTGGATTTTTAGTTCCCTGTAGAAAGAAAGTGGAAACACATTATAGAACTTGAGAACATATAGAAAGTAACATGGAGTCTGGAAACTGCAAAATAGCATAGTATAATTTGGATAGGTATACTGTTGAATAAAATCATGACATGTCATAAATTCAATACTCTGCTGCTAACCAGGGATACAGAGATGAAAAAGACACAGTCTCTGCCCTAAGACTTTATTGTAATAAACCAGTACATAATTGAAGCTCAAAAATGTTATTGCATTTTTATGTGTACCTTTGAAACAAGCTATGATTTTTCCAGTAGTCAGGTATGGATGTGGGAGTTGGACCTTAAAGAAAGCTGAGTGCTGAAGAATTGATGCTTTTGAACTGTGGTGTTGGGGAAGACTCTTGAGAGCCCCTTGGACTGCAAGGAGATCAAATCCTAAGGAGATCAGTCCTGAGTATTTATTGGAAGGACTGATATTGAAGCTGAAACTCCGATACTTTGGCCACCTGATGCAAAAGACCCTGATGCTGGGAAAGATTGAAGGTGGGAGGAGATGGGAACGACAGAGGGTGAGATGGTTGGATGGCATCACCAACTCAATGGACATGACTTTGAGGAAACTCAGGGAGATAGTGATGGACAGAGATGCCTGGTGTGCTGCAGTCCACGGGGTCGCAAAGAGCCTGACATGACTTAGTGACTGAAGTGAACTGAACTTGAAAGAAGAGGATGTCATGCTGTGTTGTGACTGGCTGACTTTAATGTTGTAAGAGACTACCTGAAGAGTATCATCACTAACCTAATTTCTAAAGAGAATACATACACCTCTGTAAGTCTAAGGTCATATGGGTAAACTTATATATGTCATAGAATATTTGCAAAAACTAAATTTTAAATATGTATTTAGGTAACATAAGCATTATTTATGTGTCCTGTAGAGGTGAAATACTGATTTAGAAACTTTCCAAAGGAAAACTCAACTTTGTCAGATATAGTTTTAATTACTGCACTAATTCATATTAATATTATCTTTGACAATCACTTTTTTCTGCCTGATCCTATTATGATATAACTAGCTTATGTAACCGAAATGGAAGGAGACAAAAGTGAACGCTCTGCATGCTTGATGCAAATAGTTTTCTCTGTTTTCTTATATGCAGCTTTGGAAACCATAATATTTAAAATTTTACTTTTCATAAAAAAGAAATAAAAACTAGTTTACAAAATAAAGCCGTAGGCCAAATGCAGTCGTGTGCTTTGTTTTGTTTTGCTTTGACTGGTTAAGACTGAAATAAAGAACATTCTGCCTCATATATTTGTGTATAGGAAAATAGGAAAGGCTCTATTAGAGTGCAGCTCACTCTTTAAACCGTGAGTTCCCTTTCGAAAGAGATTGTATCTTTTAACTTGGTAGCCTAAACTTTAAGGGTATCTTTAAGGATAGAATACTACCCTTAAAGCGTGCTTTGTTGGGATGAGAGAACTTCCTTGACAGTTCCCCCAGTTACACGCCTTTTCTGCAGCCAAGACTACAACTCCCAGAAAGCCATACTCCTCTGGACCTCAAAATATGAAGGCGAGAAAAGTTCCAGCACCCATCGCGCCAGATCGAGAATACAATTCCCACTATACCCAGGGGCTCCGGAAACCTTGTCAGTAACCACCTGTTGTCATAGCATCCGGGTCTGCGCTAACCAATCCGAGAGCCCCTACCTTGTAGAGGCGGGCAGTTCGTATCTTTGACCAATTGGAGTCAAGTGTTGTTGTGTCACGTGACCGGAGGAGGCGGGAGCTCAGGACGGCGCCTTCTCCTTGCCTCTTGGGGTCGTGGCCTTGCTCCCGCTGTGCAAGACAGGAGTCTGGGCCCGTCCACACACGTGTGTGCCCGTGGGACCTGTGGTGCCTGTGGGTCCGTGCTAGGTCTCGGCGGGGTCAGCAGCCGAAGCCATGGGCGGGACGGCCAGCACTCGTCGGGTCACCTTCGAGGCGGACGAGAATGAGAACATCACCGTGGTGAAGGGCATCCGGGTGAGTGACAGTGGGCGGGCGGAGGGCCAGCATTCCGACTCGAACCCCGTATCTCTTGCCTTTCCAGGTTCTGCTCGGCCTACTTTCCCCCAGTTCTGCCACCAAAGTGTTGTTCGGCCCAAAGCTGAGTTCCTTGCAAAGAAGGTTGAAGTTTCTCAAGACTTGGGACATCTATTCAGAGATATTTCCTGCTGTGTGCCAAGTGCTGAACACTGTGCTGGGGCGACTGGGGGATGCCAGGTTGATTTAGACCTTGTAAGGGCTCAAAGACCAGTTTAGACTGTATTGCTTAGTAGTTCTGGGACTTTATTTGAAACCCCTGCCTCACTGTACCCACCTGTGAAATGGGCTTGTCTTCTGGATTCAGAATTCAAACCCTGCTTTTTCCCTGCTCACATGACCTCTCTTAGGATGAACTTGGCGTTTTAAGGAACTCTTTATGTAGTGTCTGTTGTTGAATACTCTTCCACTGACAAGTCCCCATTCCCCCAACACCCACCCACCCACACCTTAGACTTTTCTGCCTTGCTTCAGGTGACTTCTGGCTTCTCCCTTCTTCACTTTCGCTTGATATCTTGTCTTTCTCAGACGCCTCCTCTTGTGGCCTGTTGTGCCCAAATTTTGGACTAGGCCCAGTGGCTTCTAGACTAACGTCTGCCGGCCTCATAGGACTTGAGATAGGTTTGCAAGTTTTCATGTCACTAGGAGCAGTACAGTTTGTTTTGACCGAGACGTTGGAGAAAAATTTTAAATGCCCCTGCTCATGCTTCATACATAAACTGAAAGCTTGATTTTTCTCTAGGGTGTCAGTATACCAGCACTCACTTCATCAACACCCTCCACCGCACCTGAATTAGCAGCCTCAGGTTTTTGAAGTATGATGACTGAACCTAGTAGATAAAGCAGTTTGACCCCAGAAAGTTTAATTCTGTTTTCCTTCCTCTGTACTACACAACCAGTGTAAGTAAATGTGTAAATTCTTTTTAGCATTGATGATGAGGAATTAAAACTTCTTAAATATTTGAAATGTTAAAAAACTTTTTTACTTTGCAACTGTTACCTTGAAGAATTTGTTAAAGTTTTCTTTATGAAAACAGACTGTTGAGCTCAACTTCTGGTCTGTGGCCAGCATTTCCTTGCATTAATGAATGGTGGTACCGCATTTTGTAATAAGATGTCTGAGGCAGCATTCTTTGCACTGTTGAGGTTTAGTTGGTACTCTTTAAAATAAAAATTTCTGTAGGCTCTGAGTTTTATGCGGAGACTTGATTAATCTTGCCTTCAGAAGTTTTGAGTGTTACACACCAGAGGGTGAAGAAGAAAAGTAAGTTTGGGTTGAGAAGGCAGTTGGCTAGAAAAACGTATAAGTTCATGTTCTCATGCTTTAGTACAGGCACAGCGATGGCAGCAAACAAAATTAAGAGAGAATTGGGCTACAGCACAGAGATTCACGTCAAGTATTAGACAAGGTTAAATATGTTAAGTATGAAGAAAGTTTGAGGTTAGATTAAATGGAGAGATTTTCTTAAAGCCCCTTTAAAAAAAACTGTATAGGAAAAGAAGCTATGTCCTTCGGCTGTTCAATTTGGTGGAAATATTCTTTTATTTACTTTTTCTTTCTCATGGAGTACATTTTATACTGTTCTAATTCAAGCACATAATGCTCCCTGTGACCTCTGTGCTTTGCTTTGCTTCAGTTTATACCCTTCACCTGGATTGCCCTTGCAGCGTTCTCCCTGTTGCTTCAAATTCTTCTTCAAGGATGATTTTCGATCTCTGAGCTTCAGTTTTCTCACCTGCAAAGTGGTGGGGTTTGAGTACACCTGTAGCCTCTCATCTCTTCTAATTCTGAAATTTTGTGCGTCTGGCGGCACTGTGAGTTTCTTGTAGCCATGCTCAGCCTCTTGCACTTTCCCCTAAAAGTAGTGTGCTGTTGACTTGTTGAGTACTTAGGTATCATTCTGATTTCTTTGAGGTCGTGGTCAAAAGAACATCAGTTAGTTGTTGAACAGACCTCAGTTAAGTTAATTAGGCATTTTCTGGTCTGCATTCGTGGACAGGTCACTTCCCTGATTATATTCCTGGATCGCCAAAGGGGAGTATCATCTCTTGATTGTGCTAAGAAGATGAAGTATTTAAAGCACATTGTAGATTTTTAATAAAAGGTAGTTGTTATTAAAATGATAGGGTTCCTTCTACATCTCATGTTGTAAGACGCTTTGAGAGTCCAGTGGTAAGAGCATGTTCTTTGGAACCAGGCAAACCTTAGTGTGGTGCCAGGTGTGCTTCTCAGCAGCTGTGTGCAGCATACTTGCAGTACTTATGAATTCAGACACTGCTTTTGAGAATTTGATGTACGTAAGCGTCCCTGGTGGCTCAAACAGGAGACCCGGGTTCAACCCCTGGGTTGTAAGATCCTCTGGAGAAGAGGATGGTAACCCACTCTAGTATGCTTGTCTGGAGAATCCCATGGACAGAGGAACCTGGCGGGCTACAGTCCATGGGGTCACAAAGAGTCGGACATGACTGAATGGCTGAGCACGCATGTAAGCATCTGGCAGGGTCTGGTACTCTGAGGGTGTTCACTATGCACATGAGTAGTAATTGTTTTTGGAGCTGGGCAAGGAGATGGATGTGTAACCTTACATGAACTGAATAATAATCAATAGATTAAAAAATAAGAGCATATTGTGTTCCCACAGGTATACCTAAAGGGATATGGACTGGGGAAGGGACTCCTGGGTTCTACAACTGATTGCCTGTGTGATTTTTTTGTCTGTGTGTTTTCTAGATGTTTTTAAACTGATATATATATATATATTTTAGCTTGCAGCACTTCTTATTTCCCATGAGAGAGCTACTGTTTTAGCTCAGTTGATTGAAACATGGTGCTCATGAGGCCCAAACTTCAGTATTGAATTGCAGATAGGTTAGTTCAGCTTGGCTGCAGAACACATTCCAGATTTTCCCAGTTGACCAACATTTATGCTTTTACTCATAAGAGTAAGAGTTTGCCACATATGCACACTACTATATGTAAAATAAATAACTAGTGAGAACCTATTGTACAGCACAGGGAACTGTACTCAATATTCTGTAACGGCCTGTGCGGGAAAAGAATCTGAGAAAAACAAGAGTGGATGTATGTGTATATATCGCTCTGATTCACTGTGCTGTGCGGCAGAAGCTAATACAACACAGTAAATCAGCTGCTCTCCAGTAGAAATTTTTTAAAAAATGCGTTCCCCTAAACACTGTTTAATTCCTACATGTGTTTCTCTCCAGTGGTTTTGGGCTTTACCAAATCTTGCCCACTTTAGACACCTTTTGTTAGTTTCTTGCTAAGAGAATAACTTGTTTCTCTGATACTTTTCCCTTCCTTCGGTGCACACCACTTTTCCACACCCACTGCTTCTGTGTTTAGAGCATTTTCTTTTGGACCACTGTGACCATATCACCTGTAGTTACCCTTTTTCATAACAATAAAACTTTAATTTTTGAAATAAAAATAATAAGAGTGTGCCAGCAGTGCAGCAGACTCAGTCGCTGCTGGAAAACCGATTTTGTGTTCCACTGATAAGGATAGTAATTTCATCTTCATTTATCTTAATGTACGAGGAGTCATATTGAGTAAGCAGACATAAGGCTTTTAGTAACTAGGCTGCATTTATTAATAGATCATGTTTTTCCAGATTTTTCTTGCTGAGGTCCTCATCAGCTGGCGATTAAAGGACCTACCTAAAATGTTGAGTTTGAAGTGTCTTCTCACCCACCATGTGCTATTTTCACGGTTATTTGTAGGGTCCTGGTTTTTTTTTCCCTTAATTCTCACCAGTCAACAACTCCCTCTCCCCCCTTCCATAAAATAACCTGTGTTCTTACACCTGACTCCAGCTTTGAATCTGAACTCATGGATTGGATGAAAGGCCACCCTTTTGCCTTGTCCTCCTTTCCAAGTCTAAACTAAATTTCTTGTGATCGAAAGACCAAGCGTTTTGATTACTCATATTGCATGTGGTTAATAGGATTTTTCTGGGCACCTGCTGAGCCTGTTTGGAAAGTGTGCCTTCCACTCAATCTTGCACAAGTTTATCTGAAACATCAAAGCTGTGAGTGAACTCTTCCAGAGCAAATGTCAACTTCAATAAGTATCATTTTCAGAGTAATATTTATCATGCTTCCCAGGCATAAACTAATCTCTGCAACTTGCCTTGAAGTTGCAAGCTGAAATTCATAGGAGCCAGTTACGGCAGCAGGGATGCTAATGTGGAACACAGCTCATGCTTTGGGAAGACTTAGAGTTAAGAGCCCCTGCATGAAGAGATTACTTCACGTGGGATGTGGTTAAGGATCCTGGAGAGGGTCCATTAACAGAGTCGGCAAATCCCGTCTGTCACTGGGATGGTTGAGGAATGTTATCAGGTAAATGATTGACCCCTTTCCACTTTAGGTTCCGTGAATCTCTTGGGTATATATATTACCATGCTAAGCTTTCTAGGATTTTATACAGAGAGGAGAAGTTCATGATTTCCGCTGATAACAAAGGCAAAGAATATGAGTGATGAACTACAGACATGAGCTGAAAGTTACATTTTATATATATGTGTTTGTAGTATGGAATATATTCCCCCTTAAGTAAGTATTTAGGAGTAATTTCTTTCAAATACTAGTGGCAGTTTTTGAAGTCTTGAAATGGTAGTTGAAAAGAAAATGATCTATGCTGCATGGAAAGAGGACCAAGTGAGAAAAATGAGTCTGAGTCTTTTAATCAGTTTGACAAGAAGCACCTGGAAGAAGTTGAGAAAAACTATTATGGGGCTGTGGGTCGCATTCATTTGTCTCATGTGGTACCTATCTTGACATCTTAGGGGGAACTTAAAAGGGAGTTCTCCTCCCCCTTTACTCTGTTCCTTGGAAGTAGAAAGACTTGATCTTTGTCTGTCTCAGTCTCTTGTTTCTGAGAAAATACTAGATTCTGGGTTGATAAATGGTGTGTTCTAATTTTAGATAAGACCAATGAAGGTGGGTGGGAAGAGATGAGTGGGAAGACTATGGAAGATGACCCACAACTTTTCCTCTTCTGTCGAGCACATGTTGGTGTGGGGAGTAGTATGGACCATGACTTGGCAAGCCTTGTTTACTTAACTACATCTTCAGGAGTAGTAGAGAATAGGGCAGATAAGTCAGTGAACTGAATTCAACTCTGTTGGCAGGCCCCATTCTTTGGTTCTCACTAATTGTAGAACCCGGGTCTCCTGCACTGCAGGCAAATTCTTTAGTATCTGAGTCACCAGGGAAGCCCCAATAGAACAGGGGTTCTTAACTTTCAGTTCACAGACTACTGTAAATCTGTAGGCTTTGGACTCTGCACATAATAATGCAATAAGCAGAAAATTTTGCATACAATTGAGAAATTAATCCATAGACTTCTGAATCCATGGACCTCAGGGCATAGTTTTAGCATTAATGTGGGTGGGTGGGTGAGGGGTTTCTGTCACTCTTCTTTACCACAAATAATTTCTGTAAATTGCACTTGGTATTTGCCTTGATGGAGATTCCAGAGATTGTCTGGAAACCAGGTATAGCAGGTATGGATATTGAAACAGGAAAAAGCTTTTCTAAAAGAGGTATCCTATTTAAGGAAAGATGCTTCCTAAAGAAGTTGCTGCTTATACAGAGGCTGGTTGTCCAGCTCTTGCAGAAGCTTACGTTTTACCTTGACCCCTTCTAGGGTCGGTTTTGGAGAAGGCGATGGCACCCCACTCCAGTACTCTTGCCTGGAAAATCCCATGGATGGAGGACCCTGGTAGGCTGCAGTCCATGGGGTCACGAAGAGTCGGACATGACTGAGCGACTTCAGTTTCACTTTTCACTTTTTTGCATTGGAGAAGGAAATGGCAACCCACTCCAGTGTTCTTGCCTGGAGAATCCTGGGGACAGGGGAGCCTGGTGGGCTGCCGTCTATGGGGTAGCACAGAGTCGGACACGACTGAAGCGACTTAGCAGCATCAGGGTCAGTTTGCCTCACAGAGAAGAGTTGTTCTCTAGCTGCAGATTGTATAACAGGCTGGCATCTCTAAACCTTGTCAGCTGCTTAGCAAGTGAGTCCCCAGTTAACAGAGATCAGGTGAGTGCAAGGCCTGAACTCATTACTGAAGCTGGGGTGTCAGCTCAGCGGGTATCAGTTTGAAATACAAAGGATAGCCTGGCTGTTGCCTTCCATCAGCCTAGTTGTGACCAGACTGGGGAGATGGTAGATCAGGCTTGGAGTAAGCAGAGACGCAACTGTAGGGTGCCATGGCGCTACTTTGGAAAGACTTCTGAAAACATGTATGAGTAATTCTAAGAACAAAAAAAAACAGGTAGACTCTCAAGGCAACCTTACAACATATTTATCGACTTAAAAAATGAATTGTGTACCCTTGAATGACATACTTATAAATTTACTGAAGTATGACCAAAGACCTTATTGGGAAATCCTTTGAACTGATTGAATTTGACATTAAGTAGCAAGTTTTGCGGAGAAGGCAATGGCAGCCCACTCCAGTACTCTTGGCTGGAAAATCTCATGGATGGAGGAGCCTGGTAGGCTGCAGTCCATGGGGTCGCTAAGACTGAGCGACTTCACTTTCACTTTCATGCATTGGAAAAGGAAATGGCAACCCACTTCAGTTCTTGCCTGGAGAATCCCGGGGACGGGGGAGCCTGGTGGGCTGCCATCTGTGGGGTCCCACAGAGTTGGACACGACTGAAGCAACTTAGTAGCAGCAGCAAGTTTTGAGGCATCAGATAAACCACATAAATAAAAAGTTACCAATAAAATAAGAAGTAATGTTTAGGTTGAAGGAGACATTTTAGGATGGACTGGTTGGATCTCCTTGCAGTCAAAGGGACTATCAATGTCAAACATTCAGTACTTTTTGCTACTTCTGTAATCTTTTCCATACATGCAGGGAAAACCAGTTGACTAGACAGACCTTTGTTGGCAACAATTTTTTTTTTCAATAAAAGAAAATATTAAATAAAAACATTATACACTTGTATTAATCAAAAAGTCTACAGTTGAATGATTCTATTAACCTTTCTAAAAACTACTTTGAATGATTCTGTAACCTTTCTAATGCAATCATACCCACTGATTTACTCCTGTCGATGATGCTTCTTTCTGTTCTTTCAATTATAAAGTCTCTGAAGACCCAGAACAGAGTGCGATGGATCTTCCACTGCGGCAGGAAATGTTAAATAAGTAACTCTACATAGTTTCTCTGTTAAGTGTTCGCTTTTTAATTTTGATTAAATGCCATATTTTAACACAAATACTATAAGACAATATTTGACAGCTTATATGGTCACTGTTCATTGGCACTTTGTTCCAGCCTGGACACTGACCATGGTGAAATAGATGCCTTTCTGTGCCAGCAGCTGCTGGTGTGTGCCGTGCTCCTTGATTCTGCCATTCTGAAACACCACCATCAAGTCTGCGTTCTGGATGGTGGACAGCCGGTGAGCGATCACGATGCAGGTGCGGCCTTCTCGGGCTTTGTCCAGGGCTTCTTGGACAATAAGCAGGGTGACAATATACAGTCTTGACGTACTCCTTTTCCTATTTGGAAGCAGTCTGTTGTTCCATGTCCAGTTCTAACTGTTGCTTCCTGACCTGCATATAGATTTCTCAAGAGGAAGGTCAGGTGGTCTGGTATTCCCATCTCTTTCAGAATTTTCCACAGTTTATTGTGATCCACACAGTCAAAGGCTTTGGCATAGTCAAAGCAGAAATAGATGTTTTTCTGGAACTCTCTTGCTTTTTCCATGATCCAGCAGATGTTGGCAATTTGATCTCTGGTTCCTCTGCCTTTTCTAAAACCAGTTTGAACATCTGGAAGTTCATGGTTCACGTATTGCTGAAGCCTGGCTTGGAGAATTTGGAGCATTACTTTCCTAGCATGTGAGATGAGTGCAATTGTGCCGTAGTTTGAGCATTCTTTGGCATTGCCTTTCTTTGGGATTGGAATGAGAACTGACTTTTTCCGGTCCTGTGGCCACTGCTGAGTTTTCCAAATTTGCTGGCATATTGAGTGCAGCACTTTCACAGTATCATCTTTCAGGATTTGAAATAGATCAACTGGAATTCCATCACCTCCACTAGCTTTGTTCGTAGTGATGCTTTCTAAGGCCCACTTGACTTCACATTCCATAGATAGGGATAGATGGGCACCTTTAGTCAGACCAGGACTCATGCAGGCCTTGTCTTCACGTACCACGTAGAGAAGGATCCCCATATGAACTTGGTGCAGCTGATGAGAGTGAACTGAGATAAGTGGGCTGCTGAAGTCCTGGTGGCTGGAGCTGTATCAGTTATTTGCATTGCATCTTGGAACCCTTCCTCCTTGGTAACTCCAGGGCTAGGTGTTACTTTCCTAGTTTCCAGATGAGGAAAGGGAGGCCCATTGAGGGGTTATATAGCTAGTCAGTGACCAGTGCTTCTTCCTTTATTTTGGGCCATCGTTTTGTAAGGTATAAAATCATATATGTCAAATTAGCTCAAAAGAAAGTGGAGAGTGAAAAAGTTGGCTTAAATCTCAACATTCAGAAAACGAAGATCATGGCATCCGGTCTCATCACTTCATGGGAAATAGATGGGGAAACAGTGGAAACAGTGTCAGACTGTATTTTTCCGGGCTCCAAAATCACTGCAGATGGTGACTGCAGCCATGAAATTAAAAGACGCTTACTCCTTGGAAGGAAAGTTATGACCAACCTAGATAGCATATTTAAAAGCAGAGACATTACTTTGCCAACAAAGGTTTGTCTAGTCAAGGCTATGGTTTTTCCTGTGGTCATGTATGGATTTGAGAGTTGGACTGTGAAGAAACCTGAGCACCGAAGAATTGATGCTTTTAAACTGTGGTGTTGGAGAAGACTCTTGAGAGTCCCTTGGACTGCAAGGAGATCCAACCAGTCCATTCTGAAGGAGATGAGCCCTGGGATTTCTTTGGAAGGAATGATGCTAAAGCTGAAACTCCAGTACTTTGGCCACCTCATGCGAAGAGCTGACTCATTGGAAAAGACTCTGATGCTGGGAGGGATTGGGGGCAGGAGGAAAAGGGGACGACAGAGGATGAGATGGCTGGATGGCATCACTGACTCGATGGACATGAGTCTGAGTGAACTCCAGGAGTTGGTGATGGACAGGGAGGCCTGGCATGCTGAGATTCATGGGGTTGCAAAGAGTTGGACACGACTGAGCGACTGATCTGATCTGATATTAGCTTTAAGCACATAAATTATATTACATATGTAACATAGTAGATGTATTATAGGATAATATATAGTAATATGGTATGTAATATAAAATATATATATTACAGCATGCTATGTTAATACAGTACATTGTATATTATGTATTAGTACATTACATTATATTGAGTAAACTTCAAATTATATATCCATAAATATAGCTTTAAGATTCCAAAACTTAATAAGCCTCATTTTATTTCCTCACGAGGAAGTGATACATGTGTGGGATAAGGAGTGTATTATTTAGCAGCAGAGAAAGCATGGGACGAGAGAATGGGGTTACTGGTTGCTGGTCCTGATGCTACCAGTAGCTGGATAGCACTTAGAATCTCTCTTTTGCTCACCTGTGAGTTGAGAGGATTGGGGTCAGTCTTAAGGAGTTCTTCCTATGAAGTAGCTCAGCTTTGCAGATAAGTTGAGGCAGCAGTCTCCGTGGCTGTCAGTTGATAGAGAAGCCGAGTCTGTGGGCACTCTCCTTCCTAACTTCCGCTTTCTTCTGAGAAAGGAGTCATGGTTTCTCCTTCAAAGATCACAGCTTTTGAGCTGTCGACTTTCCCTTTGCTGTCTCACCTCCGTTCTGATTTGGGTCCTGAGATACAAGTAACTGTTCAGCTACAGACCGTTTCGTGTTCATTGATGTTTCCCAAGGGCCTCCATTAGCGCTCGGCCTAGTCAGCCTTGTTGGGCGACTCTCACACGTAGGCGCTCACAGTTTTGTGGAAAGGCAGACGCTTGTTCTGTCACTGGAGCACTGGACGTTTGTGCAAGGTACCTGTGGGCGGCACAGGAGGGGTCCTTCCTGTTGGGTAGGCAGAGTTGGCGTGGGATGACTTGCGGATGTTTTGAGCTGAAGTTTGAAAGGCAGTTCTGTCCCAAGGTGTGAAGGCATTGTAGGCAAAAATAAAGGCAAAGAGATGGCAGCGAGTGGCCAGTGTGGGTAGAGAACAGCTTATGAAGTGTTGAGGGAAAAGCCATGGAAGTTGCGGTTGGAGAATGAGGCCATAACCAAAAGAAGAGGGAGTCTTGAATGCCATGCAAAAAAATTTGGCTTTTCTTGTCAAGAGAGGTAGCTGTTGAAGGACTTGAAGTGAGAATTACCATAATCATTTGTATTTTAGGAGGGATATTGAGGATGCCATGAATTAGGGCAGGGGAAACAGGATGGGAGAAGGGACGGCAAATTCATTAGCTGTTTAGGGGTTGAGGAGGTCATGGCTCAGAGAATGAGGGAGAGAGAAGGGTCGAGAACTCCTGAGTTTTGATTTAGGAAGCTGGGTGGAGGTGGTGTCATGAATGAGATAAGGAAAGCAAGAGGACACAGAGGTCTTTTTTGGCAAATGTGAATTCAGCCTGGGACATGTTGGGTTGGCGGTGCTTGTGGTCTGTCCCCGGAGAGGTGTCCATTAGGCAACTCGGTGTTTAGGTCTGCCTTTTGGGATACAGGTCTTGGACTGGAGATAATGGGTTTAGAATTCATTAATCAATCAACAGCAGTTATTAATAAAACATCAGGGGAGTGAATGAGAGTACCACCAAGAGCACGTGGAGTGAGAAGAAATCAAGGCAAAAAACAGAATGTGGAGCCCTCTAGCATATAAGGGTGGGCAGGGGAGGACTAACCCCACTCCAGTACTCTTGCCTGGAAAATCCCATGGACGGAGGAGCCTGGTGGGCTGCAGTCCGTGGAGTCGCTAGAGTCGGACACGACTGAGCGACTTCATTTTCACTTTTCACTTTCATGCATTGGAGAAGGAAATGGCAACCCACTCCAGTGTTCTTGCCTGGAGAATCCCAGGGACGGGGGAAGCCTGGTGGGCTGCCGTCCATGGGGTCGCACAGAGTCGGACACGACTGAAGCGACTTAGCAGCAGCAGCAGCAGCAGCAGCAGCAGCAGGGGAGGACTTCCCAGGTGGCTCAGTGGTAAGAATCCGCCTGCCAAGCAGGAGATGTGGGTTCCATCTCTGGGTTGGGAAGATTCCCCTGGAGAAGGAAATGGCAACCCACTTCAGTATCCTTGCTTGGGAAATGCCATGGATAGAGGAGCCTGGTGGGCTGCAGTCCATGGGGTCACAAAGAATCAGACTTGACTTAGCGACTAAACAACAACACAAGGGAGGGGGAAGCCTGCAGAAGAGAGGAGACTCAGGCAGAGTCCTAGGACCAGCAGGAAGGGGATGTTGGAAAAGTGACGTGGGGGCTGGGGGCTGGGTTTCTGGAAGCCGGGAGTGATGCTAAAGGGAAGTCATAAATTAGGTGCTTTGTAAATATAAAAGATGTTTATTTATATAAATATCTTGCTCAGTTGTGGCTCACTGCTTGCTACCCCATAGACTGTAGCCCACCAGGGTCCTCTGTCCATGGGATTCTCCAGGCAAGAATAGTAGAGTGGGTTACCATGCCCGCCTTCAGCCCACTTCTCTTGTGTCTCCTGCATTGGTAGGTGGATTCTTTACTACTGGTGCCACCTGGGAAGCCTATATAAATATAGAAGGTTATTTATTTGATCAGTGGTGACTTTTGCCTGGTATTGGGTTACAAGTCAGTCAGTGGAGTGTTAAGGAAGTAGAAACTGGAAGAAGGTCCCTGAGGATGTAGCGGTGGTGTATGGTGGGGTTGGGGGGTAAGGGGTGGGGTTGTTTCTCCCCGTTACTTGACCTGTAAACCTTTTTGATGATTTCTGCTTCACCCTCATCTAGTCAGACAGTGAGTCTGGCAGTGAAGGGGATATCTGAGTGTGACCTTGATTCTCAGACTTCCTGGATTTGAGTCCTGGCTTCATTATTGACAACCTGTAAGATCTAGCACAAGTTATTTAATCTGGCTTTGCTTCAGTCTCCTCACCTATACAATGGACATGATAAAAGTATCTCATAGGATTGTGGAGGATTAAATGAGCCAAATACTTGGTTTAACATCAGTGCCTGGCACCTAATAAGCACTTAGTGAAGGTTAACTTTTTTTTTTAAACAACTTTATTGTGGTGTAATTTACATATAATAAAAGTCACCTGTTTTCTGTGTATAGCACTTTCTAATGAATTTACAGAATTGTGCAACCATCAGTACTTTCCGGTTTTAGAACATTTTCATCACCCCAATAAAATCTCTCATGCCCATTTCCAGTTAATCTCCATTCTCATTCCAGCCTTAGGCAAGCACTTACCTAAGATATTTTCCATCTGTATAGAGTTCCCTTTTCTGAGCATTTCAGGTAAATGAAATTATACAGTATGTGGCCTTTTGTGCCTGGCTTCCTTAACTGTTTTTTAGGTCTGTCCTTATTGTAGCTTATTTCAGAATGTCACTTCTTTTTATTGATGAATCCTTGTCCATTGTATGGCCATATAATGTTTTGTTTATCCATTCACCAGAAGATGGATATTGTTTCCACTTTTGCTGTTATGAATAGTGCTGCTCTGCACATTCTTGTGCGAGTCTTTGTGTGGACATATGCTTAATAGCTTCTTAATTGGTCCTTTAGCCTCCTTCAGGGGTCCTCCTGCTTCTGTTCTCATCCCCCTCCAATCTGTTCTTCACACTGTAGCTAGAGTGATCTTTCTAAAATGTAAGTCTCATTGTGTCATTACCCTGCTTAAAATGCTTCAGTAGTGCCTAGCTGCCCTCAGGATCAAGTTCAACCCCCTGACTTGAAGGATTTATTTACTAAGAGTCTTCAAAATCCAGAATCTTATTTTCCTCTCCACCTTCTGTTTCACTGAGCCCCCTCCTCAACTTCCTGCTTCAGCCATTCTTTTCTTCATCCATATTGTTTCATTTATTTAACCATTCACTAATTAACCAAGCTTATTAAGGCTCTGGGGTATAGTACTGGACAGGACCGCCAAATCCATGCTTTCCTGGAGCTTTGTTTCTAGTGAGCAAGACAGGCAATAAACAGCAAAGTATCAGATAGTGATAAGTGCTATAAAACAAGTGAAAGTCCCTCTGTCCTGTCCGACTCTTTGCGACCCCATGGACTATACAGTCCATGGAATTGTCCAGGCCAGAATACTGGAGTGGGTAGCCTTTCCTTTCTCCAGGGGATCTTCCCAACCCATGGATCGAACCCAGGTCTCTCACATTGCAGGCGGATTCTTTATTAGCTGAGCCACAAGGGAAGCCTGATAAGAAAATAATAAAAGGATGGTATGATACCCAGGGGTTAGAGGTGCTGATGACTCAAAGCTCATGGCCTGAGTGTTCCTCGTTGCCTCCGTGCTTTTGCCAACTGCCTGTTTGATATTTCCACTTGCTGTTAAGCCCTGCTGCTTAGTGGTAGCTTCATGAGGTACCCTCTTCTTTCTTTTTAATTTTTAAAATATTTGTTTTTGACTGCTCTGGGTCTTTGTTGGTGTGCATAGGCTTTCTCTAGTTGCAGTGCTCAGACTTCTCATTGTGGTGGCTTCTCTTGGAGATGAGCACGGGCTTTAGGGCACGCAGGCTTCATTAGTTGTGGCTTCTAGGCTCTGGAGCACGGGCTTAGTAGTTGTTACTAGTTGTGGCACATGGGCTTAGTTGCCCTGTGGCTTGTGGAATCTTCCCAGACCAGGGATCGAACCCATGTCCCCTGCATCGGCAGGTGGATCCTTAACCACTGGACCACCAGGGAAATCCTAATACCCTCTTCTTATGGTACTCTTATCCTGTTCCTTCTGTTCCTAAGTACTCTTCATCCTTCTTAACCTCCTGCCCAGCCCCGCTCCCAAAGCCTGGCTGGATGCCCTGCCCGTCTGGCCATTGTGCTGTCTGTCCTTCCATTACAGGCCAACTCACTTAAGTAACATTCTTTACATTATATTTAAATGCATGGTGGTCTGTTTCTTCTCTTTAAGCAACTTGATTGTTAGAATCAACTGTTAGGATACTTGAAGTCTAGCCTAGTTCCTGGCACAGAGTTGGTGCATAAAGAAATCTACTGAAAGAGGGATTGTTTGTGGTTAGCCTTGAACGGAGGGAGGGTGGGAGGGACACCATTTCATTTGGGACTGGAGGGAAGGAAGGCGCTAAGGCCTGCTGCAAGTGTAAATTAATTTGGAGGATGAGGGTGGAAAGTTGGAGGAGTTCTGATGGCTTACATTTTCTCAGAGATTACAATTTCGTGCACAGTATAGAATGAGGGAAAGAGTTATTTATAATGAGCAATGAGCACTGCATTAGAAGAAATGAAGTAGTGCTGTGGGGTGCATCTTGATATCTTAACACTCTTCTTGGTTTTAGTTTCACAGCGATCAGATTTAGTCTGATTTCTTCAGGCCATTCGTTACACACATTGCCATGGATGACTGGCTTACTTGGATGCTATTGTACTGTTTTCTTTCTTGTTCTCTTATAATTGATTTTATTTTGATGTTGCTCTTTTCAGCTTTCGGAAAATGTGATTGATCGTATGAAGGAAACCTCTCCATCTGGCCCGAAGTCTCAGCGGTATTCTGGTACTTATGGTGCCTCAGGTATTTCAGAGTTTGAATTTCTGAGTTCTTAGTAGAAAAACTTTTAAGTGGTGAAAGTTCACTCGATAGTCATGTTCTCCTGCACTCTGTCTTTTGTTACTTGGATGCTTTTTACAGGAGAATTGTCTTCCTTTGGTATTCATGGGGAACTGGTTCTGGGACCCTCTTGAATACCGTAGTCCATGGATGCTCAAGTCCCTTATATAAGACGGGTAGTATTTGCCTATAATCTATGTACATCCTCCCATATATTGATCGTTTAAATCTTGTTTAGATTATTTATGATACATATAATACGCTGTAAATACCATAGAAATAATTGCCGGCATGACAGATTCAAGTTTTGGGTGTTTTGGGTTTTCCGGAATTGTTTTTTTTCCTTCTCCCTGAATAATTTCAGTCTGTGGTTGGTGGCATCTGTGGATGTGGAACTTGCAGTTACGGAAGGCCAGCTGTGTTAGCGGTTAATATTGGGCTTTCTTTTAAAATGCTTTGCTGTAAGGTAGAATGAATCTACTTTCAGTCTTGGGAAATTTTTTTTTTTTTCTCTTCCAGCTCCTGGATCCTCTGTTAGGCTTTGGAAGGTTATTGCCTAGTTTTTTGTGTAAAATGAATGACGTATAAGGGGTATTAGAGGTTTGGGAGTAAATATTTATTAAAAAAATTGAACTTAGAAAATACTGATTTATTGTTTCCAGATGGTGAAATATCTCTAATGATTTTACTTTGTAATGGATTTCTTCAAGTTTATAAGCAGTTTATTCCTTCAGAGTCTTAATTGTTGATGAAAATATGTTAAACGAAATCCATGGAGGATTATTGTCTTATTTTGTCTGTGGATCCTGGAGGATAAGAGATTGCTTTTCTTTCCTCTGTCCTACCCCCATCCATTGATTCATCCACCTAATACTTACTGAGCACCTGCTCTGTGTCTGGCACTGTTCTTGTTGCTGCCAAATTTGATGGATGGACATGCTGTGTTTTGGTGAAATGACAGTGAGGAAGTAGTTGAGATGATTCATTGTGAACTAAATGAGAATTTTCATTATTTATTAGAAAGTATTGGGTGGTAAATCTAGCTGCAGACTGAAATACCTTGAGAAAAATGAGCTCCTGCACAAATGCCTCACCTGGCAGCATTTGTGACCCTCTTACTAATCATTAAATTGATAACCACAAGTTGAACTTCTGATGTATTCAGAGCAGAAAGTGCCGAGATGAATAAGAAATAGTTCTTGTCCTTTTAAAACTTCTTGTTTGGTAGGAGCATTAAGAAGGGTTCATAGTTCATGACAGTTAAATAGTAAGTGGCCACTCCCTCTGCCAGAAACCCTTTCTTTGACTTCTGGGCCACACTCTTGGTTTTCCTTCTACCTTACTTGAATTCTCCAAAAGTTGGCTTAAAACTCAACATTCAGAAAACTAAGATCATGGCATCTGGTCCCATCACTTCAGGCAAATAGATGGGGAAACAGTGAAAAGAGTGACAGAATTAATTTTTTTGGGCTCCAAAATCACTGCAGATGGTGACTGCAGCCATGAAATTAAAAGACTTTCCTTGGAAGAAAAGTTATGACCAACCTAGACAGCATATTAAAAAGCAGAGACATTACTTTGCCAACAAAGGTCCATCTAGTCAAAGGTATGGTTTTTCCAGTGGTCGTGTATGGATGTGAGAGTTGGACTATAAAGAAAGCTGAACGCTAAAGAATTGATGCTTTTGAACTGTGGTATTGGAGAAGACTCTTGAGAGTCCCTTGGACTGCAAGGAGATCCAACCAGTCCATCCTAAAGGAAATCAGTCCTCAATATTCATTGGAAGGACTGATGCTGAAGCTGAAACTCCAATACTTTGGTTACCTGATGTGAAGAACTGGCTGATTGGAAAATCTTTCCCTGATGCTGGGAAAGATTGAAGGGGACAACAGAGGATGAGATGGTTGTATGGCATCACAGACTCAATGGACATGAGTTTGAGTAAACTCCGGGGGTTGATGATGGACAGGGAGGCCTGGCGTGCTGCAGTTCATGGAGTTGCAAAGAGTCTGACAAGATTGAGTGACTGAACTGAACTACTTACATTCTCAGTCTAGTCTTTGCTGATTTCCACTAACGTCATCAAATTGCATGCCTTTTGAATCATTATGTACTTGCCTCTCAAAACTCTGTCTCTAGCCCTGACTTCTCCCTGAAACTGCCGTCTCAGGTAACTGCCCCTTAGATTTCTTCAACTTAACACATCCAAAGCAAACCTTTCCGTTCTTCAGAGTTGCTTCTTCTCTTTATCTTTCCCAGTAAAGGGCACTGGGATTCACCCTTGTTTGCTTTTTTTTTTTTTTTTTTTTTTGATTCTTATATTAGACCATTAGCTGATCTTATCAGCTCCATCTCCAAAATAGGTTTGGAGATGGTCTTCGCACATCCGTGTTCACTGCTGCATCTCCAGTCGGAAATAACCACCATCTCTTATCTTGTCTTTCGATGAAGCCTCTTAACTGGCTCCCCACTTCCACTGTTGTCCTCCGTGTGTGCTCTGCCATGCACAAGAGGCCTCAGTAGCCTTTAAAAACATAAATCAGCTCATGTCACATCCCAGTGGTGATTCGCCACGTACTGACAATATAATTTGAATTGCTTTATTGGCTTCTGAGGTACACCATGACTGATCCCTTTCTGCTTTTCCAAAATCATCTTTTGATACATGGGGATTTTTAAAAATTGGAATTTGATCTAAAATGTGCTTTGTTCTCGGTTGATTTCTTTTTTACGTACTGGGTTAAGGAGATAGGATGATGCTATGCACTGATGATGAAATAGTGAAAGAGAATAAGTAATGTTTATTATGTGCCAGGTACTCTGTTAAATCCTTTGTGTCTGTCTTATGTAATCTGTATAACCCTATGAGGAAGGTACTATATTAAGTCATTTTACATGGGAGGAATTTGAGACTTGAAGTGATTAATTATCTTGCCCAAAGTCACACAGCTGGTGAGTAGTGGAGGTAATATTTGACTTCAAGTCTATTTGACTCCAGAGCAAATGCTGTAAAGCACTGTTTTATTGTAGTTTGAATGAAGCCTTGCTTCATATGTAAAAAGGATGTGAGAGAAACGAGGGAAAGAGGTGCTTTTTAGTGATGTTCTGCTAGAGTTTAAGAAAGCACTTTCTTTTTCTAACTGATTTTTGTTTTTTTTTTTTTTTTTGATTTTTGGTTTTTCTAGGTTTTCCCTTTGTTGGCTCTCATTCGCAGTGAGTTGAAGGAGAAGAAAGTGTTTTCCTTCTTGGCTTGGTTTCTTAAACTGGTACTTTGAGCAAACGGGTGAAGGTGGAAAGACTTTCTATCAGTGCTTATGGTGTGGCCTTGCGGAGCATCACACTGACTTTGTGATGAGTTGTGGCTGTGCTGAGGGATCCATCCCGTCCCATTTCTCCGTTTGATGTGACTGATGACCTCATTGGTCCATGAGCATCCTGGGCACTGAAAGCTCTCTGAATGCTACCTTGTGTTTTGTTGGTTGGACTAGAACTACACTGTCTCAGTGGTAGCCACTTGTCACATGTGGCTATTCATATTTAAGTTAAAACCAATGAAAATGAAGTAAAATAAAGGCTTCATCTCTTCGCGCTCGGTGACTGCCTGTGGCTCGTGGCGCCGTGTTGGGCAGTGAGGCAGAGGACACTTTGGTCATTGCAGGAAGTTCTCTTGCTCGGCTTTAGAGTTTTCGCGCTTCATTAGATGGTTTTAATGATGCGGTGACTGAGGTAGTGGAGCTAGATGGCTCTTTGTGTTTGTGAATCTAGTTTCCTGCATTTTCTACATCCCAGCTTCCCCAGGGCTGCAGGTAAATGGATGCTTTAGCAAATATTTCAGGGAGTACTGCCTTCACCTCAGTCTTCAGCACAGCTTCCTAACCTGTGCGTTATGAGTGTATTGGAGGAACTGATTTCTTAGCTCAGAGAGGTTGGTGAACACGTGCGTAGCCTCATATTGCCATACAAGCACTTGCTTTTTCTGTCTGCACCTTGATGTGAAAAAAGCTCAGCAAGGCTAATAGTGCCAACTCTTTAAGGATATTTCCCTTTCCCATGCCAACCTAACCCAAGAAAAAAGCTAAGATTTGACATACTGTTGCAATTAGACTATGATTGTGCAAATTAGCAAAGATTTATTCTTCTTAAGATTTAAAAAATATGTTTATAAAAGTAAGTAGCCTCAAAGTTTATATTCTCTTTCTCATTTGGGGTTTTAGTTCATACCCAATAATAGATTTCTTAAGATTTATAATTTAGATGTGTTATGAAATAATTTTTCAAGTCTACAAAAATAATATTGATAAAAATGTCACCAGCTTTTTCTGCATTTTTCAGTGTCAAGTAAATTATATATTAAATGTGAGTTGAATTTTTAATGTTTGTTAAAATGCTTTCTTCCTTGCAGGACTATTAATTTATACCAGCCCTCTAGGCTATTCATATGTGTGAATAAACTAAATTTTGTTGTATATATAGTTTTGAGAATATAATTTATGCTGTTAAGAAAGTGATTTCCTCTAAAGACTTTACTGAAACTATTTTCTGCCCAACCTTGAACCAGAACAATGACTCGTTGCAGTAAGTATTTGCATGTAAAGCTGTTCAGGCAAAATAATACACTGTGTGACACACAGCAGATTGTGATGCCACTTTAATAAATGAACGTGCTCTAAAGAACTTAACTGTGTCCTTGCTGCCTCAAGTTCTCTGCTGCATTATGTGCTATCTCAACTACATTGGCTTTTTTTCATACCAGGGCAAATTATTTTTTTCAGACTGACGTAAAGGGATTGTTGTTGTTGTTCAGTCACTAAGTCATGTCTGACTTAAAGGGTTACCTTTTCATGAACATCTTGCATTTTTCAGTGTTGGATATTGATTTTTTTCCCTGTCCTCCTTGATCCTTTAGTTTTTCTGGCTTATAGGGAGGTCAGACCTCTCATGTTTGATCCCACCTAATACTGAGGAAACCCTGTCCCCAAGTCAGTATGAAAAAAACAGGCAGGAATGATACTAGGAGGCTCTTTGTTGGTTTCCTGAGCTGCTAGCAACCAGATGAAAAGGATGAATCTGGGCAAAAAGACAAAGGAGCTCACTTGTATTCTTATCCTCACTGTGCAAGGTTCTCTGTACCTTTCTTGTCATTGGGAAGAATAAGAAAGATTTGCTGATTTGCTTTAAGTGTATAACTGAGATCACTAAGTATTTGGCAGCCATAACAAATCGCAGGAAACCAATTTAAGCAGGAAATAGCACAGCCCAAACGAAACAGCCAATTTAGGGAAACAGATTTGTCTATACGTTCTATGTGTTTTTCTCCCAGCATCTGGCCCTCCTAGTTCTTTTTAAACAGCTCTTTAAGGCTCATTTAGACCTAGTATTGTAGGGAGAGTTCACAGTGACGAGCTGCACTTACTCCTTTGACTTGAGCTACAAGAACTGAAGGGGGTTGCCACGTCTCGGTTTCCAACTTTTAATATGTGAAAGTTTGTTGATGGCACTGTCTTGACACTGCACTGTTTTGCTGCTCTTGTTGTTTTTAATGTGTCCAGTAACAATTTATAAAAGGAAGAAATGTATACACTATTGATTTAAAGCTATGATTTAAATCAAATTCTTCAGTCAGTATATTCTGTTCTTAAAAAGAAATCCATAAACCATCTACATTTAATGGATGGTTGAACTCCATTAGTCAACAGGTGTTAGCAGGGAGGTGATCTTTGACTTTGAGGAACTGTTAGTTTCATCAAATCATGTTTAACATTATAGTGTAATGAATAAGCACTAATGTAGTGCCCTTCACCTGCTCAGTTAAGATTTTGGAGGAGGTGAATGAGTATGTACGTGAGAAAGAATAGATAAAAGGTCTAGGAAGTGCTTTAGGACTTCAGAGAAAGAAGATCAAGAGCTTGGGTGGCAGACCATTCAGGGAAGTGGACTTGAGCCAGACCCTGAGGATAAGAGGGGTCGGGGTATTGGTGCTGAAGGTGTTCCCGGCAGAATCAGTGCTGATCCAGAGTTCAGACCAGATAAGAGGTTCCAGTGGGGGTTCTCATGGGTGGGAAGGTTGCGGGGAACTGAAGAAGTTTAATCTTATCCTATAGGGTTTAGTGGCTACTGAGCTGCTGCATTTAATTTTAAGATACAAGTTTAGAAAATTGCATTAGTTGCTGCTTTTCAAGTATACTCAGTCATTAATAACATATTTATGCCTAAAAATGCAGTGCTGATTTTCTCCTTGATATTTTTATATTCAACAAAGAAATCTAAATGGTAAGAACGTGTTTTCCACCGTAGCACTAAATGAACCCAGTTTCATTTTCTTGAAAAAATAAGCAGCCTCATAAGCATTTTTATTTGTCCTTAGCTGACCTTATAGCAAAAAATAAAAAGGAAAGAATATTCAGCTACTTGAGGCTGTGGAAGGTAAAACAGAAACTTTGTGAGCTGGGAACGTAAAATGGTACAAGTGGAAAATGTAGAACATGAGTTGGAAATTGAAGACAGGGAAGACAGCAGCTGTGTGGTTGAGGTAGAAGTGAGGAAGGCAGAGGAGGGTTTGGGTGGAGTTGGTGACTGAGGCCACGTGGCTGTCTAGTGGCAGGCTCACACTTGTGTCCTTTCTCCCCTGGTCCAGGGCACGTTCCCCCTGTGCCACTGGATTCATCACTGTCTGTGTTGTATGTATTTTAAGAAACCAGCACAAACATAAGCACTCTATTTTGCACTTGAGACGTGAACATTGTTATTGTTCAGTTGCTCAGTCATGCCCAACTCTGTGACCCCCATGGACCGCAGCACGCCAGGCTTCTCTGTCCTTCACCATCTCCTGGAGTTTGCCCAAACTCATGTCCATTGAGTCGGTGATGCCATCCAACCTTCTTGTCCTCTGTTGTCCCCTTCTCTTCCTGCTTTCAGTCTTTCCCAGCATCAGGGTCTTTTCCAATGATTTGGCTTTTCACATCAGGTGGCCCAAGTATTGAAGCTTCAGCATCAGTCCTTCCAATGAATATTCAAGGTTGATTTCCTTTAGGATTGACCGGTTTGATCTCTTTGCATTCCAAAGGGTTCTCAAGAGTCTTCACCAAGATGCAAGCATAGAAAACTTTAAAAAAGGTATAACAGATCATTGACACTATAATGTATATTCCCTGGTATTTTGGGGTGGTTGATAGGGGAGTTGCACAGAAAAGCAAAAGCTGTAGCAGCAGAAGAAAGAAATTGCAGAGAGAAGCTTAGTAGGTCTTGAAATATCAGTGAGTCACACCTTCCAGTGGTTTTTCTGTGACTTGGAACTTCTGCCCTTTGATTTCTTAGTTAACAGACTAACCATTGGCTGCTTTTTATTAAATCCTCAGAGGCCCCTGCCATACTTCTACTGTAGCACAATTTACTTTGCACTCGTTCTTCCAAGTGGCTTGAAATCGAGTGGGCCAGAAATTCCCTATCTGTTCCTGCATGACTAGAAATAAGCAGCTCTTTTGTTAACGTGTGTTGCATTCTGTAGATTAGAGATGTAGTTACGTGCAGTCACAGAACTCAGGAGCTGGAAGGATGTAACTTTAGTGACCTGTGGAAAAAGAGAAACTGTTTTGAAGAACCTCTTTTTTTTTTCTGCAGTGGGTTTTGAACACTAAAAGGATAGTGTATTGCACTTTCTGATAGAACAAGTGTTGTTATTGGGTATAACAGTCAAGTGAATCATTAATATCACTCATAATAGTAAATAATAATCAATAAACCACAAAGAGAAAACAACTGTAAACTGTTTTATAATCATACCTCAGGGTTTATGAAAGAAAATAGCAGACCTTGGTTGTATAAGCAGCTTGAAGGAATTTTAAAGTATAGGGCATATAATATGTAAAATCACTATTTTTAATTTAAATTTAATATGCCAGGGGTAAAATAAACACTAGGTTAATAGTATTTTTGCCTTTCTTGGAATTTGATAGACTTTGAGGGTCATTTAGATGGCTCAGATTTCTTCAGACAAATTGCCTGAGAGAATTTGAAATTCATACTGCAAGTAGGGGTGTTCGGAATTAATTCACAACCCTTCGATGTGTCAACCGAATTAATAGACTGTTGTTGATGACAATGTTTTTCCTCTAAGAAAACATTTTAGAAAAGTAAAGTCTGACCCGGCATTTCATTTCTTCCTTTTCCCCTTTCCTGTCTCTTTGGTTTGTTCGGAATTGCCTGGCCAGTGCTCTGTGTTAGGCCAGGTCCGTGCTAGCAGGGAACAGTAAGTGCTTTTCAAGTCTTCTGTTTAGACCTGATCTGCCCCTAGAGCTACTTGACACTTTGGGTTGACAGCTGTCACTGTACTTGAGTGTTTCTTGAAAAGTGTTGGGAACCCACGTGAATCACTATGGTAAGGCTCTTCAGACTTTTTCACGGAATTGCTGTGGGATGCTTAAAACAATATTCTGGTTGTGCGTGTCCTGGTTCCCTTGACTGAGTGGTTAATCGAAATACAGGTTTTAGTTAGCCAGCGTCAAATGATTGGAGTTTGAAATTACAGGGTGGTAACGATAACTGTCTCCTTATTTCAAGGCCGGATGTGGTTAGAACATCTTGCACACTGTATCAGTGGTAGCTGGATAGCTGCTGAAAGCCCCTGTACATTGACATTGTCGGTGGGACTTGACTTATTTACCTTTATGTTTTTGCTGCTTCACCCCCATTGTTGCTCTCATCCTGCAGGGGACACCGCAGGCCTTGCTCTGCATGTGGTGAGTAGCAGTAGAACCTTGCTCTGAATTTTCTTTTCCCGCTTTCAGGTCTTACAGTTTCTCCCATTCCCGGTATCATTGCCTTAGTCTGGCCACCAGTCCCTCTTCTCCCATGTTCTAGGCATCTCTTACTTGGGGTCCTGGCCTTCAGTCTCACATTGCCCAGTCTTTTCCCACTGCAGCCCTAAGAATCTTTCCAAAGTACGGGACCAGTCATGTCATTCCTCTGTTTAAAACTGTAGAAACTCCCCCTTCCTCTTAGGTGAAGTCTAGGTCTCTTTTACATAGCCAACAAGGTTCTGCACAATTTTTCTCCACACTGATGTCCTGCATCATCTCCCAGACCTGCCCGTGTCTCTGTCTAGCCATGGGGCAGTTGTTGAGTCCTTGAACTTGTCCTTTTTGGTCTTTCTCTGTGTTGTCTTTTCTGTCTCACTGCTGTTCCTTCAACTGTCTCCCCTAGCTCACCCTGTCTCCTCCCTGTCTTTTATCTGCTGACTCTTCCTCATTGTTCAGGTCCCTGCCTAGAAATCACTTCCTTCAGAATTTTTTCTGACTCCAGGTCTGGCTTCCTGTGGGGTCGCCCAGCATCCTGGGTGTACTGTTCTGTCGCAGCCCTTGGCACGTGGTGCTGTGACTGCGATCCATCACCTCTCTCCCTCGGATCCACAGCTCTCATTGACTCATTTGTCCTCTTGGGACCTCCTTTTATGATACTTTTTTTCTGCACTCTGACTTATTTGGTGTTGATCTCTCCTTGCTAAGGTGAAAAGCAGTTACAGACCAGTCTGCTGTAGGTAAACATTGACGTTTTGAGGAAGTCAGAGTTGAGGGTTTTTTTTTTCCTTCAAGAGCTCCTCTTCACCATCTCGTCTTCCATTTGGCTGCATCTCCATTATCAATTATCATAACTTTTTTCTTCTGAAAGGATGAACTCTCTGCCCTCATTCACTTCCTCAAGGCCCTGGGACAAGCTCTGACACCTGGGGTTTTGGTGTCTGGAAATCAGGCATGTTGAGGATTAGTTTGGCTTCTGGTTGAGGATTGGTCTTCCCTGGTGGCTCAGGTGGTAAAGAATTTGCAGGAGACCTGAGCTCAGTCCCTGAGTTGGAAAGATCCCCTGGAGAAGGAAATGGCAACCCACTCCAGTATTCTTGCCTGGGAAATCCCATTGACAGAGGACCCTGGTGGGCTACAGTCCATGGAATTACAGAGAGTCCCACTCGACTGAGCAACTAATGCTTCTTTGAGGATTGAAAGGAAGACCCACTGCTTGGATCCCATTAGGCCAGCAGAGGAGGACCAGGGATCTGGCTCCTCTGTATGTCCAAGCACATAAATAGTTAAGCCCTAAGGACAAAAGGAAAACTAAGAATGTCTTAGCTCATATGGGCATTTACTTGGTGCATCCCATTTTCTCCTTATCACTCTGTGCTACAGTGACAATAATTCATGTAACTCTTATCAGATTTGCTTTACATCTTAAATCCTTCAGATGTAATTAGTTCTGCTGTTGACATAATGGTCATCTCATGACTTTAAAAAATAAGAAAATATTGATTGCTGTCTGTCATTTTTGAGGATGAACCAGAGGAATAATATGAAAATCAATTGCTATAATCAGGATGGATTGTTTTAAATAAAAATTATTAAAGCGGTATTTGAGATTGACAGTTTTACCCAAAACATTTTTATTGTTCCACTAATGCAACCAGCTCAGTTATGGATTCTGAATATTGTCCTATAATTATTTGAAGAAATTAATTTAACAAAATATAATTATTTTGAAAAAACACCTCTAACAGTCGTCAATTAACTTTCTTTCTTATAACTTGCACTTTTAGCAAGAAGAGATGACTTTGACTCTTGTGTACCACATGCACTCTTGTAGACATATAAGGCCAGTTGAATCTGTTCTCTGGTATGGCCAAGCAGCTTTTGTTTAATTTTATGGATCAGCATAGATACTTACAGGGCATAGTGTATTTTTAAATAACATGTTTTTTGGGGAATTTTATGAGATTGTGCTCATAGACTACTTTGGTGACATCTTTATACAACTTTTCTAAAAAGGTTGCTTTCATATTCTTTCTCAGAAACCTTTTAGAGTGATTATTACAAGATTATGGGGTGTTGTAACCCTCTTTTCATGATTCTTTGACCTTTGACATATTTTACTAGTTTTTTAATAAAAAAATCTTTAAGAGAAACATGAATTGTATAATTAAGAAATAATATTTTATCAGGCTTGATAAACACACAAATGATAGATTACTTCCTCTAGTTCTTTTTTCTTGTCCTGTTAAACATACCTCTGCTGACTTGACCGTTGTTTCATAACCCAGGTTCATCTTTTTGCAGAAATGGTATTTGCAAAAATGGCAAAGTGAAATTTTAAAAAACAGTAATTTTTTAAGTTGCTCTTTTTTTTTCTTATTGTTGCTTATCAGACTTTGATCTGAAACTTTTAAAGGTCATGTTATATTTTGATTGAGAACTACCTTCTCTTCGGCCAGGTAACATTCTTTGCTTTGAACAGCGCGGGGGCCTCTGTAGCACTCAGGCCTGCAGCGTTTCTTCTAGAGTGCTCAGGAGGCATGATTCGTACTGGACCAGCCGGACCCTGGGTGGGGGCTGCAGAGGGTGCCTGAAGTCACCACCTTTGCTTAGCTTGGCTGGCAGTGACGTCATGCGACTGTGTGCTTTCAGTAATGGGGCTCCAAAGGAGGTGAACCCCAGTTTCTTCAAGTAAGGTTGTAGCTGAATTATCTCTAAATAGAAGTATGTGTGCGTGCGCGCAACACACACACACACACACACACACACAGTGTGTGTGTAGTGTTTGAAGAGCTTTTGGCACTTAATAGTTGTGTCATCTTGTGTTATTATTTCAGATTCCTGCAGGATAGGCTAGAGAGACTAATTTCATATGGTTGTCATGGAGACTAAATGAGATAATGTACCAGTGCTGAAATATATTAGCAGATAATCAATAAATGTCCCCTTCTTTTTCTCATACTTTAACAAAGCATCCAGGGCTCTTACTTCACTGCCTGCTTTCACGCACTGCTAACCTTTCTGTCTACTTCTGTGCCCTTATTCCAGCAAACAGTTAGTGCTGGCTGTGTGCCTGACACCTTACTCAGTGCTAAGATTTCAGAGATGAACAAAACAGAGCCATGCAGATGAGTTGTAATAGAGATACACTTGTATCATAAAGAATGGCTTAAGGACTAACTATCTGGGGAGGTCCCAGTAGACTTCATTGAAGAGGTGATGATATTTGAGCTGAATAGTGAAGGATGAGTAGGAGTTCACCAATCAGACATGATGGGATTGATGGAAAAGGCCATTTTTGGGGAGAATTGGTGGGTGGAGCAGTTAGGATCATAAAAGGCTTAGTGATTTCTAGGAATTATAACTAGTTATATTTATTTGGAATGCGGGTACTGAGTGGGAGATCAGAGTACAAGGAGTAAATATAGATGGAATAACAGAGCCAAGGGCTGTGGGTTTGCTCCTGTACAAAGTGCCTCCATCCCTGTGTTGTCATACTTGAGTTAAATGTGTGTGTGTGTGTGTGTGTGTGTGTGTGTGTGTGTGATCAACTCAAAGGTTGCCTTATCAGAACTTTTCTTGATCTCATTTATGTTGCCTCCTCTAAACTCACATGGCCGTCAATATTTTCTACATTAAAAAAAAAGTTGTTTATAGCTATGTTAGCATCTTTATTTTGCAGTGAGCTTTATGAGGGCAGAATTCATACTGAAAATCTGCCAGGTCTCCTTGTGACCCAAGTAGTGTCTGTCTCACCTGTAGAAGGTGTTCAAGAAGCACCTGAAGATGGAATGAGCGAGTGGAAGGAGCCATGAGCATCAGAGTCCCAGCTTCTTCAAAACACTTTTGACCTCAAGACACTGTTCAGTGAAAGAAGCTG